>NC_081354.1:55259039-55869455 GCF_030684315.1 Stegostoma tigrinum
GTAGTATCTTCAATCATCTACAATTGTTATCTCATGAAAAAAAGCACTGTCCTTGAGATAGGACTGAATAACAAAGATAAATTCTTGAAGCACTACACCTTGTATACCTCTAAAGGTCTAGATTATATAACCTGAACAGTAGCTCATTATTCAACAGAAATTCACCAGGGCCCCTTTGACAACACCTCGCAAACATATGACCTCAACCACTTGGAAAACAAAGGCTGCAGGTACATGGGAACATTACAACTTGCAAATTGTCCTCCAAGCCACAATTACAGTGAAAAGCTTTGTTTATGAGCAGTTTAGGCAGATCATAGTAAGCAAGGACATACAGATCGTAGGGTGAAACAAAACTTAGAGGCATACAGGTTACACCACACAGAGTGTGGGCTAAGCAAAATCAATATTAACAGGATCAGAAGTTAGATAGTCCATTCATCAGGCTAATGACAGCAGAGAAGAAGATGTTCTTGAACCTGCTGGTGCGTGTGTTCAAGCTTCCGATCTTCTGCCTGACGGAAGAGGTTTTAGGAGAGCATTACTGGGGTGTGATGGGTTTTTAATAATGTTGGCAGCCTTTCTACAGCAATGGGCTGTGTAAATGGAGTCCTTGGATGGAAGGTTGTCTTCACTGATGGTCTGGGCTGTGCACACAACCTTCTGTAGCAGCTTACAGTCCTGGGCAGAGCAGTTGCCATACCAGGCTGTTATGCACCTGATAGTATGCTTTCAACCAGTGAGATGCCAACACCAGGCACATATTTCTGTTCCCTCCCTCATCTGCCTTCTGCAGGGACTGTTCCCTCCAGCAAACCCTGGTCCACTGTTCCCTCACTCCCAACACCTTGCCACAGCCCCATGCCACCTTCTCCTGCAACCGCCAAATATTTACCTCTTCCCTCCCCAGTATCTGAGGGCCCAAACATACCTTACAGGTGAAGCAGCACTTTACCTTTACCTCTCACAATCTAGTCTACTGCATTCACTGCTCACAATGTTGCCTTCTCTATATTAGGGGAAATGAAGCATAGACTGGGTTTCAACTTTGCAGAATATCTATATTCTGCTCGCATAAAAGACCCTGATCTTCTAGTTGCCTGCCACTTTAACAATTCACCCTGGTCCCTGGCCAACATCTCTGTCTCTAGCTTGCTGCAGTGTTCCAGCAAAGCTCAGCTCAAGCTGGAAGAACAACACCTCATTTTCTGCTTGGAGATCCTGCAGCCCTCAAGACTCAATATTTAGTTCAATACTTTTAGGGCCTGAACTCTCACAACCCCCCAGTCCACAAACAACGCCTTGTTCTCACATAGCCTCTCTCATTGCCTATTGTTAGTCACCAACAATCCCCCGTTAACAACTACTTTTTTTCCCTCCTAGCCAGATTACATAGAACATAGAACAATACAGCGCAGAACAGGCCCTTCGGCCCTCGATGTTGCGCCAACCTGTGAACTAATCTAAGCCCATCCCCCTACACAATTCCATCATTACCCATATGCTTATCCAAGGACTGTTCAAATGGCCCTAATGTGGCTGAGTTAACTACATTGGCAGGCAGGGCGTTCCATGCCCTTCCCACTGCCTGAGTAAAGAACCTGCCTCTGACATCTGTCTTAAATCTATCACCCCTGAATTTGTAGCTATGCCCCCTTGTACAAGCTGATGTCATCATCCTCGGAAAAAGACTCTCACTGTCCACCCTATCTAATCCTCTGATCGTCTTGTATGTCTCTATTGAATACCCTCTTAGTCTTCTTCTCTCCAATGAGAACAGACCCAAGTCTCTCAACCTTTCTTCATAAGGCCTTCGCTCCAGACCAGGCAACATCCTGGTAAATCTCCTCTGCACCTTTTCCAATGCTTCCACATCCTTCCTATAATGGGGCGACCAGAACTGCATGCAATATTCCAAATGAGGCTGCACTAGCGTTTTGTACAGTTGCAGCATGCCATCACGGCTCCAGAACTCAATCCCTCTACCAATGAAACCTAACACACCTAAGCCTTCTTAACAGCACTATCAACCTAAGTGGCAACTTTCAGGGATCTATGTACATGGACACCGAGATCCTTCCGCACATCCACTCTACCAAGAATCTTTCCATTGACCAAGTATTCTGCCTTCCCATTATTCTTCCCAAAGTGAATCACCTCACATTTATCTGCATTGAACTCCATTTGCAACCTTTCAGCTCAATTCTGCAGTTTATCCAAGCCTCCCTGCAACCTGCAACATTCTTCCACACTGTCCACCACTCTACCGACTTTAGTGTCATCTGCAAACTTACTAACCCAGCCACCTATGCCTGCGTCCAAGTCATTTATAAAAATGACAAACAGCAGTGGTCCCAAAACAGATGCTTGAGGCACACCTCTAGTCACCTGACTCCGGGCTGAACACTTTCCATCAACCACTACTCGTTGCCTTCTTACAGAAAGCCAGTTTCTAATCCAAACTGCTAAATCTCCCTCAATCCCACATATTCTCCAATAGCCTACCATGTGGAACCTTATTAAAGATTGCTATCAACTCCTTTATCTGTCCAACTGTTCCTCCCTGTCTTTGGGCTCTATCCCCAAATTTGATTTCCCCTTTACTCCCTCCCCACACTCTATCTTTTGCAAGTAACCTGACAATTTCCTGGCTATCATCAGTTCTGAGGAAGGATCATCAAACCTGAAATGTTAATTCTAATTTTTCTTCACAGATGCTGCCAGATCTGCTGAGCTTTTCCAGCAACTTTTGCTTCTGTTCCTGATTTACAGCATTCACAGTTCTTTTGCTTTTTATTAAGAATGTTATAGACCTTGGCAAATAGACAAATTGCAAAAACAGCAATTTTAGCAATCCAGACAATAAGAGCTACCTAAAGATGGTGTGAAGAGAAGCTTTCAAGCATTTTCAAAATGAACAAAATTATTGGGAAAGTAAGAATGGGCTGGAGGTACTTGGATCCTCGGAAACTGCCAAATGCTATTGTTCGTGAAAGTAAAGGGGTAGTTAATGTGCTGAATAATTATTTTGCAATAGTATTAAGCAAAATACCAATATCAGCGCTGAAAGGGTGGAAAATTCTCAGGACCTGCAGATTTCGATCCCAGGTTTTTTAAAGAAACAGGTGAGAATATTACTGATGCTCTGCCTACAGTCTTCCAAATTTGTCTCTATTTGCGAAATGTTTCAATAGAATGTAAACTTTTGCAAATCACTTGATTGTCTAAGGAAGTTAAAAGGGGGGAAATTAGCCAGTCTGATATCTGTTGTGGGGAATTGCAAGAGTGTAATGAAGGATAGGGTGGAGAATTGCCTCGTAAAGTTTCAGTGAATGAGAGATCCAACAGGGCCAGAAGTCACACAACACCAGGTTATAGTCCGAGATAATGGGAACTGCAGATGCTGGAGAATCCAAGATAACAAAGTGTGGAACTGGATGAACACAGCAGGCCAAGCAGCATCTCAGGAGCACAAAAGCTGACGTTTCGGGCCTAGACCCTTCTTCAGAGAGGGGGATGGGGTGAGGGTTCTGGAATAAATAGGGAGAGAGGGGGAGGCGGACCGAAGATGGAGAGAAAAGAAGATAGGTGGAGAGGAGAGTATAGGTGGGGGGGTAGGGAGGGGATAGGTCAGTCCAGGGAAGACGGACAGGTCAAGGAGGTGGGATGAGGTTAGTAGGTAGGAGATGGAGGTGCGGCTTGGGGTGGGAGGAAGTGATGGGTGAGAGGAAGAACAGGTTAGGGAGGCAGAGACAGGCTGGGCTGGTTTTGGGATGCAGTGGTGGAGGGGATGAGCTGGGCTGGTTGTGTGATGCAGTGGGGGGAGGGGATGAACTGGGCTGGTTTTGGGATGCGGTGGGGGAAGGGGAGATTTTGAAGCTGGTGAAGTCCACATTGATACCATTGGGCTGCAGGGTTACAGGTTATAGTCCAGGTTTATAGTCCAACAGGTTTATTTGGAATCACACAAGCTTTCAGACACAGCCCCTTTGTCAGGTGCAGTGAGAGGGCACATACACATATAAAAATCCATGGGATGAATCATTTTATCCAAGATGCTTATTTATTTGCAGATACATTCTATTCTGTTAAAAAGAAGCACAATTTATAGACACAGTCAGTCAGTGTGTCACTTTTAAATTCCAGCTTTCAGGATAAAACCAGCCTGATTTCAGGTTAAAACCCTGAGACAGATTCTGAACTAAGCCTCACACCTACAATTCAGTGCCTGACCTGAGATGTCACCTTTTGGATATTCATATGGCTCTCCCTGATTGTTATTGCAGCACAGCACTCACATTGACTTTATGCATCGTCTTAAAACTCTTCGTCACCAGCAGAGACTTATTATCTGACACTCCATTCGCACCAGTTGAATGATCTTTTGATCTCTCTGCCTGTAAACTCCCTGCCTGTGCGCTCTGCTCTCTCACTGCACCTGGGGAAGAGGAAACGCTCCAAATGTTTGAATGATTCAAACCTGGTGCCATGTGACTTCTGACTGTGTCCACGTCAGTACAACACTGGCACCTCCACATCACAGATTCCACATGAATTTACAAAGGATAACTTATGTCAAATAAAATAGAAATTTGTGAAGAAATGGCTCAAGTAGTGGATCAGTATTATTTGTCTCAACGTCCAGAACACCTTTGATAAAGACCCTGGTAAGAGATTCTTAGCTGCAAAGTTTCACCTCTTACAAGGCAATCAAAGAAATTCTCAAAATGGTCAAAACATTTCACAAGGGGCTTATACTTTCCAGGGTGTTCCACTAGTCTCCTGCTAAAATATGTGTAGTTGTAAAAATAGTCCATGCAATCTCCCTCCTACTCAGCTGGCCATCATACTGTGAATATCTCAGTAGGTTCAAATGGCCTGCTTCCATTCTGTATGAGTTATTGAGTCTTCTGCTGCTTAAAGAATAACTTTCATGACACAACTTATATCTGCTGATTCCAGACACAATCTAATAGAGGCAGATCAAACAGCAATTGTTATTTCATCAGAATGTTTTTTATTCTTTCATGGGGTACAGGAGCTGCTGACAAAGCCAGTAATTGCCCTGATGCAGTCCATCTGGTTAGTGTGGGGAATCCCTCAGTGCCGTTAGAAAGAGAGTTCCAGGAGATAGAGCCAGCAAGAATGAAGGTATGGCATCTTAGCTCCCATTGGGATGGTGAGTGGCTCTGAGAGGAACTTGCAGGTGGTGGTACTCTAATGTATCTCCTGTTCTTGCCCTTCTAGATGATAGAGGTCACATGTTTGGATGGTGCAGGCCAAAAAGCCTTGCTGAGTTACTACTGTGCATATTGTAAATGATACATACTGTTCAGACTTTGCTTCAGCGGTGGGAATGAGGGCTTTTGTTGGTGAATGGAGAACAGAGTCAGCAGGCTGCCTTACCCTGAATGGTTGTCCTCAGGGTTGTTGGAGCTGTGCTCATTCAAACCAGCAGGGAGTATTTCATCACAGTCTTGTTTTTTTCTCCTAGCAGATGGCAGTCAGGCCAGCTTTGAGAAGTAAGGAAATAAGTTACTCAATGCAGAATTTCAAGCCTCTGACCTGCTCTGGTAGTCATTGTATGTCTGGTCGGGGTTGGTTTCTGTTAGATAATATCCCCAGAATGTTGAGAATTTAGTGATGGGAATGCCTTTAAATGCCAAGGGAAGAAGGTTAGGTTCGGGGGTAATGGGAACTGCAGATGTTGGAGAATCCAAGATAACAAAGTGTGGAGCTGGATGAACACAGCAGGCCAAGCAGCATCTCAGGAGCACAAAAACTGACATTTTGGGCCTAGATCCTTCATCTTTTCTGATGAAGGGTGTAGGCCCAAAACGTCAGCTTTTGTGCTCCTGAGATGCTGCTTGGCCTGCTCTGTTCATCCAGCTCCACACTTTGTTATCAAGGTTAGATTCAGTCTTGCTGGAGATGGTCATGGCTCAACATTTTGTGCAGCACAAACATTATTTATCACTTATCAATCCAAGCCTGACTGTATTCTTGCTGCTTATGCGCACTCACAGCTTCAGCATTGGAGGAGCTGTGAATTGTGCTGAATGTCGTAGCATCATCAACAAGCATCAACATTTGTAATCTGATGATGAAAGACAGTCATTAATGCCTAGGGAAAGGAGTCATTTAAAATCAGACAGTTTTCTAATACTGTATCAGAGATAATGGGAACTGCAGATGCTGGAGAATCCAAGATAATAAAGTGTGAAGCTGGCCTTCATCCAGCTTCACACTTTATTATCCTAGTTTTCTAATACTATTACCCGGAACAATGCTTCTATATGACCTGAGAAAAAGACAATGAGATCAGATGACAATGCATCACTATTGCAGGAAAATGCTACAAAAATCCAAGAAATTTCCTGATTTAAGAACTAGAAAATTAAAATATCTGATAGATAGCAGAGGATGGTGAAATGGGCAGGCAGCTGAGGTTTAAATTTCTATTCTCTGTTCATTTTACAACATCAATATTGATGACCTTCCTATAAAGATGAACATGATGGTAAATGAACGTACCTTCAATTTCATTCTGCATTTGCTTTTGCAAGTGTACTTTGTAGTGTCTTTAAAGAAACAGTCCAACAATTGGCTCCCAGATTCGTTGCACAGCTGTGAACAGAATGCTGCCGAGATTGTACTTACTTTGAGTTTAATTGAAGTGTGTTAAGTGAATGATAGTTCCATCAAGATTCAGCATCTGGCCTGAGAAAAAAAGAGTTCAGAGGCTTGAAGGAGACTGCAACTGCACCGCACTGCAGCCCATTGCAGACAGAATAAGTTCTAGATATTTTCAAAACAACCTGTTCAGACGTATTAAGAACACCTCTGGAGCAGGTGGAACTTGAACCCAGGGCTCCTGGTTGAGACTACCATTGTGCCACAAGAGCCCCAAAAGAGACCACATTCAGAGATTTCTGAGTGAGAGATTATAAAGCTGTCAGAGATTAGTGCATCAATATCGGATGGACACTACTGCCATTGTCCAGCTTTGCAGCACTCAATCCACATCGGATGAAGATTCACATCTGGTTTCCTTCAGTGCTTTTTTAAAAATTAATTTATGGAATCTGAACATCACTGGTTGTGTTTGCATTTATTGCCCACCCATAAGTCCTCTTCAGAAGGTGACAGTGAGCTGCGTTCTTTGAATTGCTGCAGTCCATTTGGTGTAGGCAGACCCACAATGCTGTTAGGGAGGGAGCTCGATGACTTTGACCCAGAAACATTGAAGGAACAGTGCATTATTACCAAATCATGATTGTGAGTGTCTTGGAGGAGAACTTACTAACGTTCCCACATTACAGCTGCCCTTGTACTTCTAAATGGCAGTGACTGTTGGTTTGGAAGATGCTGTCTAACGCATCTTAGCGAATTTCTGCCATCATTGTTTGATGGTACAGACTAATGCCACTGAGCAGCATTGTTGGAGGGATTGCAGATGTGGTGCCTATCAAACCGGCTGTATGTTCTGGTAGGTGACAAGATTTTTTTGAATGTATTTGGAACTGCACTCATTGAAGTAAATGGCGAGTATTCCATCAAACTCCAGAATTGTGCCTTGTCAATGATGGGCAGGAAGCAGGAGCTGAGTTATTTGCTGCAGGATTCCTAGCCTCTGATCTGCTTTTGTAGCCACAGTTTTCATGCAGCTAGACCAGTTCAGTTTCTGGCCAACAGTAACCCCTGGATGCTGAGATACTGGTGGGGGGAGGGGGAATACAGTGGCAGCAATGTCATTGCATGTCAAAGGGCAATGGTTAGATTCTCTCTTGTTAGTGGTGATCATTGCCTGGTGTTGTTTGGCATGGATGCTACTTAGAACATAGAACATAGAACAATACAGCACAGAACAGGCCCTTCAGCCCACAATGTTGTGCCGACCATTGATCCTCATGTATGCACCCTCAAATTTCTGTGACCATATACATGTCCAGCAGTCTCTTAAATGACCCGAATGACCTTGCTTCCACAACTGCTGCTGGCAACGCATTCCATGCTCTCACAACTCTCTGCGTAAAGAACCTGCCTCTGACATCCCCTCTATACTTTCCACCAACCAGCTTAAAACTATGACCCCTCGTGCTAGCCATTTCTGCCCTGGGAAATAGTCTCTGGCTATCAACTCTATCTATGCCTCTCATTATCTTGTATACCTCAATTAGGTCCCCTCTCCTCCTCCTTTTCTCCAATGAAAAGAGACCGAGCTCAGTCAACCTCTCTTCATAAGATAAGCCCTCCAGTCCAGGCAGCATCCTGGTAAACCTCCTCTGAACCCTCTCCAAAGCATCCACATCTTTCCTATAATAGGGCAACCAGAACTGGACGCAGTATTCCAAGTGCGGTCTAACCAAAGTTTTATAGAGCTGCAACAAGATCTCACGACTCTTAAACTCAATCCCCCTGTTAATGAAAGCCAAAACACCACATGCTTTCTTAACAACCCTGTCCACTTGGGTGGCCATTTTAAGGGATCTATGTATCTGCACACCAAGATCCCTCTGTTCCTCCACGCTGCCAAGAATCCCATCGTTAATCCTGTACTCAGCTTTCAAATTCGACCTTCCAAAATGCATCACCTCGCATTTATCCAGGTTGAACTCCATCTGCCACCTCTCAGCCCATCTCTGCATCCTGTCAATGTCCCGCTGCAGCCTACAACAGCCCTCTACACTGTCAACGACACCTCCGACCTTTGTGTCGTCTGCAAACTTGCTGACCCATCCTTCAATCCCCTCATCCAAGTCATTAATAAAAATTACAAACAGTAGAGGCCCAAGGACAGAGCCCTGTGGAACACCACTCACCACTGACTTCCAGGCAGAATATTTTCCTTCTACTACCACTCGCTGTCTTCTGTTGGCCAGCCAATTCTGTATCCAAGCAGCTAAGTTCCCCTGTATCCCATTCCGCCTGACCTTCTGAATGAGCCTACCATGGGGAACCTTATCAAATGCCTTACTGAAATCCATATACACCACATCCACAGCTTGACCCTCATCAACTTTTCTAGTCACATCCTCAAAAAACTCGATAAGGTTTGTAAGGCATGACCTACCCCTCACAAAGCCGTGTTGACTGTATTTGATCAAGCCATGCTCTTCCAGATGGTCATAAATCTTATCCCTCAGAATCCTTTCTAACACCTTGCAGACGACAGATGTGAGACTTACTGGTCTATAATTGCCGGGGATTTCCCTATTTCCTTTCTTGAAGAGAGGAATTACATTTGCCTCTCTCCAGTCCTCAGGTACGACTCCAGTGGAGAGCGAGGATGCAAAGATCTTCGCAAGTGGCGAAGCAATTGCATTTCTCGCTTCCCAAAGCAGCCGAGGACAAATCTGGTCCGGGCCTGGCGACTTGTCAATCTTAATGTTTGACAAAATTTTCAGCACTTGTTAGTGTAAGCTGGATATTGTCCAGGTCTTGCGGTGTTTGGACGTGGACTGTTTCAGTATTTGAGGCCTCGTGAATAGTGCTGAACATCGTACGATCATCAGTGAGCATCCCCATTTCTGACCTTATAATGGAGGGAAGGCCATTGATGAAGCAGCTGAAGATGGTTGGGCCTGGGAGCATGTGCCTGAGGTCTTGGGTTCAGTGACACAGGTGGAACTCATTCGTTAACACATTGATATTAACATAATCCTGTGTGCACTTTTGACAATGTTATAAACTGTTTAAAATAATTTAATGATCGCCAAAAGGTCAGTAAAGATTGTTAATAACTATCCTAACAAAGGGATTTAAATCTCTCGGACATTTGCAGTACATACATTGTAAAAAGTGAACTATTTATACTTACGCGGTGTGTAAAATTTGAATAAGGTGTTATTTTTGAAGCTGGATGATGAAACAAACAAAAATACACATAGGTGGCCCTGTATGGAACCATTTTGCTCATGGGCTTAGCTACTAATTTCAAACCAAGATTGTATCAGTGATAATGGGAACTGCAGATGCTGGAGAATCCAAGATAATAAAATGTGAGGCTGGATGAACACAGCAGGCCAAGCAGCATCTCAGGAGCATAAAAGCTGACGTTTCGGGCTCTCTGATGAAGGGTCTAGGCCCGAAACGTCAGCTTTTGTGCTCCTGAGATGCTGCTGGGCCTGCTGAGTTCATCCAGCTTCACATTTCATTATCTTCAAACCAAGATTCACTTGATTAATGAAATTATAGAACAATACAACACAAAAGGAAGCCATTTGGTTCATCATGCCTGTCTCAACTCTTTTGTGGAGCTGTTCAAATAGTCTGTAGTCCTTTTTCCCCATTGCTGTGTTCACACTTTACCCTCAAATATTTACCCTATTCTCTTTGAACGTTAGAATCTACTGCCATCACCCTTTCAGACATTGTACTGCAGATCACAACTTGCTACGAAAACTGTTTCCTCATGCAAATCGTCTTAAATCTGTGCTTTCTGTTTACCAAACCTTCTGTAATTGAAAAGTTTCCCCTCACTTATTTGCCAAATCCTTCATGATTCAGCATGTTTAACAAAGCTCTTCTCAACTTTCTCTACCATAAAGAGAACAATTTCAGTTTCTCCACAGAACCGAACTTTCTCATCCCTGATATAATTAGAATAATAGAATCCCTACAGTATGGAAACAGGCCGTTTGGCCCAACAAGTCCACACTGACACTCAGAGCATGCCACCCAGACCCATTCTCCTATAACCCACCTAATCTACGCATCCCCAAACTATACAGGCAATTTAGCACAGCCAATCCACCTAGTCTACACGTCTTTGGACTGTGGGAGGAAATGCAAGCAGACACGGGGAGAATGTGCAAACTCCACACAGACAGTCACCTGAGTCTAGAATTGAACCCAGGTCCCTGTAAGGCAGCAGTGTTAATCACTGAGCCACATTCTAACATCTCTTTTGTATCCTGTCTAAAGCTTGGGCAAAATTCCTAAAGTGTGGTGCCCAGGATTGAACAGAAACCTCCAAATGCAGCTAAATCAGTATTTAGTAAAGATTTGAAAATAATTTCCTTGATTTGTGCTCTCTATCTGTATGAAAGATGAGTATTTTATACAATTTTTATAACAGACTTCCCACTTTATTATGCCTCCTTCAAAGATGTGTTCATATACATCTCCAATTTTCTCTGCTCCTGCATCTCTTTGAAAATTCATTCATTTAGCTTATACTGACGTTCATTATTTTGACTTATGAATTGTCACGTTATACGTGTCAGCATTAAATTTAGTTGACTGCACATTTCACCCATCTGTCAATGTACTCCTGAAGTCTGCTGTGAGTCTCCTCATTGATTGCTACATTTCTCAGTTCACTGTTACCTGCAAATATTGTAATATTGGTTAATTAGTGATATATTTTGGCTAATGCGTCTGGTGGCCAATGGCTAACTTGAACTAGGGACATTGAAGATGGCCTTGAATGGTGATTGAGAACAATTCTGGATCTAAAATCTCCAGCTATGGTCACTACCACCTAAGCAAGGGTCCAGCAGTGTGGACTGGCTGGGAAAAGGCTATAGCAAAACCATGGACAGAGTGGCAACGGTGGTAAGCACAAATGCTGTCAGCCCAAAGGAAGACAGCTAGTTCATGCTCCACAGAGCCACTGCCATTCTGCTGGAATGATGGGTCAACTTTCCTACTAAAATATTGGAGGATAGATTATTGGAATGCTGGGAGGCCCTGGAGTCTCCTTTGAACACTGCTATCCAAAGACATACAGCAAGTTGACTTGAACAACATTGAACTTCCCTGCAGCATCCAGACACTGGGTGGCTTCTGCTTATATCACAATGAAAGCTGTGATATTGGCTACTAGACACTGCACCACAGTTCAATCCAGTGCTAATGGACTTAGCCACAAAGCCCAGTGCAAAACTGGTGCTGAACTCATTCATACTCATTGACATTTCAAGATGTCTTGCAATTTCCCAAAGTACTGGGCATTAAATTGTGTATAGTTCAAGAAAACAGCTTGTTGGCACCATTTTCTCAATGAAAACTTGGGACTGGCAATAAATGCTGGCCCAGCCAGTGATGCCCTTACCCTGTGATTGAATGAAACAAGTGCATCTATTTTCTTGAATAGCCTGCATCAATGAGGTGCTCCATCTACAACAGAAATGATGCCTACCTCATGCTGACTTGTCACTTGTGCTACCTTTGGCCCTCGCTCTGGCTGTAGACTTCTTATCCCATTGTCGACATACATGTACTTATTGCCTCTAAGCTATCCTTTAAAATACAGTATTGTTAATTTTGGAGCTGTCCAACTGGAACGCTATTTTAAAAATGAATGCTTTACAGTATGGTAACAATTTTGAGAATAAATAACCAAACGCCCACATAAGGTACCAAGAAAGCAACTGTCTGAATAAGCAGCAATTGAAAGTTGAATTGCAAATAATTTGGAGCTGAGCAAATGTACTGACACAGCCTTTGCTGGCAGCGAGATATTGATTGGTCAATGGACGAGTGGCCAGTTATCAGTGACAGAGACCATTTTGCCTGCCAACAACAATATGGTTTGTTGTTTGGTAACTGAGCAGCTTGGAACTGAAAACAAGTACAGAGAGAAAGAGGCGTTTAGTTTTTCTCTCGTTCGGGAGTGGTCTCATGCAAGACAAAGAACTACAAATGCTGGAGGTCTGAGACAAAAGCAGAAATTGCTGGTGATACTCAGCATATCTGGCAGCATCTGTGGGAAGAAAGCAGAGTTAACATTTCAAGTCTGGTGACTCTTTATTCAAAACCTTTCTGATGAACAACCACCACACTCAAAACTTTAACTTTGCTTCCTTGCCACAGAAACTGCCAGATGTTTTGACTTATAACTGGTAAGTTAGACTTTTTAAATGAATATATCAGTCACCATGTGTCTCTCAACCACCACTGGAATATCTGGAGAAACAAGACTGATGCAATGTGCTGGCCCACAGAAGAGTCATAAAGATCATCTGGGAACAAAGACTACTTAACTATGTTTCCAGTTTTCCCATGTCTACAACTTAATTTACCCTATTTTGACCTCTGAAGAAGGGTCATTCGACACAAGACTTTAACTCTGATTTCTCTCCACAGCTGAGTTTCTCCAGCAATTTTAGTTTTTATTTCTGATTTACAGCATCCACAGTTCTTTTGTTTTTTTACCTATTTTATCACCTGATTGTCGATGTGTCTGTGTAAGGAATAGTTGATAAAGGGGTTAGCATTTTAATTTGCATATAACAATTTACCTGCAGCTAGAATCAAATAAACTGCAATAAATTGTAATTCTTGTTCTGTACAGAAACTTGATCTGTGCTTTACATTAATTTGATATCTGAAAGCGATATAAATGGGGAAATATGCATATTTTAAAAAATCTTTAACTTTTATGATGACTCCAGGAATTTCTGCACCTTCCGTTCCAACTTGACATCAGCATTATCCCATACATTCCACCGCAGTGTCTAAGACCGGGTCTGAAAACACACACACACACACACACACACACATATACACACACAAACATGCATATACACACACACGCGCGCACGCGTATATACACACACACACGCACGCATGCACGCATATACACACACACATGCACACACACATATACACGTACACACACACACACATACACACACACGCACACATATACACACATGCACACACACACACATGCATACACACACACACACATACACGTACACACACGTGCGCACACACATATGTTTGGTAAATTTTGAAAAGGAAATGCACAAAAGGAATACAAGCCACAAGAAAATGAGGAGTGGGAGAAAGTCAATGGCAAAAACAAGGCTTTTGAAAAGATTGAGAGCCCAGAGAGAGTAGAAGAATTGCACTAAATGTATGTAAACATAAAGAATGAGGATGTGCCAGATTAATATAAAATAAATCTCAAGTTTTTTAATTTGAAAAACTTTTCCCTGGAGAGTAATACTAAAGCTTCGCTGTCACTCCTCATTGACTTCCTCAGGGTTCGGTCCCACTGTTTCTTTGTGATTGTTCAATCACAAGTCAATGTTTTCGATCTGTTACACTGTTGGTGGTCTGATCAGGTTGCTGCAAATCTTTTGTATAATTTCCTTATTTTTTATTTGGGACATGGAATGTGGGTGCCGCTGGCTGGACCGGCATTTATTTCCCATCTCTAATTGCCCTTCAGAAGGTGATGTTGAGCTGCCTTCTTGAACCACTGCAGTCCATACAGCTTAGGGGTATCCATAATGCTGTTAGGAAGGGAGTTCCAGGATCTTAACCCAGCGAAAAGTAAGCAAGAGCAATAATCATTCTGCAAACTGTCCTGGACTTCCCACATGGATGAGGTGGTCAAAAAGGCACAACAACTCCTCTGTGAGGTGATTCATTTTGGAAGGACAAACTTGAAAGCAAAATACAGGGTTAACAGAAAGATTCTTGGCAGTGTGGAGGAGCAGAGAGATCTTGAGACTCATGTCCACAGTTCCCTGAAAGCTGCCACCCAGGTGGATAGAGTTGTCAAGAAGGCGTATAGTGTGTTAGCTTTCAGTAATAGAGGGATTGAGTTCAAGAGCCATGAAGTTATGCTCCAGCTGTACAAAAGCCTGGTTCAGCCACATCTAGAGTATTGTGTCCAGTTCTGGTCACCTCATCACAGGAAAGATGTGGAAGCGTTGGAAAAGGTACAGAGGAGATTTATCAGGACGTCGCCTGGAATGGAGGGCAGGTCTTACGAGGAAAGGTCGAGAGAGCTAGGGCTTTTCTCTTTAGAACGACAAAGGATGACAGGTGACTTGATAGAGGTGTACAAAATGATCAGAGGTATAGCTAGGGTAGACAGCAGAGACTTTTTCCTAGGGTGGAGGTAGCTATTACGAGGGAGCGTAGTTTTAAAGTGAGTGGAGGTAGATATAAAGGAGATGTCAGAGATAGGTTCTTTACTCAGAGAGTGGTAGGGGCTTGGAATGCATTGCCAGAGAGGATAGTGGGGTCAGCCACATTAGGGGCATTAAAGCGGCTATTAGGTAGGCATATGGATGATAGTATAAGGTAGAGGTGGAGGTTAGTTAGACCTTAGGGTTAGGGTAAAAGTTTGGCACAACAATATGGGCCGAAGGGCCTGTACTGTTCTGTACTATTCTATCTTCTATGTTATTCTTCCTCAGGTGGCTCAGGAAATTTGGCATGTCCATAAGGTCTCTCACCACCTTCTACAAATGCACTGTAGGTGGCAGAAATGGCACTTGATAATCTGGATGCAGATACTGATGTGATGGTAGGTGTTAAGGACAAGGGGAACCCTATCACTGTTGTGTGGAGGGAAGCATGGTCCTCACAACTTGTTTCGTGTAAAGACTCCATTCTATTCTCTCAGTTCCTCCATCTCTGTTGCATATGTTCAGTGGAGGACAACTTCAACAAGGGAGTCTCTGAATTGTCCACCTTCTTCCTCTACTGAGGATTCCTCAGCACCATTCTCAACAGGCCCTCACCTAAGTCTGGCCCATCTCACACATTTCCACCCTCACACCCTCTCTTTCCTCCCTCAACAGTGATAGGGTCTCCCTAGTCCTTACTGATCATCACACCTGTATCCACATCCAGAAGATCATCAGACGCCATTTCTGCCACCTCCAGTGAGATGCCACTACCAGACACATATTTCCGTCTCCTCCCTTGTCCACCTTCCACAGGGTCCATTCCCTCTGGGACACCCCAGTCTACTCTTCCTCCACTCCTAAAACCGCCCCACACCACTTTGGCACCTTACCCTGCAACCGCCTAAGTAACACCTGCTCATTTGCCTCCTCCCTCCTCAGTATCTAAGGGCCCAAACATAATTTTCAGGTGAAGCAGCACTTTATCTGCACCTCCCACATTCTAGTCTACTGCATTCGCTGCTCACAATGCGGTCTCCTCTACATTGCGGAAACGTAGCATAGACTGGGTGATCGCTTTACAGAACATCTACATTCTGCTCGTATAAAAGATCCTGAACTTCTGTTTGCCTGCCACTCTAACACACCAAATAAAAACCCAAAAGAACTGCGGATGCTGTAAATCAGGAACAAAAACACAAGTTGCTGGAAAAGCTCAGGTGGCCTGGCAGCATCTGTGAAGGAAAAAAATCAGTCTTAAATTTTTGGATCCGGTGACCCTTCCTCAAAACTTTAACACTCCACCCTATTCCCTGGCCAACATCTCTGTCGCTGGCTTGCTGCAGTGTTCCAGCAAAGCTCAGCACAAGCTGAAAGAACAACACTTCATTTTCCACTTGGGGATCCTGCAGCCCTCCAGACTCAATATCAACTTCAATAATTTTTGGGAGTGAACTCTCCCATGTCCTTGGTCCCTACCCCACATATCAGGCTTTGTTATCACACAGCCTGCTATTACGGCACGGTGGTTCAGTAGTTAGCACTGCAGCCTCACAGCACCAGGGACTCGGGTTTGATTCTAGCCTCGGGCAACTGCCTGTGTGGAGTTTGCACATTCTCCCCGTGTCTGTGTGGGTTTCCTCCGGGCGCTCCAGTTTCCTCCCACAGTCCAAAGATGTGCGGTCTAGTTGGATCGACCATGCTAAATTGTCTGTAGTGTTTAGGAGGATGGGTCTGAGTGGGATGCTCCAAGGGGCGGTGTGGACTTGTTGAGCTGAAGGGCCTGTTTCCACACTGTAGGGAACCTAATCTAATCTTTACACACTATCTATTGTTAATCCCTAACAGTCTCCATTAACAGCTATTCACCCTCCTAGGCAGATCATTATCAACTCCTTTGTCTGTCCAACTTTCTTCTCTCTCTTTGGGCTCTATCCCCACCTATTGTTTACTCCTTACCTCCTTCCCCACTGTACACTTTTACATTTAAAGCAACATTTTCCTAGCTACCATCGGCTCTGAGGAAGGGTAGCTGGACCCGAAATATTAACCCTGATTTTTTTTCACAGATGTTGCCAGATCCACTGAGATTTGCCAGCAACTTCAGTTTTTGTTCTATAAGATTCTTGTTTTGCATCATCTTTGTGAGCTTGCTCTTTCAATTTGATATTTAATCATTGTTTTGTGGAGTTCTTGTCCCTTTGGGGCATGTACTGTTATGAGTCATGTTCCTTTTTTCTTTAATTATTGCACTAAGTACCTCAAACTTTCTTTCAAGGTTTTCATGGTGAGAACAGAAACATTGAGTAAAATATCATTTGACAGTTACATTATGTAAAATATGCTCTATTAAAATTGTTCCCTGGACAAACTAATAGATTTCCTTGTTTCGGGCAGTGGAATACATGAGTTCAGTGTAGAGTTGAATAAATTGAAATATAAGGATGGGCCTGAAAGGGAGAAATACACGACAAACCAAATAGTAATCTTCTGCGAGTTATTTTACACTCTCTTATGATGGTAGAAGAGACTGCAATCCAGGCAAAGGGCATGTTTTGTGTTTCCACTTTCAAGAATACTCTAAGTAGGGGTTGAAAGCCAGGTCAACCTAGTCTGTGTGTGGGGGTGGAAGAAGGTATGCTAGTGAGCTGATCTGCTCATGTGTATTGACCTGTGTTTAAGTGCATGTGTGGTGAATAATCAAATAATTGCCCACTAGTCACCCCTCTATTGAAGTAAGGGACTCTCTCACTCAGGGTGTTGGAAGACAGCAAGCTAGTCAAACAAAAATAGGACGAAAGAAGGATTTTCTCACTCTGATTGTCGTTGGTCAACTTGAAATTAATCTGATAAGAATACAAACTGGAAGAAAGGCAGCTGGAGGAAAAAGAGGAATGAATGAAGCATTGCAAATGATACCAGCACCCCAAACTATTAAGCACCACAAATTAATACAATATTGCAGTCATTCAAACTAATCCTGCATCACAAACTAACCATGAATTACTAGCTAGGGAGTCCTCCAAGAATACTATAGATCCCAAAACACTTTCTATTACTGAAACCAGCTGTTTCTCAAATCAAACCAGCTTAAGAAACTTTCCCACTCTCAAAATCACTACGATCATCACTATGATGTCCAAAACTCACCTTTATGTAAGACTTATTCACCATCTCAATCTTGAATATTTTCCTGTAATTTTAAGTAATTCACCACTTAAGTTTCTCATCACCCTGCACTCATTTAAGACCATAAGACATAGGAGTGGAAGTAAGGCCATTCCGCCCATCAAGTCCCCTCCGCAATTTAAATCATGGCTGATGGGCATTTCAACTTCACTTCCCTGCACTCTCCCCATAGCCCTTGATTCCTTCTGAGATCAAGAATTTGTTGATCTCTGCCTTGAAGGCATCTAACGTCCCGGCCTCCACTGCACTCTGTGGCAATGAATTCCGCAAGCCCACCACACATTTACCATGCTTTACTCACCCATTTCTGTCAGCTGATGCACCAATCTCTTTTAATGCCTCAAACTTCCTTTTTCATTCACCAGATGTCAGCACTTCTGATTAGGCCTGCATTGATTACCCATCCGTCGTTGGCCATGAGGAGGCAGTGGTGAGGTGCCTTCTTGAAGTTCTGTGGGCAAAGAGCTACTGGATGGGAGGGAGTGGGAATTGGGGGGTGTAGTGGGGATGTCCAGAATCTGAATTTATTGATACCAAATGAAAAGTGATATATTTCCAAGTTCAAGTTTGTGTGTGTTTTGAAAGAAATTTACAGGTAATAGTGTCCCTGCTGAACATCTGCTAAAGGTCATATTACGTGCCGTTTGTCAGCGCAAGCCTGGATATTGTACAGGTTTTCTACAAACATACACAGATTGCCTCAGTATCCGAAGAGTTGCAAATGGTGCTGATGATTGTGCTGATGATTCCCTGCTTCTGACCTTTTGGTGAAGGGAATATTATTGATGAAGTAGCTGATAATAGTCGAGTTTAGGATGCTACCCTAAGGAACACTAGCAGAAATGTCCTGAAATTGAGATCATTGATCTCTAACAGTTACTATCATCTTCCTCTGTGCCAGATGTGGCTCCAAACAGTGGGGAGTTTTCTCCCTGTTCTCTATCAACTTCTATTTTATTAGGATTCCTTGATGTCATACTTGGCCAAGGGCTTCCTTGACATCAAGAATAAGCATTGTCACCAACCTCTGGAATTCAGCTCTTTTGGTCATATTTGGACCAATGTTTTAATGAAGTTTGGAGCCGGGTTATCTTGGCAGAATCCAAACTGAGAATCAGCAAGCTGGCTATCGTGAGTACGTCCCACCTGATAACATCACTTTATCAATGGGTAAGAGCAGATGGAAAGGACTGTAACTGGTTCTGGTGGATTTGCTCTTATTTCTGTTAAAGCAAGCATGGACAGTTTTCCATACTGTCAGGTAGACACCAGTGTTGTAGTTTGGCTAGGGATTTGGCTAGTTCTGGAGCACCAGTATTCAACAGCAGTGTTCAACACCAGTATTCAACACTTCAAGTTTGATGTTGTTGGGCCCCATATCCTTTGCTGTATCCAGTGAGCCCAACTGTTTCTTCATTTTGGGCAGATCAGAATCAAATTGGCTAAAGATAGTAGCTGCAATGCTAGAAACCTCAGGATTAGGCCATGATAGATCATCCACTCTGTACTTCTGGCTGGAGATGGTTGCAACCATTTCAATGTAAATAGAATTTCACATTGCTGTTTTACATCTTTACCCTTCAGATCAACTATCATTGTAACTGTAACTACAAGAATCAAGCTCCACAGGTTATATGTCCTTAGGGGCCATACCATGTTAGAAAGCTGCTACACTTTCTCTACTGCCCAGTATAACATAACATGTTGTGGGAGCATGTGTGGGAGCATTTTGTGTTCAATGTGGTAGCATTGCAAATTGGAAATCCTTCAAGCAGTTGATACCATTCAACTTTCTTGAACAACGGGCAAAGCGAAGAAAGATAACGCGAGAAGATCAGCATTTGTTTCTGGAAACAAGCAGGGGCTACTCATCTTTCAAGCTGTAATAATTTGCAGTCAATGAATAATCACTTAATTTAACGCTCACCTATTAAAAGCAGCTGTCAAGTGTTCAGAGATAATAAGAACTGCAGATGTTGGAGTCAACGAAAACATAGTGAGTTTCTAACGGAGGGTCCAATCCTGAAATGCCAACTGTCCTATTCCTCTGAAGCTGTCAAGTGTTGTCTGTCTTGTTGTTTCTGACCCTGCAATGCTCTGTCATGTTGAAGGTGATGTTCCTCTTGCTCATTATCCTCACCTTCTTTCTCAGAACACTATTGTTGCTCTCCCAGTGTCTGTGACATTCCCTTGTTGCCTGCTTCAGTTGTACAAGACACAACATGCTGGGGTAATGCAGCACATTATTTCCGGACTGTACTGAAGGCCCCCATCCAGTCCAGATAGATCTAAGCACAGCATCTTATCTGTTCACAATGGCCTTGCTAAAAGGATGTGCAACATTGCATCTAGGCTTGGCCTTGGTGGTGAGGTTTCATCAGCCCATGGTTGTAGAGGGCACTTGTTCCCCAATAACCATCCCATGAAGGCATCTATCCCTTAAAATGAAGCAGGAACATGAGAGTTCTAAGGGTGGCGTCCTGGATATAGGCATCATGTTAACTCTCAGGATACATGGTGCAGAATTCCAAGATGAGATACTAATGATCGCAGATGACAAGAACATTGATAAAATGGAATCTTTTTCTGTTGATCAAGGTGCTGCTCATGTAATGTATGTGCACGTTGAGGTGCACTGCCCCAGGGGGAGCCCAGGGAAGTTGGAAAAACCTGTTGCCCAGGCTGCAGCACTGAGCTTGTCACAGGGAAATGAGATGAAACGGTGTGATCTGACACATGTTGTATCAGTGACAGTATGAAGCCCATTCCCTGGACCAGATCTGTGGCTTCTGAATTTCATTGCATTCCTTTGCCATCTTAACCCTTGCACAAATAACTTTCAAACTTTCTTATCCTACTCCCAAAACCACTGACCACGACATTCAGCTCAACCCTGAAGAATAGTGGGCTTAAGTCCAAAATCTGGGGCACACAATTGTGACCGACCCCAAGATGAGGCATATCTATAATTACATTTTGTTGGCTGCGGGATAAGGGTCAATTTCTAAGTCAGCATTAAATTTTGGCCAGACAGCGATGCTCACATCCCAGAAATGAATAAGAAAAACACAAATGCACACAAATTAGAAATAATCAGCATTTCAGAAGAAACAGATACACAGGACAGTCCCCGAATTGTTTATGAAGCGTGGATAGTTGAACATTGCTGTGAAAGATTCCTGTCGTTGTGACACTGATAGGTGAACTATCAATAGCGAGTTTTGAGAAGATTTGTAGCTCAGGTTGAAGTTCTGGATGTGAGTTTGCTCGCTGAGCTGGAAGGTTAGTTTTCAGACGTTTCGTCACCATTCTAGGTAACATCAACAGTGAGCCTCTGACGAAGCGCTGGTGTTATGTCCTGCTTTCTATTTATCTGGTTAGGTTTCCTTGGGTTGGTGATGTCATTTCCTGTTCTTTTTCTCAGGAGATGGTAGATTGATTTGGAGCCAATGTGTTTGTTGATGGAGTTCCGGTTGGAATGCCACGCTTCTAGGAATTCTCGTGCGTGTCTCTGTTTTGCTTCTCCTAGGATGGGTGTGTTGTCCCAATCAAAGTGGTGTCCTTCCTCATCTGTATGTAAGGATACGAGTGATAGTGGGTCTTGTCGTTTTGTGGCTAGTTGATGTTCATGTATCCTGGTGGCTAGCTTTCTGCCTGTTTGTCCAATGTAGTGTTTGTCACAGTTCTTGCAAGTTATTTTGTAGATGACGTTCGTTTTGTTTGTTGTCTGTATAGGGTCTTTTAAGTTCATTAGCTGCTGTTTTAGTGTGTTGGTGGGTTTGTGGGCTACCCTGATGCCAAGAGGTCCGAGTAGTCTGGCAGTCATTTCGGAAATGTCTTTGATGTAGGGGAGAGTGGTTATGGTTTCTGGGCCCGTTTTGTCTGTTTGTTTGGGTTTGTTGCTGAGGAATCGGCGGACTGTGTTCATCAGGTACCCATTCTTTTTGAACATGCTGTATAGGTGATTTTCCTCTGCTCTGCGTAGTTCCTCTGTGCTGCAGTGTGTGGTGGCTCGTTGGAAAAATGTTCTAATGCAGCTTCGTTTGTGGGTGTTGGGATGGTTGCTCCTGTAGTTCAGTATTTGGTCCGTATGTGTTGTTTTTCTGTAGACGCTGGTTTGAAGTTCCCCATTGGCTGTTCGTTCTACTGTGACATCTAGGAATGGCAGTTTGTTGTTGTTTTCCTCCTCTTTTGTGAATGTTATGCCAGTCAGGGTATTATTGATGGTCTTGAAGGTCTCCTCTAATTTGTTTTGTTTAGTGATGACAAAGGAGTCATTCACATAGCGGACCCAAAGTTCGGGTTGGATGATTGGCAGAGCTGTTTGTTCGAGTCTCTGCATTGCTGCCTCTGCTAAGAACCCTGATATCGGAGATCCCATGGGTGTACCATTGGTTTGTCTGTAGGTTTTGTTATTGAAAGTGAAGTGGGTGGTGAGGCATAGGTCCACTAGCTTGATGATGTTGTCCTTGCTGATGAGGTTGGTGGTGTCTGGTGTATGTGTCTGTGTCTTTGGTTCTTCTAATAGTGTAGTCAGTGTTTCTTTGGCCAAGAACAGGAAATGACATCACCAACAATGGAAATGACATCACCAACCCAAGGAAACCTAACCAGATAAAGAGAAAGCGGGAAATCACTTTAAATCTGTGCCCTCTCATTCATGTTTCTTTTATACACAGAATCAGCTTCGGTCTACCTACTCTGGCCAGCATACTCATGATTTTGAAAATCTCAATCAGATCTCCTCTCAGCCTTCATCTAGGGAGAATACTCCTAACTTCTTCCATCTATCCACATCACTGAAGTTCCTCATTCCTAGGACCATTCTTTTGAATTGCTTCTGCACTCTCTCCAATATATTTGCATCTTTCCCATGTAACTCTACACAATATCCCAGCTGGAGCCTAACAAGTATGTGTCCAAGTTCAAAATCACCTTTCTCTTGTACTGTATGCCCTGATTAATGAAGCTGAGAACATTGCATGCTTTATTAACTGCCCACTCCACATCTCCTGTCACCTTCAGCGATCTATCCACATATAAACACAGGTCCTACTGCTCCTGCATCCCCTTTACAATTGTACCCCATATCATATTCCCATTTTTCAATGTTCTTCGGATGAAAGTGCATCACTTCACATTTCACTGCATTGAACTTGGTCTGCCAACTATCAGTTCACTCCACCATCTTTCAAGGTCCTTTTGAATTTCCACACTATCCTCCTCGCACTTTACAATTCTTCCAAACTTACCATCATTTGAAACCTTTGAAACTGTCCCATGCACACCAAGATCCAGATCATTAATATATACCTGGAAAAGCAGGGGTCCCAATACTGACCCCTGGGCAACACCACTGCTAACATTCCCCCAGCCTGAAAACTATTCATTGGCCATTACTCTCTGCTTCCTATCACTCAGCCAATTTTGTTACCGTGTTGCCTCTGCTCCCTTTATATCATAACCTTCAACTTTTCTCACAAGTCTGCGATGAGGAAGTATGTCAAATGCCTTCTGGAAATCCCTGGATACCAGATTCGTACGTGGAATGAACTGCCAAAGGAAGCAGTAGCTGCATTTAAAATGCCATAATGCTGGAAATTGTCCCATCTTCTGACACCTCCCCAGAGCCCAGGGAAGACCAAAAGATTATGGCTAAAGTGCATCCATAATTTCTGCCCTTGATTCCTTCCAAATCTTTGGGTGCATCTTAACTGGACACGATGCTTTGTCAACATTAAGATCCAACAGTCAGTTCAAAACTGCTTCATTATTAATTTGATCACTTCTAGTGGTGAGTTTCTTCCTCTAACCATATTGCTAAGGCAGCATTCTCCTCTTTTATGAAGATAGATGCAAAATATTTTGGAGTCATACAGCATGGAAGCAGGCCTTTTGGTCCAATTCATCCATGCTGACCAAGTTTCCCAAACTAAACTAGTCCCACTTGCCTGCATTTGGCCCATAGTCCTCTAAGCCTTTCTCATTCATGTACCTGTCCAAATGTTTTTTAAATGTTGTGACCATGCATGCAGCTACTGCTTCCTTTGGCAGTTCATTCCACGTACGAACTGCACTGTCTGTGAAAAAGTTGCCCCTCGGTCTCCTTCTTCTCTCACCTTAAAAATATGCACCCTAGTTTCGAACTCCCCCATCCTAGGGAAAAGATCTTTGCCATTCACCTTCTCTCAAGATTTTATAAACCTCAAAAGGTCATTCCTTAACCTCTTCCACTCCAGTTTAAAAAGCCCCAGCCTAGCCTTATAACTCAAGCCCTCCAGTCCTGGCAACATCCTTATAAATCTTTTTTGAACATTCTCCAATTTAATAATATCCTTCTTGTAGCACAGCAACCAGAATCGTACACAGTGCCTCCGTCTGTAAATCTCCTTCTGATACCCTCTCTGATTGGCCCCACACCGCCTTTAACCACTCTCTTACCCAGTTTATATGTCTATAGAAGACTTGGAATTTCCCTTCATGTTAGCAGCAAGTCTTTTCTTATAGTTTCTGTTTACTTTTCTTATTTGTTTTTCACCTCCCCCAAACCTTTGGTATTCTTGTTGATTTACAATTGCGTTTCCTACTTCATACCTGTCCCAAGGACTCCTTTTTCAGGATGGTGTGTGCCTTTGAGAGTAACTTGGAGATGGGAGTCCTGGCAGCAGCTAAGACTCTGCTTTTCAAACACACAATTAAACAGGATGAGTACACAGTATTGAGGAAGGACAGGTATCTGAGAGAAGGTAGAAGAGTGGCTCTGTTCATGAAAGATGCTATTAGCACAAATTAGAGACCTTCCAACATTCCAGGCAACATCCTGTAAATCTCCTCTGCACCTTTTCTAACACTTCCACATCTTTCCTGTAATGAGTTGAGCAGAACTGGACACAATATTCCAGATGTGGCTGAGCCAGGCTTTTGTATAGCTAGAGAGTAACTTCACGTCTCTTGAACACAATCCCTCTATTAATGAAAGCTAACACACCATACGCCTTCTTAACAACTCTATCCACCTGGGTGGCAACTTTCAGGGAACTGTGAACATGAGCCCCAAGATACCTCTGCTCCTCCACACTGCCAAGAATCTTTCCGTTAACCCCGTATTAAGCTTTCAAGGTTGACCTTCCAAAATGAACCACCTCACACTTTTCAGAGTTAAACTCCATCTGCCACTTCTCAGCCCAGGTCTGCATTCTCTCAATGTCCCTTTGTAACCTAGAACAGCCCTCTGCACTGTGCACAATGTGACCCACCTTCGTACCATCCATATAAGATGGAAATGATTTGAATATGTATTTTGTGGCAGTCTTCACTATAAAGGATGTAGGGAACACCACAGAAGCAGCTATGTATGAGGAATTGGAAGGGACAAACTCAGGAAAATAACAACTCAGAAGAAAATTGGTGCTGAATAAATTATTAGATCTGCAGGGTAGCAAGTGCTTGGGTCCTGATGGACATCATTCCAGTGCCTTAAAAGAAGTGACTTGTGGGACAGTTGATACATGGGTTTTAATTTACCACAACTGCTTTGATTTGGCCATTTAGATTGGAAGATAGCCAAAGTAATTTATTGAAAAAGGGAGGGGATCTACAAACCAGTTAGCTTAACATTTGGCACAGGGAAAAGAATAAGAGTCAAAATGGTTTTGTGAAAGGGAAATCATCTTGAACCAATCTATTGGAGTTGTTTGAGGAAGTACCACGTTGTTGATAAGGAGAACTGGTGGATGGACTTAGATTTCCTGGAGGCTCCTTGTTCACATGTATATATAAAATATACAATATAAATGCAAGTTTGATGATACATTTGTTTGGACAAAGTCAAAAGTCGCATGGCACCAGATTACAATCCAAAAGGTTATTTGAAATCACAAGCTTTTTTGCACTGTTCCTTCATCAGGTGAAGTCACTGGATAAAGGAGCAACACTCCAAAAGCTCATGATTTCAAGTAAACCTGTTGGGTTATAATCTGGTGCTGTGTGACTTCTGACTTTGCCCAACCCAGTCCAGCACCAGCACCTCCACATTTGTTTGGGTTTAGAAGTCATTCAGTAAAAGATTTCAGGGAACAATTGTCTCTAGCTGTCTCTGAAAAGTGCACCCAGTTCTTTTCATTTTGGACCTGCCCTGTTACAGAGCCCCTCCATGGGATGCACACATGAGACCTGGGAAAATAAGGGAAGATTTGAAGGTGTGTGTATGAGTTTCGATTCCCCGCCTGTGCTTTCTGTGAGTAGATGGAATTTACCTGTTGGCCTCACCATCCAGTCATTATGTTTCTTATAGAGTATGCTTCAGGCACTGTTACTAGAGTTCAACAGCTCCTTGGAATGTAGACCATCCAACTCAGCAAATTGAGAACATCCAAATCCAGACTGCTTGCACACTTTAACAAAAATCCAAAAGAACAGGTTTGGCTATAGTTCTTGCGTAGTGTGCATTAGTAGCAAAATGGAAACATGACACACAATCATATTGAATGTTCAACAGGGGGAGGTGAAGAAGGTCATTGCAGCTTGCCCCACTAGGCTCAAACAAAAACAATATAATTTTATTAACTTCTAAAACGCTTTACTCTCTCCCTCTGTTGCAATGTTGCTCAACAGTTTCCTCTGGATGTGCAATCTATCATTAGTAGTATTTAGTAATTGTCATATGTCCAGTTTTGTACAAGACAGTCTGGGACTTAGCCCATCCATATGCTATTTTTAGCTAATGCCTTTAAACCTGGTAGTTTTGTTTTGGGGTGTTAAGGACAAGAGAGGAATAGTGGGTTAAATTTCCCATTTCTCTTCATTTGTCAATTGTCCTCAACAACACACATTTTAGAGGGAATATTTTAGACCCCAAAGGATTTTAAAAATAGCAAAATAATAACTAGGGAAAGGGATGGGCACATAGGAACCATTGAGGTAATGTGTGTGTGGACCCTGAAGACATGAGCACTGTCTTCAATGAAAACCTTGCACGGTCTTCACAATGCAAATGGGACAGCGCTGATACAGACATCAGGGTGGGAGACTGTGAAACATTGGAAGAAATTAACACAGATAGAGAAAGATGGTACAAACAGGTTTAGCAGTCTTAAACATGGATAAATCTGCAGACCTGGCTGAGATGTAGCCCAGGATGTTGAGGGAGACAAGGATGGAAATATCAGGGGCTCCGGCAATAATTTTCAGATTCTCTTTGACCACAGGTGACTTCCAGAGGACTGAAGGATGACTAACATCGTCCCATTATTTAAAAAGGGAAGAAGGGATAAACCAGAAAATTACAGGTCAGTTTAACCTTGGTAGTTGGCTAGTTATTCGAATGAATTTGTGGGGACAAAGTATATCTGCACTGTGAGGCATGGATTAATCAGGAATACTCATGAGGGATTTGTCGAAGCAATGATGTGTTTGACAAATCTGGCTGAATTTTTTGAGGCGATTACCAGGAATGTTGATGTCGGTAGCGCATTTGACATCGTCCGCATGGATTTTAGCAAGGCTTTTCGTGAGGTCCCTCACGGCAAACAGGTCAGGAAAATAAAAGCCAGTGGAATCCAAGGCAAAGTGGCCTGTTGAATCTGAACTTTACTGAGAGGCATCAGGTACAGGGTGATGATAGACAGATGTTCCTGTGACTGGACATCTGTTTACAGCAGGGTTCTGTAGGGCTCAGTGCGGGGGGGTCTTTGCTGTTTCTGGTGTATATTAATGACTTGGACTTAGATGGAAGGGGTATGATCAAGAAAATTATTAAGGTAGTAAATATTGAGGAGGAAAGCTATAAATTGCAAGAGGATATCAACAGACTGGTCAGTTTGGCTGAGGGGCAGGCAATGGAATTCAATCCAGAAATCAAAATGATCAGAGGTATAGTTAGAATGGACAGTCAGTGACTTTTTCCTAGAGTGGAGGTAGCTATTATGAGGAGGCATAGTTTTAAAGTGAGTGGAGTTAGATAGAGAGGAGACGTCAGAGGTAGGTTCTTTACTCAGAGAGTGGTCAGGACGTGGAATGTATTGCCGGAGAGGGTAGTGCAGTCGGCCTCGTTAGGGGCATTTAAGCGGTTATTAGATAGGCATATGGATGATAGTATAAGGGGTGGAGGTTAGATAGACCTTAGGATTAGGGTAAAAGTTCGGCACAACATTGTGGGCTGAAGGGCCTGCACTGTGCTGTATAGTTCGATGTTCTGTGTTCTATGTTCTAATCCAGAATCCTAATAATGCGCTTGGGAGGGCTAACAGGTCAAGGGATTACATTTGAAATGGTTACATCCTGGAAAATGCTGAAGATCGAAAAGACCTTTGTTAGCATATCCATAGATCCCTGAAGGCAGCAGGGCAGATAAATAAGGTGGTTAAAAAAGTATATTCAATGTTTTCCTTTATTGGAGAAGGGACAGAATACAAGACGAGGAGGTTATGCTGGAACTTTATAAATAAGCCATAGGTGGAGTTCGCTATGCAGTTCTCATCACCACATGATAGGAAGGATGTGATTACACGAAAGAGGGCACTGCTTGGGCTGAAAAGTCTGAGCAATGCGGGAAGATTGAATTGCCTGGGGTTGTTTTCCTTGGAGCAGTAAAGGTTGAGATGAAGCCTGATGGAGGTGTATAAGGTTATGAGGGGCATAGATAGGGTGGAAAGGAAGAGAGGTCATTAGCGGAGAGTTCAATTATTCAGGAATATAGGTTTAATGTGGAAAGCTAACGGGGAGTTAAGGAAAAGTGTTCTTGTCGAGATGGTTATGGTAGTCTGGAATTCACTGCCTGAAAGCATAATCAACTCAGAAACTCGAAATATTTGAACAATATTTAGATGCTCAACTGCATTACCGCAGCCTCCAGGGCTATAGGTTAAGAACAGGAAAATGGAATTGTATAGATTGCTGTTGATCATGCAGACGCAATGGGCCAAATGGATTCCTTGAGTACTATAAGCACCTATAAGTCTATGACACCTGTGGTTTTCAGTAATAAGCACAAGGTATTCAGGTAAAGTTACATCAGAAGAAAAGATACGTTTATTCACAATAGCACCTGGAATGTAAACATAATGAACACTTTCCATCCCTCATACATACACAGAAACTCACACACACACTCATGCAAGCATGCACACACATGAACAGACACACACACACACACACACACACACACACACACACACACACAGACAAATACACACACAGACACAAGCACACACACACAGACACAAACACATGTGGGCACACACACACACAGAGGCACACACACAAACACTCACACACACAGGAGACGCATGCTCAGACACTGGTACACAAATGTGTGCGTGCACACACACACATACATGTACACAAAAAATTGCAGTTGAATTAAAAGAATACAAAAAATAAATCAGTTCCAGTAGTATTATTTAAGGTATATGCAGTTAGGTCTGGATGGGCTCCCTTATGTAATTCTTTTAAGAAGAATAGAATCCCTACAATGTGGAAGCCCATCAAGTCTACAACAGCCTTTCAAAAGATATCCCACTCAATCCCTGCAACCCTGCATTTCTCATAGTTAATCCACCTAACCTGCACATTTTTGGACTGCGGGACAAAACCAGAGCACCCGGAGGAAACCCTTAAGGAGAATATGTGGAGTTTGTACAGTTAGCTGAAGCTGGAATTGAATATAGGTCCCTGGTGCTGTCAAGCAGCTGTGCTAACCACTGAGCCACTGTGCTATCATAAGTTTAGCAACAAGTATTTCCAGACATATTTATGGCCAAGGTTCTGTTGAGGTAAATCCTTTCAGATGAAAATGAATTTGAACCCATTATACTGCTGAGTTTAATTGGTTGTGAGGCAGGTCTGTGTTATTTTGGGTCAGGAAATTGACCCTTCTGTCTTGTTGGTTTCTAGACTGACTGGTTCCTATCTAGCTCATGAAGTAATAAGATCTATAACCTGAAAATGGTTTGGGCATAAAATGCATATTTCTATTGTCCATTCAGAATGATTTGAAAGTTCAAAGCCATTGCTACACAATGGGGAGGAGGATGGGTGATTGACATCAACTTATAGTCAATTAGTTTGTGCACAGCTTTACTTGTTATGTTTCAACTTGGAGACATGAAATCTGAATTTAAGTTCTAAGTAAGCCCACAAGAAATAGATAACATGAGTTCAACAGCTGATTCTTTCTCTTGCTATGTCCACATGGAGGGCACTCTGCCCTCAATGTCATTTACATTAAGAACTTCCTGGAAACATGTGCAGACATGAGTTAATGCTTCGTTTATGCAGAAAGCACAGAAAACCATCTGGCCCTCAGCAGCTATCTCGGGTCAAGGTAAATTCTTGATGTGGCTTTTTCTTTCATTTCTAGACATTAAACAAAAACTATCCTCTCCATATGCTTGACGTGCTTGTGACAAACTTGACAGGGATCACCAATAGTGTAAATGGTGGCTACAATCTGTTCATCCCTGCTGGGTAGGCAGCACTAAAATCATCCGATCTACACACAGCAGGCAACAACATAATGAGTCAACCTTGATGTGTACAACCAGGATTATCTGATGGGTTTGGAAAAGTGCTGAGATTCAGCATTGAATTGACTTGCAAGATATTGGTCAGCTGGGAACAAGGTGCAGGAGAAGTAACCTGGGATGGTTTACATATTCATGCCCATTCCACCACATAACTAGAAGAAGAAAATTGTTGTAAAGCATGACATGTCAGACAGAATAAAAGATACCCACCAGAAACTACTAAGTGAAGAACCAACATACAAGGAACATCCAAACAGGTTACAAGATTTAAAAAGGCATCTGGATGGTTATGTGAACAGGAAGGGTTAGAGGGATATGAGTAAAATGCTGGCAAATAGGACTAGGTTAGATTGGAAAGTCTTGTAGATATGGACAAGTTAGACTGAAGGGTTCCCTGTGTATATCCCTCCTACTAATGAGCGTTCAGTTCCAATATTGGTCAGAGTGATTAGTGGTTCATCTGGTACAACCAGAGCCATGGTCTTGACACCAGGGCTAGCTCAGGTGTACTGCAGGGTGGGAGGAAGATTGAGAAACAAGTAATAAGAGGGAATTTGATGGGTAGTCAGGTGAAGAGAGAAGGGTTTCTGCAACCAAAGTTGTGAATTTAGAATGACACTTTGCTGTCTTGGTGCCATGGTCCAGGAATTATCAAGAATCTGCAGAATACTCTGAAGGGAAGAATGTGCTGCTAATGGTCATGGTTCATATCTACGCTAACACCATTGGTGGAATGAGGTCCTGCAGGCATGTCTTAGGAAACCAGGAAAGAAACTACCAAGCACGATCTCAAAAGGTGGTAATCTCTAGCTTACTCTCAGTACCGTGAGTTAGTGATAGAAATAGGAAGCTACAGCAAATGAATGAGAAGTTGGAGAGATAGTGTGGGAGTTAGTGTTAGATTCCTGCGACAAAGGGAGAAGTTCTAGGAGAGATGGGATCAGCTTAAAGGCTGCATCACAAGACAGCCAGGGTCAACATTGTTATGGGGCAGTGTGTTAGTGCTGTTGCAGTGATTTCAAACTAACTTGACCATGGGATGGGAACCGCAAGGAAATGTTTAAGAGGAAGAAACAAGGTGCACAAAGAATTAGGAGAGAAAACAAGCATTTGAGTAAGCTAAAGCAGACCATATTTTCAGGTCATGTATGTAAATACAAAGACTGTGGAAAATCAAGTTGGTGCATGGTAGATGCAGGTAGTCCTGTGGGAATATGATGCTGTGACGATAATTGCGATCTCACTCCAAAAAGGCAGGACTAGGTCCTAAATCCCAGTCTCATGTCCTGTTCTGCTGTGCTGTGTTCTCATCCCTGTGTTACTGTGGATGGACTTTGATAATGTATCACATAGTATGTTAGTCAGAAACATTGAAGACCATGTGTGGAAACTTTCCAGGCTTTGAGCGATATGGACGATGGTGATTATGTGGTAAGATCGGGTGAGGTGTTCAGTTAGTCCCATCTCAACGTTGTCATTATCTTGCCACATCATGTTGACTTTCCCTGATCAAATTGGAGAGACACTTGCTTGGCAGTGGAAAATTCTCAATTGACGCTCAATATTGCCTGTTAATGCTTTACAAACAGCCCAACTCACCACTGGTAGTGATAATACAAAACTTGCCATCAAAACTACCCATCAGAAAAACTCATCATGGATATCAGAGCAGGCTCTTGGCAGGTTCAACTTGCCACTTGCTTCAAGGGATCTCAATGTTGGACACTGAGCACCAACATCTTAGGGTACTCTGTATGGGCGCCAGATGCATACATCCTACATTCTGATACAATGACATCTAACATATGCTATTTTCTGTGAATCCTGTTTGCACATGCTCAACTCACCTATAAGATATTTCTGTATTTCAATACTGCATCATGGGACATACCAGCAGGTATTGATACAGGAAGGACACCGCGTTCAGGGACATGCACTCAGTTCATGGTCTGGACCGGGGTGCATCTCAAGGCTCTTCACTCACTTTCATGCTGCTTATTCACTCTGATCCTATCTTGATGTTCGCAGCAGCACTGCCTTGTATTGTCTTGCCTTGCTGTTTTGCATATTTGCGCAATATTGGTTGTGGAGGTAAATTCAATTACGGCTCTTAATAAGGAGATGCATAAACACCAGCAGGGCTACGAGCAAAGGAATTAGCTGAGATTCTCTTGCAAAGACCTGGCATGGATATGACTGAACAAATGTCCTCCTGCATGAAACCATTCTATGATCCTGTAAGATCAGAATGAGTTTGGATGAAGGTATAAAGGCAACAGAAGATATACTTTAACAGCCGGAATGATGAGATGAAGAATTAAAGGATTCAACCTACTCAATGTTAAAACATTATTTATTCTATTTTGCAAGATTGAGGTAATTAGAAAGCCCTCACAGTGGAAAGATGTTAGCTTTAGCATAAAGGATTTCAAGATCTATGAACTCAGTGGTCCTTTGTAATTTTCAAATTGGAAACAATTCAATGATCTATGGTTGCATTTTGTTTTTTTAATTATAGGCCTAAGTGAAGTCTTTTAAGACATTAAAATACTGAATCTTCAATTATTCTGAAACTTTAGACAGACATTTATGAAAAAACAATCATGATATAGAACTGGAATGATACCATGTGAAATATTGGAGAATCTGGTATCAGAACCCTTCACTACTGATGGTGGTTGAAGTGAGGTGTTCTAAAAAGAAATATGAAAGGTGTTTTTTCTCCACCATGTATTTTTGGAGCCCTGGACTGAGGCATAATTGTTTCTACATTTATTACTTCCTAAATTATTTACAAAAGGACTAGGTCTCTTTTTTCTTGTATCACAAAGTTGAACGAAAAAATAAGCTTGAGTTAAAAGCGTTGAGGGGCTATTTTCAGTAGCTAACATAGCTTTTAAGAACTTCTACTTTGAACAAAAACGTTCACAAAACTTGAGAAAATAGCCACAGATGAAACTGGATTGGGTGGATTCAAAAATGAAATATTTGGAGCGATAGGGGACAGTGTTGGGAGGCAGCTATCCATGCGCGTGCTTTGGAGAGGTAATAGGGTGTAGGAGATGGGACGGTGGCTTCCTAGGGTGCTCGAGGTAAAGGGGTGTTTTTGAAGGAAGTGGGGTGGTGACAGCAGATTTTAAGGGGACAGTTTTACACCTGAAAATGGAAATTAGTTTATTGAATGGCAGGGTGGGGTGGAGGGTAAAGGACGAGGGTAATCAGGAAGGGAAGTTGGAAACAGGATTGAGAGAATAGTGGATAGGTCTCCTGGACAGGATGAGCTCTGTGGGAGAGTGACAGGGGATGGAGGAGAAACCAGAGAAAGATGAGAATTCGGGTCTAGAGTGGGGAATGACTTATAGTCCATCTCCATGGCAATGTGAATCATATCTGTCTTAATTCAGGCAAAACTGCTGGTTAACTAGCCTCTGGACATCCACCTTAATTTGATCATAGAATTAAATAGACAGTTTAAGGCATAACAGTGTACAAAATCTGAAATTCCTAGCATCTCCCTGGAATGTGGAGGCCGGCATTTTATCCAGTGTCAATACTGCTGCCCTGGTCATTAGTTATAGATGTGAATATCTCACCCCTCCTTCCTGTAAGACATGTAGGAGCCTCAATGCCCCTCTCATCTCCTCCTTATAAACCAAACAAGCCAGGTTCATTGATGGACAGAACTCCAAACAGATCACTTGACTCCCTTCGTTTCTAATTAGACAGCCCCAAAACACAAAAATCATACAGGCTTTATTTTGTGACAATACAAAGCCTCTGTGAGGTTATCTAAAGGCTGTCAAAACCTCAAGAAAGAGAGGTGCACTTTGTCTGCAGGTAATCTTGGGTGAAGATCTCAAAGAGAAAAATTAAGCTGCAAGGGCATCTCTGTTTTACATGCTGTGGTTTCAGAGGAATTGGTGGAGAGTGTCAAAAGGAGAAGGAAAGATGCCCAGACAAGATGCTGAGCAAGGTTCTTTACTCAGAGAGTGGTAAGGGCGGGGAAGCCCTGCCTGCCAATGTAGTTAACTCAGCCACATTACGGGAATTTAAACAGTCCTTGGATAAGCATATGGATAATGATGGGATAGTGTAGGGGGAGGGGCTTAAATTAGTTCACAGGTTGGCACAACATCGAGGGCCAAAGGGCCTGTTCTGCGCTGTATTGTTTTATGTTCTATGTTCTATGTTCTATGTTCTATGTTAATGCCAAGAAGTATCATGTCACAGATTGGAGCAATGAAGGTACTCGATGCCTTGACAGTAGTTGCTCAGGTTTGACTCCCAACTAAGTGCTTATGTAGCCCACTATTTACGTTGTACAAACAAAGTTCCAACCAACATGTCACTATCTCAGAAAACCTTTCCATTTCTGCTTCCAAGCACTCTCCTATGATCACTATGGTGCACTGTCCCACTTCCTGTTGCTTTTAATGGCACACTCTCTACCTGCTTTCTCCTCATTTTGAAACTTCACCTTCTCACTCCCCCAGGAGACATTTCACGTCCTAGCATTGGGATGCTGAAATGAATGCACACATTGTAAAGGCATCACATTTGACTAACAACAATCCCCCTTCTTTCTCGCAACGCTCATTATGTCAGTGATATGGTCAGTCTGGAAATACATATTACTAGAATTTCGGTATTCTGGGCAGCAGACAGAACTAAGTCTGAAAAGCAGAAGAGATTACCAGAAAAAGTTCTGCATTGTTAGGAGTGGAAAGCCTGCCATCTCTTTTAATTGTTAAGGCAATTAATTGCTGCTTGGCAGATTTCCTACTGGATTTAGTGCCCAGGTTTAGAAAAACATGGCCTCCAACAGAAGCTGGTAGTGTAGCACACGACAGTGCCCAAGGTCATAGCTGCTGTCATTACAGCACTCACCAGATCCCCAGAATGGAGGAGATAACTTGGAACAGATGAGTATTCTTGAACAGTGGGAGTATCTTGCAGGGTTTTGTGTTGACGGATGACAGGGATTGTGGGGTCCAAACTAAGGAGGACACTTGAGCAGCCATCCCCTTATCATATGTCCATTCTCTCAATCAAACACAGATTAGCTCGGGTTGGAGGAACTAGCAGCCAGTCTGCCTGCTCTGGTACACCTATCAGTTGGCCTGACTCTTTCTCGTACTCCCAGCAGGCAATGGGGCAGGATGTGGGGCTGGCCTGCCCAGAACTTCTTTCCAGTTGAGACGGAAATATGGTGGGGATCTGGTACATCATCTAACCCCCAGCACCCGCTCCATTATATTTTCTACCAGCCTCCATATTCCCCAAGTCAGAACTGAAGATTCTGTGCTCGATTTTCTCTCATTTTCCCTCAGAAAATAAACATGAAATGCACCCACTATAACAGCCAGTGAGCTGACACATCTCTCTTCCCTTTAAGGTGACGCAAATGTAGAGTACCTGGAGAATGAGGAGCTGGAAGGGCAGCACCAGTCATAGGTTTCAGAGCTTGAATGGTAGATGGAGTCACTGTGACACATCTGCAAAGCTGAGAGTTACACGGATAGCACCTTCAGAGATGTAGTCACACCACAGTTTCATGCCTCAAAGCAGAAAGGGAAATGAATGTCACCAAACATTCTTAAAGACGAAACTGCAATATGAAGACAATTGGTTCCTCAAGGGAGTATTTGTGGTACCACAATTATGCAGGACAGGAGGGACAATTGTAATTAGGGATTTGTCCATTAAGCGAATGGAGAGGCATTTCTGAAGCTGGAGACGTGACTCATGTTGTGGTCGGTTCGCTCACCAAGCTGATTTGTTTGTTCGCAGATGTGGCATTACCCTTCTGGGTAACATCATCAGTGTAGCCTCCAATGAAGTGTTGTTGTGTTTTTCCACCTGATAGTTAAACTCTGGGGCCCTTGACTCATGGATAGTATGGGGATTCCCTGGTGCTGGAGTCAAGGATGTCAGATTGGCACTCTTCTGAGAGACAGCGAACAGCCAGAAGTCAAGCTCCACATTAGCAATAATGACTTGGGAATGAAGAGAGATGTGGCCCTGTAATCAGAATTTAGGGAGTTGTGTATAAAATTGGTAAGTAGGGCCTCCAGCTTCCAGTTTACCCCAATGCCATGTCCAAGTGTGTACAAAAATAGAAGGCTAACACAGATGAATGCTTGGTTGGAAAGGCGACTGATTGACTAAGGTCCTTTAGGGAAGGAAACTGCCATTCTTACCAGGGCTGGTCTACATGTGACTCCAGACCCACAGCAATGTGGTTGACTCTCAACTGCCTCTAGGATGGGTAGTAAATGTTGTCCTAGCTAGATATGCCCTCATCTCATGAATAAATAAAATAAAGGAGGGAGGGCTGTAGATTGCCATGTGAAACTTTACCTTGGTGATAACAGAGACTTGCCTCAAGGATGGACAGGACTGAGTGTTAAATACTCCTAGGTACAAGGCATTCAGAAAAGAATAGAATAGGAAAAGAAGAAGTGGAGAAGGGATTGTATTATTTGCAAAGGACATCATTGCAATGCTGGAGATAGAGGATGTCCTAGACAGTTTAAGGCCAGAATCATACTAAGGAACAAAAAAATGTGCAATGACAATGCTCGCTGTGATCTTTGGACCACCGACAGTGGGAAGGATGTACAGGAACAAATCTGCAGGGATATTATGCATTAGCTTCACCAGGTTGCCATTGGTACTGCTCCCGCTGTCCTTTATAAACACTTCCAATTGAAAGAAGAGGGGTCATCCGCATTGGTGATGACTGAGGAGTAAGGGTACAGGTTTACTGGTACTCCATATACAAGTCTCCTGCTGCTGATGACCCTCTGCTTCTCATGTACATACATGTTTGAGCACATAAACAGAGCTGAGTGACTTAGTGAGGGCATCCTCTGTGTGAAGGCAGCACTTGCAATGTCTTGAATTACAAATCTAACTGTAGGAGGAGATGGTTGAGGGCCTGGTCAAATAAGCTAGTCTGTTGCTGGCTCCCTTATTAACAGCTGTGAGGCTAGTCTGGTAGCTATGTCCTTTAGTATACAGCCAACCCAGTCATTGGTGGGACGTCTGAGATATTCGTTGATTTGAACAATGAAGTTTACACCTAGAGTTGCACCCAATATTGCCTCCTACACTCAGTGTTTCCTTCAGATGACATTCATCATGGAAGAGGAGCTAATCAACTGATGGAAGGTGAAAGGTGGTAATTGGTGATAATTTGTATCCTATGTTTGACCTGAAGCCATGAGACTTTGAGCGGTCTGGAGTTGATGTTTATGTCTCCTATGACCACTTTCAGCTAACTGTATATAATTGTGCTGCCATCTGTTGTGCTGTTGGTCTATCCTGTCTGTCTTCCAGAGATGGTGATGAACAAGTCTGGGATGGTGTCTGATTGGTAAGCTTCTGAATGTATCTCTATTCTAAGCTCAATTTGTCCTAGGCACAGCTCTTGCATTTTCATACCGATGATAGTGAGGACAAGTTTTGCAAAGTTCACTGGTCTGGATGTGCTTTTGTCAAGTAACGATTTGAAACCTAGGTTGAAAAAGTACGGTCTGCTCAGTTTTATCCTGCCAAGATTTGATACAATAGAGAGCCTTACGAGACCATTTCAGGAGGCAATGAAGAATGAAGCAAACTGACTTAGCAAGTCTTTGATCAGATTTGGAGAGCCATTGACTACACTGTTGCATAAAGTCAAGTTCCAGGTACCTACAGCTGTAGATGGTTAATAGATCGTGTTGCATCATGTTCCATGACAGTTCACCATAAATGCTTTTTGGATTCCATCAATTAGCTTATTAGCTCACAAAGTAAAACAGAGCAGTGGTAACTAGTGGAGACTGAAGAGTTATGACTTCACCTTGCAAGTGGATGGTTTTAAGTTTGGTTATTACTATTTCACATTATAGTTTTTCACAGTCTATTTTATTTTATGTTATAATACTAACTCTGATGAAAAATCATGCCTATAAAGTTAATTTGCCTTTCTTCCTCTTTTAGAAGTCGTCGTGTGTGTGATTCTTTATTTTTATTTCAGCACAAAACAGTATCAGAAAAAGAAGAGAACCAGCATCCAGAAAGCAAGGTTTTATATAATTCTCTGATCGGATTTTAGAATAGTCCGCATTAAAAATAGTCTGATGGTTAAAAGTGTGCATCTGGAGTCACGTTAGAAGTCAGATAGTTAAAGGATAAAGGATTTCCAATGTTGCAAAGGTAATTATTGGCCCAGAACTTCCAGTCTCCACAAACTCAGAGACGAGACATTTGACAAGAGATGTATGTTGGGACCTGATGAGCTAATCCCATGGGAATTTGCATGAGAAATTCATAATCCCAGTGAACAATTCCCCCGCTCCATAGGACCCTCTAAGAAAGTCTCCAGCTCTCAGCTAGAGGCAGAGACTTTAGCCAGTTCCAACTTACTTACTTGGAAAGTTGTCCAGGAAATGTTAGACAGAAAAATTTTCATAGGGTTTCAATTGTAACAATTTGATTCACCATGTTTGTTACAGAATCATGCGTGTTTCAGTGCAGAAGGAGACCATTCAGCCCATTGTGCCCGCACCAGCTCAATAAGTGAACATTATTACCTAGAGCCAAACTCTTTCTTCCCCATACTTTGCACATTATTTTCATTCGGTGCCCTCTTCAAAGTTTCAATCAAACTTGCCTGCACCACATTTCCAGGCAGTCTATTCCATACCCTAACTACTCACTGTGTGAAATAAAAAGATTTTCCTTATTTCTTTTTGCAGGTCACTTTAAAATCAATGCCCAATTGTTTGTTTTCACAGGTTTTATTTTTGCATCATGGCTAAGACGTGCTGTGAGGAACTACGATCAAAGAAAAAAGTTGTGGGATTGCTGTGGAATGGGAAATTCCATTTCCTGGTGGCGCAATTGAATGAGTCATTCATGGGTAATTAGACCAGTGAGGTCAATTTTGGATGCCTCCCACCTTTCCTTGCTGTCATTATTGTTTCCCACCTCATACTCCTCAGCTCCGCATTTTATAGCTGGTGGCAAGGGCTACCCTCACGACAGGGCTGTGCATCACTCACCAGACAATCACGAACCTTGACTTGTCTTTGTTGATTGCTACAAACCCCTTTCGAGTGCTCCAGGTTGTGCAACCACTGTTTCAGAATACTATCAGTTTGCCAAACCACATTTCATAGAAATCATAGAATCCTTACAGTGTAGAAGCAGACCATTCAGCCATCAGATCTACACTGGCACTCCGAAGATCATCCCACCCAGACTCAACTCCCTACCCTATCCCTATAACCGTGCATTCCCATGGCTAACACACCTAGCCTGTACATCCTTGGACACTGAGGAAAGTTTTGCATAGTCAATCCACCCAACCTGTATGTCTTTGGCCTATCAGAGGAAATCCACACAGACACAGAGAGAATGTGAAAAATCCACACAGACAATTGTCCAATGATAGAATCGAACCCAGGTCCCTGGTGCAGTAAGGCAGCAGTGCTAACCACTGAGCCAGCATGCCACAGTTCAGATAACAGCACGCTTCTCATTGTGTTTATGCTTTGTAGGACTGTATGATTTGTGTACCAGCCCTCGTCAGGCTCTGTTTTGCTGTGGTTGTTCAAAGGCAACTGGCACAGTTGGTCGCACTCCTGCCTCTCAGTCACATATTAATGATTTCAAGTCCTGCCCTAGTGCTTGAGTATATGAAAGATTATCACACACATGCAGTAAAGAGGGGCCCTGCATTGTTGGAGGTGCTGTATTCTGGTTCAGATGTTAAATGGAGGCCCCGTCTCATTGTTCAGATGAAGTAAAGATTTTGTGGCATTTGCCACGAGAATGTACCCACAACTCCATCAGCTATACCAATAGGGTAAGTGTTTGGCTTAATCACAAATGTGGTTAATTTGTTTCTCTTTAACACTGTCTAGCATAACATAAGCTATCACCAAGTTCCTTCAATAAGCTCAATAACTCTATAACTATAAACAAGAAATGTAAAGGCTGAATGGTAGAGGCTATGGTGAAAAAAGGGACAGAATCAGGTATGTGAATTCCAATGAGGCCAACCTCAATATTTCGAGCAACTTGCTGCATCTTTTAACTAAGTTCAGGCGTCCAGGTGAGATTCTCATGATTGTCTATCAAGGGGCATTATTGCTTGTTAGCGACAAAGTAACTTACTAATTATAAATCTCACCTCATTAATAAGCAAACTAACCATGGAGAATGCTCCACTTGGAAGTCAGAGCGGGTATCTGGTAACCTGCAGTCTCCATGTTGCTCAGCACCAAACAGCATCACGAGGCACCATCATGGGCACAAACCACAGTCATCCCTCATCCACAGACATCAGCATTTGATCATTGCCAATCCCTCAGAGGATCCTCATGGCACCTCTCTGATTCACTTGCAGTGACAATTAGTAAGTGCAGACCTGTATTGCAGGGCACACCAGCAACTGGCATCAAAACTGGCTGCTGCTTGGGCAGTTTGCTTGCAAGAACAGGAACCCAGGTCACAGGTTGGACCAGATTGTATCTCAGGGCTGATCACTTGTTCCCCATTCTCCCTCGCCTCACGCCAATGTAGCTACACCTGTTAGCAAGAGTCACATCACAGCTATGGTGAGATGCTGGTCGCTGTGGCAGCCATCCTATGTCACCAGAGGATCAGGGCCCAGAGCAAGCCCTGGAACAGCAGTAGGAGCACCCAGCTCAGGCAGAGCTCACAGCTGTTGCACCCCAACCCCAATACTTGGGATCCACAAGGATGATCCAAGCTTTCTGTTCCAAGTCCACTTCCTGAGGGATGAGTGAGGCTCTGCATTGATGCAGTCTTCACATGCGCCTGCGGCAGAAATTAACAGATGTTCAATGGGACCTGACGGCTGTAGGAGTTGGAGGTCATTCTCCCTGAGATGCTGTGAGGGTGACGGTCACTTTGAACATCTATACAACAGGCTCCTTCCAGGGATTGAGGGGTGACCTGTGTGGGATCTCTCAGTCGTGCCCCTACAAATACATCAGTGCAATGACTGATGCCATCTGAACAAGATCACACCAAGCTTCCTTTCCTTGCCCCATTGCGGGGTCAGTGCTGTAGCCTGGGCAGTAGGATTTAGGCTGGCTTCCCCCAGAGCAGGTACCATCGATGGCACACACATGGCACTGAGAGTATGGTGTCACAACGCTAAGGGATTCATCAACAGGACGGGATTCCAGAAGATCTGAGATCACCAAAAACCACCTCCTGGAGGTGAGTGCCCACTACCCTGGCAGCTGCCATGACTCTACATTCTGGAGCACTCCCATGTACCTGGCATATTTGAGGGTCCAGGTGCCTTTCAAAGCTGGTTGGGACAAGGGCTACCCACTGTGACCATGACACATGAGACCATTGCGCAGCACCCTGCCTGATGAGAAGCGCTGGGTTAATTCTGCCCAGGCCTCAGCCAGGGCTGTGGTGGAGCACACGATGGAGCTGCTGAAGATGTGGTTCTGTTGCTGGGACCCAGCCCAGGGACGGCTCTCTAGTAATGTCCATACAGAGTGTGCCCCCATCATCCAGGCAGCTGTGCTCTGTGCTGTTACAGCAGGCAATGGGGTGATAGATGCTGAAAACCTGGGACAGCTGGAGCAGTCTTCTGAGCAGGAGGAGGTGGACATTGGAATAGAGGGAGCTCTCCTTGTCCATGACAGAGCTCAGCTGCATCAGGCACTACAGGGCAGACAGGACCAGACTGACACCCGGTTCCAGTCAATGAGAACGGAATGCAGCAGATCATCATCGACTGTAAAATGGCTGTTGGTCATCATGCCAGTATTTTGTTTGCATCAAAGGAGAGAACTTCAATCAATACTAGTTTTATCTGGGAAAGTAGGAACTGCAGATGCTGGAGAATCTGAGATAACAAGGTGTAGAGCTGGATGAACGCAGCAGGCCAAGCAGCATCAGAGGAGCAGGAAGGCTGATGTTTCGGGCCTAGACCCTTCTTCAGAAATTTCTGAAGAAGGGTCTAGGTCTGAAATGTCAGCCTTCCTGCTTCTCTGATGCTGCTTAGCCTGCTGTGTTCATCCTGCTCTACACCTTGTTATTTAGTTTTATCTGGATTCGCTTTTGATGTTTGTAAATAAAAGCTCATGTTTGGAAATGTCTTGCCTGTACGTGATGTTCCTTGAATGAACAATGACATACTGTGGCTCCACAGTATGTACTGGGGACAGTATAGTAGTGGCCTAGATAGAATAAAGCCAAGGACAATTAAACTAGTCGTTAAACAGTGACTGGAGGGACAGGATGCAGTTGTACATCCGAGGGAGTGTCTCTCTTGTCAACTGTGTGCCTTGGGCAGGCTCGTTTCATGGCTGCTGTGCCATTAAAAATGACACAGGAGCAAGGATGATGGTCTTTTGGCATAAATCCAGTTACTGGAGAGCAGCTCTGGGAATGGTGTATAGTAAGGTGGCATTAGATTTGGTGAAGTTGGTAAGATACAGATGGAGATCTCTCACTGGGCTTTGCAGCAAGAAACCTCCAAACTAAACTCAACAAAACTGACTCTTCACCAGAATAAAGGCAAGATTCAGCCTTTTCTTATTATCAATGGTAAACTGGTTACAATTCAGCTATTTTGTGGAATTAAAATATATCCCTCTAAACCTTAACACAATCATGTGACAGTCAAGATGACCCAGTTCTTCAGAGATGGTCTGTTTTTGAAAACTAAAAAAACTGTGGGTGCTGTAAATCAGGATCAAAAACAAAGTTTCTGGAAAAGATCAGCAGGTCTGGCAGCATCTGTGAAGGAGAAAACAAAGTTAATGTTTTGGGTCCCTGACGAAGGGTCACTGGACCTGAAACATTAACTCTGTTTTCACCATGATCTGTTTTTGTTTTGAAATACGCAAATGGGAAATAAGACCCTAATGGGGCCAAGGGTCTAAACTCAAAGCCTATAAAACAGAAGATTTCTCTACCAGTCGACTTCCAGTCACTAAGATGCAATGCTGACTATTATAGAATCAGCAGTTGAGCTTTAAATGTTAGACTTCAGTTTTGATAAAAAGTCATCTTAGACTTACGTCTTAGATTAAAAGTAACAATCCACCTTTCATACTTGAAGAGGAAGTTACACATATTGATTTCTGGAACTCTTCCATCTCTGGAAGAAGATCCTGCACTGAGAGATCTGTGCAATTTATCCTGCTGGATGATTTCCACCTTTTCAGAAGAGATAAAGAGAGAACCAGAAGAACTATGGATGCTGTAAATCAGGAACCAAAACAAAGTTGCTGCGAAAGCTCAGCAGTTCTGGCAGCATCTGTGAAGGAGAAAAAAAGAGTTAACATTTCGGGTCCAGTGACCCTTCATCAGAACTGAGATGAAGAGAGAGATGCTTCTTTTTGCAGGTAACATCTTGGAAGCTTTTCGCCTTTAATAACCCCCTGGGGCGCTTATTGAAACAATTGTCATCCAGGGGCTGTTGCTAGACAACCTTCAATACAAGGTCCCATCTCTTCTGAAGCAAGTTTGGTTAGCAATTCAAGCGAAATAAAACCATCTTTCATCTCTCAAAAGCTTTGGTGTACTTTCGTCCCACATATTCAGTTTATTTCTTGTGACCGGTAGGCAAAACACAACATACTGCAACTTTTGATTCCTCAGTTCCAAGAAAAGACTTCTTCAAAACTTTTCACTGTACTTTGGTACACATGACTACAATAAATCAAATCAAATCAAATCTTCTAAATCTTTCCACCTTTCCCACATTCCTTCAGTTTGTGTTTAAGGCTAAGTGTTTATAACACATTAATTCGAAGAAAAGTAGACGTTATTGCCTGGAGAATATTTTTCCCTCGATCAACATCATAAAAATAATGATCTGGTAACTATCACACTGTTAATCATATTGATAAAACAATATTAACACAATACAAACATTACACTGTGATAGCAATACAACCAAAGCAGAAGCAGGATGCCCCAGAATAAAGATATAATGAAGATCTAATACACATATATCAAATATACAACATATAACGAAGAATGAAGATTTTGCTACCAGGATCCTGGGCATTGCCCTGCATGGTTTGCTTCCAATATTTACAAATCAGCTAGACTTGGAGGAAGTGGCGCCCTTTCAGTTCTGTGCTAAATATGCATGCCACAAGGATCCACCAGAGTGGGATCTCACAGCCCTCAACCCACAAACATATCAAGACTGTTACCAATGCAACATGTGCCAGACTACACCATTTCATCTTATTTCTCTGTGACAGGTTCAGCCTGGGCAGCAGGCTTTGCCGACATCACTGGGCTCCCCTAGGGGCTGGGCATCTTAGAGTGTACACACATCACATGGGGAGAAGTATATCATAATGCAGCTGGCTTCAACAACAGAAAAAAATTCAATTCCAACAACATACAAATCACATGTGATCATCAATAGCATATCTTGGAAGTCTGAGGGTTGTCATGATGCCCATGTCCCTGAGAACTCTCATGTTCCTGCTTCATTTCAAGGGCAAGAAGCCTTAGCAGGGATGGGTTACTGGGGATCGAGGGCCCTCTACAGACATGGCTCATGACTTTGTAATGCAACCCTGAACAGAGAGAAATGCTCTTCCAGAAAGGGCCAATGTCGAGTGGACAATAGACCACCCTGAGGTGCTAATGCTTGTATTAATTTTTTTCTGTTCACTCATGGGATGTGGGCTTGTCATGCACCCCAGACGGAATCCTTACACACTGTGTCCTGAATAACTAGAACAGGCAGTGGGCAGCATGAGGGACACTGAACCGCTGGTTTACTGGCTGCAGTTTTCTAATGAGGAAGACAAGAATATTGAGCAAGTGGAATATCATCTTGAACATGATGGAATGCTGAAGCATCAGGCACTGCAAGTCAGACAGACTTTCAAAAAACCCAATTCCAATCAATATCGGTTGTATGCAGTGATCACTCATTGGCTATAGATATATCACTGCTTGGAAGCAAACAATCGCTGTCTGTTCCCAGAAGTAAATGAAGTTTTTTTTGGGTTTTATTCTTGCTTTGCTGTTGCTAAATGAAAGTAAACCTTTTTGATCTTTTGTGGCTTTCCAGAATGCAATGCTCTCACACTGAACAATGAGAGGATGTTATGCTACACTCCGCATCTGGAAAAGAGGATTGCTCCCCTAGACAGGGCTCAAATGTAGGATGAAGCTAAGGACCGGAAGCCTGTTTTGCTTGTTCCTAAAATAGCAAAAGAGATTTACAAATGTTCACTTACCTTTTCAATAACCTGTAAATGTGCCACCTACCTGCCCTGACATGCACCTCTTTTTGGTTCCTCAATCACTCTGTGTATGTGAAAGGGAACTCCAAGCTGACAGCACTTGACCGGGAGCACAGCTGGGCTTTAAAAATAGCACAGGTGCCAGGAATTCTGGATAGTTCTGTCAGCAGTGAATAATTCCACCTCTGGAAGATTGCACAAGCAGGCCACCACAGAGGTGTAAGGTATGAATAATGAACTGAGCTTCGCAGAATGGTGTGAGAAATTCCAACAGCGTACCTGGAGACAAACCATCCATGCAACTCACCAAAATTGATCCAAGCAAATTTTTGATAGAGTTCAGGCCCTAGTCATTGTTCGTCAGAAAGTCTGTTTTGCAGGTTGCTTGGAGGTCTCTCAAGTCAAGGCAGTTGTCAAATGTAAACAATATGTCCTACTTAAAACAACAAAGAGTAAATCATTAAAGAAATTTGCTATAAAGGTCCTAGTTAGTTTCACTGGAGGTATTTTCAATGTTGCAAGAATAAGACTAGGTGTAATGCTCCAAAGTTTAACTTTGCGTCACTATCAAGTTTTGAGAACTTGCCTATTTAAGCTACCAAGATTTTAATGTTGATTTATATCGTGATGTTGCTGTTAGTTAAAGTCAACCAACATACATTTAACTCCACACAGCACACAACTTATCTACAAAAAATGATTAAGTCTATAAACTGGTGCTATTTGAACTATCTCACAGAATTGTGTATCTCCAATGCCATATCATTTGAGATAAGGAGGGTTATTTTAAATGGGAACAGGATTGGTGCATGCAGGGTTCAAGCAGACAAGTGCATTGAAATTATGGGAGAATCAAGTGACACTAGGCTAATTTTAACTCATGATCCTCATTTAAACATTTTAAAATCTCTGTCCCACTCTTTCCTCCAGACAGAAGTGGCCAGGAATGATGACACGACCAGTAAACAGGGACAGGTATTAGGACAGGAGGTAGATTCTGCCAGAAATCCAACAAAATAATTGTGTTGCAACAAAGTTGCAAAGCTGATGTCTGTTGTGGAGGTAAGGAAATACTGGTCAATGATTGTGGAATTGGCCTGCTCATCCTGCACATTGTAAACTCTGTCCAATATTAATAGAATTTTGCGTCAAGGATGTACAGCTGGTACAGGCAGCCAGATCCTTACGCCCGCTTTAGGGAATAGGTTGCTCGCCAATCTATAGGTTTGCCAGCACTTTTCATATCTTGTTGGTCCCTTTTGTAGCTGATAACCCTCCTCTTTTAGTGCCTGGTGTTCATCATTCAGACAAACTAGGTGCCAACACTTTTAATTTCTCCTCTCCTCCATAGTTTTCTTAAAGTCAAATGTTTATCCACTCAAGTTTTCATCATGTCATTTTTATATGGGTTGAGGCTGTGATGTAAGGACCATACTTGGCAAATGGCATTACTTCAATACATGTCTTAAGTCTGTTATGGTTTCAGTATTAAACTGACTGTAGGGATACAAACAGCTTCATAAATTCAAAATTTGTTGCATTTCATGCCATGAAACACACATAAATTTATTTGTAGTCACTGAGCACAAATCGCAATTTTGGGACTATGATTGATTAATTTGAAAAGCTTAGAATATAGAATTTAGAACATAGAACATTACAGCGCAGTACAGGCCCTACAGCCCTCGATGTTGCACCAAACTGTGAAACCAATCTGAAGCCCATCTAACCTACACTATTCCATTATCATCCATATATTTATCCAATGACCAACTAAATGCCCTTAAAGCTGGCAAGTCTACTACTGGAGAGATAATGGGAACTGCAGATGCTGGAGATTCCAAGGTAATAAAATGTGAGGCTGGATGAACACAGCAGGCCAAGCAGCATCTCAGGAGCACAAAAGCTGACGTTTCGGGCCTAGACCCTTCATCAGAGAGGGGGATGGGGGGAGGGAACTGGAATAAATAGGGAGAGAGGGGGAGGCGGACCGAAGATGGAGAGTAAAGAAGATAGGTGGAGAGAGTGTAGGTGGGGAGGTAGGGAGGGGATAGGTCAGTCCAGGGAAGACGGACAGGTCAAGGAGGTGGGATGAGGTTAGTAGGTAGCTGGGGGTGCGGCTTGGGGTGGGAGGAAGGGATGGGTGAGAGGAAGAACCGGTTAGGGAGGCAGAGACAGGTTGGACTGGTTTTGGGATGCAGTGGGTGGGGGGGAAGAGCTGGGCTGGTTGTGTGGTGCAGTGGGGGGAGGGGGTGAACTGGGCTGGTTTAGGGATGCAGTAGGGGAAGGGGAGATTTTGAAACTGGTGAAGTCCACATTGATACCATATGGCTGCAGGGTTCCCAGGCGGAATATGAGTTGCTGTTCCTGCAACCTTCCTCTACATTGGGGAAACCAAGCGGAGGCTTGGGGACCGCTTTGCAGAACACCTCCGCTCAGTTCGCAACAAACAACTGCACCTCCCAGTCGCAAACCATTTCCACTCCCCCTCCCATTCTCTTGATGACATGTCCATCATGGGCCTCCTGTACTGCCACAATGATGCCACCCGAAGGTTGCAGGAACAGCAACTCATATTCCGCCTGGGAACCCTGCAGCCATATGGTATCAATGTGGACTTCACCAGTTTCAAAATCTCCCCTTCCCCTACTGCATCCCTAAACCAGCCCAGTTCACCCCCTCCCCCCACTGCACCACACAACCAGCCCAGCTCTTCCCCCCCACCCACTGCATCCCAAAACCAGTCCAACCTGTCTCTGCCTCCCTAACCGGTTCTTCCTCTCACCCATCCCTTCCTCCCACCCCAAGCCGCACCCCCAGCTACCTACTAACCTCATCCCACCTCCTTGACTTGTCCGTCTTCCCTGGACTGACCTATCCCCTCCCTACCTCCCCACCTACACTCTCTGCACCTATCTTCTTTACTCTCCATCTTCGGTCCGCCTCCCCCTCTCTCCCTATTTATTCCAGTTCCCTCCCCCCATCCCCCTCTCTGATGAAGGGTCTAGGCCCGAAACGTCAGCTTTTGTGCTCCTGAGATGCTGCTTGGCCTGCTGTGTTCATCCAGCCTCACATTTTATTATCTTGAAGTCTACTACAGTTGCAGGCAGGGCATTCTACGCCCTTACTACTCTCTGAGTAAAGAACCTACCTCTGACATCTGTCCTATATCAATCACACCTCATTTTAAAGCTATGTCCCCTCGTGCTAGCCATGAGCATCTGAGGAAAAAGGTTCTCACTGTCCACCCTAACTAATCCTCTAATCATCCTGAACGTCTCTATTAAGTCACCTCTTAGCCTTCTTCTCTCTAACGAAAACAGCCTCAAGTCCTTCAGTATTTCCTCATAAGACCTTCCCTCCATACCAGGCAACATCCTGTTAAATCTCTTCTGCACCCTTTCCAATGCTTCCACATCCTTCCTATAATGTGGCGACCAAAACTGTACACAATACTCCAAGTGTGGCTGCACCAGAGCTTTGTACAGCTGCAACATGACCTCATGGCTCCAAAACTCAATCCCTCTACCACCAAAACCTAATACACTGTACACCTTCTTAACAACCCTATCAACCTGGGTGGCAACTTTCAGGGATCTAATGCAGTCATGAAAGTTCCTTTCATGATCTGAATAGTCTTTTTAATTCTTTTTTTATTTGTGCTATTGCATGGCCAGCAATATTCACTTTAATTTATTCATTCGCAGGGCATGGACATTGCTGGCTGGGCCAGTATTTATTGTCCCTCGATAATCGTCCTTGAGAAGCAGGTAGTAGACAGCCTTGTTGAGCTGCTGCAGGACATAGTGTGTGAGGAAATACATAGCGCTGATCGGAAGGGAGTTCCAGGATTTTGACCCAGAATCAGTGAAGGAACAGTGAAATGTTTCCAAGGCAGGCTGGCATATGGCTTGGAGGAAACTTGCAGGCAATAGTTTCCCCAAATATCTGCTGCCTAGGCAGCAATGTCCACATCCCCTGAACAAACACTTCAATAACAAAAAAAGCTGCCCTTGTACTGCTGTGATAATGGGAACTGCAGATGCTGGAGAATCCAAGATAATAAAATGTGAGGCTGGATGAACACAGCAGGCCAAGCAGCATCTCATGAGCACAAAAGCTGACGTTTCGGGCCTAGACCCTTCATCAGAGGGGTCTAGGCCCGAAACGTCAGTTTTTGTGCTCCTGAGATGCTGCTGGGCCTGCTGTGTTCATCCAGCCTCACATTTTATTATCTATGCCCTTGTACTGCTTTGTGGTTAAGAAACTGTTGAGAGAGCTTTGCTGAGTTGCTGCACCGCATCTCGTGGCTGGCACACATTGCCAGGTGATGGAGAGAGATTACATTGAAGTTGGTGCCAATCAACTGGGCTGCATTATCTTGGATGATGTTGAGCTTCTTCAACGTTCCAGGAGCTGCACACATCCAAGCAAGTGGGGAATATTCCATCCCACGCCTGGCCTATAATTTGTAGATTGTAATTAAGCCTGCAATAGGGGTGGGGGCCTTTATATTGCAGAGGATGAGCGCCAACTCCCAGATATCTCCTCCTACTTTCCCCTGGACCATGACCCCACCATGACACATCAGGCCACTGTATCAACTACGGTAACTGATCTCATTTCATTTGGTGACCTCCCCCCAACTACCTCCAAGTTGATAGTCCCTCAGCCCCGTGCAGCTCGCTTCTACCTCCTTACAAAAATCCACAAAGAGGACTGTCCGGGCAGCCCCATTGTTTCAGCCTGTTCCTGCCCCACAGAACTTATCTCTCCCTACCTTGACTCAGTCTTCTCTCCCTGGTCCAATCCCTATCTACGTACATCCATGATTCCTCTGACACCTTATACGCCGGTTTCAAAACTTCCAGTTTGCCGGTTCCAGCCGCTTCCTCTTTACCATGGACATGCAATCCCTTTGCACAGCCATTCTGCACCAGGAGGGTCTTAGGGGTCTCTACCTCTTCCTGGAGCAAAGGCCTGACCTGTTCCCACCCACCACCACCTTCCTCCACTTGGCCGAGCTCATCCTCACTCTCAACAACGTCTCTTTTAACTCCTCCCATTTTCTTCAGGTAAGAGGGGTTGCCATGGGTACCTGCCTGGGTCCCAGTTATGCCTGTCTCTTCCTGGGGTATATGGAACTTATCTTGCTCCAGTCCTATTCTGGCTCCCAAACACACCCTTTTTCCAATATATCGATGATATCATCAGTGGTGCTTCCCTCTCTTGTCCAGAATGGGAAAAGTTAATTGATTTTGTTTCTAAATCTCACCCTGCCCTCACTTATACCTGGTCTATCTCTGACTCCTCCCTTCCCTTCCTCAACATCTCTGTTTCTATTTCTGGGGATAGACTGGCATCTAATATCCATATTAACCCACTGACTCCAACAGCTGCCTGGACAATATATCCTCGCACCCTGATTCCTGTAAAGACTCCATCCCATTCTCTCAGTTCTTTCAGGGGTTTTGAGTACAAGAATTGGCAGGTCACGTTACAGTTGTATAGGATTTTGGCTCGACCACATTTGGAATATTGCGTACAGTTCTGGTCGCCACATTACCAAAAGGATGTGGATGCTTTGGAGAGGGTGCAGAGGAGGTTCACCAGGATGTTGCCTGGTATGAAGGGCACTAGCTATGAAGAAGGGTTGAGTAGCTTAGGATTATTTACATTAGAAAGACAGAGGTTGAGGAGGGACCTGATTGAGGTCTACAAAATCATGAAAGGTTACGACAGGGTGGATAGCAACAAGTTTTTTTCCAGAGTGGGGGGTCTCAATTACCGGGGGTCACAATTTCAAGGTATGAGGGGAAAGTTTATGGGAGATATGTGTGGAAAGTTCTTTACGCAGAAGGTGGTGGATGCCTGGAACGCGTTGCCACCGGAGGTGGTAGAGGCGGGTGCAATAGCGTCATTTAAGATGTTTCTAGGCAGATACATGAATGGGCAGGGAGCAGAGGGACACAGATCCTGGTAAAATAGGCAACAGGGTTAGATAGAGGATCTGGATTGGCGTAGGCTTGGAGGGCCAAAGGGCCTGTTCCAGTGCTGTAATTTTCTTTGTTCTTTGTTCTTCTGCCTCTGTCGTAAGTGTTCAAATGAGACCAACTTCGACAAGGAAGCCTCCGAAATGTCCATCTTCTTCCTCAACCATGGATTCCACAGCTTCGGTGTTGACTGTGCCCCCAACTGTGTCCGACCCATCTCTCACACATCAGCCCTCTCCCTCTCTCTTGCTTCCCGCAACAGCGATAGGGTTCCCCTTGTCCTTACCTACCATCTCACCAGCATCCATAGCCAGAAGAGCATCAGACGCCATTTCCACCACCTCCAGTGAGATGCCACTACCAGGCACATATTCACCTCCCTTCCCTTTTCAACCTTGCGCAGTGACTGTTCCCTCCAGGACACCCTGGTCCACTCTTCCTTTACCCACATCAACCACCACCCCACCACAGCCCCACGGCACTTTCCCTTTTAGCTGGTGAAGGTGCAACACCTGCCCATTTGCCTCCTCCCTCCCCACTATCCAAGGGCCCAAACATACCTTCCAGATGAAACAAGACTTCACCTGCACTTCCCCGAATCTAGTCTACTGCATTCGCTGCTCACAATGTGGTCTCCTCTACACTGGGGAAACGAAGTGTAGACTGGGTGCCCACTTCGCAGTCTGCTCGCTAAAAGGACCCTGAGCTTTCAGTTGCCTGTCACTTTAACATACTGCCCTGTTTCCTGGCCAACATCTCTGTCTTTGGCTTGCTACAGAGTTCCAGAGAAACTCAATACAAGCTGGAGGAACAACACCTCATCTTCCACTTGGGGACCCTACTGCCCTCCGGACTCAATATTGGGTTCAATAATTTTAGGGCCTAAACTCTCCCATGTCCCAGACCCCCAGCCCACACACCAGGCCTTATTATCACATAGTTTACTATTACACATGCCCTATTGTTAGTCACTAACAATCCACAGTAACAACTATTCACCTTCTTAGCCAGATCATTATCAACTCCTTTGTCTATCCAACTGCTCTTCTCTCTCTTCGGGCTATATCCTATCATTTACTCCGTACCCCATCCGCCTCCCTATTTCCTGCATATTAAGTGACATTTTCCCAGCTACCATCAGTTCTGAGGAAGGGTCACCAGACCTGAAATGTTAACTCTGATTTTGACTTAACAGATGCTTTCAGACCTGCTGAGCTTTTCCAGAAACTTGTGTTTTTGTTCCTGTTTTCAGATTGTGGGAAGACTTTGGGGAGCCAGGAGGTGAGTTACCCACTGCAAGATTCCTAGCTTCTAACCTGCTCTGGTAGCCACAATATTTGCGCGGTTAGTCCAGTTCAGGTTCTCGTCAATGGTAAATCCCAGGACATTGATAGTGGGTATTTGGCGATCATAATTCAGCAGCTTTTTCTTCATCTTGTCCTGTTTTGATTTCCACTGAGGTCAAAGGGAGTAAAAGTTAGCATAGACATGAGACACTGTAATTGACGTATGTAACTGAAATCAGCAACAATAAACCTTTACTGAAATTCATTAGAATTATTGGAATGTCAATTTAATTAAAAGTTAAAATTGCAAAGAATTATAATTATGTGTTTTGTCAAAAAAAATCCTTTACTGTTTAGACTAAAAACTACTTTCTATTACCATATGACATTCTTTTCAAGTAATGACATGACTTAATGATTGGCTAAACCACAGCTCGAGGCCAGACTTAGTGAGGAATGCTATTGAACATCACATGATGGGTCACAATTGCATATTTTGTTCATAAAGGAAGTCTGACTACACCTGCTAAATTGTGATGAAAACTCCCCATGCCTAGCCATCAATTCCACAAACACACAATTGTTATGGCACAGATAGAGACCATTCAGCCCATCAAGCCCCTTCCAGCTCTAGTATTTAGTGTCAACCTTCTGCCTTTTACCAGTGTCTCTGGCCACCATTTCTATCCAAATAATCATTCAAAGCCCTCTTGAATGCCTCATCTGAACCTGCCTCCACCACGCTTCCAGGCAGTGCATTCCAGACTCTGACAACATATTGTGTGAAAAAGGTTTTGCTCACATTTTCCTTGTTTAATTTACACGTCACTTTAATCCATATCGTCTCAGTATTTTATCTTTGATAAGTAGGAAGAGCTACTCTAATCTACCCTGCCCAACCCACTTGATTGTATTTAAAGACAGAACAGGCTCAATGAACTGAATTGCCTACTCCTGCTTCTGTTCAATGACAAAGGCAATGACAATGACAAATTGGCAAACATTAACGCCAACAAAACTTTGTCTTCTCTCATATTCTGGACTTTAATGCAGGAATAGTAGTCATTTAATTAACATAAAAGTATAGCCGAGATGGGGAGGGTGCAACAGGCAACTATTAAAAATCAAGCAATGGCCTCTCTTTATCTATTCAATGCACACAAACCCTAATTGGATCATGGGAATAAATACTCAAAGGCAATATGTTCCAGTTAAGCAACACAGAGATAAGAATATAACACAGTCATGATAGCATTAGATACAAGCATAATGTAAAACAATATCAATTGAAATTTAAAACTTGAAGCGTTGTGAGAATGAATTACCTCAAAACTCAGGAAAGAAGACTAGTATCAGTAGGTTGTGGCACATTTTCTACTACGCAAAAAAAAATTGGAAAAACTCAAAAACTGACCTTAAAAGCTTTGCTAAATATGTGAAGAGAAAAAGATTAGTAAAGGCAAATGTATGTCCCTCTTTCAGAAACTGAGGCAGTTATACTGGGGAACAAAGAAATGGCAAAAGAATTGAAAACATACTTTGGTTCTATCTTCATAAAAGAGAGACAAGTAACCTCCCAGAACTGTTAGCAAACGAAACGGCAAATGAGAAAGTAGAATAGAAGGAAATCAGTTTTCTGAAGAAAATGGTTCTGGGAAATTAATGAAGTTAAAAGCTAACAAATCTCCAGGACTTGATAACCTACATATCAGAATAGTAAAGGCAGCGGCCCAGAAATATTGGATACATCATCAGTCATTTTCAAAAAAAATCAATAAACTCTGGAACAGTTCCTATAGATTGGAAGGTGGCAAATGTAATCCCACTATTTAGAAAGGGAAGGAGAGGAAAGGAACAGAATAGCAGAGCAGTTAGCCTAACATCAGTAGTAGGGAAAATCCTACAGTCTGTGATAACAGATGTGAACACAGAACATTTGGAAAGCATTAACAGGATTAGATTAAGTCAGCATTGGTCTATGAAAGGGAAATCGTGTTTAGCTAATCTTTTAGTGTTTTTTGAAGATGGATGTAGTCAAATAGATTTTAAAAATGGATCTGGTGTATTTGGATTTTCAGAATCCTTTTGATAGGGTCTAACTTAAGAGGTTAGTGGGTATAACTAAAGCACAAAGGATATATAGACTATATTGGCATGGATCAAGGCTTGGTTGACAGGAAGTGGGACTAAGTGGGTCTTTTTCCATGTAGCAGGCAGACTAGTGGTGTACCTCTGGGATCAATGCTTGGGTTTTAGTTATTCACAATACAATGTCAATTACCTAGATAAGGGAACCAAATGCAACATTTCCAAATTTACAGATCATACAGAACTGGTTGGGATTGTGTTGTGAGGGTGATGCAAGGAGGCTTCCAGATGGTTTAGACAAGTTGAATGAATGGTCAAACAAATGGAAGATGCAGAACAATGAGGCGCTACTTAAGATATGGGATGGGCAGTTTAGGACTGAGATGAGGAACACTTCCTTCTTTCAAATGGTAGTGAATCTGTAGAAGTTTTACCACAGAAAGTTATGGAGACCAAGTCACTGAATTCAAAAAAGAGACTTTTTTTTAAAGATTAAAGACATCAAGGGCCATGGGAGAATGCAGAAATATGACATTGAGATATTTGTGTGCTTGCAATGGTGAGTTTATAAGGGATTAGAGTTTTAATTAATAAAATTACATGTTAACAGTAGATAATCGGTACCTGTAGGTAAAAAATAAATACTTATAATAAATAGCAATTCTTATTAACTATAGAAACCTAGCCACTGCTTTCTGTCAACTGGATCAAAAGGCAAGTATACTGAAAAGTTTGATCAGAGATGATGGGGACTGCAGACGCTGGAGAATCTAAGATAACAAAGTTTGAAGCTGGATGAACACAGCAGGCCAAGCAGCATCTCAGGAGCACAAAAGCTGACGTTTCGGGCCTAGACCCTTCATCAGACCCTCTCTGGGCCTGAAACGTCAGCTTTTGTGCTCCTGAGATGCTACTTGGCCTGCTGTGTTCATCCAGCTTCAAACTTTGCTATACTGAAAAGTTTTTCATCTTTCTTTAAAATCATTAACTAATGTGATGACTGCAGGAATAACAGGGCTTAGTTTCTAGGGCGTTATGCTGGTGGTGTGACAATTTAAATTGTGTAACTCACTGGTCTTTCTTAAGCACAGACATCAATGTTACAATGACAGCCCTTATGTTTATGTCAATAGACAGCACAAGATCTTTTTTATTTAAAGTGTAGGAGATTTAAATGCTTTAAAATTTTGACATCTCCACATACCTCAACCATTTTTTACTCCTGTTAATGTCTGCTTGCCAATCTTTAGGGGATAGTTTATCTTTTCCAAAGGAATGTTGGGCCTATCCAAAATGGTACTTGACATCTCCAAATAGCTCTGGTTACTGTTTCCTCCAAGATCTTAAATCCACAAATCATGGCTTGGACATCCTGCTCAGGAAAATAGGATCTCGTTCTACCGCAATTATACTTCTGGATGTACAGCTGCCAATGTGAACCATAAATGTACAAATTGCAACCCATCTCTATCACATCATCACAGTACAGGTGGTGGTCTGTAGGATGGGAGGAGAGGGAAGGGAATGGCAAAGAGTGGGAATGGGACTTCCAGAATCAGTGATCCAGCACTATTTCGTCTAAACTCTTTCTATCTCTAAGTCCAGGCCCATATTGCAATTACAATGTCTTTAGGTTGCTCCCTTAAAATGCTAGTGTTCCACATAAATAATTAAAGCTCTTATTTTATTCCACGCTGCATACAGCCAGGGACACGCATTGTTCCACCATCATCAGGTATTCTTCTAGATCTCCTCTTCAGTCTATTATGGTCATAACTTTTTGTTAACTTTTTAAAATCTGTTGATAAATATTTTCGGTGGATTGTTATTCTGCCACTAAGCCTTCCTCACTTAATCCAAGTTTATACATAGTTATACAGAAGGAGCACATTTTGCCCTACCTTTTCTTTGTGACTTGTACTTGGTTTCAAATCTTCCTCAGACAGTACAGACCGCTGTACACTTTATTCCCTTTCTTTAAAGGAATAGTTTCTCCCCTAATCCTTTAATTTTCTATCACATTCTTAATGGCTCTCTTTCCCATGGGAGAGCTAGGAGATGGGAGGGGACACTAATGAACCATGAAGAACACAAGATACCAACCAAGGAGACACCACCTGCTCCCACACCCTAAGCCAGCTTGAGGTCTTACCAGCATTTACCTGGCAGCCCAATGACCAGGCACTGCAGTTAAAATCCCTCTGGAGGCAGAACAAGGCACTTTGCACCCAGAAGAATTTCACATTCACAACCTGTGTCTTCTTATAGCTTTTGAAAGACACTTTGGTCGTATGTTTTGACAAGAATCTTGTTCTGTCATTCTATGGAACTAAAATTAAACAAAATACTTGCTTGCTTTGTGAAGAATGTTGCGTCTTGTAAAAATATTTTACATCTTTGAGAGATTAGGTTTGCAATCAGCAGATAACCTGATATTGAGATTGATTTCTATTGTGTGTCTGACACTTTCAAACGATATCCCAGAGTTAAGTGTCAGGGAGTCTGTTGATAACTGATGGAATGTTTATTTACATGGAAAAGCTTGGTTTTACATGTTGCAAAATCTATTTCATTAATATCAATTGATCGAAGTTGAGAGCATGACTGATTTCCAGTTAAATGTTTTCTTTGGAAGTTGGAGGAGGGGAGGAATTTGCCGTATTAAGCCTTCTAAACTTTTATTTCCCTTTTTATTTAAGACTATAATGGCCCAAAATCTTCTCTGCACCAGATAATCAAAGATTGTACTTACACTGGAAGACGAACAGGACCCTACAGAAGTCCTGACACACAGATAAACGTGGAAATTGAAGGATAACTAACCTAAGGCTCCTCATCCACTTTCAGGAACATGTAGCAGAGCTGCCAGGAAAGCAAAAGGGATGCACAACGTTTTCATAAAATCCTGGGTAAAACTGGTGGCTCCCAGCATGAACAAACTTTTATGGTTTTCCCATGTAGCCTCTGAATCCTGCTCCCAAGTCATAACCAAAAGAAGAAGAGCTCCGTCCCATTGGCCCATCAAGCATACCATTACAGCAAACCCTGGAGGGGGAGGAACTGCCACAAACCTCAGAGAATGCACTGTAAATGCCTTTCTCCGCACTGTGCACAATCACTGTGACACTTACCTCTCAGTGGCGAATCTGTCTAGAGAGATTCAGAACCATACTTTGGAGAAAGCAGCACTAACATAAGCCTGCAGCACCAAAGTCACCAGAACTATTGTGGGTGATTCCCAACTGCCCTTTTTGTCAATGGGGAGATGGTTGTAATGTTGGTGGTTGGAGTTTAATTGCCTTTATTTCGCACTGATTATTTCCCTTCATTACAAAGCCTTTAACTAAATTTTTGTAGAATAGCATTTTTCAGTTTCTGCTTTGATTCTGTCTCTTTGATATGTCTGCATTGTGGAGGGACACATGCACAGAAATCCGATGTTCTCACATTTTTCTGTGCACATTCTCTGTGAATGTTTTCAAAATTAATTCAGAGAAAGACAGTGGTACTAATTTTTTCTTTGAGTCATTTACTCCCTACCTTCCCCCTCTGGAATATGCCTTCTCCCCAGTATCTGTAAATGGCTTGGAGGCAGAAAGGATTGCAGATGTTGGAAGCTAGAGTCAAAAAAATATGGATCTGGGAAAGCACAGCAGGCCAGGCAGCATCTCAGGAGCAGGAAAGTCAATGTTTTGGGCCAGAATGCTTCTTTAGGGCAGACAGAGATTCTGTCTGCCCTAAAGAAGCATTCTGGCCCGAAACATTGACTTTCCTGCTCCTCGGATGCTGTCTGCCTGCTGTGCTTTCCCAGATCCACATTTTTAACTATAGGTGGCTTTTTCCTTTCCTCTGGTATTCCTTTAATTATTCTTCAAAATTCACCATAAGGATTGACACTTTCACTATATCCTCAATATTCCTGCTTTTCCACCTGTTCCCATGCCCATGCAGATCTCCATATGCAACTTTCTCCTTATACATGCCCCTTATTCAGTTCACTTGCTCGTTCTCTCTCCACAGCACACAGCGTTGCCCCATTGAGCTGCCTCCCAGGATTGTCCCTGTGTCCTTGACAGCCACATCCTTGCAGTTACATTCCATACCATTCCTCTCTTTGAACAATTCTATTAAGCCCCTTTTCAATGCAGATCCTTGTTCAGTTCAGCCCTGCTTGCCTGGTCAGGTTTACTGCTGTCAGTTAGTGGGTCCAATCAGCACCACCACTTGCGAGTGATTACCTGCAGCAAAACAATTGCATAGGACTGAGACTTCTCGTTAGCAGGTCAACCGAGTGGAGATTCACACTTTACAACACAAGTAGCTAAGAATTACAAGCTAGACTGTATATGACTGAGACACCCACGATTTGATTAATGCAGAAAAATTCCACATCTTGCCCTGCAAGCATTTGAGTAAGGAAGGACTTTGATCATGATGGAGCTAAATAATTGAAGAAGATTGTATTCACCAAAGCTTCTGGAAAGAGATCTATCCTTCCAGTCCTACCCATATCATTCTTTAGAGGACATATATTTTTGGCTAATGAGATGACGCCTGTGAATGTAATTTCAGTAGTCCAAGGAGCCAATAAGCATTTCTAACACACAAATGAATGCACAAGAACAAAACAACCCACCTGAAAGGTTTTGACAACTTAATAGCAAACAATTACAGGATTATGGGAAAAAAACAGGAGAATTTGGTTGAGAACCATTTCAGCCATGATCAAATGGCTGAATGGCCTAATTCTGCTCCTATATCTTATGGTCATTAATCACCTATTGGAAAGTTGCATTTTTGCCTCCTCTCTGATTAAATGCACCCATCTGTTCCTTCTAAAGCCTCTGGATGAGCCCAGAAAATTCAATGCATCCACTCACTTATCCATTCACTAATTTGCTTGCACAGTTTTCATTACCAAGGATACCATTCTCAGTATGTCATGACTGTTTTACCAAGTGCTGTCTATCTACATCTTAGCAGAATATGGATTTCGGTCGGGCACAAGTCAGGAGTGTGATGGAATGCCTCCTATTTGCCTGGATGAATATAGCTCCAACAACAATTCAGAAGCTTGACACCATCCAGAACAAGCTGCCTGCTCAATTGGCACCTCATCCACATACATCCACTCCCTCCACCACTGACACTCAGTAGCAGCAGTGTGTACTGTCTATAAGATGCACTGCAGAAATTCACCAAAGGCTCTTAGGCAGAAGCTTTTGCACCCACAGCAACTGTAATCTAGAAGGCCAAGAGCAGCAGATACATCGGAACACTATCACCTGCAAGTTCTACAAGCCACTCATCATACTGATTTGGCAATATACCACAATTCCCTCAATGATGTTGGGTCAAAAACCTGGAAATCCCTCCCTCAGGTCAGTTTACAGCACTTGAAGGCAGCTCACCATTACCTTCTCTAATGTGATTAGGGACAGGCAATAAATGCTAGCCAGTCAGCAATGCCCATGTGGTGGAGGAAGAGAATGATTAAAATAAATCCAGGTTTTCAGATGACACTACTTTACAAAGATCAATAAGTTGTGTAAATTCAAATAGGATGTGTAAACAGGCAAAGATAGATTATGTGGGTTGGACAAAATAAAAGCAAATGTAGTTAATTGTGGAAAAATATGTTCTACCAGTTTCAATATAAAAAAGATAAATTGGAATATTGTCTAAATAGTGTGAAGTGAATGACTTTAAAAGACCAAAGAGAATTGGGAGTCCAAGTTCAAAAATTAGTCAAAAGCTTATTTAAAAATCTAACAAAAGAGCTGATGGAAAATTGGATCAGAGATAATAGGATCTGCAGATTCTGGAGAATCCGAGGTAACAAGGTGTAGACCTTGTTATCTCTTATGATAGAAAATTTTGGCCTTTATCTTAAAATGGCTGGAATACAAAGGGAAGAAAGTTATGTTTTAGCTGTGCCTTGGACCAAATCCCATCTGGCCTACTGCATTCAAGCTGATTCAGTGGACCTCAGACAAGATATATTGCCTTTGGAGGGGGTGTGGTGTTGCATTTAGCAAAGTGATTTTGGTGAGTTAAATGATGAGGATAGGTTATGTAAGTGTGACTTTTAAATTATCCAACTATTTGTCTGACATCCACTCCTAGATGAACAGAAGTTTCATCCAACTGAAAATTGGAAATTCAAAACATGTGGTATTCATTCTCAAGTACAAATTCTGTTCCTCTGTTATTGATGCCATCCCTTTAGTTTGGCTCAACTAAATTTCTCATAGCCTTTTTCTATTTTTGACCATGAGATGAGCTTCTGATCACCTCTCCATGCCATCACAGAGACTGTCTGTTTCTAACCTTGTAATATTGCCTAACTCCACCCTTGTCTCAGCTTGTCTGCTGCTGAAACCTTCATTTTATGCCTTTGTTCCCGCAACTATTCCAACATGTTCCTGACACACGTACCACAGTATTCCCTCCCTAAACTTGGAAGTTGTCATAAACTCTGTAGCTCTTGTTCTTAATGATACCAAATCCCACTCTTCTAATCCTTCTGCAACCCCTCCCCCATTCATTGACCTTCACTTGCTTCTAGTTAAGTAACAGTTTTGAAACTAATTGTCCCTGTTTGCAAATCTGAATCCATATCTTTCTCTTGATTCTTACTTATCTCATCTCACCTCACCATCACTGAGATTATAGATTGCATGAGATGTACCTCTTACCTTTCTTGCACCATTGCCAATAAGAGCTGACAGCCAAGTTTCCATCCTCAGCCCACAAAGGCCAATATTATAAATTGTTTCCTTTTCACAGGCACGTTCCCCCTTGTAAAATTCTACTATCATTGTCAAACTCAATTTGATTTGATTTATTATATTGTCACTTTAGTGAGGTACAGTTGTTGCAAAGTTGGGTACGTATTTGTGGATTGGAAGGTAGGGTGTTGGAATTGGATGCTTTTAAAATGATGGGAGGGCGGAGTGTGTGGTCTCTTTAAAAGATGATCTCTTTTTAGGCTTGGAGATTAAAAGAGGTGAGATGCAGGTTATACCACTTTTCATATTTCCTTTAACAGGTTACAAAATGAGGTGAGCTTCACTTTTAATTTCAGAGAGGTTTTGACCTCATCTCCATCTTGTAACATAGGGAAAAGTATTGTTTTGCGATCTACCCAGTAAATCGTACCTTACGTAGGTACATCAGGGTAATAGAATAGAATGCAGAATATAGCGTTAAAGCCGCAAAGAAGGTGCAGAGAAAGAGCAGCTCTAATATATGAGAGGTCAGTTCCTAAGAGCAGGGAAGAAGCTTTCCTTGAATCTGTTGGTGTGTGCTTTCAAACATTATTTTGTTTTCAAGTTCCTTGCTTCTACCTGTCTTTCCCATCACTTCCGTGTTCAATCTCCTCTAAGTTTTTTTCTCCCCCCTACTACTGCCACAACATTGGAATAGCCTTAAATCAATGACACAACATTGGACTTGAAACGTCTACTCTGTTTTTCTCTCTCTACAGATGCTTGCTGGAGTTTTTTCCAGCACTTTCTGCTTTTGTCACACGTGACTGTGAGGTTAATTATCCCTCCATGTCCTTTTTAATATCTTAGCAGTCCTATGCCATCCTCCTGGAGGAAGTCCTCTCTGTTGAGCAGCTGAATGGTATCACCTTGACCGGGCTTCTGTTGTAATCAGACAGACAATCTCTTTCGAAGAGTTATATTCAAACTCTCCAACTCTCAAGTGTGACTCCAAATATGGAAGCATACCTCCCCCACTTCACAAACTACACACGGTGTATGGCCTTAACAACTATCCATTGGTTTTTTTCTTCGGTGGGATTTGATATGTATTTTTTGTTTTCCAATCTCAGCGAGCTTCTATTTGATGCTGTTTCCAATATGTGAGAACTCTGGGCGTGGTCGGAGTTTACAGTTTGTGCAGGTGTTTTAAAAGCAGACGTGCGACAGCAAGAATCTGAACAGGAAAGCTGGGTATCTGATCGCCTGGACCGGAGGCTGTTGTCTCTCCTTTTCATGTGGTTACAATTGTCCACAATTCGGAGTGCAAGGGGAATCTCAGTGTGGCAGCATCTGCCGAGTGTCAGAACACCATAGTCACCCTGCCTTCTGGAACTGCGGAGGTGAGTCTCTCAGTCACAACTTTGTTGCATCTTTAGAGTGCATCGCCCACTCAGAAATGACCACAATATGGTGAGTTCAAGATCACAATCTAGGCTGCACAATTTAAGAAGCTGTTTACTCTCCATTGATTGTTGAACCTGATGTTTAATATTGGAACCCAATACCTGTCTCGAATGTATAACATTCTTTACACGGCACATCAAAAGAGAACGATTTGTCACTTCCGACAGCTGCTGGTTCCAACTTGCTGCAGTTCCTTGTCCAGGATAAAATTGGAGACGGAGGGGTCGCATGCATTTTGTTGAAATGCTGGCTCTGCGAGTTTATTTTTATGTCCAGTCAGTCTGTAGGCTTTGTTTCGTAAATAATTTTCGATCAAAGTTTATGGTTCGAAACAATAATAGTAACATCAGTTTCTAATAACAAAGTGCTGTCATTCTTATCCATCTGGGAATGTTTTGAAGTCTTTTTTTTCTCCTGCTGTAATGACAGGACCTCCAACTGAAAGATATTCCCTTTGTTAAAGCCTCAGGTTGCGTTCCTTTTTATAGCAGATCAGGACTGCCCCTTTGGGGAAAACGTCAATCACTCAACTCGACACTAATCTTGTTGGATTCACGTAACATTTCAGTCCCTCGCTCATGGGTCTCCAATTTCAATTCCAAATGTACGGAATGTAGCGTCTAGCCAGCATCCACGTAAACTGCATTTCGCAACGAGTCAAATTCACGTGGCTCATTGTAAATTTGGAGCTGCCCTTTACAATCAGATGCATCCAGCCACTTTGCGAAGAATCCCTGTTTACTGCCTGAAGCAGTCAAATGATTCATATAAACCACCAGTTATCTTGTAACTTAAGTCATCTAGCGAGTTTTGAGAAGTTTTGTAGCTCAGGTTGAGTTTCTGGATGTGAGTTTGCTCGCTGAGCTGGAAGGTTAGTTTTCAGACGTTTCGTCACCATTCTAGGTAACACCATCAGTGAGCCTCCGACGAAGCGCTGGTGTTATGTCCCGCTTTCTATTTATCTAGTTAGGTTTCCTTGGGTTGGTTGGTCATGTCATTTCCTCTTCTTTTTCTCAGAGGATGGTAAACTGGCTCCAAGTCAATGTGTTTGTTGATGGAGTTCCGGTTGGAATGCCATGCTTCTAGGAATTCTCGTGCGTGTCTCTGTTTGGCTTGTCCTAGGATGGATGTGTTGTCCCAATCAAAGTGGTGTCCTTCCTCATCTGTATGTAAGGATACGAGTGATAGTGGGTCTTGTCGTTTTGTGGCTAGTTGATGTTCATGTATCCTGGTGGCTAGCTTTCTGCCTGTTTGTCCAATGTAGTGTTTGTCACAGTTCTTGCAAGGTATTTTGTAGATGACGTTTGTTTTGTTTGTTGTCTGTATAGGGTCTTCTAAGTTCATTAGCTGCTGTGTTGGTGGGTTTGTGGGCTACCCTGATGCCGAGTGGTCCAAGTAGTCTGGCAGTCATTTCGGAAATGTCTTTGACGTAGGGGAGAGTGGCTATGGTTTCTGGGCCCATTTTGTCTGTTTCTTTTGGTCGAGAAAAAGAAACAGACAAAACTGGCCCAGAAACCATAACCACTCTCCCCTACGTCAAAGACATCTCCGAAATGACTGCCAGACTACTCTGACCACTCGGCATCAGGGTAGCCCACAAACCCACCAACACACTAAAACAGCAGCTAATGAACATAAAAGACCCTATACAGACAACAAGCAAAACGAACATCATCTACAAAATACCTTGCAAGGACTGTGACAAACACTACATTGGACAAACAGGCAGTTAGCTAGCCACCAGGATACATGAACATCAACTAGCCACAAAACGACAAGACCCACTATCACTCGTATCCTTACATACAGATGAGGAAGGACACCACTTTGATTGGGACAACACATCCATCCTAGGACAAGCCAAACAGAGACACGCACGAGAATTCCTAGAAGCATGGCATTCCAACCAGAACTCCATCAACAAACACATTGACTTGGAGCCAGTTTATCATCCCCTGAGAAAAGAACAGGAAATGACATCACCAACCCAAGGAAACCTAAACAGGTAAATAGAAAGCAGGACATAACACCAGCGCTTCGTCGGAGGCTCACTGATGATGTTACCTAGAATGGTGACAAAACGTCTGAAAACTAACCTTCCAGCTCAGCGAGCAAACTCACTGTGTGATCTTGTGCTGGATGTTTTGGTTCAGTCAGCTTCTGTTTCAAAACTGTACTGTGATCATTTCTGCATGTAATGTATAATGGTGACTGGTTTATAATCTTAGGCCATCTACCCTTCGCTGAGGGCCCAGCCAAATGGATGTTAATGGATAATATAGTGGGTGTCTCTAGTTTCTTGAAGAAATAATCTAATTTGCGCTGCTCACTAATTGGTGCAGTGTAACAGAGCCCCAACTGAATAAAGATGTACTACCGCATCTCATACTTGTTGGATGACAACAATTCTATGCCTGAAATGTAAGATTCTCCTTTGGATTCTCCTTTGATCTGCCTAACTATTCTGACTGCCCATGTCAAGCTGCATCTCAGGAGCACAAAAGCTGACGTTTCGGGCCTAGACCCTTCATCAGATGAAGGGTCTAGGCCCGAAACGTCAGCTTTTGTGCTCCTGAGATGCTGCTTGGCCTGCTGTGTTCATCCAGCCTCACATTGTATCATCTTGGATTCTCCAGCATCTGCAGTTCCCATTATCTCTATTCTGACTGACCAAATTGTTTTCAATTCTCAGCTACTTCAGATTCCGTCTCAACACTCTGAATAGTCGTAACAACTTTACAGGAATTAGTGCAGAACGAACAGTTCAGGAGAACGTGAAATGAGTGAGGATGTAGGTCCAACTAGGCATCTCTACTAGACAGGATCACCTGCTACCTTGTTATGTTGCTTTCTGAATGAATTAGATGTATATTTTAGCTCGGGATAAGTAATATACCAGTTATTTAGACAGACATGTTCACTGCTCAGGATTTCAGCCATGTCTTTGAGAGAAGAATGCAAATTCAGGTAAGAGGCTAATGTTATAAATCATTGACTATGCAGAATCATTGATTAACTGACAGCCCCCCATTATCAGAAGAAATTAGTTCCACTAATTGTTCAGTGGCCCAGGCGTTAGGAACATGAGGCATGACAATTTTTACTAGGAGACAGAAGTCTTCTTTGGTTATCTTCACTGTATGGATGTACATTGTGATATAAAAAAAACACAGAAAAATGGTGAAATTACTCAGGGTGTGGCAATACCCATGGAGCGGAACAGAGTTAACATTTCACGATTCGAATCTTTTATTGGAACCGAGGTTGGGGGGGGGGTGGTGGTGCGAAAAGTAGCGATGTCATGAATGGCTATATTCCGCAGTATGAGAGGAGAGCTGACCAAGTAACCAAACTGAGGAATTTGACATCTTAGCCTTTTGACAAAATGGGATGCAAGAATGTAGGTCAAACTAAGCATCTCTACTAGACAGGATCACCTGCTACTTTCTTATGTTGCTTTCTGAATGAATTAGATGTATATTTTAGCTAGGGATAAGTATTATATACCAGTTATTTAGATAGACATGCAAGGAGGAGCACCAGCCTCCTATTTGATGGAAATATGGCAAAGGTTTTTCCACCGGGTTTTTCAGTGGGCCATATCAGTGATAATTTGAGGAACTCCTCTCCTCTGGAGCAGGTACCGTCTAGCATATTTTTGTGCTCTTTTCCCAGATTTTGTAAATATGTTTCCAATACCACATCCATTTTGGTGGAATGAGCACCAGAGCTCACCAACAGGCTCCCACCAGGCTCTCACTTAAGGCAGGATGGATTTTTCAATTCAATGATTAAGCCTTCTGGTCTTGCATTGTTGTCTCTTCTAATCCTGGAAGCATTGAATCCCATGGAAACATATTTAGCACGTGCTAAATTTTCCTTACACTTTTTAACTAAATGATATTTGTTTGCTAATCCAGAAAATAAGTGAAAAGTGACAGATCATGCAAAATAACATCACAGATTTCATCTAGGGTTGAATAGCTGAATTATTCTAAAGTGAAAGGTAATTTGGATAATAATTAGTTCATAATACTTTAGTTCTGATTTTTTTATCTTTAGATGAATACGGGGATGAGGTCCATCAGTGGAAGTTTGTATTCTGTCCTTTCCCTCACAATTTTGGGTAAGTTTTCTTCCCCATAAATTTTCTTTAGCAGAAATGAAAGATTGGACAGAATTTGCTTTTTGAAGTATACATTTTCCAAGTGTCTGCCTGCAGCCTAGTGAATCACGAGTATCAAACAAACTGTAAGCAATGAAGCCCCCTTTGTCAGGCTCCTAAAACTACCCACTAATATCATTATAGTCTCACAGTGTAAGTCAGTGTCTGTTCTTTGTATGACTGCACTCCTTACAATGGTGTGTAGTGTAGGTGTGTTCTCTGAGATGTGAGATAGCAGTACAATGAAAATAAACTATTTATCATTTTGTGTTTAGTGACAGAATTAAATACTCCCCAAGGATTACATTTGGGATGCAATAAAGATTTGCTATGGTACGTCATAGTCCTGAAGAGCTCTTCACTTTCTGCAGCCTGAATATTCCCATCCTGTCAATTACATAATGCAAATAACATTGAAGGCTTTATGATTAATGTATGAATCCACTAGGAACTAGACTAGGAGTTCCCTGGTTCATTTCAAATAGTCCTATCAATAGAAAGATTATTAGCCTAATTATCTATGAAGCTAAACGCTGGAGTTAAAAAAGTGCTCAACTTTCTAATTTGGAGATTTTAAGTAATATTAATAGACAGTAATTAAAACTGAGGCCGAGCTAAAATAACAGGAATTAGGGTATAGATGGCATAGGTTCAATCAGCAGAGTTTAGAAGCAAATGCTTATCATACCCATACATTCTCCTTTATACATTTTTGGGCTCACATTAAACTCATTCAACAACCAATTACAGCACTACTGGCCTAAAGATTGTGAATACCGGAAAGTAATAAAAACATCTGAAGCTTGCATATGTGAAAACTGCTGGCTAGTAAATAGCCCCATATGCACATGGCCAAGAGGAACACAAAAACAGGAAATCTGATGAAATAAAGTCAAGGGCAATTAATTTGGAAGAACTAGTAGAAAATGAGTGTACAGATCATATGATTAATGGAGCACTCTGTTAATTATTGATGAAACAACATTTAGAATATTGTGCGCAAAAGAATTTTTGCCAATTGTGGAGCGGCCAGAGAAAAGATAAGAGTGACCGGGAGAGGAAAAAATGTAACTTGGCTTCATTGATGAAAAGTTTGAAAGTCCATTTTTAAATTATACTAATAACAGAAGGAATGCTAGGTAATTTATTAGTGACCATAGTATGCATAAAATGGGTGCGAATTTAAAAATGTTATGTGCTAGCAATATTGCAAACTTTGGTATGAGCTATAAGGAAGTATGATAAACAAATTTGGAGTGCATATAAATGAGTTTAAGTACGTAGACTTCAAGTGATTGATTTGTTTTCTTTGAACAGTCTCCCAAAGCTGTGGCTTGCAGCAGCTCATGGCTGACAAAGAAACAATCGTGAAGATTTTGTCTTCAGGAAAGTGTAAGTTTAAACTTCAAGGATCGAGTGAGGGAAAATATGGTTAAGGGAGAAGCAAAGTAATGGAGAAGGGCAGTAATTTGGCTAATGATTGTCAATGACAAGAAGGAAGAAAACATGCAAATGTAAGAGTACTTCAGCAGAGGAGACCAAAGATTGTAAGCTTGATTTTTAAAAAAAGTATAGGGCCTTGTACTTAAATCTATGCAGCATTTATAATGAATAGGATGAATTTTTCACACAGACAGAGAATCATAGAACCTTTACAATGTGGAAACAAGCCATTCAGCTAATTAAGTCCACATCAGCCTCTGAAGAGCATCCCCTACCCTATCCCTGATATCCTGCATTTCCAATGGCTATTCCACCTAGCTTCCACATCCCTGGGCACCATGGGAAATTTTAGGATGGCCAATCCACCTAACCTGCACACTTTTGGTCTGTGGAAGGAAATCAGAGCATCTGGAGGAAACCCATACAGACCTGGGGAAAATACACAAATTCCAAACAAACAGTCTTCTGAGGGTGGAATTGAGCCCAAATCCTTGGCACTGTGAGGCAGCAGTGTTAACCACTGAGCTACCATGCCACGCTTTAAAATTATAAACATATAATTTGTACGATTTGATAGGCATGATAGGAACATGGCTGAAAGTTGACCAAAGCTAGACCTTAATGTTATTTGTCATATTGAAAGAACAGGAAGCCAGGAAAAGCATGCTGGGTAGTTTTCTTTTCATTAACTATGGCATTAACTCAGTACTTAATTTGTAAGATCAAAATGTAGAATCAGTTTGGGTAGAGATAAGAAAAAGTAAAACTAAGGGGTCATGTGTAGGGGTATTTTTGAGAAACCATAATGGCAAAATAATTGTTGTGACAAACTTTTACGGAGACATCTAACAACTCTGCACAATTATTTATTTATGAGAAATGGACAACTCTTGAGAAAGATATATCACCCATAGCTAAATAAGGAAGTTAAGGCTGGCATTAAGTTGGAAGAAACACTGTATAAAGCTGCAAAGATCAATCATAGGTAAACAATTGGACAAACTTTAAGAACTAACAAAGAATGACTAAAAGGATAAAAAGGAGGCAGAAAGAAGCATGTGAGAGAAAGTTAGCTAGTAATATGAAAACAGATAGTAAGAGTTCCTACATGTATTTGAACAGTAAATGTTGGTCTCCTAGAGAGTTAGTCCAGGGAGTCAAAAATGGCAAACAAAGAATTGGCAGGTATTTTATACAAGTACTGACAGCAGAAGACTTAGAAAACCTCCTAAATATAATAGAAAATTGAGAAGTAATGGGGAGGAATGAACTTAAAACAATCGCCAGGGAAAATGTGTTAGGAAAACTATTGGACCTAACGGCTGACGTATTCTCAAGAATGGATAACCTGTGTTCTAGGATCTTGAATGATTTGGCAGCACTGACAGTAGATGCATTCATTATAATCTTCAATAATTCCTTAGATTCTGGGCGAATGCCAATGGATTGGGACTGAGTTCCTTTTGGATCATTTTGCTAGTGCAATTAGGAGGGCTTTAAACTAACTTGGCAGCATTGTGGAAACCTAGAAAGGATAATAGAGAAGAATTCTAGGGCATGCAGACTCCTTAGGGATGCACCTGGCATTAGCATACAGATTGGTAAACTAATAGGTGAAGTCAGAATAGGAGTGAAAGGAAGGAATTCTAAAGCAGAGTTAATGCGCATGTATGTAAATGCATGCAGTATAGTAAATCAAGTTAGGGAGTTAGAGACACAGATTGCAATGTGGAAGTATGATGTTGTGACAGTGGTAGAGACCTTGTTCAAGAAAGGGCAAGACTGGGTGCTTAATATTCCTGTGTATGAGATGCTCAAGAAAGATAGGAAAGGAGCATTAGCAATCTTGGTTAAGGAGGGCATAGCAGTGTTGGAGAAGGACAGTGTTTCAGAGGGTTCAAGGACAGAGTCAACTTGGCTACAGCCACCAAATAAACAAGGGATAATTAAGTTGCTTGGTGTTGTCTATAGATGACCAACTAGTGGAAAGGATGTAGATGGAAAAATCTGCAGGGAAATTGTGGAGAAATAACAGCATTGTAGAGGAGTTCTAATGGGGACCTCCATTTCTTGACTATAGACCGAGATTCTGGTAATACAAGCAGCAGCATGGGGCATGTATTCCTAGATTGTGTTCAGGAGAGTTTCCTACAGCAGTCTGAGTCCAATCTGATGAGGAAGGAGGAATTGTTGGACCTCATTCTTGGAATTTAGAAGGTCAAATAAATCGAGTGTCAATGGGGAAACATTTAGGATACAGCAATCATTGTAAAGTAAGGTTCAGGATAGTGTTGCAGAATGACATGCAACAATCCAGAGTGAAAAAGTCAATTAGTAGAGAGCTGACTTTAATTGAGCTGGAAAGGATTGATTGAAATAACAGATTGGTGGGAGAAACAGTAACTAAACCACCTTCAAGGAGCTTGGGTACAGTCAAGGTGTGTATATATAGGCAAGTCAATAGAAGAAGTAGGACAAACAAATCAAGAGTTCCTTGGATGACAAAAAAGGGAGAAATTAACATTAGAAAGAAAAGAAAAGCTTATGATAGGTATAATGCAAAAAAAATTACAATTGAGAACCAACAGGAATGCTGAAGATTGGGGAGGGGTGGTGGGGTGTGGAAAAACAAGTAAGAGAAGCAAAGAGGAATTATTACAAAGACTAGTAATTAACAGAAGAGGAATCCCAGAGTCTCCTGCGTAAATCTAAACAGTACGAGAGAGTTCAAAGGATGAGTTGGGCTGATCATAAACACAAGGAGACAGGGGCATTGGACAGATTGCTTGTGATTAAAGTTATCAAGGAACTGGGACTGGATAAGATACATTTAACAATTTTGAAGGAAGTGAGGGACAAAATTGTGGAGACGTTGACCATTATTTTTCAGTCTGACTCCAAGGAGTTATATGGCCTTGTTCAAGAAATTCTGTAAGAATAATCCCAGCAATTACAGACCAGTTAGTTTAACTTCAGTGCTGGGGAAACTTCTAGAAGCAATTATTTCAGATTAGCAATCACATGGATAAAACTGTGTTGATTTAGGAGAGTCAACACAGATTTCTAAAGAAGAAACTGTTTAACTTGCTGGAGTTTATTGAAGAGGTACCAGAAAGGGTCAATGAGTGTTACCCTGTTAATTTGATTACATGGATTTCCAAATGGCATTTGATACATTTCCTCACTAGTCTGTTGTGAGACAAAGTTATAGGTCATGGAATGCAAGGTTCAACAGCAATGTGGTTACAAAATTGGCTGAGTGATAGGAAACAGAGTAATGGCCAATGGATAGTTTTCAGGCCGCAGAAGGTTTCTCTTGGAGTTCCCGAAGGGTTGATGGAGGGACCCTGGCTTTTCCAGGTAAATGTTAATGATTCGGAACTTGGTGTGCAGGGGACAATTTCCAAGCTTGCTGATGAAACAAACTTGGAAGAATTCTAAAATGTGAGGGGGGCAGTGTGGAACTCCAAAAGAGCATTGGCAGGTTGGTGAATGTGGTAAGTGGTAGATGAAGTTCAATGCAGAGAAGTGTGAAGTGATGCACTTTGGTCAGAAATGCATTGAAAGACAATGCAAAATAGGGCTACAAATCTAAAGGAGAGGGGCGGCCATAAGCAGATAGACCCAGTAGTATACGCGCATGGATTACTGAAGCTAGCAGACAAGTAGAGTGTGCAGTTATAACAGCATACAATATCCTTGGTTTTATTAATAGGAGCATAGAGTACAAGAGCAAAGAAATTGAATGTGATGTTGAACAATACATTGTTAGACCTCAGCTGGAGTATTGTGCACTGCTGCAGGTGCCACTTCATAGGAAAGATGTGAATGTGCTGGAGAGAGTGCAGAAGCAACTTACAAAGAATGGTAGAATGGTTCCAGGAATGAAAAAAGTTCAGCACGAGGATAGATTGAAGAAATTGGGTACATTGTCCATTGAGTGAAGGCTGAGAGGAAACGTCATAGAGGTTTTCAAAATCATGAGTGGGCTGGACAGAGTAAATAAGAAGAAGCTGTTTCCACTTTTAGAAAGGGAAAAGAAAGAGAGAGTATTGATTTAAAATGATGTGCAAACGAAGCAAGGGTGATGCGAGGAAAGTACTTTTCATTCAGTAGGTAGTTAGGGTCTGGAATGCACTGCCCAGAAATCTGATGGGGCCAGGTTCAATTGAAGCATTCAAGAGGGTATTGGTTGTTTATTCAAATAGAAGTGGTGTTATGTCGATGTGGGACAAAGATAGGAGATTGGGACAAGGGATTAGAACTAGTGCGGCCTCAGTTGGGTTGATTGGCCTTCTTCTGCACTGTAACAATTCCGTGGCTCCAAAATAGCAAATGTAAACCTTTTTGTTCAAGAAGGAAGAAGGCAGAAAGTCTAATATCTGATGTGGGAAAGACGCTAGAATCAATTGCTAAGGAATTAATAGAAACATACTTAGATGATCAAAATGTTGTCAGGGATGCTAGCATGGTTTGTGGAAGGAAAACTTAGTTAACTAATCTATTAAGGACTTTTGATAAAGTAGCATTCATGTTTTATTGAGGAAACCTTATAGATGTTATGCATATTGATTTCCACATGGTATTCGATAAGGTGTCATATTAAGGGTTGCTGCACAAGATAAGTGAACATGGTTTAGGTCAGGGATTTACCAAGAGTGGGTCAGGACTGAGTGGGTTGTGAGTCTTGATGCAGCAATGACTGCAGGGGAACTTTGACAAACCGTACTCCTACTCTAACAGAACTGCCACACTCATAGCACCAACTCAGTTCTCACTGAGAGCTGCAACAATTTAAGCCTCGAAATGAGGTCACATTGGGAAAAAAAGGTTGGGAATCGCTGTGTAGGGAATAATATATTCACAAGGATAAAGGGTTGGTTAGCTAACAGGAAGCAGAGAGTAGGGATAAATGGGTCTTTTTTGGATTGGAAAATTGTAACAAATGGAGTGCCCCAAGTATCATTGTTGGGGCCTTAACTATTTACAATCAATATCAATGAAATGACACCAAGATAGGCTGGACAGTAAATCGTCACGAGGAGGAAAATTGTCTGCAAAAGGATATAGACATCTAAAGCAAGTCAGCAAAAATTTGGCAGGTGGTATTTAACATGGGTAAATGCAAACTTCTCCACTTTAAGAATGGAGCCACGGTTTAAGAACAAATGATCTCCTGTTTCAGTCGAATGGAACCAATTATGTTGAGAAATTGTTGTGGAATCTTTTGACTGCAATTTGATTCAAAGTAAATCATTATATCCCATCACTAGTGCGTGATGTCATTTTAAAGACGGTAATGTTGGCTTTCAGAATAGTATTATCCTCTGTGGTAGAAATAGTGCCACCTACAATTATTTTCTCATGAGTTATGCATTAATGCTTTAAATTTTGCATCAACTAATACTGTTTGAAAGCAAAAGTGTGCTTAATGTTGAACACTTAAACTGTTAATTCTTGACAATCAGTTGTGTGTTTTTTTTTCAGTAATCCAGTGCTCAGCAGCTATTGACATTTTATTGCTGATGGATGGATCCTACAGCATAGGGAAAGGAAGCTTTGAGCAGTCAAAGCACTTTGCTGCTAATCTCTGTGATATTCTTGACATTAATCCTGACAGGGTAAGAGAGAATGAATGAAACAAAATTAGCTGGAAAATTGAAGTATCACATTTATTCTAAATCCCAATTGATTTGTTAAAGTACCTGATATATGCTTCTAAACGCAAAAAGCCATCACCTTAAATATGCTGGTGAGATCACAGCTAAAATGTTTTATCCATTAAGCTTACATAAATCTGAAACAGGCAATTACTACGCTTTTCACTGCTGTCCCTCAAATTCAGATTTAAATTTAGCAATTGAAACACACTGTTCATTACATGTAGCACCAAGGCCTTAAACTAGATATTCCACAATCATTTGCAAGGCTTTCATTATGTCAGTGATTTCAAGCTTTCCTGGGTCTCAGTTATCTGAACTTTTTTTTTCATATCAGGTTTTAAAAACTGCTCTCTTTTGCAGCCTAACCCTCTCACCAACTGCCTCGTTGCCACCTTTTCCTACCTTGTCGCAGGTTACTCCTCCACTCCAATTCTTGTTGCACCCTCCTGTTCCTCTGGGATAGGGCTTTGGTGATACCCCATTGATACAGTTTCAGTGTCCTTGCTTGATGAAGCATTTAACTGAGTCGTTCAGAGAAAGTTCACCTGACTTATTTCTGGGCTGAAAGTCTTATGAAGTAAGGCCATTGCATTTGAGGTTTAGAAAATTGGGTGATCTTATTGAATCATGTAGGGTGCCAAAGGGACTTGGTGGGGTGGCTAGGGAGATGATGTAACCTCTCCAGGGGAGACAAGAGCCTGGAGAACACAGTTTGAAAATAAGAAGTCTCCATTTTTAAGATGGAGATGAGAAATGTCTTCTCTCTGAAGGGGGTTAGTCTGTGGAAGTTGCTTCTCTAGAAAGAAGTGAAGGCAGGGCCATTGAATGTATGTAAGGCTGAGCTAGATAGATTTTGGATGGAGAAGAGAATCAAGGATTGGGGCACACAGTTAAGTGCAGCTGAGGTCATAACCAGATTAGCCATGATCTTATTGATTGTGGCAAATCAGGGTCTAAAGGCCGAATAGCCTCATCCTGCTCTGTGTTCCAATGAAGTCTGGTTATCACTATCTGAAAACGTGACAAGTGTCCTTTCCTGTCCTTAATACATCTTCAGTGTTTCACATCCAATAAATTATTCTTCAGGTTTGGTCACTACTGTTATACAGGCAAATGCAGCAGAAAATTTGCACATACTATGATCTCACAGACAGCCTGTTTGGTAATTGTGGAAATAGTATCAGTTTCTGAGAAGTTGATGAGGCAGAAATCTTCTTAACATTTCATAATTGCTTGGATATGCAATTGAACCTGCAATATCACGAAGCTGGAATGTGGGATTGGACTGGATGGCTGCTTGTCAGACAGCACAGACCTGATGGGCCAAATATTCTACTTCTGTGATGAAAATATCATTGTTTCGATGGAAAATCCTTTGCACTTTTTCGGATAGTGCCAAGTGATCTTGAATTGAGGCTTGAGCGACAGCATCCTTGTCAGGAAAGCTATCACCTAAGTTAAGCTAATAAAGAGATGTTCTGAAAGATGCATTTCAGATGTATTTCATATGAATACATGGGATAACCTTTAGAGGTTTACCCTGAAGTCCCTCAATGTAAGGAGGAAATTGCTCTCGTTCAAATGAATTCAAATCAGCTTTATCTTAACATGAAGTGAGTTGCCCTGTGGCTTACTGCTCCTTAAACTTGAAATTCAGCATATGTTAATTTTACGTGCAAAAGATTACATTTGTCATATAGTTAAATTTACTTGTTACTAGGTCAACCTGTACGCAAATTATGCACTTAAATCCCACAGCACAGTAACAATGGCTAAGGTCATGTATCTGTCTATCTTCAAGTTTCATTTTGTACCTTGCTGAAGGCATGTTTTCATCTCAAATAGGTTCGCATAGGAGTGATCCAGTTCAGTTCAAAACCAAAAGTAGAATTTGGGTTAGAAACCTATTCCACAAGAGAAGAAACAAAAGAAGCTATCAAAAAAATTTTCTTCAGGCAAGTATGGTCACTGCATACGTAGTAGGAAATAGCACAATTTTACCTGGGCAGCATTCCTGGAGGATAGAACCATAACTTTATACTGAACTCCAAATTTCAACAGCTATCTTAAAGAGTAAACCTGTCATTTTCCCTTAATATTTTGTATAGGGGTGGTGGCACAGAGATTGGTACAGCAATAAAGTACGTGCTACATAAAGGGTTTCATGGAGGGCGGCAAGATGTCCTGAAGGTCATTGTAATTCTCACGGATGGTAAATCACAAGACAATGCAACAGTGCCTTTGAGGTTTGCTAAGAACAGTGGAATGACAATATTTGCCGTGGGAGTCAAACATCCAGGGTAAGAATAATTGTGCTGAGAGAATGATGTGATATTTTGTGTGGACAACATTTGCCATGTGGTTCTTCACTAGCTGCTTTTGGTGTCTTCTGTAGGTGGAAAGAATTGGCTAGTTTAGCCAGTGTTCCCAGTGAGATGCATATGTTCTATGCAGCACACTATAATGATGCTGTTAATGGTTTGTACACTACACTGACACAGTCTGCAGTCTGCTCTGATGTACACCCAGGTGGGTAACACTGCTTTTAATTTTCTTTCTGATACAATGCAGTAAATTTCTACAGGTGCTTGACATGTTCAGGGATATTACAGGTTAATTTCCAAACTTTGCACACGCATTGAATACCTGGGTGTGCGCATTTTTGATCTTCCCCTAGTTAAAATCTTCATTGTGCTGTCAGATTTCCAAAAGGACAGACCACCAGGTATTCCTTGTGGAGAGGAAACTCTGCCTTCACCTAGGGGATACTTTCTGTTGTTCATTTTAGCACTATCAATGTTCTGAATGGTGTGGATTATGAAGCGATCCGTCAACACAAGATTGGGCCTCCATGGAGTGTAGTGAATCATCAGCAGCAAAATTGTATCCAACCTCAATAAATACACAAAAAGCAGGAGAGTTTCAACCAGTCAATTACTGCCTGATCATTTCAACCTCCTCCATCAGTAAAGTAATGGAAGGTGTCATCAACAGTGCTATCAAGTTACATTTCCTTATCAATAACTTGCTCATTGATGCTCAGTTTGGGTTCTAACAGGGCCCCTGACCACATTGCTGCCTTGGTTCAAATATGGCCAAAAGAACTGACTTCTAGAGGTGAGGAAAGAGAGCGATTACCCTTGACATCAAGGCTTCATTTGACCAAGTGTGGCATCAAGGAGCCCTAGGAAAATGGGAATCAATGGGCATCAGTGGGAAAACTCTCCAGTGGTTGGATTATATCTGGTACAAAGAAAAATGGTTGTGGTCATTTAGTGCTTGTCAGCTTAGCTCCAGGACATCTCTTCAGACATTCCACAGAATAATGTCCTAAGCCCAACCATTTTCTGCTGCTTCATCAATGACCTTTTCTCCATCATAAGGTTAGAAATAGGGACGTTTGCTAATGGTTACACAATGTTCAGCACTATTTGCGACTCCTGAGATACTGAAGCAGTCCATGTCTAAATGCGACATGATCTGGACTATAGCCAGGTTTGGGCTGTCATTTGGCATGTAACATTCTTGTCAGAAAAGTGCCAGACGATGACCACCTCCAGCAAAAGATAATCTAATAATTGTCCTCTGATGTATATCCAGCACTGAAACCCATTTGTCGATAACCCCCTCTCCCTGTATCCTTCATCTCTTACCTACTCGCTGCTGGTTCCCCTCTGAATTAGGTTTCGGCTAATAGCCCTTACAACCCGGGGTGAAATATTTGCCTATATGCTGTCTAATCACTCTTAATGAGCTGAATGACGAGTGATCCAGTGAGTTAACTCACACCATGTGTTAGCCATCACCAAATATCTTGTTCCAACACTTAGAACAAGAGAGGAAAATATTGACCATATACTGTTGCCAACATTCAGATTCTTGATTCATTACAATCAAAGGTTTCAGAGAAGAACTATGCAAAATGGCCAGATCAATTTCAATACCTTTTCCTCCAATTGGAAATTAAGTTTAGCTTAGTGACTCTCACATCCAAACATTAAAAAATACGATTGATTTTAGCACTAAGTTTGCAGATACTTTCTGGTTTTAAATTTTTTTGGGAGATTTGGTGCAGGACCGCATGAAGCTGGTAATTAAAGCAGTGGTGCTGGAATCCGATGACTTGTGGGAGGTGGACAGAATGGGATTGCTGGAATGGAGCCTGGATATTGGACGGAGCCAGAAAATTTGATCTTTTCAATTTCTATCTGTTTATTCTATTTTGGATGAAAAATCCTGTGCCACTGAATTATCTTTCAATACTTGTCTTTAAAATGCACAGCCAAATTTAGAAACATTTAGTTCAGTCACATTTGGTTCTCTGATTTTGCAGCCTGCAAGGTGGTATCACAGTTTTGCAAGAGAACAACAGTCAATGCTGAGAAGAAATACCTTGGAAGTCATATTTGCTGGAAAGGCAAAATTGACAGCCTAAAAGGACATGGAAAACCTCTGACTACCTTCTGTCCTTTCTACACGTCAGTTTGCTCAACTCTTTATAACAACAGATGCTTTCAAGAGTGTGACCATTTCAGCGGAAAGTGATTTAATCAACAATCATCCTGCTAACCCATTAACAGGACAGCTGATGGAAGGGATGTGGCCAGGAATCAAAGCACAGAGATGTTTACAATGACCTGGGAGTAGATATTTATTTCCATAGGGAATGGGTGTACACAAAAGGCAAGAGTATATTGGCACCACGAACCCAAACTCATTTAATTTACTCATATGTGAGGAATAAGAAAATGATCAGGGAGAAGGTAGGGCTGATCAGGGATAGCATAGGGAACTTGTGTGTGGAGTCTGAGCAGATAGGGGAAGCCCTAAATGAGTTTTTTGCTTCGGTTTTCACTAAGGAAAGGGACCTTGTTGTGAATGAGAACTTTGAGGAGCAGGAAATCAGGCTTGAACAGATCAAGATTGAGGAAGTTGATGTGCTGGAAATTTTGGCAAACATTAAGATTGATAAGTCCCCAGGGCCAGACCAGATTTATCCTAGGTTGCTCCGGGAAGCGAGAAAGGGTGTTGCTAAGCTGCTGGCGAAGATCTTTGCTTCCTCACTCTCCACGGGAGTCGTACCGGAAGATTGGGGGGAGGCAAATGTTGTTCCTCTTTTCAAGAAAGGGAATAGGGAAATCCCTGGAAATTACAGACCAGTCAGTCTTACGTCTGTGGTCAGCAAGGTTTTGGAAAGAATTCTGAGGGATAGGATTTATGACTATTTTGAAAAGCATAGCGCGAGTCATGCCTTACAAATCTTATTGAGTTCTTTGAGGAAGTCACGAGACAGGTTGACGAGGGTCGAGCAGTGGATGTGGTGTACATGGACTTCAGCAAGGCATTTGATAAGGTTCCCCACAGCAGGATCATTCATGAAGTCAGGAGGTATGGGATACAGGGTGATTTGGCTGTCTGGATTCCGAATTGGTTGGCTGACAGGAGGCAGAGAGTGGTTGTAGATGGTAAGTATTCTGCCTGGAGGTCAGTGCTGAGTGGTGTTCGGCAGGGCTCTGTTCTTGGGCCTCTGCTCTTTGTAGTTTTTATAAATGACTTGGATGAGGAGGTTGAGGGGTGGGTTAGTATGTTTGCTGATGACACAAAGGTTGGAGGTGCCGTTGATAGTATCGAGGGCTATTGCAGGCTTCAGCGAGACATTGACAGAATGCAGAGCTGAGCTGAGAAATGGCAGATGGAGTTCAACCTGGATAAATGCGAAGTGATGCATTTTGGAAGGTTGAACTTAAATGCTGAATATAGGATTAAAGGCAGGATTCTCGGCAGTGTGGAGGAACAGTGGGATCTTGGTGTTCAAGTGCATAGCTCCCTCAAAGTTGCCACCCCGGTGGATAAGATTGTTAAGAAAGCATATGGTGTTTTGGCTTTCATTAACAGGGGGATCGAGTTTAAGAGCTGCGAGGTTATGCTGCAGCTCTACAAAACCCTGGTGAGACCACACGTGGAATATTGTGTCCAGTTCTGGTCGCCCTATTATAGGAAAGATGTGGAGGCTTTGGAGAGGGTGCAAAGGGGGTTTACCAGGATGCTACCTGGACTGGAGGGCTTGTCTTACGAGGAGAGGTTGACTGAGCTCGGACTTTTCTCTTTGGAGAGAAGGAGGAAGAGAGGTGACCTGATCGAGGTGTACAAGGTAATAAGAGGCATGGATAGAGTCGATAGCCAGAGACTTTTCCCCAGGGCAGGATTGACTGCCACGAGGGGTCATAGTTTTAACGTGTTAGGAGGAAGGTACAGTGGAGACGTCAGAGGGAGGTTCTTCACCCAGAGAGTTGTGAGCGCATGGAATAGTTTGCCAGTGATAGTCGTGGAAGCGGAGTCATTAGTGACATTTAAGCGACTGCTGGACATGCACATGGACGGCAGTGAATTGAGGGGAATGTAGGTTAGGTTATTTTATTTTTGGATTAGGATTATTCCACGGCACAACATTCGTGGGCCAAATGGCCTGTACTGTGCTGTACTTTTCTATATTCTATGTTCTAAATTTTAGAAATGGCTTCCCAAACATCTTGATGTAAGCTGCAGGCTGGATTAGAAGGTTAGGCAGCTGACCTGGGAAGACCTGAAGAGGATGTGGATGTTATGCCCAAAGCTTAAAAATGGAGATTAAAATAAAATATCTTTCCTGTCCTGAAACCTCACACCCCTTATTTCCAATGCTATCTATCCACATGTCCTCCATACCTTCCTTACCAACCTATATTCCTGTACTGACCCCCAGTTCCTATGTCAACTAGGTGCCAAACCTTGCCAAGCCACAATTCCAGTTACAATCCTTTGCCCTTCGCCAATCCTGCCAATTCACCTAGTGTCCCTCAGAGGTAGATCTCAGGGCCTGTGCACAGATAGGAAGAAATAACATTCTAATGAATTAGGTGTATTGCAAATACACGATAAATTGCAAAGAACTCATTCACTCATAGAAACATTTCCACTGCATTGAAAATCCTTCACTTTAAAAATGCCTTTATGAAAATAAACATTTAATGCAAGTGGAACAAACATTGCAAATTACAGTCCACACCAAGGAGCATAAAATCACTTGTAGCTGTCAATTGAACTTTGAAGTGGGAGACACTAAACAGTGATACCTGCTCCTTGTGAGATCAGCCAGACTGCACCAATTTAGTAATACAGATCATCAGGCTAGAGCCAATACATCAAAAGAGAAAGCTACTTTTCTTCACACTCCTCATTTTTTTTCAAATATTAAGTGGTGTGAAGTTTTAAAAGCATTGACAGTTTAAGCAGATAGCTTTGACAGTGCCAATGAGTTAATGTACTTCTTGTGTACAGACATGCCTACATTTAACAATCCTGAAGGAAACCTGACTTCTCTTAAAGGGTTAATTATCTTCACCAAAGGACAGATTATCTCCCCTCAAAGGCATGCCAGGACCAGATCAAAAGAGGTAACTTACCTCTTTGTAAAGGTATGTTCACTTTCCAAATGAATCCGTGAGATTTAGACTTGTTGTTACTTTGTCTAATCTGCACTGTTGAGGTTTCTTATAGTTCACCAAACTCAAGCAGAAAAACGAAGCAGTTGATGATTTAAACAGTCAGTTGCCTCCGTTAACTATAGATGCACAAGCCCAAACCAAATCCTTCGAAAGTGAGAATTACTGTGTTATTGGGTAAAACTTAGGATTTCTGATAATTTCTGCTATTTTCGCCATGTTGGAGAGTTTCCCTGATGTTGTGAAAATCTGGTCCTTAATGTCAGTTCTGTAAGGTATAAGTTCTAAAATAATGTGGTTGAGAATTCAGTTTTACTCCACAACAGTCAAATTTTAGCTGACTGATTTTTTTAAAAATAAATACCAATTTGGAACAGGAATGCTATCATGATGAAGAGATATACACATAAACTACTTTGTAAAGACTAATACACTGTGGAGGTTTTTCTCTTAGAGATCACTGAGAAATGTAGCTGCTCAATATTAATATGGATTTTTTTTCAATTCATGTAGCTGGAAAAGGACATACAGTCAGATTCGAACTCGCTGTGCCCGCACCCTGTGCCCAGGTAAATAGCAATGTCTGGAATTTCTACACGATTTTTCCAAACTTCAGCCAAAGTTAAATCAGAAAATTATCGAACCTGTGTGGAAGTATGACCTTAACTAATATGAGCATTGTGTTCTGTCATTGTTTTGTATGTTTTCATTACTTTTACCTCCTGCCTTTTTATGTTACTTATGAGAGAACACATTTTATTGCATAAGATGTTGCAATGCCTGATTAAATGGTACACAAATATGTCTGGAACAACCCGTTATCTGCTTTACCTTCATTTCTCAGGGAAGTGACTTGTATCAGCTTGAGTCCTGGGGTTCCATTATTCTAGGTTGCAGACTCCATGCATAGCCCCATTACCTTAACCCTCGGCTATGAGGTTGAGGGAGTCCGGTTAATATGGTTCACGGGCTGAAGGTGGGAATTCTGCTCGTCAAGAACCTCTGGAGACCAGTTGGCCAGGTGGAGGTCACCTGAGCAGGTGCTTAGGGACAGGGGCATATGGGATTTGGTCAGAATTTGGGAATGTGGCTGGGTGCAAAGCTGGCAGCGGGCTAAGGAGTACAGTGGGGCTCGAGAGGCAATGGCAGGAGGTCAGCCTCAAGAGGAATCACCTGGATGGGTGGCGGAGGGCTCCTGATGTGCTCATTGGGCCTTGGAGGATGGGGCCTACCTACTGCCTACCTCCGGTGTGGAGAAATCTGCCAGGCTGACAACATGGCATGTGCCTCTGGTTAAAACACAGAGGATATAAATTGAGGAATTTAACACAAGCCATTAAATGCCCACATAAGGGCTTGACTTGGCTGGTTGGTGGATGGACTATTCATTGTCAACTCTGATAAAACTGGGTGAGACAGATGGATGGTGGTTAGTGGGCAGACCACACATTGGTTATAACTGAGCCTCCTGCTTTGAAACTCACCAGTGGATGAGCATAAAACGCAGCCATTTGTTACAGCAACTCAATTTGAATGAGAATGAGGTATTTTTCACTTGATTATGGTGAGATTAACAAAATATATTGGAGGGAAGGAAATGCTTGGAACAGTATTCATTAGAATGTGTGAATGTCAACAATGGCCTGTTTAATCATCTGCTCCTGGTTATGTCTGCTGAAGTACCTTCAAGAGAAGCTTAACAGAAGCTGTAGCGAAAACAGTATCAGTGGACAAGAATCCTCAGACTGCCCGTGTGCTTTCAGACCAGTGGATACCAGAAACAGAATACTTACACTTTGCTGGGGAAAACGTGAGATATTGGGCAGCACAAAGAAAAGCGGTCTGTTCAGTGACAAGAAAACATTTTATGCAAAAGGAAAAATATTGCAGATGGTAGAAATTTGACACCTAAAAAGTTCCAGTTTTATTTTATAAATTCTTTTATTTTGAATAAATCAAGGATTTGATACATGTTTGAATATACCAAAATGTTTGCATTTTTATTGTGTTAATGCTAAACCATCCTTATCTCTTCATATACTAACACAAATATGAAATGTATTTTCTGTATATTGTTACAGATCCCTGTGATTCAGCTCCATGTCATAACGGAGGCACGTGTGTTTCAGAGACCGTGGATGAGTACAGCTGTTTGTGTCCCCTCGGTTATGGGGGGGACAAACACTGTAGTGAGTACCTTTTATAAGATATTGAATTAAAATCCTTATTTTCAATTATGTGACTTGTTTTCATATAAAATGCAAAAGCAGATAACTCCAGGAAAGTGAACGGTTTGAAATGGGATAATGGGATATGTTTCAGGGGAGAAATCGGATTGAAGGATTAAATGAAAGAATTGGTAGACCTCAAGAATCTGACCTCAAGACTAATGACAAGCATCTGTGATACTTTTTCAAAAATTCCTTTCCTAAAAATTCTTACTTCTCAGTCTGAAACTGATTCTGCAATTTCAAACATTTTGTGCAGAATTTTAGTTTGACCAAAGGTTCAGGCTTGGGCCAGGGGTGATGAAAGCTGTGCTCCTGGGTCAGAAAGCTGAAGGGCTCCCAACCATCACGTCCACAATTAGTCACAGTGAGTTGAAAAGTAGATGGGAAATTAATGTGGAGCCACTGGGTAAATAATTTACAGATTTAAACAGGCAATTCCTTTGGAATTAAACCTAAGATTGTGTCTTCAGCAGTCAGAGAACAGGTTCCCCAAACTTTGCGGAATTTGCCAAGGGAGAACACAATGGGCAGCATTGTTTATTAACTTCAGTGATAATGGGAACTGCACATGCTGGAGAATCCAAGATAATAAAATGTGGGGCTGGATGAACACAGCAGGCCCAGCAGCATCTCAGGAGCACAAAAGCTGACGTTTCGGGCCTAGACCCTTCATCAGAGAGTTTATTATTGTTTATTAGCTTCTCAGGTTTTGAGTAACAACATTTCATTGCTAGTGGGCTAGGCTTGGGCTCACTGCTCTTGGTTTGAGGTTGTGGTTTTGTTGCTTCACAGTGATTTACAACCTTCTGAAAGCAACTCTTCCTCCTTTGATCCACAATTTGCCTCCTCCAGAGCTCAGTGCTGTGGAACAGCTGCTTACACAGTGTTCCATCTCACACCTCAAACACGGGACCACATGAGCAGCACCAGTTGCCTTAGCTTAAGCCACATGCTGCCGCACAGTACAAAGCGCGTAGACACGGAGATCTCTCACAAATACTAGTGTCAATTCTGCCATATGTTGTCCATTCCTTTGGGCTAGATCATTTGGATAGAGTTGAAAACTTCAGTTTTTTATAACAGGAGAATGGGGTTGAGAAACGTATCAGTCAAGATTGAATGGTGGAGCAGAATGGTTTATTTCTGCTCATATATCTTATGGTCTTGATGGACAGAAATTTGGAAGTTTCTTTGGCATGGATTTTTGCCTATCATTCTTTATCAGTTATTTGTTAATTGACAACATATTGATTTCGTTTTAAAAGCTGAAATTCTGACAGAATGTTAAAAATGTGCCAATCCATGTTCAGGTACTTGATTTCCCTTTGTTGGTTGTTTTATGCTGTCTGAAGTGCCAGTCTAAGAATCTATATAGCAATGTAGTGCCTTTCTATGTTTGCATCGACTCCACTAGTCCTATTAAAAATTACTGGCTTGTAGTAACAGACGTTTGCCTGTTGGTGGCAGTCGTACCCATAAAAAGGGAATAATGACCGCCTTGTTTTCAAAAAATGTTTTGGGGAAAAGAGACCGGTGGAATCAACCGATGTGTGAACACAGGTGCAGATTGGTTTGTATTATTTGTGTGTTTCTATAAATACTCTTTCGAGGAGCAATTTTATTTTCTGTCATTCAGCACTTTTAACCACTGTTTACTTTAAATTGGATCAACAAAAGCCTCTTGTTTGTTTTTGTTTCAAAGAGTTACCAGTGGTAGCGTGCTCACTGTGCTTCAGTACATAATGTAGCGCTGTATTTCAGGCGCAGTTATAACTACAGCTCGAAACTCACACAGATTGATGGATGACTGTTAGAAAATGAACAGTCACATTTCTGTCATCTCTCAGCCTTTCGCATCTACTTACTGTCAGCTTTTAGTGCCCACTTGCTACCAACATAGTGTTTATTGTTTCAGATATGTAAGTACACATAATACGTACCACAGATAGTCAGTTAGCTTCTGTTGAGTTAGATATCAGGCCAGGTGGATCGGCCTGTAGTGTTCAGGGGTGTGTGGGTTATAGGGGGAATGGGTCTTCAAGGGGCAGTGTGGACTTGTTGGGCTGAAGGGCCTGTTTCCACACTGTAGGGAGTCTAATCTAAACAGAGACCACGGATGGAAGGCTGGCTTTCGTGATGGTCTGCGCTGTGCACACCACTTTCTGTAGTTTCTTACGGTCCTGGGCAGAGCAGTTACCATACCAGGCCGTTATGCACCCAGACAGTATACATTCAATGGTGCACCTATTGGTGAAGGACCTTTATGAACATGTCAAATTTCCTGAGCCGCTCGAGGAAGAAGAGGTGTTGTTGTACCTTCTTGACTGTCACATTTATGTGGGATGTCCAGGACAGGTTGTTGAGTATAATCACTCCAAGGAATTTAATGCTGTTTGCCCTGTTAACCTCAGTTCTGTTAATGTAGCTGGGGGTGTGTTCTCCTCCTTTCTCTGTGAAGTTGATGATCAGTTCTTTAGTTTTGCTGACGTTGAGAGACTGTTTTCATTGCACCACTTCATCAAGCCCTCTATCTCCCTTCTGTGGTTTGACTCAACTAATCAACTTTGTTAGATACCCGTCCCACTGTGGTGGTGTCATCGGCAAACTTGTAGATGGCTTTCATTTGGAATTTGGCAACGCAGTCGTGGACGTACAGGGAGTACAGGAGGCGGCTAAGGACACCTCTTTGAGGGGTTCCAGTGTTGAGTGTTATTGTGGAGGTGATTGGGGTGGTGGGAGGAGGGAGGTGCAACCTTCCCAGGGTTCTATCCATTCTCTTGGCTCTTCAGGAAACAATGGAGATTCCAACCATTCTGACCCCACGCTCTCCCTCCCTTATTGATCTGGAAAGATGGGAAGCTGGAAGTGGTTTGCAAATGACGTGGCTGAGTGTCTGTAAAGCCTGCTGCTACAGCAAATAGGCTACCAACCTTCTGGCTGGCTCCCCACCCCACTGTGAGCCAATCTTTTTTTTAAAAAAAAGTCTCCCTGCTTTGTTGCTTTAGTTTCAGAAATTGCAGGCAGCAGCATTAAAGAATATAGCGCAGAATATAATCTATCACATCACCAATCATACCTCTCAGTGTCATCCTTAGAATGCATCGGTCCGACAAAGCAGACATCAAACATCAGGTACTGTCATAGCATTGTGTATGTGGTATACAGATCTGAGCATATAAAGTAATCTTAGTGTTTCAAATATATCAGGAACATCACTGTCTGTAGCCTGGACAACTAGCAAGTGTGGGGAGGGGCTTAGTTTGCAAAAGAAAGGTCAAGTGATCTGATACAAACTCTAAATATTGATGGAAATAACAGTCTGGTTCCCTGACAAATTGGATCTTGGTTAATTGAACAAAAATGCTGTATATGAGAAATGATTTAAACTTATTGTTGAGAATTGTGAGGTAATGTATTTTGGTGAAAGAAACACAGAGAGACAATCCAGGCTCTAGAGTACAACTTTGAGGGGAGTACTGGATCAGAGGGACCTCGGGGCTCATGTCAATGAAGAATTTTAGATGCAAGGAAAAATTAGAGAAATTGGGCTTATTCCCCTTGGAACAGAGCAGATTAAGAGATTAGTGAGGTGTAAAAAATTATGAACAATTTTGACAGAATAAAGAAGGATATTCTGTTTCCTATGTTATTCAGTTTGCTATGTTAACAACTAGGGATCACAATTTCAAGAGAGCTAGGAGTGAGATGAGGAAAGTGTTCATTTCTCAGAATTGTTAGGATTTGGAATTGCTGCCTGGGAGAGTGGTGGAGGCAGATTCCATAGGAGGTTTCAAAGGAAAGCTAGATATTTATTTGAAAGTGATAAATTTAGAGGGCCGAGGAGATAGGGCTGTAGAAGGGGATTAGCTTTTTCGGGAGTCAGTACAAACATGATTGGTCAAATGGCCTCCTTCTGTACTGTAAAATTTCATGATTCTATGTCTTTTGATAACTGTGCAATTAATATCCTTCATAGACTATAATTAATAAAGGGACTATGGTTGCTAAAACCTGCACAATTAGCAATTGTATCAATTTTCATGAACTTTTCTTCACTAATTATCTTTTATTGTTTTGTTATTCAGCTGGAAACAGGTACCTGAGTAAGTATCAGACTAACACAATTCATTAAATGGAATGTGCCCATTTCAAAGCCATGTCCTAATGAAACAATGGATTTACCTTCCCCATGCAGTTCCTGCTGGCATTACGGACTGTTCTGTTAACTTGATGTTTTTGGTGGATGGTTCATGGAACATGGGCCTCGAGGGATTCCTTCAAGCTAAAGCTTTTGTTAAAATACTTCTTCAGTCCATCACAACTTCTTCAGCAAGACTCTTAGTGGGATTTGCTCAGTATAGTGACAACGTTTGCATTGAGATTGGAATGGGACAGTACAGTGACTTCAATGGTTTGTTTAAAGCAATAGATAACATATCCTTTAATGGTGGAAAGACATTCACTGGAAAAGCCCTGCAATATGTAGCTGACAATGGTTTCGGTGAAGTCTCTCGAATGAATGTTCCTCATGTCCTTGTAGTGTTTTCCAATTCTAAATCTCATGACTCAGTGCTACTCGCTGCACAACACACTAAAGAAAAGGAGATACTTGTTTTGTCCATTGGAAAAAAATACGTTCAAAATCAACTAAACCGCATAGCTGGAGATGCTCAGCTTGTATTTGCATATAATGAACCACAAGAACTCTACGGTAAGGTTTTGGAGCTCAGGAGAAAGATATGTGGATTTAACACACCTGGTAAGTTGTCCTATTTTCTGTGTTGGTGCTTAGGGTTTAATAATGTGCTTTTTAGTACAGGCCACATCTGGGTGAGATGTGGGTGTGTGCATGATGAGGTGACTTGCTACAGCAGAAATGCGGCTCCTGTTATTTAAATTAGAGACAATGGCAATACATGCACCCGGTTTGAGGCAATCATAAGAGAATAAAAGGTAATCCTGACAAGCTCTGATTCCACGATGGAAAGTGACATGTCCCCAAGTCTAATTCTGTATCTAGATTTTCAATGGGGTATAAATTCTCAGCATCATATTGCCCTAATATCTTCAGTAATGTACAGTAAAGTCAAAAAGTGAAGTAGAAAAAAAGTATGAATTAGAAGCCAGGAGACACTCGCTTTCATTCATAAAGAAGAAAATTGCACAGAGGAAATTTTCTGATGTGCTATAGATTTGAACTAACAGGAAGAGGTCAGACAAAATTCAACTCAAAACATAAAAGATTTATCTTGGTTCTTAGAGTTCTTAGCGTCCACAGGCTATAATCACTGTAATTATGCTGGGTGCTGTTCAATGGTGATCTGTGGCAGCAAGCTCACAGTATATTTTGGGAGCAGTAACAAGTGATCTAATTTGAAAGTCTAAGGCAGGTGTCTATCCATTAGAGATACATCTCAGTTAATCAACAGCCACTGACTTGCCTTTGGCTGTCCAAGCTACTCCTGGTTGCTCCAGGATCGTTCTGCCTTTACCGGGGAACGGTCAGTCTGTGCCTACTGATTGGGTTCCAGGAAAGTCAAGGTTACAAAAATTTCCTGTAGTTGGTTGGAGATGCAGGTGTGGACACCTACTTTTCCATCATCTCGACCATATTTGAGGAAAACCGTTTACTGCTGGCTGCACAAGTATTTGATTCTGTTGCCACACTGTCCTTTTGAAGATTAGATCTCAAAGATGTGGGTTCCTTTGCTCCTCAGAGGAGGGTAACCATTTCTCTGCTTGGAGGAATGACAGTACTGTGTTTGTATTCCCGCTTGTGCTCGGTGAAGCACCTGAGTATGACCTTTCTGATACTTTAATTGATTTTAATGAGTGAGCACCTTTTTGCTGGTGCAAGTAGATGCCCAAGATGTGGTTGATGAGAATGTGGATCAGCAATTGGATAGGCAGTCATTAGGATAGTGGACCTCTTCCTCCAAGGCAGCCTTTTTGATGTGAAACCTAGTTTAGCTGTGAGCACAGTTACATTTGCCTCTGCTTTGTAATCCAGAAAGGAAGCTCAGGGTGCTTAATTTGCATTTGATGAACCTTTGTCAAACTTCTCCTGCTCCCTTGGTTCTAACCCGCTCTCCCCACCTGATCTCTAATTGTCTATTTTTGTATCTATTGCTTCTCTCTCTTCTGTACACTTGGGGCTTTCAGTGGTGATGATACTCCACTTGTCAATTTTGTAAGGTTGTACGTCACTGCTGGAGTTCATCTGTCGCTGAAACCCCCAACCATTTGTTAGCTCCAGATTGAATGATTCCAGCAACCTCCTCCCATTTTCCACTGTCTGACTGTGAAAACTGCAGACTAAATTAAGATCAACCTGGTGTAACTGCTCATATTTGGCTTGCTGAACTTGTCCAATTTCTGCTTCCTCAGTTGCTGCAGTCTTTTCCTGTCAGTAGTCACATTTCGGTTGCAGGCTAACTGACTGACTGACTGTGTATTCCTAAAATGATAACATTCTGAAACGAGTAAGCTCAGTCAGTCTTCAATATTTTCTTTGTCTGGATCTTCTGTTCCTCAGAAAGTCGAATCTGTGTTGCTGGTCACCAAAGGGTACTTTCCTGATTGCCATCTCATGCTTTATGCCACCTCTGCCAATATGTGGATCAGAGTGAGGGTTGTTAGAGATAACTCCCTGCTACCAATCCTCCTTTCATCATTAGACAGATTCTAGACAAAATATTGATAGCCATACAGGATACACAACCATAGAGTCTACAGAAAGCTCACTGATCTTAGTTAACAAGAAGATTAATTGCCTGACAGCAATAACTCCAACTACATCAAAAAGCAGACATTATTACTAGGATTTTCAGGATCTGTAGCCTACCATAGAATTCACTGCCTCCAGACAGTGACTGTGTCACCTCACCGGAAACTCAAGATAATGTAAACATTAACATCTTCTTCAAAATCTTATACATATTCCGCTGCCTATCTCTGCTATTCTCACCTCTACCAACACTTGCCAGTGCTCAGGAACCTCTGTCACTAAGATTGAGAACATATCACTTCAATCCCTTCTTCTACCTCACTCTTACTAAAGTTTCCCCTTCCTTAGCTGTGACCTTCTAACTTTCTCTAATGTCTCTCCAAACTCCCCTCAGGCTCAGGTCATCCAAAAGATTTATTTCCTGATCTATCAACCCTCTTTCTCACTAATTAACTGGACATCCAAATTCTCTTTCTAACTGTCATGTTAGTCAATATTTTTAGTGCTTTTCTCTTGCTAATTAGTTTTGCCTTCAAACCTGCTATCATTAGCTATCTCCTCATAAAGTCCTTTCATCTCTCCAACATTTCAAAGTGCCATCTCTGTCTTCGCTTCCTAATGTCCTTGAATCTTTTTCACTTCCTAAATCCATGTACTTCATGCTTGTATCTTTCCGTTGAGGTGTCAACTCCTGCCATTGTGCCATATTGGCTCTTAGCAAAGTCAAGAAACAGCCTCTAACATGACTGGAGGCAGACTATCATCCCCACTCTTTCTTGACCTCACACCCAGCTTTAGTCACAGTTCACTACACCCTCCTCCTCCAATGCCATTCTGCCATCATCCATGTACTCTCTCATATTTATATTCTTATTGATCTAACCATAGCCTGAGAACGGTCGGTGGTGGTTCCTCTTCCTAGTCCAGCACTGTTACTCCTTGTATTCCCTACAACACCGACAACATTCACCCTTCCAAATCTGTTTCTGTGAAAGAAAATGAGCGCTTATGCGAAAATTCAGTGAAAACATGAAGAATCCAGAGACATCCTTTGTTTTATAAGACAAAGACCTATGGGAGATGGAGATTTGAAGCAAAAACAGAAACTGCTAGTGAAACTCTGCAGTTCTGGCAACATTTGTGGGGAGAGAGCAAAGTTAATGTTTCAAATTCTGACAAAGAGTATGCTAAATCTGCTGAGTTTTGCCAGTAAGTTCTTTTCCTGTTTGACATCTTTTGTTTGAAATCTGTATCACCTTGGGGTTTATAACAGCTGGAAGCTGGAAAGTAAAGATTCATGTACAAAATGCTATTAATGGCATTGATGTAAATGTTGTTGTGTTCACAGAAACTCTGGACAAATTGAAAGAGATTATTTTACCATATGGTGCAATATAAACTAGAATACGTCAGTGTGTGACTTCATTGTTTTACAGATTGTTTTTCCAAGTCTTTAGATCTAGTATTTGCAGTCGATGCTTCTGGTCAAGCTGGAAGACAGAATTTTCGACAAATAAAAGGGTTTGTGAGGAACATTGTCTCACATTTTGACATTGACAAAGACCTCACACAGGTTGCTATGGTGATCTACAGCGACAAGCCCCGAACTCTCTTTAACTTGGATTCATTTGACAGTGAAGGAAAAATTAAAAGGGCAATCAGCTCAGGCCCATTTCTAGACGGGAGTGCTCACACCGGGAAAGCTCTTAAATATATACAGGAGGATACCTTAAGTATCCAGAAGGGAGCAAGGCCAGGAATCAACAAGGTCGTTGTGGTGATTACTAATGGGCAGAGTTCAGATGATATTGTTCCGAATGCTGAAGAACTCCGACACAGTGGGATTACTGTAATTGCACTGGGAATGGCAGACACTCGGGCAACAGCACTCCTCAGAATTGCAGGAAGCCGCAAATTTGTGATTCCTGTTCATTCCTATGAAGATTTTAAACATCATGAAATCAACTTGGTACGGAAAATATGTGAAGGTAAGCTGCGCCTATCCTGTTTTTAAACTTGCAGAGTACTGTTATATGAGATTTAATTTTAGCACTGTGCATGGCTGAAAATGAGCTATGTTTGAGAAGCCTTAGTTGTCAATAGAGTCTGTAGCATAATATCTCATCTTGGTCTATAACTTCTTATAATCTTCAGTCTCACTGTCACCATATATATATATATGTCCAATATTGAAATTTGGAGTCTGTTTTGAAGCAGTTAAAGACACAGCATCAGCTTTTGCTGAAAGTCTTTTTAGAGTCATAAAGTCATAGGGATGCAGGGCATGGAAACAAATCCTTCAGACCAACTTGTCCATGCCAGTATCCTAAATAAATCCAGTCCCATTTTCCCAGCATTTGGCCCATATCCCTCTAAACCTTTACTATTCATGTATCCATCCATATACCTATTAAATGTTGTAATTGTACCCCCCTCCACCACTTCCTCTGGTAGCTCATTCCACATATGCACCACCCTCTGTGCGAAAAAGTTGCCCCTTAGGTCCGTCTTAAATCTTCCCCTTTCATCTTAAACTGTTGCTGTCTAGTTTTGGATTCCCGCACCCTGGGGAAAAGGTCTTATTTATTTACCATATCCATGCCCCTCATGGTTTTATAAACCTCTACAAGGTTATCCCTCAGCCTCTGAAACCCCAAGGAAAATAGCCCCAGCCTATTCAGCCTCTCCCCATAACTCAAACCTTCCAACCTTGGCAACATCCTTGTAAATCTTTTCTGAACCCTTTCTAGTTTCACAACATCCTTCCTATAGCAGGGAGACTAAAATTGCACACAGTATTCCAATAGTGGCCTAACCAATGTCCTGTACAGCCTCTGCTACTCAATGCACTGACAAATAAAGCAAGCATACCAAATGCCTTCTTCACTACCCTATCTGCCTACAACTCCACTTTCAAGTAACTATGAACCTGTACTCCAAGGGCTCTTTGTTCAGCAACACTTCCCAGGACCTTACCATTAAGTGTATAAGTCCAGCCCTGATTTGCCTTTCCTCAAATAAAGCTTAATTAAAGTCCATCTGCCACTCCTCTGCCCATTGGCCCATCTGATCAAGTAACCTCCTTCCTTCACTGCCCACTACACCTCCAATTTTGGTGTCATCTGCAAACTTACCAACCGTACCTCTTATGTTCATATCCACATCGTTTGTACAAATAACAAAAAGCAGTGGACCCAGCACCAAACCTTGTGGCACACTGCTGGTTACAGGCCTCCAATCTGAAAAGCATCCCTCCATGACCACCCTCTGTCTTCTACCTTTGACCTAGTTCTATACCCAAATAGCTAGTTTTCCTTGTATTCCGTGTGATCTAACCTTGCTAACCAGTCTACCATGAAGAACCTTGTCAAACGCCTTACTGTAGATCATTGTAGGTCATGTCCAATGCTCTGCCCTCGTCAATCCTCTTCATTACTTCTTCAAACTCAATCAAGTTAGTGAGACATGATTTCCTACACACAAAACCATGTGACTATCCCTAATCAGTCCTTGCCTTTCCAACTACATGTAAATCCTGATCCTCAGTTATACAAGTATTGAAGATGTGGCCACATCTGGAATACTGAGTACAGTACCGGTGAGTGTACTTACAGAAGGATGTTAATGTGTTGAAAGCAGTTCAGAGAAATTTTAGTGCGCTAATACCTGGAATAACTGCATTGTCTTATGACGAAAGGCTGGGCAGACTGGATCCCTATCCCCTGACAATTAGAAAAGTCAGAGGTGACTTAATTGAAACACAAGAGCCAAATGGGACTTGACAGAATGGATACTGAAAGCATTCTTCTTTTTGTGAGAGAATCTAGAACTAGGGGTCAAAGTTTAAAATTAAGATAGAACCCTCTTAAGACAGAGCTGAGGATTTGCTTTTTCTCTCAGACAGTTGTGAGTGTTTCGATTTCCCATCTTTGTAAGACAGTTATATAGATTCTTGAGTACAGAGGAGATGGAATGTTATCCATGATATGCAGGAATGTAAAATGGTGGTTAAAACCAGATCAACCGTGACATTATTGAATGGTGGTGCAGATTCGCAGGGTTAGGGTTGAATGGCCTACTCTTGTTCATTGTTTATACGTTCATATGTTTTTTGGAGCAGCCATGAAGCCTATATCTTTGCAAATTCTCATGTTACTGCTGCATTTGAGGGGTGAGACAAGTTGCAAGGGAAGTTATTAGCAGAGAAGAACTACACTGTGTGGTCATGGTTCTGACTGTTGTGCGTTCCTCTGACTGACCCAGAGCATTAATACAATGTAGCCCATTGTTTAACTAGGGCCATTGTGGAGCAGATGACAGGCCTCCTGAAGATATGGTTCTGATGCTTGGATCAGTCTGGTGAAGCCTTGCCAGATACTGTGGGCTACATAACCCTGGCATGCTGTCCTCTGTATACCTCAACCAGGCAATGAGGAGATATGGTGGCTGAAGAGCTGGGAGAACAGAATCAATCTTGCATGGAGGAAGCCGGGAACATAGAGCTAGAGGAATATCCAAAAATGCACAGGTTAGGTGGATTGGCTATGCTGATTTGCCCCTTGGGTCCAGGGATGTGTAGGTTAGGTGGATTAGCCACGGGAATTGCAGGATCACAGGGATAGGGTTGGAGGGTAGTCTGGCTGGGATGTTCTTTGGAGAGTCAGTGTGGACTTGTTGGGCTGACTGGCCTGTTTCCATACTATAGGGATTCAATGGCTTCTATGGAACAACAAACTCTTCATGATAGAGAGTAGCAGCATCAGAGGCCATAAGCTAGAGAGGAGTTAATTGACACTGAGGACTCCCAGTTCCTGTGAGCTTGGTGCAGTGATCACTCAATGACTATAAGTTTGTTGTTGCTTGAACAGCGAGCAGTGTATTCCTGTTGGAAGAGGCAAATACATTGTTTTTGCTGTTGCTGAATAAAAGTATTTTGAACTGTTTGAAAGCATTCCAGTATGTGAATGTTCCATACTGAACAATGAAAAGATATTGGGCATTGGAGAAAGATTAACACTCCCTTAGACAGACCTGTAAGATCAATATGGCTCAGGATGGATAAGCTCTGTAGATTGGTTCTTCAACAGTGATGGATGTAAGAATATGCATTTGTGTGCACTTTGAAATGTCAGCCATACCACCGATGTGCACAAAGAAGCTTTGCTTTGTAATTGCTGTCCTGCGAAGTGCATGAAGGGCAGGTCTGGACCTCCAACCCATGATTAAGTGTGATGCTGTACTTCGGAGATGGTGCCAGAGATCCCAAGGTATCCAGACAGTGATGAGAACTTTTGCTCAAGCCAAATGGGAAATTTGATGGTGTTGGTTGCGGGGGGTGGGGGGGGGGGGGGGGGGGGGGGCGGAGAGCCCACCATAGTTATTTCGTAATGAGGTGAGTTTGGTAAGATAGCATAAGAAAACCCATTAGTGCTCACGAAGAGAAACTTCCTGTGAAACTCACCAAAAATGACAGTTAGTCAATTTCTGGTAAGAATCAGTTCAATATGACATTACTGCAGGTGGTGCTTGAAGCAATCACCAGCATTAGCCCTTTCAGACCCTTACACTCATTTACAACATTTTCCTCTACCTGGATACTGGACAGAGTGTTCAAAATGCATTGCGCCTGCCTCTTAGATAACACAATAGTAGCTACTATCATTGTCATTAGAACCCTCTTATCATTGAATCTAGCTGCTGGGTCTCTGTAAATCACTGAAGGTTTCTGCCATGATTGTAATGAGATCAGCCAGCTGGACCTCAGAGAATGTGAGTTCCCCAATTTTGGAACTGTTAATCTGGTCCAATCGAGGAGCCCTCGCTGACATATAAAATGGACAAGTGTCAGAAATACTGACACTCTTGTACCTGACTCTCTCTGAGGCAAGGATTGGCCAACTGTAAATGAAGGGTGACTTGATGACAGGATACCAGCTCTACAGAGTTACATCAGTTTTGAATCCTTTTTGTCAGTAACTAAATTCTGTGATGTTCAATGAACAGGATTAAATATTTCCATTCAACTATCCTTGTGTTTTGAATGCCTTCATTAAAAGTTTTACTTGAAGCCTGTTCTAAACTCCTAGGTTATTTTCATCCAGACTTGTGACTCTGAACTGAATTTGAATCCCATACTGTCAGTATGTACCTAATTTATAAAGATGGAGTAACACTGGTCAGTCCGCTCTCCTGATGCAATGTCTTTCTTTGTTTCCTTGCAGTTCCTGCTTAGTGGCATTATTTCTCATTGCCTCAAAAAACAAAAGGACAATTTCAAAAGCTATACTAAGGTATTTATTTTCTCTACTTTTTCTTGAAAGCAACATAATCTGTTTGAGAATTAGGAAGCAGAGCTGTTATAGGTTTTCTGTTTTATAAACTTTAGAAAATGGAAATGAATTTAAATAACCTTTCCTCCTGATTTCAAAACAAATTAATTGAATTTTGAAGCCAACTAATTATCTTGCTTTGATGATCAGAAAGTATTAATGCTAATGGATTATATCACTGTGATTCTAATAACCAAGAAGGTCAGGAATACTAAAAGCATCTGTTCTATATTGGCATTTAACTTTTTTTTGAGTAGGCAAGTTTGATTTTGAAAAAGGCTGAAACCTCCAAGGGAAACAGGAAGGGGGACTAGATAAAGAAGAAACAAGCTGGTTGAGGTAATAAGGCCATAACAGTACTGTGTATCATTTTATGAGATACATTGCAGAAATTCATCAATGCTGCTTTGGCAGTCTTTCTAAACCTGCAATATCTTTCTTAGAAGAATAGGACATTAAGAGCACCGCATCTGTAGTAATTTGTTCCTACCGCCTATAAGTTCGCCTCCAAGCTGCATACCATCCTGACTTGGAACTGTATCACCATTCCTTCACTTGTTGGCTCAAAATGCTTGACTTACCTCTGAGAGCATTGGAGTCTAACCACACCCCAATGACTGCAGTCATTGACAGACATAAGACAGCAGCTTACCACCACCTTCTCAAAGGCCCTTTTTTATTAATTCACCCACAGGATGTGGACATCACTGGCTGGGCCCACTACTAATTTCCCAGAGAGCAGTTGAGGGTTATCCACATTGCTGTGGTCTGGAGTCACATGTAGGTAAGGATGGCGGACTTCCTTCCCCAAAGGACGTGAGTGAATCCAGATAGTTTTTACCCCTGACAATAAGCAATAGCTTTAGGGTTATCGTTATGTCCTTAGTTCCAGATTGTTTGTAACTGAATTCAAATTCTACCATCTGCCACAGTGGGGTTTGAACCCATGTCTCCAGAGCATTAGCTGAATTCTTGAGGGTTAAAAATACCACTAGACCATTGCCTCCCTAGGGAAGATAGACATTATAGGGATGGACTTAAGAATGGACAATAAATGTTGGCCTCTAATGACACTATATTCCATGAAAGCATAAAGAAAAGGTATAAAAGATGCATCTGTTTGCAGCACAAGTGTTTATTAGTAAATATCCTGCAATAGTATCGAAGTTTAGGTCATTATGTGGAGTACAGTTCACCTATATTGATAGTTTTTTTTGATTTAACAGGGCCTCTTCGACAATATTCACAACAACCAGTCTCTGAGATATCCAGAAAATAAGAAATTTTGTTCAGCTGAAGAAAAGCTGGAAAAATGGGAATGACGTTTAGATTTTCAATCGTTAGAACTCCTACCTTCTGCATTTTGATGCAAGGCATCTTCAGATTGAACACAACTTAAAAAAAATCCAGAGATAATGGGAAATGCAGATGCTGGAGAATCCAAGATAATAAAATGTGAGGCTGGATGAACACAGCAGGCCAAGCAGCATCTCAGGAGCACAAAAGCTGATGTTTCGGGCCTAGACCCTTCATCAGATGAAGCCTCTCTGATGAAGGGTCTAGGCCCGAAACGTCAGCTTTTGTGCTCCTGAGATGCTGCTTGGCCTGCTGTGTTCATCCAGCCTCACATTTTATTATCGTAAAAAAAATCCAGCTTATTGTTTTGAATACTTGGAAAAAGTCCCCAGTACAGAAATTTACTTTCTATTTTTCACAGCCTGCATTTTTGTGTAAATAAGCATGTTCAGTTTTTGTCTTTTGCCGCAGTTGTTTGCTACAGAGACCATCAGTTGTAAAATCGCTGGGCCAGCACCACAACTTCAGGTCTTATACTGAGCTATTTTAGTACAGTTGTAGTTGTATTGGACCTGACGACAGAGTCCAGAATACACAGCAGTATACTCAGAAAAATTTTGCATTTATTTCTTATAAAATGTCCAATAATTTGTAATGCTTTTCACTTTTTGCACAGATACAACTTGACGGTTGTGTTTTAGCACTGATTTTGCAATATATTTGCTCTCTTTACTCATTAGTAAACAAGTCTGAAGAATAAGTCAACACAGAATTGCATCACCAGAATTTATAAATCACATTTAACCTAACTTAGTAACATGCATTAAAATTTAAATCATTTTCTTTTGAGATGTATGCAGTTATTTTTATCAAAACATTACCAGAATGCCCAAGGGGACTTAGACAGGCTAAATGGGGAGACAAGACTTTGACAGCTGGAATGTAATGTGGATGTGTACAGGTTATCTGCTTTGGTAAGAGGAATGAAGGTATTTTATAAATGGTGAGAGATTGGAAAAGTTAATGACCAAAGACGCCTGAGTGTTTTTGTTCATAAGTCACAGAAAACTAGTAGGCAGTGCAACAAGGCAAACGATATGTTGGCCTTCATCACAAGAGAACTTGAGTACAGGAGTGAAGGTGGCTTACTTAAATTGTATCAAACTTTGTTCAGACTATTTCTGGAGTGCCGTTCTGTGGTTCTGGTTCTCTTACCGAAGAAATGCAGCAGGAGTTCATCAGATTGACCGCAGATGAGATGGGGGACATTGACCCTACATTCAATTGAGTTTAGAAGAATGACAGGTGATCTCAGTGAAATGTACAAGTTTCTTAAAGGGCAAGACAGTGTAGATACAGTAAGGATATTTTCCTAGGCAGGAGGGTCTGGAACTAGGGGACTCAGGCTCAGAATAAGGGACAAACTATTTCAGGAGTGAGGTAAGGAGGAATTTCTTCAATTAGAGGGTAGCGAATCTTTGGAATTTCTTTCCCAGAAAGGGCTATGAAAACTCAGTCATTGAGTATATTCAATAGATTTTGATGCCCAAGGGATGTGGGAGTAGTGTAAGAACATGGTATTGAGGTGAATGATCAGCCAGGATACAGCATGGCAGAGTAAGTTCAACAGGCTGAATAGCCTCCTCCTACTCCTGCCTTCACATACAATACTTTATCTCATGCCAATACTGCTGTCTGCACATTGAAGTACTAGTCTGGAGTTTCAGGCTGTGGGTGCCCCTGACGCTGATTGCTCCTTATCGCAGAGTAAGGCTCTTTAGCTCCTTCTGTGCTGTAACACTCCCTTATATTTACCTCCTAGGCACAGCTCTCCATTGCAAGGTCTAACTCCTGATCATTCGATACTGGTATCTTCTCTCCTACTGATGTCAGAGTCATGGGATCAACAGCATCATAATATACATGAGTCTCATTATTTCATGTGTACTCTCTCAAAAACACTTCACAATATCACAGTGGCTCAGTGGTTAATACTGCTGCCTCACAGCGCCAAGGACCAGGGTTCGATTCCAGCCTTGGGCAACTGTCTGCATGGAGTTTGTACATAGGGTGGAAAATGCATTGTTAGGGTAGGCTGCTTTTGGAAGGTCAGTGTGGACTCGATGGGCTGAATGGCCTGCTTCCACACTAGGGATTTTATGATTCATGACGACAATGTCAAGTAGAACAAATCTTATAATCATATTTGTCATCTTAAAGTTATATCATAATTTTCGGTTTGAAAGGTATATGCCATTAGTTGTTGATCACTTTTCCTTAAGATGCAAAATCCTTTCAAGTGATACGTTTTTATTAATGTTTTAAAAGATATAGAAATTCAAATTACTCAACACTTGCTGGTTTAAATGGGAGTTAATGTTGCCCATTTCAGTGCATTTTGAAGCTCGTAGAACAGATCAAGGTTAGAGTGCACTAAAACACTGCACACCATTTTTTGTCTAATCCAAAGGTTCTGCAATCACACTGTTCTAAACCCTGAATAGTTTAGCTAGTACAAACAGCATTCCATTACTCAACAGTTACTCAACTCCTGGCCCACCTCATCTCCTACCCTCTGTGAATTTGAGTCAATCCAAAATTTGGCTGCACAGCTCCGAATTGACTGTTCATATAGTACCCTTGCTTGACAAACATTGGCTGTATGTTAAAGCAATAAGTCAATCCTGAAATTCTCTTGTTTACAAATCACTCCATGTGCTCAGCCCTCCCAATCTCAATAGTTTCATTTATCTTATAAACCCCCCAATTATCAGCATTCATCTAATTCTGGCTTTGAGCATCTCAATTGTTGGCTATGTCTTCAACTGATGAAAACCTAAACTCTAGAATCCCCTCTCTAAACCTTTCTTTTCTCCTTCAAGATGCTTTTAAAGCTTAAAATTATTTACAATCTGTATTAATGCCCTGAATGACAGGGTTGAATGTACTATCATTAAGCTGACAGATGACAAAACAAAAATAGAAGGGAAGTCAAACGGTGAGGATAACTGAAAGGACCTCCAGAGCAATGTGGCTAGATTAAGTGAGTAGGCAGATAGAAAGCAATGTGGGGGACAAGTCAGGTTTATACTTTGGCAGGGAGAATCCAAGAGATGAATACTATTTAAGTGGAGAAAAACTAGAGGAAGCTACAGCAGAGAAGGACTTAGGAGTCCTTTTGTATAAATTACAAAAATTCAAATAGAGGTGTCAAATGGAACATGGGCCTTTATTTTAAGAGGAATCGAGTATAACGAAAGAGGTGACTTGCTAAAACTATACAAGACACTAGTAGACCACACCTAGAATATTGTGAGCATTTTTATGTAAATTATAAATTATAAAATTATATAAATTATATAAATTATTCTAAAGAAAGATGTATTTGCACTGAAAGCAATGAGAAGCTACTTCACCAGGCTGACCCTGAATGTGAAGGATGTTTTTTACAATGACGAGAGAGCAATTAACTTGGGCAAATACTCTTGGAAGAACGAGTGGAGACCGATAGAAGCAAAGAGGGGCTTGACAGGACAAATGTAGAGACATTTACATATGCAATCTGGAAGTATAGCAGGACAATGGTGAGAGGAGGAAACATGATTAAGCATCAAACAAACCAGCATCCTAACCAAGCACACAAACTGACAGAATCATTATGGCCTAGGAATCTGTAAAGTCCATGCCAGCCTGCTGTAGAGCGATCCAGTCATTCCCAATCCCTCGCTTTATCTTTGTAGTTCTGCAAGTTTATTTCCCATTGATCTAGTATTGCAAAGTTGGGTAGAGTATTTCTGGATTGGGAGGCAGGATGGTAGAACTTGGTGTTTGTAAAATGTTAGGGTGGAACACATTGTGAGGTCCCTTTAAAAGATCATGTGCTTTTTCCATACTTAGATTTTAAAATGGATGTCAGTGAGCAGTAGCTTGAAAGTCTGTAGTACACTCAGAACACCCGAATTACAACATTTGTAGTGAAAGGCTGTAAAGTTAGCAAGTCAAGCACCAGTTTTTACCAAGACAACAGGCTTTTGAATTTAACCAATCAATTTGAACCTGGCACTTGGATACCAAAAACTTATTAAATTTAAGTCTTATGGTTTTGACAATATAGGACCAATCCTATTGTAAGAAATATTGATATGTCATCAAGAGTATAAAAAAGGGGCAGTTGGACAAAGGCCCAGAGCTAATTGCCATCCACAAGAGCTAACGACCCTCAGTTCTCAACAGAGAATTGCTGGCTGTTACAGCCTCCTCAATGTCTTAGAGAAAGCACCACCTAAATAACAATGGTATCAGCCACTAGTTAATATTCCTGACAGAAGAATCAATGGGGAAAGCACAGAACACTCCAGAAGACATGTAACCTGGCTCAATTTTTGAGAGAATAAATTCTTTATTTGTACATGGGACTTGTATTTATTGGAACAGCATACTATTAGAATCTTGCTTTATCTGGAAGTAGTTAGTCGCTAGAAGGGATTTACTCAGTTTGTTAATAGGTTAGTTAATTTGTTCACTGTTAGAGTTAAATAAATTATTACTTGATTGTAAAGTGACTGTCAGGGTTTTATTTTATGCAACTACTATAAGTTACTAAAAAGACTGGTTACAACACTTTTCACACTCCTTTTACGTATTATGGGGCAAGGTGCACCTCTTTAGGTGTTTTGGTTTTAGTTCTCAGACAGGGATCAACCTCTGCTTTACAACCCCACTTATTTTCTTTTGAAATAATCATTGTTTCCACTTCCACCACCCTTGTAGGCCACAAGTTCCGGCCCATCACTGTATGCTGCATAAAAGAACTGTTTCCTATATCACCTCAATACTATTCCTTCAAAAACTCTTAACTCTCTGTTCCCAAGTTTTTATACCAACAGTTAATAGAAACAGCTTTTATCTGTCTACTTTGTCTAAACCAGTCATAATCAAATATAACTTCAGTCAGAGAAACTGCAGTTGTTCTTCTTAGAGCAGGAGGAATTGAAGTGAGATCTGACGAAGTCTGTAGTGAAATTCCCTCAATCCTGGAATTATTTTGGTAAATCTCCTTTGCACCCTCACATTCTTCCTGAAATGTAATGACCGGAACAACATATTCCAATTATAGCACAAACAAAAAGAGTTTTCACAAGTTCAGCATAATTTCCCTACTTTTGTACTCAATGCCACAACTTACAAAGCTTCCGAATCCACTACCTTGCTAATTGCTCTTTCAATATGTTCTGCCAAAGATTGATGCACACGAATCTCCAAGTCTTCTGTACCTGTACTTTCTTTAGAATTGTCACTAAGTTTATATCATCTCTCCTGCCAAAGTGCACTATTCTTTTTTTAATTACATTTTCCCTTTCTGCTCATCTATGTCCCATTGGTTGAAAAAAAAATGACTGAAAGTATCAGGCCATATGTAACAAGGCAAGTAAATGATTGATGCAGGTTCAGGTGCAGAATTAAATCTCTGAAAGTGAAATCATGTTGGAAATTTGGCATCATTCGATCCACTTCTCTCTCTACACATACTGCTGGACTTGTTTCTGTCAGCACTCTTTTTGTTTGAGCCAGGTTGGTTTGGGGGCTTTGCACATGTACAGGGAGTATTGTGTGTAAGCTATCTTGTGACTCCTGCTAAGGTGATCATGTATGCGCTTCATTTTATCTTTGGCAATCACAGATTTTCACACCTCCAGACCACCTCAGCATTGAGCTCCTGGGAGACCAGGCCAGTCTCTAGACACAAGGCCTCAATTGGGTTGAGAGTCAGTGGGAAGACAACAGAATGGTCACACAGGTAATTTAAAAATCACACACCCACAGCCCTCCCCACAAAGTCACCAGTGGCAGGACGCTTAAATTAAGATCCATTAATGAAATACTTCTTCAGACTCCTATCTAGTGCAAACCCTGTTATGTCAGCTGAGATTCTAGCCCAACCCACACCCATATACGGGAAGCCTCAGTCACTGGGTAAGAGACAGCTGGGTGACTCAGCCTGGAGTGAGGGGCAGGAGTTGGGAGTTAGCAAGGGAGACCCACATGAGAAGTAGATTCAGCACCAGAACAGTCCATACTACAATGTGCACTTACTCTCCATTTTACCTCTTATAGCCCACTGGCTCCTGCCAACCAAAGCAGTGCAAATGTCACTTGTGCTGAGAGATAAAGCCCTTCAATCTCTCTAATTAACCTCACTGTCTCCTGGAAATGCTGATAGCAGCGTGCACACACACAATACCCAAGGTGGTTTGCACGTTTGCCTTTTCATCGATAACCCGAGTTCAGAACCTACATCCAGTTGCGCAGAGCTTGCAGTGCACTGTGTTCTCCACCGTGACTGTTCACTGCTGTCTATGTTTCCACATGACAATCTGTAAAGACAGTATCATTTCATTATCCACATTTTTGATTGTGGACTAGAGTGGGAAAAGAACTGTTTAAAAACAAAAGGATTGTTGAAATGTTACTGCACCTCTTAAAAGTAGTAACTTGACACTGATTAAGTATTGCTTGTCTGTTCAAGCAGCACCAGAAGCCTAGCTACAGACGAAACAAAACTTTTGCTAATGTTTGAACAGAGGTTTAGCTGGCAACAAGTTGCTGATTGATAACTAGGCACCATTTCACAGACCAATGTCAAAGGCCTTCTGTCAGCCAACAACAATGTGATTGGCTCCCAAGATACTGAACAATTTTGGGGTGAGAATGTTTGGTGTGGAAACCATCAGATGTCTGGGAGGGAATGAGCTATGCCTCCTCTGCAATGAAAAGCATTTCAAGCCTCACAATAACCAGTTTATTTCTCCTATTGGTTACTGCAAACAGTAACTTAATTACATGTTACAAACTTTCATAGATGTGACCCAGTCACCCTGTGCCTTCTGCAAATAGGTACAAGAAGTAAAATTGAGAAATAGTATTCTAATCAGAAAAGATTGTTTCAGATTTTATTGCAGACAAGGATCACTGAATTGCCTTCCACAGTCATTCTCTCCATCCGTACCACTTGTTATTGTGTGGGACTACCTTTGTGTCAGGGAAGGTTTTATAAGGAAATTAGAGTTTTAACCAGTGCAGTTAAAATTGTTTATCTTTAGGTAGAAAGTATTGTAATAAATAATTATTGATGAATGCAGAAAGCTGGTTCATGCTTTGTCAACCTGGGTCTAAAAATCCAGTAGATTTCAGAATTTTGCACACTTTTTAAACTTCTTATTTCTTGTGAGGATTCTGGAAATAGCAGGGTTTGACTTGTGACAATGCATTACCCCAGTGATACATAACAAACCCAAGTCTCTCTACTGCAGCAGTCATAGAGGTGTTTCTCTGTGCTGGTGGATGGCATGCAAGTACCATGTGATGGTGCATCCTTACTGCATACATGCGCCCCCCCCCACCGCCCCGCCGAGGACTCCTAAATCGGATAACTCAGGAAATGCTCCAAGATTCACAAAGGGTCTAGGGGAAAGTGAATGATGGAGCTTGTGCTGACATTGAGAATGGGCCAGTTCAGTTAATGATTACATCAATTCAACATGAAGCATTGTTAAATGTGAACTGCCAGACCTCTTCATTTAATGTGGTCATTTCCAGAAGGGCCCCAACCCAAAACGTCAACATTCCTGCTCCTCTGATGTGCTCTTCCAGCTCCACACATCTGACTCCAGCATCAGCAGTTCTCACTGAGTCTGAAAGTATTTCAATTTTTGTCTTGAAAATTTTAATTGGCCGACCTTCAATGGATTGCTGCTGAGGGAAGATGGATGCTGCATGAGGTTTCCAGATTTTCTTTATCCTTTGTGTGACAAGTGTGCCTCTTCACTTCAGTTCTAAATGGATCAGCTTTAATTCAGAGTTTGTTTACTCTTGATCAGAATTCCCCACCAGACAAAATCGTTTATCCACATCTCAAATCTCTATCATGTTAAATACCTTCAGAAGATCACCCATCAGCCTTCTGAACTTGGTGAATGTAATTGGTGGAAATAGATTAATCATTGAAAAAAGGTCAAACTTTACAATATAAACCATAGCAAAGAAACAACACCACTGGGTTACTTCTTTTTAAGATTATCAATATTTCCTATACCAAAAAAAAGTGCAAAGTAGCCAAAAAAAGCACAGCTCTGCATCCAATCTCTATTTAAAAAAGGTGGAAAAATAAATAATTGGAAACTTGAACAACACAATAGATGAGTCCTAAAAAAACCTGAAAGAACTGCAGATGCTGTAAATCAGGAATAAAATCAAAGTTGCTAGAAAAGGTCAGGTCTGGCTGCATCTGCGAAATGAAAAACAGTTAACGTTTCAGGTTCGGTGACCCTTCCTCAGAACAGAACATACAAGTCAACAGTCAGATTCCGATAAATGAAGAGCATTTATTTGCGATATTTGCCTACATTCAGAATAGTTAGAGTAGCAAGCAACTGTCTTCTCCCTCAGTTAAATTTCTCAATAGTGCTATTCAGCTCATCAAGAAACAATACAATATTCCTGAAGTGTTTAGAACCAAATTGTGCAATGTCTGTAAAATAGCAATCTCTCCAAAATTAGTGATATTGACAAATAAAAAAGGTATTTTCAGTGTTATTCATGATTGGACACACTTAAATGAATGTGACCTGGGTTATCTCCCTGTGCAGCAAGTGTGAACCTTACCAGACAAGTGGCTCAGTCATCAAAATTAAGAAAAATAGAAAAGAGGAAAAAAATAAATGAGGAAGCAACAATAGAGGAAGGACCTTGCTCAATGCAAATGACAGCAATGTCACTGCTTAATACTGATATTTTAGCTATTTTTCATTCTCTCAACTGCTGGTGCATCAGAATAATGAACTTGTTCTTTTATACGTTTTTGTTTGTGTTCTATTATAAAACTGTATAATTAGAAATAATCCTTGCAAACATTTATAAAGAAAACAGAAACAAGCCTAATCTTTAAATTCACATTTTTTGCCCCCTGAAGTAAAATGTTTCTCTGCCGTGTCACTGGCTGGCTGTAATCTCAGTTTCATTCTGCAGGAAGACAAAGTGAGACAAGAAAAAGGTGGTGAAACCAGAAAAGGAACTTAAGTTCAGTAGTTTACGTTTAGCACCCATATGGAATGATCACATCCTTGTTAGTGTCCCTTGCAGCAAATTGTTCTGAAGCAGCAGCATAGTCCCTCTGTTTAAAAGAGGGATTTTGAAGGTGCCTGCGCTTTAGTTTTATAACACTGGGCTGGAGAGACGTCTAATCTTCGAATATTAAGCTCGTTGGCAAACTTCCTTGCTTTCTGGTAGAAATACAGCGACATTTCCCGATCCACGAGGAAATTGTGGTAGATGGTGGCAAGTCTAGTACAGATTTTCAGCTGAGACTTCTTACTGCCCAAATCCATAGCTGCAGCAAGAGCTAAATGGTAATAGCCTGCAGCATCATATGGATCCTGAAATGTTTAAAAAAAGTTGCATCACATTGTTGAATAAGGAAGAGACAGTCATATGGAAGAAAGCATCTGCAATAGCTCTCCTTTGTATGTACTGTTTTAACACCAGAGTTTGTACTACTGCTGTGGGAAAGATACAACAGCCAAATTTTTAAACACAAAACTAAATTTTCTCAAGAAGTCCCCCCTTTATTGTTGGAGGTCAGCACTATTTTCCTATTGCATTTCCACCCTCATCCATATTGCATGGGCCGGCAGGCTCTCAACACAGAGTTGCTGGTTAAGGATGTTGACATCAACCAATGCAATAAGTGTAGAAAACTAAAAGATCTGCTTGGTATATGTGGTAGAGGGAAAATCACTTCCTGGTCTAACTAGAATATGCTTGTAGATATGGTTAGCGATAGTTATTGATGTTATTAGGAGATTATGAGGAGGACCAGATCATAAGTCTCAAGCCTTTGAGATACTAAGCCATTCTGCTCACAAGTCCTTATCACACCATCACAGTGAATGACTGCTAATGGCAATCCTCGGATTCAACCTTTTCAGATCTACATACAGGATTAAAAACAACTAACTGACCTTTTCTTGACATATTTAATCGACCATAAAAATCCTTTACTGCAGCTTATGCTTGTGACAATTGCAGGAATTTTTTGAATCTAGAGAAATGGTATTTCCAACCCTTTCTCTGTAGTTTTCATCTATTTCCAGGCAAAGTTATGGTGGGAGATCAGGGGATCCTTGTAGAAATTTCCACTGCTTATTGGTTGCACCTTAAAGTAATTAGCATGCATTCACGAAAGATTAATCATCGCTCCCCCTATCCTGGATGGCTTCTTCAAAAAAATTAATAAGCTCTTATGAAGATTTTTCTTTCATGGTTTGACTTCTCTGCTATTTTGATCAGGATTTCACTTTTAGACAATTCTAAGACAAATTTGAGATTAGTAAATCTCAAAACAATTAATTTGTGTTATGTCTTTATATTTTGCTGGAAGCTTTTTGAAAGTATTTTTTCAAACTTTTCTCTGGCCTTAGTATCTAAACATTTTCTGTTCATTAAATTGGATAGTGCAAAATTTAAAACCAGGGTCACTGTCCCACAATACAGGTTCAGCCATTTTGGACTGAGATGAGGAAACACTTCTTCACTCAGTGACCAACTCGTGGAATTTGCTACCACAGAAGTCTATGGAGGCCAGTTCACGGAGTATATTCATGAAAGAGATTGATCAATTTTAGATATTAAAAGCATCATAGGGAGAAAGCAGGAATATGGTATTGAGACACAACATTGGCCATGATCATATTGATGGATGAAGCAGGCACAAAAAAGGCCAAATGGCCTACTCCTACTCCCTGTTTCTATGTTAATTGCCCATCAAAGGCTCTCTGAAACACATCATTAAGTTAGGCCTCAGAGCAACAAAGATAAATTAGGCAGTGTACAGCTTCTTCTAAACACAGGAAAAAAATAATTTTGCTTCATAAATCCAACCCTACTATTATGGCACAGCGCATAAGACTGTAAAATCAAACTGGGAAAAAGGCAGACCTCTGATCCCCAACCTAAAACTATCTGGCTAGCTTTGCAAGTATTATGTCATCATACCAGTACAGAATGTACGTACTCACTCACTCTATACTGCTCGACCCAAAGCTAGGTCTACAGCTCAGGGTCTGCTGATGCTTCATCCTGAGGCATTTTTCCTGGCAATTTTTGTCTATGGTAGTTTGCCATTGCCTTCCACTTCCAGGAGCAGGGCACAGAGACAGGTCCAAGTCTACCTTAGCCATAGTGGGAATTAAACCCATGCTACTGGCATTATTCTGGACCATACATTATCCATTAAGTGCACATCTGTAGAAGCCAATAATCTGTTTCAATCATATCACTACAATCTCTATTCACCAGACTATTCCTTTTCTTACCTTAAGATCACAAAATGCCATTTCTCCCAGTTGTATATAAATCCTGACAAAGTAAATTGTCTCCTCATCAAATTCCAGTGGACAGGGGTAAAGGGAAAGTGCCTTTAGATAGAAGTGCTCAGCCAGTTCACACTGACCAAGGGACTTATGTACCAGTGCCAATCGATGATAAGCAACACGTTCATTAAGGGTGTCTCCTATTAAACAAAGGAAGATGTATATAGTAAGCATTTCAGAGAAAAAAAGTAACACAGGCAGTATTACAATACTTAAAAGTAATAGAAGGCTCTCTTTTTAACGTTACATTGAGATCATCACTATTGGGAGGGTTAAGTGCTGCTGCACATTACTGCTTGCACACTGCTTGCAGGCCAGAGATTTCAGGCCCTTTCAATATACTGCTGCAACAATGCCAGATGAATTTCACTGATGCTCATCACTGCTGAGCACAGATTTCCAATGGATCTTCAAGGCTTCCTATAGTTGTTTCATACCCAAAATTTCAAAATTGTCCTTGATATTTTGTAGTAAATACTTTTTGAAGACAAGATGGGGTAAAGTAGCAGCACTACATCCGTTGCTCTTCCAAACCCTACCCCACATTAACTAATAAGTCAACTAATACAGGTGAATTCTTGATGAAATCACATTATCTAAATGTAAAATATTAATGCTTATAAAATTCAGACTCGAAGTGTTGATGTATGAACCATTAAATTCTAAATGCCATACACAAAAGAAAGTCAAACAGAAAAAAAAACAAGAATCCCCACATGTAACTGCAGGCCATGATGTGGAGGTGCTGGTGTTGGACTGGGGTAGACAAAGTCAGAAGTTGCACGACACCAGGTTATAGTTTACCAGGTTTATTTGAAATCAAGCTTTCAGAGCTTAGCCCCTTCATCAGGTGAAGTGTGAGCACTTCTGTGCACTCAGGCACAGAATTTATAGGCAGAGAGATCAAAAGGATCAAACAAATGGGGTGTGAAGTGTCAGACAAGACTCTGCAAGACTAAGAGATCACCCATTCAATAGAAAGAAAAAAAAGGAATGTTTCCTTTACGAAGATAGTGAAACTGTGGAATTTGGAGAGCTGTTGAGTCTGGGTTTTTAAGTACATTTGAGGCCGTCACAGACAGATTTTTAATTAGGTTTATGGGGATAAGACAGGAGAGTGGGGCTCAGTTTTATCAGATTAGCCATGATCTCACTCAATGGGCCAAACAGCCTACTCCTGCTCCTATATCTTACAGTTTTATGAGGCACAATTTAGCATTTAAAAATTAATCACCAAGCTGTGAAGTTACATGGAGGAATAAATTTTGTTTATTACATTAGAGTGCTGGGGCAGAAAGGATATTGCCAGTGCAGATTAAGTGATCAGACTGTGAGAATGGCAGAACAATATAGTGTGTCTAACTGCCAGATTTGAAAGAACACATACAGTTTGCACTGGGGTAGGGGGAAATGGAAGGCAGGACATGGTACAGAGAATGTAAGTAGTAAAGCAAAAAGAAAAGAAAGGGAGAAATGGAAATTGGCTCACAATTTAAAAGGTGATCAGTGATAATGAGAATTGCAGATGCTGGAGCATTGAGCTCAACACCTTTAAATTGTGACAACAAAAAAAGCGTGGGGCTGGATGAACACAGCAGGCCAAGCAGCATCTTAGGAGCACAAAAGCTGATGTTTCGGGCCTAGACCCTTCAGCATTTCTGCTGCTAAGATGCTGCTTGGCCTGCTGTGTTCATCCAGCCCCACACTTTGTTGTCACAATTTAAAGGTGTTGAGCTCAATGTTAAGTCTAGAAGACTGTAAAGTGCCCAGTCTGAAAATGAGATGTTGTTCCTTCAGTTTGCGCTATGATTCACTGGAGCACTACAGCATGCCAAGGACAGACAGGTGGGCGTGAGAGCAGGATTTGTTAAAATGACCAGCTACAGGAAGATCAGGGTCATACCCAGTGTCTACAAAGAAAAAAAAAGTTGCCTAGTGCATATTTGGTTTCCCCAGTGTACAGTAGACTACATTGGATGCAGTGAATTCAATACATGACGTTGGGAGGTGGTACAGGTGAAATGCTGCCTCACCTGGAATGACTGTTTAAGCCCTTGGATGGTGAGCAGGGAGGTGCTGAACAGGCAGGTTTTGCACCTTCTGCAGTTACTTGAGAAGGTGCTATAGAAAGGGCTTCCCTAATCTTGCCTGTCTTCTACCAAAGACCTCTTTTATTCTTTCTCTGTATTCCCCTCTCTTGCTTGGATAAAACTGAAAACATTTCTAAATTCTCCCAGCTTTGACAAAAAGTTATCAACCTACAATGTTAAATCTGCTTTTCTCTACACAATGGAGAAACTTGGTAAGGGAGCATCAGGATTGGCAGCTTAACATTCCAGGATACAGATGTTTCAGTTGGCATAGAGGGCGATGTAAAAGGGATTGCATGAGTTAAGGAGAATATCACAGCTGCACTGCAGGCAGACACCTCAAATGGCTCATACAGCTAGGCAATATGGGTAGAGCTCAGAAACAGGATGGATGCAATCACAATATTTGGGGTTAACGACAAGCCTCCCAACTGCTAGCATGAGATAGAACAACAGATATGTAGGTAGACTTTGGCAAGATGTAGAAGTAACAGGGTTGTTGTCATAGGTGACTTTAACTTCCCACATATTGACTGGGACTCGGTGTTTGGGGCGCCAGAGCACACCAAGTACACCCTTCAGCCCACGATGTTGTGCTAACCTATTATTCTAAGATCAATCTACCCTGTATACCCTACATTGTACTATCCTCCAAGTGCCTATCCAAGAGTCGCTTAAAAGTCTCTAAAGTATCTGACTCCACTACCACTGCTGGCAGCATATTCCACATGCCCACCACTCTGTGTGAAGAACCTACCACTGACATCTTCCCTATATCTTCCTCCAATCATCTTAAAATTATGCCCCCTCGTGATAGTCATTTCCACCCTGGGAAAAAGTCTCTGACTATCCACACCTCATCATCTTGTACACCTCTATCAAGCCAACTCTCATCCTTCTTCACTCCAACGAAAAAAAAGCCCTCATTCCCTCAACCTTTCCTTATAAGGAACTGCCCTTCAGTCCAGGCAGCATCCTGGTAACTCTCCTTTGTACTCTCTCTAAAGCTTCCACATTTTTCCTATAATGAGGTGACCAGGCCTGAACACAATATTCCAAGTGTGGTCTAACCAGAGTTTTATAGAGCTGCAGCATAACCTCACAGCTCTTAAACTCAATTCTCCTGCCAATGAAAGCCAACACCCCATATACCTTCTTTACAGCCCTATCTTGGGTAGCAAATTTGAGGGATCTATGGATCTGGAACCCAAGGTTCCTCTGTTCCTCCACATTGCTGAGAATCTGCTAGCTGGGCAGAGTTTGCAAGGAGCATCCAGGAGGGCTTCTTGAAACAATATATGTGGATAGTCCAACGAGGAGAGTGGCCACACTGGATTGGGTAATGAGCCTGGCCAGGTGGTCAACCTCTCAGTAGGGGAGCAGCTCAGGAACAGTGATCACAATTCAGTAAGCTTTAAAAGGTAATGATGGATAAAAGATAAGTGTGGCTGTCAGGAGAAGGTACTAAATTGGGGGAAGGTAATTACTACAATATTAGGCATGAACTGAAGAACGTAGATTGGAGACAGATGTTTGAGGGCAAATCAACATATGGTATGTGGGAGGATTCTAAGTGTAAGTTGCTGAGAACTAAGGCACATTCCTGTAAAGATGAAGTATAAATATGGAGAGTTTAGGGAACCTTGGATAATGAGAGATATTGCAAACCCTGGTCAGAAAGAAAAAAAAATTGTCAAGGCCAGGACACTGAGAACACACGAAGCAAGGGTGGAATACAAGGAAGTCGAAAGATACTTAAGCAAAGGAGTCAGGAGGGCTTAAAAAGGTCACAAAAAGTCATTGGCCAACAGGATTATAAAAAGCCTAGGAATTTTTCTTACTTATATAAAAAGCAAGAGGGTAGCAAGGGAGAGGATTAGCCCACTCAAGGACAGGGAAGGGAATGTGTGTGGAGTCAGAAGAAATGGGTGAGGTATTAAATGAATACTTTGCATCAGAATTCACTGGGTGAAGGGAAGGACTTGCTGTGTGATGAGTCTGGGAATGGTATGTCAATAGTTTGGGTCATGTTGAAATCAAAAGGAAGGAGGCATTAAGGGTCCTGAGAAATATTAAAGTAGACAAGTCCCCAGGGCCTCTTACCCCAGAATACAGAGGGGCAAGGGCGGAAATTGTTGGGGCCTTGAGAGAAATCTTTATGTCCTGAATTGCTACAGGGGAGATCCCAGAGGATTGGAGATGGATGATCCAGCTAATTGCAAACCATTGAGCCTTACATCAGTGGTAGGGAAATTATTGGGAAGGATTTTTCAAGACAGAATTTATTCCCACTTGAAATAAGTGGGTGTATTAGCAACGGGCAATATAGTTTTGTGAAAGGGAGTTAGTATCTCACTAACTGGATTGAGTTTTTTGGGGATAGTGACAACGATGATTGATGAGGATAGGGCAGTGGATGTTGTCTACACAGACTTCAGTAAGGCCTTTGACAAGGTCCCTCATGGCAGGCTGATATAGAAGGTAAAGTCCCATGGGATCAGAGGTGAGCTTGCAAAGATGGATTTAAAACAAAAAACTGGCTCGGTCACAGTAGACAGAGGGTAGCAGTAAATGGAGGGCTGTGACTAGTGGCGTTCCTCAGGGATCAATGTTGGGACTGTAGTAAGATTTGGACGAAAATGTAACTGGTTTGATTAGTAAGTTTGCAGATGACACAATGGTTGTGGAACTGCAGATATGGATGAGGACCAGAGGATTTAGCAAGATATAGATGGCAGTTGAAGTTTAATCCAGAAAAGTGTGAACTAATACATTTTGGAAAGTCTAATCCAGATAGAAAATATACGGTAAATGGCAGAACCCTTAAGAGTACTGTTAGGCAGAGGGATCTGGGCGTACAGGTATACAGGTCACTGAAAGTGACTGCTAAAGGTGGAGAAGATAGTCAACAAGGCATATGGCATGCTTGCCTTCATTGGCTGGGGTATTGAGTTTAAAATTGGCAAGTAATATTGCAGCTTTACAGAAGCTTATTTAGGCCACATTTGGAATATTGTTTAATTCTAGTCATCACACTACCAGAAGGATGTGGTGGCTTTGGTTTACCAGGATGTTGCCTGGTATGGAGGACATTAGCTATGAGGAGAGGTTGGAGAAACTTGGCGTGCTCTCACTGGCAAAACAGAGATTGAGAAGTAATCTGATAGAGGTTTACAAGATTATGAAGGGCATGGACAGAGGTTACAAAGTTATGAAGGGCATGGACAGAGCGGACAGTCAGAAGTTGTCCCCAGGGTAGAAGAGGGAGTTACAAGGGGGCATAAGTTTAAAGGTGCAAGTTTTAAAAGTGATGTAGGAGGCAAATTTTTTTTTTAAAAAAACAAAGAGTGGTGGGTGCCTGGAAATCACAGCCAGGGGAGGTAGTGGAAGCAGATACCATTAGGTGACTTTTAAAGGGCGTCTTGACAAATACATGACTAGGATGGGAATAAAGGGATACGGTCCCCTGAAGGATAGGGGGTATGAGCTGTAACGGGCAGCACGTTGATGCAGGCTTTGAGGGCCAAAGGACTTGTTCCCGTGCCTTAAATTTTCTTTGTTCTTCATTCTAATGCTGCTTTGTCTGGCGGGTATGGCCATTCTCTAGTGTCACAAAACAGTGTCAATAGAAGGATTTAAGGTAACAATCTAAAAGGTGATAACTACAGGAATGCTCTAGTTTAAGATTATGAGATAGATTTTGCAGACATCAAAAAATATAATTTTAACTTCAACAAATGGGATGTTAAAATAAATGACCTGCTGTACAAGTTAGCCCACCTTCAAATATATACAGTAAGAAAAAGCAATTTGAGTGGTAAACCTAAAGTACTTTACAAGATTTGACATTGCATGCATCTTTATTGCAAATAAGCAGATACAAAACCACTTTGAGGTATCCCATTACGTTAGATGCTGACCTCTTCTTTTTAATATTGAAGAAAGAAAACGGCTCATAACCAGGCCAACAGGGTCAAGCCCATGCAGGGCGAGATGTGGACTGGTGAATACAAGGCTCCTCATGCCTCATGAGGGGAAAAAAAGACATCTGGAATGCAATTGGAGAAGGATGGATGTGGGAATGAAGGAATCTCAAAAGCACAATCAACTGATTAAAAGCCTCATTGTGCTGTTCTCCTCAGCTATCTCATTACCACCAACACCAACTCATCATAAATCTTCACGAGTCTTTATCCCTTACACAACTAATTCCCTCTCTGCTCTTGTACAGGCACTAGCAGCATCCAAGAAACCTCCACCCTAAGAACAGGCCAACCCTGGAGACTCTGCAACCCTGGAGACAGGTGCACAATTCTGTGGGCACATCACTGACACATCTGGTTGAGGAAGAAATACACCAAGTTTCTGACACTCAGAGGACCTCCAGAGACAGGCACCTACTCATCCCCAGGCAGAAGCTGACCTCTCAGTCTCAGAAAATAACTTTTTAAAAATACTCAGACTGAGAGAGAATCAGCAGGCAGGTTTGTCAGAGGCAGTAAGTAGACTGGAGCAAGGGATGGAGGAATTACTGAACATCGAGTGCTGAGAGGAACGCCAGCAAGCCCACAGGGTATGCGAGAGGGTGCGCGTGCGTGCACAGCATGGACTGTCAGGTCAGCATATTCAGTGTCTGCTGGATGTGTGCATGGGCCTGCAGTCCACTGCCTGGAGCCCTTATGTCAAGGCAAGAGGTGGGTTAGCTTCAGAAATGGTAATGACAGTGAACATCAAGGGTTGATGGATAGATTCTCTTTTGAAAGAGCTGATCATTGTAAATTGTTTGGCATGAAGAGGTTACTTGCCACTTATCAAACCAAATCTGAACTTTGTCCAGATCTTGCCGAATACAGACACCAACAGCTTCAGCATGAGAGGTGTCACATTTAACGCTGAAAGTTGTTTGCTGATGTTTGCACATCTTCGCTTCAGACTATCATTGAGGGAACATCATTGATGAATGCAGTTGAAGGAGGTCAGGCCTAGGACACAGCCAGAAGGAACTCCTGCAGGGATACCAGAGTTGAGATAATTCACCTCCACCATCTTTTTTGGTTTGGCATGATTTCAACCAAGAGAGAGATTTCCCCCAAATTCCCACTGACTTCAGGTTTTTGATGTCACACTCTACAGGTTTACATCAAGGGCAGTCAGTGACATCTCACCTCCAGTTCAGCCTTTATGTCCACGTTTGGACAAAGGCTGTATTACACTGGGATTTATAATTAAAATGTAACTGATTTCAGAAATAAGTCCATAAAACCCTGCATATCTTTGTTGTGATCCAACGGTCAACTTTCTGTTGTGTGCTCTGTAATCCAAAATCTAAGAGAGAGTGAGATCTGGTCTCAACGCAGACTTCAGTTTCCCTAAAGCTTGGCTCTGGCCAACTTAGTTCTAATGTTAATCTAAAATTGTCCCCAAAAATAGTGCACTCTGCCCCAAGAATTAAAGTCTAGCTCCCTGAGTTAAGGGAAATCTCCAACGTAATTCAAAAGCCAAGATAAATTTGGACATTTCATCTATTCCACTAGGCTGGTTAAAGAATAAAATAGATACAGAAAACTTGACTTACCAAGGGTCACACTGAGTGCCAGAGCAGTTTGAGCATAATCTAGTGCTTCAGAATATGTCTTCACATGCAGCAGCAGTTCTGTCAGCTTGTTACAGAGCCTGAGCTCCACTTTTGCATTTTCAACTTTGACAGCAAGAGGAAGCGCTCGATCCTGTGAACATACACATTAAATCTGACAATTCACTAAGTGAATTGCAGCTCCATTTGATATGATGACTTTACAGTATAACAGGCAATATTCAATAAAATACCCGCTATACTTTATCCATGTAGGTCACAGAACATTGAAACCTTTGTTCCTTGAATCCCCTTGTAACCGTAGTATCTTTTTAAACTTTTTAAAATGACCCATTCTCTAGTTCTTCAGTCTAGAGATCAAGACATATTGGGAAAAGTCTAATTCTAACTACGTAAAACATTGGTTCAGTCTCAACTAGAGTATTACAAGCACTTCTCAGTCTCATACTTTAGGAATTGTTACAATACCATAGAAGAACAATAACCTCCAAGATCAGCTTTACTCAATGAAATTCTATAGCAACAGTCGTCAAAACAGTATCCATGTGCAGAATCCTCTCAGTTTTGCCCATAGGTCTTCAGTCTCGTCAGTGGTAGAGGCAAGTACAATCACACCATTTAAAAAGACATTTGGACATGTACGTGGTTAGGACTGACACTGGCAGAAGCCAAATTATTGGGGCGTAAGTTATTACTGAGCAAGTGCCACTTGACAGCACTCTTGATGGCCCTTCCCATCACTTTGCTGATGATTTGAGAATCGACTGATGGCGTGGTAATTAGCCAGGTTTCATATACACAGGGCTCATCTAGGCATTTTTGTATGTTTGGGAAGATGTAACTGTACTGGAACAGCTTGGCTAAGAGAGCAGCAAATTCTGGAGCACAAATCTTCAGTACTGTTCAAGGAGACTTGTCAGGGACCATTGCCTTTGCAGTTTCCAAGGCCTCAAACCATTCCTTGATATCATGTAGAGTGAATGGAATTGATGGAAGACTAGCATTTGTGATACTGAGGATCTTAGGAGGCTGAGGTACCTTGTTAGATGTCCTCCAACCTTAAACCTACATCAGACCCTTGGTCAGCCTTCCAGGTCATAGAGCATGGAAACACCCTTAGGCCCAAACCATCCGTGCCAGCTAGCAAAGTGATGGGAAGGGTCAAGAGCGCTATCAGGTGGCACTTGCTCAGTAATAACTTACGCCCCAATAATTTGGCTTATGCTAGCATCAGTCCTCACCTCATCAAGACCTTGGTCCAAACATGGATCAAAGAGTTAAATTCCAGAAGTGACATGAGTGTGACTCTTAAGATCAAGGTCTTACTTGACCAAATGTGGTATCCAGGAACTCAGGCAAAACTGGGATCATTGAGAATTGGGGGATAACTCTCAGCTGGTTTGAGTTATACCCAGCACAAAGACAGATAGCTTGTTGGGGGTCTGTCATCTCAGCTGCGGGGCATCACTGCAGCAGTTCTTGAGTGTCATGCCTCAGACGCCAACACTCTCAGACTTGCTTCATTAATAACATTGCTTCCATCAGAAGGTCAGAAGGTGAGAAATTTCACTGATAATTGCACCATGCGCAAGACCATTCACAACTCCTCAAATACAGAATCAGTCTGTGCCCATTAAAGAAAGAAAGACCTGGACAATATGCAGACTTACACAGATGGCACAAATGTTTCTTGCCATTTATCAAAGTGCCAGGCAATGACCACCTCTATCAAGAGAGAATTAAAACATGTCCCTTGGCATTCAATGGCTTTGATATTGCTAAATCCCCCATATTATCAACATTCTGAGAGCTTACTGTTGACCAAAAGCTAATGTACAATTTAAATACTGTGGCTACATGAGCGGGGTAGATGGCATATAGTGGTAATATCCATGGGTTAGTAAGTCAGAGGCCCAGGCTAATGCTTTGGGGACACAGGTTCAAAAATCAATAAATTTAAAACACAATACATTAATTTGGAATTGAAAACTCATCTTAGCAATGCTGGGTATAACAACCGATTGTCATAAGTACATCTCATTCCTTAATATCCTTTATGGAAAAAAGCTGTCAGCCCTAGCCAGTCTGGCTTTAGATCCATAAGAAGGTGCCTTGAGGAATGTTAAAGAACTGAAAAAAATAAAAAGGTCAAACAAAACCTGTCCACAACAAACAAGACATGTCAGAAGTTCAATGGACTTCTCTAAATTCACCTGAACGAATACAGCTTGAGGAACACTCAAGAAACTCAAAACCATCCAGGATAAAGCAGCCCACATTATTTGCATAACTGCTACACAGTAAGAGCAGCTTGTGCTGTCTACAGTATGCAATGCAGCAACTCCTCAGCACTCCTACAACAGTAACTTGCAAGACCATGAGCACTATCACTTAGATGGAGGGTACAGGGCATAGTGTTTTCATGCATTCCTTGCCTATGTCTATGTTGCACGCCATCCCAACTTGGAAATACCTTTCGGATCCTTCCCTGTTTCTGGGACTCCCTTCCTAACAGCACTGTGGATGTAACTGCACTATATAGAATGCAATAGTTCAAGAAGGCTGCTCACCACTGTCTACTCCAGGGCAGTTAGGGATGAGGGCAGAAAAGTGTGAAGTAAAAAGACAGTAAGCTATAAATGGTAATAAAATGTGAGGCTGGATGAACACAGCAGGCCAAGCAGCATCTCAGGAGCACAAAAGCTGACGTTTCGGGCCTAGACCCTTCATCAGAGAGCTCTCTGATGAAGGGTCTAGGCCCGAAACGTCAGCTTTTGTGCTCCTGAGATGCTGCTTGGCCTGCTGTGTTCATCCAGCCTCACATTTTATTATCTTGGAATCTCCAGCATCTGCAGTTCCCATTATCTCTGAAGCTATAAATGGTAACATCTTGAGAAGTGCAGATGAGCAGAAGGATTATGGCATCCACATGCCGAAGCCCTCAAAAGGTGGCAAAGGGTGACCTGGGCTTTTCAAATAGAAGCTAGAACTTTATACATCACTTCAACTTCTTTTAAACATTCTGGGCTCCAAACTTCAAAAGGGATATAAAGAAAAGAATACCAGGGATGAATGATTTATCTCATCAGGAGTTATTGGAAAAATCAGGACTGTTTTTCTTCAAACAAACAGAAGTTTAAGAGATGATTCAATAGAGTAGTTTATGTTATTGTAATATTTCACTGGAATATGGATCAACAAGAGACCATAGATTTAAAAGCATGCTGAAAAATATCTGGAGAAAGAATTTAGAAGTTTGTTTTTCCCATTCAGTTGTTGGGATCAACAATACTATACTTGGAAAGGAAGTGGGAACTGTTTCATAAACAATTTTGAAGCATAGTTGACAGATGCTGGAAGATAAGGAGTTTCTTGGGCGATAAACAAACAGCATGAGGATAGGATTAAGAATGACTGTTCTTTTAAAGAATGAGCACAATAACAAGATTTTTTTTATTCTAAATGCCTTTTAATTCAGAAGGATGGACAACAGCCTTTATAGGCACAGACTCAAGTGTGCATGTAACTATACTGTATATAAATATACAAGTACAGGTACAAAATACTGCAGGGTGCATAATAAGGTAGAAAATAATGTAAATTCACATCATATCAGAAAAATGCAACTTTTATCACAAGGCATTGCAGTTTATAAAAAGCTACGAAATAAATACTTCTGTGCAGACAAGCATTTTCTCTGCAGTACAAACAGTTCTTCAATACTTGTGGATTTTTCAGATGATTTGTTATAGAACCCAAGTCCATAAGCAAACATGCTTGCACAGAGGAGATAAGGTAAATCAAAGAGTAATTGTTTAGTGATGCCATGATTTAAAATCCTACAAAAATTGTCGTATGGAAAAAAAACAAGGAAATAAAAAAAGTTTGAAGTTTTGAGCTGCGGGAAGATTAATATTAAGAATAGGAATAGATCACTCAGACTCAAGTCTGTCTGCCATTCAAGTAGCTCACGGTTGGTAGGTACTGCACCTTCATTGACACAACTTAGCTCCATTTCATAAATACAGAGCAATCAGTCTTTACATAAATCAATTTCTTTTTGTATTTTATGAAAAAAGCTTCCTACAGAAGTTCTCAAAATGTATGACAAAGCAGGCATTCCTGAGATTACTGTATCTACCAACATAATAGCACCTTCATAAATATGAATATAGGATATCTCATCTCAACTCCTTCTTTAAAAAATATCCAAAATCAGGTAAACACCCATACCAACTTGCTACCACAAGTATACTGGTGTGGGAATCCTATCTCAAAGTCCAGAGCCAGGGGAGTTTGAGGTGATAGTTAGAGAGAGCGACCTTCACTTGTAGTAACAGAGTAAGTGATCTGTACTCCGTCCCAGCCAGTGCAGTGTTGCACTGTTTCAATGGGGGGGTTGCAGGTCACGGACAGACCTGGAGGGGGGAAAAAAAAAAGCAAAATACTGCGAATGCTGGAAATCTATAAAAACCCCCAGAAGATGACAGGAATAAAATCAGCAGGTCTGGCCACATCAATGGATGGAAAGAATTGGTTGCTGCTTCTCTCTCCACAGGTGTCACCTGCCCAGTTGACTATTTTCAACATTTTCTGGTTTTAATTCCATGGCATTTTAAAAAAAATTCCTTAGTGAAATAAACAGTACTTTTTTGCAAAGTAACCAGTCACTTCTACGATTGGTTATTTTTCTCTCAGGAAGTTCTAGGGCTTTAAGTAGACCATAAAGAAACTCTGGCCAGTGGACGGTTTTTTGGTCAACATCATAGTTTCGATATTCCGCAAGAATTCTCTCTCAGACATGCCCCATAATCATCATATGCTGGAATAAACACTTGCCAATGGACTTTCTCCAACTGAAATTTGAAATCTGATAAAATTGATCTCAGAACATTCCACCCAAATTTTGGTTCACCAAATAAGGAGGCCTGATCCCGTGTTTTTGGAATCACAGGACCGCACTAAAATTGATCATGTTATATATAAATTTGATTTCCAGAAGAGCAAAGTATAAGATGAATGAAGTCTTACAGTACAAGAGAACGTACTTACTCTAAAGAATGATATAGCTTTCTCTCTGTCCCCAGGCCCATCAAAAAACACATTTCCAGCTGCTTCAAAAATTTCCAGTGCGAAGTCCAAATTTTCAGTACTCACTGCAGCATCTTGAGCAACCTTAATTTTTGTAATACAAAATATTTGCATAAATCAGCATTATCACGTTGCAAATCTTCTTACAGCCCAACTATATCCTGAACAGGTTGACATTTGTTCAATACTGTACTGAACTGTGAGAAAGTTAAATGACTCAAATATATGATCTGAGATGATACTCTGCAGGGCTCTCCCAGTCTTATCTAACATCTAAAATATGTGCATTTTCCAGCAAGGATCGCTGAATCATTGTTCCATGACATTACTTCCTGAGTAGAGTGGAGTAAAATCTAAAGCATCTCTCATTTGTATGATCCCATAACACATTGGATGCTGCATTTACTCATCAGCCGATTAAAGAAGCTGGTCCTATCTTTTTTGTATGTCCTAAACAAAATCAGGAACCCTGATGTTCATTCGATTCATCAACTCTGAAAGTTAGATGGTTATATTTCCCCATGGCCATGCTAATTTTTCTCCTTAATGTGTGGTAACTATCTTCCTTTTGAAAGTTATTAAACGTGCTTCTGATACATTAAAACAAGTGTACTGCAACTATAAGTTAACAGCTTCCAAAAAAATTCACCCTTTCTTGCCTCTAGATATTTTATCATTTACTTTAAAGACATGTCTTTATTTAATGACTACCATCCTTATCAACTCTATCAAATAGATCATTTGCAATACCTTAATCATCTTTTAAGCAGGGAGAACAGCCTTAGCCAAATTTGCTAAATTGTGTTAGGTTAATGGTGCTAAATGAATGATAAAACGCTGGTCATGTCTAAAGAGGAAATTCCTTGGCTCTTCTTTGAAAGAATGCCATAAGATACTTTATATCCCCTTAAAGGAGTCAACCTGCCTGGTTTAAATTTAAATTATAATGTGGCAATTAACTGTCAGTCATCATCACCTGGTACATTTGCTACTACAATTTCTCTACCAGCATGCACTCGTCAACTGATCAGCATGGTCTTTTCATTATTAAAAAAAAGTCTTGGTCCCCTTTATAATTTGTCTTTCAGTGAATGCAATAGCCATTTATTTGTTATGATGGTAGTACTGAAATGTTGAATAGAAAATGAATTAATAAGAGGTATTCCTTTATTCCAATACTTATGACAAAAAGGAGTAATGATGGCACTAAAATGATGTACATCAGTGAAACTGCTCTGATCAATGACTTTCAGCTGCTAAGCTGAGGTCCATACTCCAATAATCAAAAGCCGTAAATTGAGGTTATGATAATTGATTTTAGCATTCTCTTTGATCTTGCACAAAAGTACAGATAATGAAGCATCAAAAGGAGAAAAGATACCCTTAATACATCACCATGAATAAAAATGTAGACCACATTGCTGGTTGGTCTCTAAAACACAATTTCTCTCTGAATGGCAGAGATATAAATGCAAAGCCACATTTGTGATTAATTCGAAAGGGGATGCAGCTAGAAAAATGACCATTGAGCTGTTTCAGTGAGGAACAACTGCAAACCTGCAAAACAAAACATTTTTTAAAAAAAAGGAAAATATGGACTGGTGAGAGTTCTTGGTCTCATAATTTGGCAGACCTGAAAATAATGAATTATAAATATTTCATTTGGAGAAACGAGGAGTTTGTACATAAACTGTACATTTTGTGGTGGATTGTTGTGAAGAGGTAGTGCCCAGCACTTGATCACATTTACTAACATTAGTATCTAGTTATGCATAAAAGAGAAAATAGACCATTTAGATTAATATGTCTCCTGATTTGTTTCAAATTATTATATTTTACCTGTATGTACATATCCACCAGTTCATTTTCTCCCAGCATGTAATATATCTTCCCAGCCTGCAGCCAAGCATATGCTTCCTTCTCCTTCTTCTCCAGATCTATGAAGATTCCAAGGCTCCGTTTGGTATACTCCAGTGCTGATCGGAATGCCCTGAATTTATAAAGGCAAACTGCATTACCAGATTAGGTGGTATATCAAATTACCACATTGTCTGTTCAACACTGCATTATGGGACAATAAAAAGTGAACAATTCCTGATTGCAATGGTCATACATAAACTCCTTTTAATACAATCGCAAGACAATTCTAATAGGGCATTTCTGCAGTACAGAACTTTTCATAAAATCAAAGCAAAATCATTTACAAAATTTTACACAAACTAAAAGAACATTCATGGTCAAGTTCACTTGGATTCTGAGATAACAGAGTGTGTGGCTAGATGAACACAGCAGGCCAAGCAGCATCAGAGGAGCAGGAAAGCTGACGTTTTGGGTCGGGACCCTTCTTCCAAATAGTAAAATTAGCAAGGTCTCCTTGAGGAGCAAAAATACTCCTAGGACAAGCCAAACAGAAACATGCACGAGAATTCCTAGAAGCATGGCATTCCAACCGGAACTCCATCAACAAACACATTGGCTCCAAATCAATCTACCATCCCCTGAGAAAAAGAACAGGAAATGACATCACCAACCCAAGGAAACCTAAACAGATAAATAGAAAGCTGGACATAACACCAGCGCTTCGTCGGAGGCTCACTGATGTTACCTAGAATGGTGACGAAACGTCTGAAAACTAACCTTCCAGCTCAGCGAGCAAACTCACATCCAGAACCTCAACCTGAGCTACAAATCTTCTCAAAACTCACTAACTCCTTACACCATGTAGGGGTGGGTGCAAGCATATGCACATATTTATATATGTATGTGAAACACACAGTGTCATACATACAAAGGTATAATTATTCATTAAATCAAATCAGTAACCAGAGATCAGTTTAAATAAATTAAGCATTGAAACTTTATAATATTCTTCCAGAGATTTTGATTGAGTGTTACATACAGAGTAGAGTATTTACTAAAAAAATTTGTAAATACTTGGAACCAAAAACGGAAATGCTGGAAATGCTTGAGCCTGCAAAAATCAACTCCATTTCATCCTCCACCTAGCCAGCCTTTACTGCTTTGATTTCAGATTTCCAGAACCCTCAGTATTCTATTGCTCATTATGTATAAAATACCCAGACTTGTCCCCATTGGGAGATGCTGAAAAACTGCACACCACTTGGGAGGGGAATGGCAAAACTAAAAACACTACTCTTGATGTGGAATATGTTCAATATTTTATTTCATAAATCCAGTTTGCTCTGATGCCTTGCTATAGACAAAGAAAATATAAAAATTGCTTCTGCCTATCTAACTACACCCAGCAAATAAGATACACTAAAAACATACATAAAATTCTATTGCAAACATTCAACTTTTTCTTCTCCATTTAAAATTTACCAATAGGAAAACAATAGGAGGACATGTCAATCTACATTTGATTGTAGTAATCGATACATGTAACACCACAAAAAAAACTTATGTTTCTGCTTCGTAGTCAGTTAAGATAAAAAGCTCTTCACTTATTATTACAAATCAAAGCTCTTTTCAAGAATACACTGAAACTGAAATTCAATTGCTTTTAAAGATGCTTTTAGTCTCCTCCAGTGTCCCTTTCTTGAGGTTCAATGCATAACAAGGTTGCTGCAAACCTACTGCAGATTATGCTAGTCCCTAAAGCCAATGTGACAAAAATGTACACACTCCACCCATGGAGTTTTGTCCGCTGAATGGTTTCACAGATCACTTTAAACATTAACATTTTTCTTAAAAACTCCAGGATGTTGTATGCGTATACACATACACAGACACTATTTCTTTTAAATCTGTTAGACAAAACATTTCATACAACTCTGAAGTTCAGTGGTGTTTCGCCATGAAATGACTATGATACCAAACATACCAACCCAATCTTGTTGCAACTGGTATAATCAAATGGTATACTTTCAGGGAGGAATGGCCTAGTGGTATTAATAATAGATTATTAATCCAGAGACCCAGTTAATGTGCTGAGGACCCGGGTTCAAATCCATCATGGCAGGTTGTGGAATTTAAAATCCTGGAATTAAGATTCTAATTATGACCACAAAACTGTTTCCAATTGTTGGGGGAAAACCCATTGGATCCATAAACATCCTTTAGATTTCCTTCCATCTTTGTGTGACTTAGTCCCGCAACAGTGTTGTTGACTCTTCACTGCCCTCTTGGCAATTAGGTGTGAGCAATAAATGCTGGCCCAGCCAGTGATGTCCTCATCCTATGATCGAATGAAAAGTTGGGCAGACGGGAGTATTTCATTATTACATTAAAAGGGGTTGGGGCAGTCAATCTATTGCCTAGGTACAGATCTAAATACATTAACTACTTATTCACTAGAATGTACAATATGAAATATGAGCCAGCAATTCGGCCCTCACGCCCACTCCGCCATTTAATACAACCCATGGCTGATGATCTCATCTCAACCTCAACTTCACTTTCCTGCCTGCTCCCCATAGACTTTTAAATTAGTAGTGGGTTAAAGGGTTATTTCCTCCTTAAATTTATTCAATGTCCCAGTGTCCACTGCATGTTGGGATAGTGAATTCCACAGATTCAAGGCCATTTGAGAGTAGTAATTTTTCCTTGTCTGTTTTAAATCTGCTGCTCCCTATCCTAAAATTATGACCTCTCGCTTTAGATTGCCCCATGTGAAAAACATCCCATCTACACGTGCTTTGTCATCTTCTTTAGCATCTTATATATTTCAATTGGATCTTCTCTCCCAGAACTGGACTCAAAACACTAACCGTGCTTTCTTCCCACTGATGCTGCCAGGCCTACTGAGCTTTTCCAGGAATTTCTGTAACAATGAACTTCTGCTTTAACCAAATTAACATCTCAGGTCAGTGTACTTATCAGCTAAAATTTTGGGCCATTTTAGGAGGCGACATATGCCTGACCCAAACAATGTTCCAGTCATGAATTCAGAGACAGGCTTGTGGGTGTATTGCAGAGTTAGAGGTGGAGATTTTCTGCAACAGACCACCTGGTGCAGTGGGTTGTAGTTGTTTAAAAAGGTAGCTGCTCAACTGCCAGAGAATACAGTCTCTTTCTGTAAGGAAAATATCTTGTTGTTGGAGCCCCAGTAGGTAAAAAAAAAAAATCATTCATTCACCACCTAAAAAAGGCATGAACATAAATTTGCACCAAATTCCTCTTTGGCTTTTTAGAAATGCAAAGTTGGAGACCCAGTAATTATTAGAACACTCGTGATAAATTTGCAAAGTTTACAGGATGCAGAATAATAAATTTGTGTACAAAAAAAAATGATTCCCCCATCACCACACACCAGTGGAATCAATCACAATAACTGAGCATCACTTGGTTAATCTCCTTTACCTTTCCGTTCCCAGGTTGAGGTAAAGCTGACTGGTGTTCTGCAAAACATGTCCCTCCAGTTCTTTGTTCGCCAGTTTACGAGCGAGGTGGAGCAGAAACTCATTGTAGATGATGCACTGGGCCTCATTAGGTAGGACTGAGTTGTAAAACTGACATAGCAACCGAGTGGCTCGTACTTGCCCTAGATACAAAAACAAAAACTCAAGCAAAAAGAGCCGAAGGTGCTGGAGAATAAAGGATAATGACTGCCTTACCGTTTCCAAATCTTCCAAAAAGTTTTAAACCAAATTTGCACACCATATATTATTACAGATCCCATACATGCAGTAGGATGACAACAAGATCGAAAGCATTAGTTCACTCAGTTGCAAGAACTAACCCAGAGACAAACTCTCTATTTTCACTTGGCAGCAGGTCCAAATATTCCAAACAGTATCACAATGGTGAGACGATTGAGTAACACTGATTTATTGCCATGAGAACAACATGCACTGTTTCCTATAGTCTGTTCCTCCACATTTTTGCACACGAGCTCTTGTATGCTTGGACATTAATTTCACAAGCTAATCCAAAAGGACGACAAGAGAAGAAAGACCAAAACAGGTATTCCGTTTTGAATACTGTTAGGGAGATGGCTCACCAGAGGAAGGCAGCAGTAGCCAGGTTCACGGCACCATGGCTGGCTCTGCTGTACAGAAGGGCAGGAAAAAAAGAGTGGAAGGGCGATAGTCATTGGGGATTCAATTGTAAGGGGAGTAGACAGGCGGTTCTGCGGTCGAAAACGGGACTCCCGAATGGTATGTTGCCTCCCAGGTGCACAGGTCAGGGATGTCTCCGATCGGCTGCAGAACATTCTGAAGGGGGAGGGTGAACAGCCAGTTGTCGTGGTGCATATAGGCACCAATGATATAGGCAGAAAACGGGATGAGGTCCTACAAGCAGAATTTAGGGAGTTAGGAGCCAAGTTAAAAAGTAGGGCCTCAAAGGCAGTAATCTCAGGATTGCTACCAATGCCATGTGCTAGTCAGACCAGAAATGAAAGAATAGCTAGGATGAATGCGTGGCTTGAGAGATGGTGTAGGAGGGAGGGGTTCAGATTTTTGGGACATTGGAACCGGTTCTGGGGAAGGTGGGACTATTACAAATTGGACGGTCTACACCTGAACCGGACTGGAACCAATGGCCTTGGGGGTGCTTTTGCTAATGCTGTGGGGGAGGGTTTAAACTAATGTGGCAGGGGAATGGGAACCAAATATTGGACAGAAAAGAGGTAGAAACGAAAGCCTGTAGGGAACTAGATAACGGAGTCAGTGTGACTAAAGGGAACAGTAGTCGGGGAGCAGATGATGAACACAAAGGGACAGGTGGTCTGAGGTGCATTTGTTTTAATGTGAGAAGTGTAGTAGACAAGGCAGATGAGCTTAGGGCTTTGATCGGTACCTGGAGGTATGATGTTATTGCTATTACTGAGACTTGGTTGAGGGAAGGGCATGACTGGCAACTAGTTGTCCCAGGATATCGATGCTTCAGGTGGGATAGAGAGGGAGGCAAAATCAGAGGGTTAGATAGGGCGGATAGGGAGAGCCTTTTTCCTAGGATGGTGACGGCGAGCACAAGGGGGCGTAGCTTCAAATTGAGGGGTGAAAGATATGGGACAGATGTCAGAGGTGGTTTCTTTACTCAGTAGTAAGGGAATGGAATGCTTTGCCTGCAACGGTAGTAGATTTGCCAACTTTAGGTACATTTAAGGCATCATTGGATAAGCATATGGACGTACATGGAATAGTGTAGGTTAGATGGGCTTCAGATCGGTATGACAGGTCGCCATAACATCGAGGGCCGAAGGGCCTGTACTGTGCTGTAATGTTCTATGTTCTACGGGTGGAGGAGTTGCAGTAATGGTCAAAGACAATATCACAGCCGCACTGAAGCAGGGCCCCATGGAGGGCTCAAGCAGTGAAGCAATATGGGTAGAAGTCAAATAGGAAGGGTGCAGTAACAATGCTGGGGCTGTACTACAGGCCTCCCAACAGCGAGCGGGAGATAGAGGTACAAATATGTAAACAGATAATGGAAAGGTGTAGGAGAAGCAGGGTGGTGGTGGTGATGGGAGATTTTAATTTTCCCAACATTGACTGGGATTCACTCAGTGTTAGGGGTCAAGACGGAGCAGAATTTGTAAGGTGTGTCCAGGAGGGTTTTCTAGAGCAGTATGTATGTAGTCTAACTCGGGAAAGGGCCATACTGGACCTGGTGCTGGGGAATGAACCCGGCCAGGTGGTTGATATTACAGTAGGGGACTACTTTGGAAATAGTGACCACAATTCCGTTAAGTTTTACAATACTCATGGACAAGGATAGGAGTGGTCCTAAAGGAAGAGTACTAAACTGGGGGAAGGCCAACTATACCAAGATTCGGCAGGATCTGAGGAATGTAGATTGGGAGAAACTGTTTGAAGGTAAATCCACATTTGATATGTGGGAGGCTTTTAAGGAGAGGTTGATTAGCATGCAGGAGAGACATGTTCCTGTGAAAATGAGGAATAGAAAAGGCAAGGTTAGGGAACCATGGATGACAGGTGAAATTGAGAGACTAGCCAAGAGAAAAAAGGAAGCATACATGAGGTCTAGACGACTGAAGACAGACGAAGCTTTGCAAGAATATCTGGAATGTAGAGCGAATCTGATAAAAAGGGATTAAGAGGGCTAAGAGAGGACATGAGATATTGCTGGAAAACATGGTTAAGGAAAATCCCAAAGCTTTTTATTCATATATAAAGAGCAAGAGGGTAATTAGAGAAAGGATTGGCCCACTTAAGGACAATGAAGGAAAGTTATATGCTGAGTCAGAGAAAATGGGTGACATTCTTAACGAGTACTTTGCATCGGTATTCGCCAAGAAGAGGGACATGACGGATGTTGAGGTTAGGGATAGATGTTTGCTTAGTCTAGGTCAAGTTGACATAAGGAAGGAGGAAGTGTTAGGTATCCTAAACGACATTAAGGTAGACAAGTCCCCAGGTCCGGATGGGATCTATCCCAGATTACTGAGGGAAGCAAGAGGGGAAATAGCCGGGGCCCTAACAGATATCTTTGCAGTGTCCTTAGACACAGGTGAGGTCCCAGAGGACTGGAGACTTGCTAATGTTGTCCCCTTGTTTAAAAAGGGGCAGCAAGGATAATCCAGGTAATTATCGACTGGTGAGCCTGACGTCAGTGGTAGGGAAGCGACTGGAGAAGATACTGAGGGATATGATCTATTCCTATTTGGAAGAAAATGGGCTTATCAGTGATAGGCAACATGGTTTTGTACAGGGAAGGTCATGTCTTACCAACTTAATAGAATTCTTTGAGGACGTGATAAAGTTGATTGATGAGGGAAAGGCCGTAGATGTCATATACACGGACTTCAGTAAGGCGTTTGATAGGTTCCCCATGGCAGGCTGATGGAGAAAGTGAAATCACATGGGGCCCAGGGTGTGCCAGCTGGATCAAAGCTAGATGGATAAAAAAAACTGGCTAGGCAACAGGAGACAGAGTAGTAGTAGAAGGGAGTTTCTCAAATTGGAGACCTGTGACCAGTGGTGTTCCACAGGGATCTGTGCTGGGACCACTGTGGTTTGTGATATATATAAGTGATTTGGAGGAAGGTGTAGGTGGTCTGATCAGCAAGTTTTCTGATGACACTAAGATTGGTGGAGTAGCTGATAGTGAAGGGGGCTGTCAGAAATTACAGCAGAATATAGATAGACTGGAGAGTTGGGCAGATAAATGGCAGATGGAGTTCAATCCGGGCAAATGCAAGGTGATGCATTTCGGAAGATCAAATTCAAGGGCGAACTATACAGTAAATGGAAAAGTCCTAGTGGAAATTGATGAACAGAGAGATCTGGGTGTTCAGGTCCATTGTTCCCTGAAGGTGACAACGCAGGTCAGTAGGGTGGTCAAGAAGGCATATGGCATGCTTTCCTTCATTGGGTGGGGTATTGAGTACAAGAGTTGGCAGGTCATGATGCAGTTGTATAGGACTTTTGGTTCAGCCACGTTTGGAGTACTGTGTACAGTTCTGGTCGCTGCATTACCAAAAGGATGTGGATGCTTTGGAGAGGGTGCAGAGGAGGTTCACCAGGATGTTGCCTGGTATGGAGGGTGCTAGCTATGAAGGAGAGGTTGAGTAGATTAGGATTATTTTCATTAGAAAGACGGAGATTGAGGGGCGACCTGATTGAGGTCTAAAAATCATGAGGGGTATAGACAGGGTGGATACCAAAAAGCTTCCCCCCACCCCCCCAAAGTGTGGGGGACTCAATTACTAGGGGTCATGAGTTCAAAGTGAGAGGAGGAAAGTTTAAGGGAGATATGCGTGGAAAGTTCTTTGCACAGAGGGTGGAGGGCGCCTGGAACGCATTGCCCGCGGAGGTGGTAGACGCAGACACATTAGCGTTTTTTAAGATGTATCTGGACAGGTACATGGATGGGCAGGGAGCAAATGGACACAGACCGTTAGAAAATAGATGACAGCTTAGACAGAGGATCTTGATTGGCACAGGATTGGAGGGCCGAAGGGCCTATCCTGTGCTGTAGGTTTCTTTGTTCTTTCTTAGCGTTTGTCATTGTGATCACAAACCAGTTAGAACTACATTTTCATCTGTCCGGTTCAGATATACATAAACTCAGGAAGGCAGCCAACAGACAGCAACAGCACATTATTCTACTATTTTGTACCTCTTATCCCAAAAAGTGTTGACAAGTTAGCAGTAAAAAGCTTTAAAGACTATGAAAAGTGAGTTCTAGGTGCATATTAAACACCATTAACTCTGCGAATAATTTGCTCCTGTTTTCCAATGATAATTATTAGCTTTTATCGTAGTTGCAGCCTAAATTGAACAAAAGACAAACCTCCTGTTTCATACTTCAGGTGTCACAGCAGCCAGAGCTGACAAAACTGTTTTGTTTAAACTCCCTGCTATCTTTGCAAGACAGCAGAAAAATGATAGATTTGTAACACATAAAAGACTCAGGAACAATTTGAAATAATTATTTAAAGTAACCGAGAATAGTTTCATACTGTTAGCTTCACCACAAAACTCACCAAAAGGAGATGTGACCAGATGTCCGAGACCCCTGTCTCCATCTACACTCAGCCGTCATGAAGACTCAAAGGGAACAGCTGAGCTTGCCCCACTACCCTGTGTTTTTCTCATGTCAATAAGCTCACGTTTCAGAGTGAATGCAATATTTTTGTGCCTGTTGCACCAATTTGTTGAGTGGCAACAGTTACAAAGCTAACTACTGCAGAAACTGGAAATCTGAAGTTTCAAAAGCAAACCAGAAATGCTGGATACATTCAGAAGATCAGGCACATTTGTGGAGAGATGAACAAAGCTAACATTTCACATTAACGATATTTCAAAACATAGGTGCTGCCAGATCTGTTGAGTGGTCCATGCAATTATTAATACAGTTTATACTGCATGCTATGTGATCTGATTAAAGAATGAAATAAGGTGGAAAACAAACCACATTATTCTGACTCTGCTTTCCAAATTGTAGATCCTGAGGTTTTGTACCTCTTCCACTCTATGGTATTTCTGCCATCATTTTGTAGGTCTACTAAAGTCATAGCAGATTTCAGCAGAACCCTGCGCAATATCAGGGTTATCCTGACTGCAGACTACAGATAACCCATCACAAGTCTGCGCTTCTGTAAGCATGCTGCACACCAGACGACATCTGAGATATAATATGAGGCATCTCTGAATGGTCGAAACAATTGAACTGTGTGCAAGCATGACAAATACCTGTTTAATGAACACACTGCAGTTGAGAGGATTGGGATAGCAGGTTTGCCTTTGTGTAGGATTGCAGACTGCTGTCATCAGACACCGTTGCAGTGCATTAGCCAGAGCTGTGCAGTAACAGAGCCTCCAGTTTTCTGCCACCCCCACTTGAAAACATTGCAGGGGTACTGCATCATCTCACAATACCAGCATTGTGGCTGTTGCCAAGTAACCAGTCTTGACGAATATAACTAGTTACTAATTTCAAATTGTCTGCACTTCCAACCAGTGAAACTCCCGTGATCAGAGTAAAGAGCAAGTATCATATAATCACAACAGGATATCAAAAACTTATAGATGCCACATACATTAGAGAAAAGGGTCCCAGTAAAATTACATCAGCAAGGAGTGTGTTAATAGGGGAACACAGCTGCAGGCAAAGTGAGTACTGAATTAATTAACATAGAAACAAGCACATCAAGAAGTCCATACATGTCTGGACAAGGTCATTACACACGCACACACACCGCAAATCATGTGAAGTATGCAGTATTGCAGAAACAAATACTTAGCATTCCCTTCATATTTTTGCCACCACTTGTCCTGACTGACTTCCATCAATTTCACTGATGGTTTATCTTTGAAGTCTTGAGAGTAATTATAAAGGCAAGTGACAAAAATCAGAACTTACTTCAACATGATAGAGGGGTTTGTCATTAATTGAGCAGCATAGATGAAAAAAAAAATGAAGTGACAGGGCCAGGGCAGAGGTAGTGAGGGAAAGGGGTATCTGGATAAATGCGAAGTATTTTATTTTGGTACAAACAGAGGTAGAACTTATGCAATTAATAGCAGGGCCTTGGGTAGTGTTGTAGAGCAGAGGGACCTAGGAGTTCAGATACATAATTCTTTGACATTTGCATCAGAGAAAGACAGGGTGGTTAAAGAGACACACTTGCCTTCAGTGCTCAGTCCTTTGAGTATAGGAGTTGAGATTGTCGAGGGCATTACTGAGGCCTCTCCTAGAATGCAGTGTCCAGTTCTGGTCACCCAGTTGTAGGAACGTATTAAGCTGAAGAAATTTGCCAGGATGCCGCTGGATGTGGAAGGTTTGAGTTATAACGAAAGGCTGAATAGGCTGGGAATGTTTTCACTAGAGTGCAAAAGGTTGAGAGGTGAACTTTTTGAAGTTAAAATCATGAGGGTACAGATAGGATTAATGGTAGATGTCTTTCCCTAGGATGGAGGATTTCAAGACTAGGGGACACATTAAGAGGAGAGGAGAGAGATTTAAAAACCACGAGGGAAAGCTTGTTTTTTGAAAACACAGAGTGGTTTGCATGTGGAATGAACTTCCTGAGGAAGTGATGGATGTGGGCACAATTACAACATTTAAGAGACATTTGGAAATATACACAAATAGGAAAGGTTTGAAGGGATATGGGCCAGGAGCAGGCAGGTGGGATTAGTTTAGCTTGGGATTATGTTCAGCATGGACTGGTTGGACCGAAGGGTCTGTTTCTGTGCTGCATGGCTATGACTCTAAATAGTGGTGATATCACAGTGCCACTCCACTCCTCCAGCTGTAAACTGCTTTATCAAGCCATGAAACAAGTGGGAATGGGGTGGGCTGGGCTGGGTGAAGGAAGTTGGATGATTTACCCGCCTCAATTGTAGCAAATCAAGAGTAGGGGAGAATTGCAACTTCACCTTCAGGTGTATCCCAGCTATCTTTACACCTATTAGAACCACATCACAGGTCCACAGGCAGCCACTCTGCTGGCTGCTGTCAAACATGAAATACATAAGGCAAGTGTGGAGTTAGGGTGCCAGATAGATATGGGGTAGGGTACCAGATAAGTAGCATATAAGCTGTCTAGGGTTCATCTGGTTAGACATTAGGTAGGAGGCCAAATAGGTAAATAGTAGGATACTAGAGGTATGGTGCCAGGAGGAAGGTTAGCAGTTTGGTAGGGTATCAGCATTTAGGGTGGCAAGTGTAGGTGGGAGGAATTGTGTCCAGGGGATTGGGGAGGGGGGGGCGGGCATGGGCGTGGTGGTGAAGAGGAAAAAAAGAGGGGGGGGGCAGTGATGTTAGTGGTAGGGTTGGCCAGGTAAGGAGGAGCAGGGTCAGCACCCCGAGTACACAGGCTGGGTCTGGAGTTGGTACAGGGAGATCTGATCCAAAGCATGGCAACAGTTAAGTATATTTGAGGGGTGTGAGAGGTCAGGGTGGAGTCTGTTCAATAGTTACTCTGGAATTGATCTATGTACTTAAAACTTTTCCCGGTGTCCCAATTTACTAATTTCATCAAAACCCTCAAAATACCCCAAATAAAATATATTCTTTGAGGGTACCAGACACTCAAGATTTTCCCAGCAGCATCTTCAATTTTCCAGCAATTCCTTTGGAATCTGGTTCGATAGAGGTTCTGCAGGAGCCCAGTGGGCAATTCCCATCTACTACGAAATAACAATTGTCAGGCCTTTCGAAAATCTGGGCTGCTTCAAAGTCAAATAAGTAGGAGATTGAAGCAAGAGTAGAACATAAGGCCTTTTGAGCTTGTTCTGACTTTCAACAGTATCATAGCTGATATCTGACTTCCATCGTACTCCCCTGCCTCCCTCTCTTGATTCCCCTAGCAACCAAAAATCTGCCTGTTTTAGCTTTATTAACACTTGATGACTGAGCAGCCACAGGCCTTTGACACCGGATTCCAAGGATTCACAATTAAGTGAAAAAATTCTGCTCCTCAGTTTTGAACGGTTGATTCCCCATCCTAAAGGTAACAGCCCCTAGTCCTAGGCTCTCTAACCAGGATGGATCAATCATTGAACATCAATGTACAGGATTCTTACAGCTATGCAGAGGTGGCTTTGGAAGGTTGGAGGGAATGGGAGATTTCTGGTGATTTCGGTGGAGGTAGGATCTAAACAGCCCTAGCTATTAGTTACCCAGCTAGTATATTTTGATATGGAAGGAAAGGAAAAACTACACAGAGTACTTTCAGCTTTGGCCTCAAAGACCTGATCAACTGCAGCATTATTTGTCCCTCCTTTACTCCAGCCATCTTTCAAAAAACCCAATGTGAAATTCGCTTTCCGTAACATGAAAATCAAAAGATATTTAAGAGCCTTTTGGAAATCCAAATATTCTACATCCATTGGTACTTGTGGCACAGAGGAAATATGCCTGCCTCTGGGCTAGGAGGCCTTGTTTCAAGTCCTAACTGCTCCTGAGGTGTATCAAAACATGGAGCCCTGCACTGAGGATTTTGGACTGTGTCAGCATTTAATGCTAGTCCCTCAAGCCTTTTAATGATAATAAGAATGTATCTGTTTTGACTAACTAAAGCATAAATTACTTGATCAGTTTAAAAAAAGCAAATACTTACTTTCAATAAGATTTGCTTTCAGTGCAATTAGAAGTGCCCATTCATAACAAAATATTCCATTTTCCTTTAATTCTTCTTCAATGTAGTACTGTCCCAGTGTAATCAGAACCTGAAAAAAATTTTCTTCAGATGCAACATTTGTCAGTTCAGAGAAGATATGAATGGACTTTAAAAGAAATTGTTCAGAAATTCGATAAGCCTTTGACCAAAGGCAGAGCAAACCAAAATTGGCATTTGTAATAGCTTGGTTAAATTTCAGTCCCAAATCCACAGAGATTGACAGGGCTTGGTGATAATTCTTAGTGGCTTCTTTGACATTCCTCATTCTTCTCATCGAGATACCAACCATATTGTAAACAATTCCCTGTTGGGTACGGCAACTCTGAACAGAAGGTAACTCCAGTATTGTGTTCAAAAAGACAACGGCTTTAGCAGCTTGGCTGTTCAGAATGTGCAACCATGCAAAAGAAATGAGCAAAGGCACCATCTCCTCTGTACTAGCGAATACATCTGTGTTAATGGCCATTTTCATATAATGAATAGCTTCTCCATACATTCCATGCAATTTGTAAATTTCTGACAAGCTGTGGCAAAGTGCTTGGCTAATATGGTCCCTTTTGAGTAAGTTTGCTAATGAAAGTGCCCATTTGAGGTAGGGTACTACTTGTGTTGGAATTGTAGAAGACAGTCTACCCATTCCACAGAGCTTTGATGTCCCTTTCATAATAAAGCTAGCACCTCTCAAACAGTCCATTAAAGTTCTAGTAGGCCGAATGCATGAAAGTTTGGCACAGCTTATAGCAAGGTTTGGCAGACATTTTCGGTAATATAGTGACCCTAATGTAAAATGAAAGTCTAAGGAAGTCCTACTCTCTAACATTAACATATTCCTTAAAAACTGTAGTCTTTCAATGAAAGGCAATGCATCTTCATATTGTTTAAGATTTATATGAAGTTTAGCTAAAAGGAAGCATGCCCTTGCTTCAGCATGCTTATTTTCAGACAGCACTGCCTTCCCCAAAACATATTTCAGAACTTCAGCTTCCATCTCCGTCGTACAGATGTAGTTTGGGATACCCAAGAGTAGGGATGCAATCTTCTCAAAAATGGCAGAGCACTTCTCTTGGTTTTTCTGTTTCAAGTATATAACAACAAGGTTTGTATACAGAGCAATCAAGAGAAATAAATCAGTAAATTGACCCTTCATTACAGAGAGTGCTTCTTCAAAATAAACTCTGGCTTGAGAGTACTTGAGCTTGTTGGCACACATTCTGCCCAGTAGAAAACAAATTCTTGTTTGGGCCCACTCCATCTGTCTCTTTCTTGCTGCCTCCCTTGCCACCTCAAGATAATGAACCACTTCTTCTTCACTAAAGCCACAGAAGATGGACATCAGAAATGAAAAAGAGGAGTCATACAGATGTTTGAAGTGCTTGTTGTATTCCTCATTATCGAGCATAACTAAGAAATGGTGGAACATTTCCGGATTGTCTAAGTTTCCTGTATGGCCTACACACAACCAAGGCTCCTCTGAGTCAAGTCCATCCTCTTGGTCACAACTTATAGAAACCTGTTCATTAGATTGTTCCTCGTTGACTGAAGGGATAGGCTTTTCCTCTAACCTGTTTACAGCATTATTCAGCTTTATTTTTAACAACTCAGGTTCTTGATTACTTGGAGTTTGTTGTTCTTCTGCAAGAAAATAATTGTTTGTTAAATTGCACACGACAAAAGAAAAAAACTTCAAACATTCAAAGCAGAAGCCAGGGATCCTTGTAGCAGCCTATTTCACAAATACTTTACAATGCTGCTATAGAAGGACACTTTCATTTTTTTTAATATACACACAGTGCACAAAACAGTTACATTTACACTTAACTACACAGAATTATCCACAAATTGCTTGACACTAAAGTTTACAAATAGGATTGCCTTGTAAGGGTCTAGTTTAAGAAAACATTGAGAAAACTGGCATTCAGATTCAGCTCAGTTTACACTGGTCAAAACAGCCGCAGAAGTAAGAGATCATTTACCATTTCATTATAGGCAGAACATACAGCAACGTGGGAATGGGTTCATTATCCTCTGAACCTAATGTGTCATATTTTACACAATGCAGACATCCAGAACTGGAACAATTTTCCGTTAAAGTGACAACATACAATTAATTTGTGCCTTTTTTAAAAAAAAAGTTGTTAAAATAAGTTGCAAAATCTATGTTGCACAAATGTGTTAACTAGTGGTCTGCCGTAGGAAATTATACAGCCAAGCTATTAACCAAAAAGGTAAGAACCACCCAAACCAGATAAACAGCACAGTCAAGATTCTCAGTCTCAGATATTCTCTATAGCATGCAGCACTCCTCATTATCATTCTTCAGTTTTAACCAATTATCTCTACCAACTCACTTACCAAAAGCTGTTAAATAATATTATTTGCTATTGCTGAGTACCTTTTACAAATACACAAATTTTGAGGGAAACTTAGGTCATACTTGGTTAATTTGGGAATTCTGGAAGGGAACCATTATAAGGCTTTACCTTCTCAAGTATTTTTGTGGTTTATCTTCTTTATTCAGGAGGTCAGGTAGACTAGGTTGAATCCAACCACTTTAGTGCACATCGCAGTTTGGGAAAATAACTTACTTCCACTCCTCTCAGAAGCTCATGGCCAAGATTAGGTCTTTAAAAAGGAGAAGAAAATCCAAGCTCAATTTTGCAAATCTCTTTCTGAAAGTAAGGGACAGCAGTTTCCCCAATGCTCAACAACGCGAGCATAGGTGAGTCAATTGGGAAAAGATGAGGAGAATGGAAAAATTTGATTCTTTACATAAGAAAGTGTCCGATTTTCCACCCTAGGTATTAACAGCTAGATGAAAATTCCATGAGTGAGTGGGAAGGGGCCCATTTTCATGCATTAACAACCCAATACTACCAAATCTCATTTATAAAATGAGTTGCTAGTTTCCCAGGCAACGGAGAAAAACTGGACAGTGTCAATTCCTAACACAAAAATCTGATCAGGTATCTGCAGCTGCATCTTGCCAGTGTTTTTAAAGGGCGAAAACCTCAGCCAGCATTCCCAACATCTCAAGGGCATTCCCTGTTCCTCCCCTATCCAGGAGGTTGGCATTGGCGAGGAACCAAGCTCATCACATCCAAATGACATAACTCAGACTCAATTGTAACACAGTGCATCACTTCAATAGGGTACTTCGAAGTTCACAGTCACCTTTCGTAATGCTGCTACCAGGCCTCTGTGCACAGGGACAGGCACCCATCTCATCGATCAGAGCAAGATGCATCTCAGTGCCCTTAGCTTGGGTACAGCTTTTGTAGGGGAGTTGTTAAAGTCAAGTGTGAGGATAGGAAGCAATGCAGAGATGACAATAATTCTGAAAGGTGAGCAACTCGACATATGGGGAGGGCACAGGTTACTATGGGCAGAGCACTTATCAACAGGCACCAGTAGCCTGGCCTTGATCGGATGTGTAGGACAATGCATCATGATGCTCAATATAACCAAGCTGTAAACTTGGGGCTCAGGGATAAAGAGTTAAGTTGGGATGGGAATGTTTGGAAGTTCAAATCTAATTAGGTTGACAGAGTGCAAGGAAGAAAGGAAAAAGAAGATTTGAGGGGCTGAGCTTGTGATTTACTGTATGAAGGGCTACCTGTGTTGACTTGCATCCTCATCCAAATCACAAACGCACAATGGAAATGAAAAACAGTTACACTGAGTGGAGTAAGTGTCCTATTCCTGTCTAGGCATGCAAGTTCTACTTGTGAGGTCCTTCAAGGGACTATTGCATTAATTAACCTGTACTGAGAGAGTGTCTAAAGACACTACAATCACAATATTCTGCATGTGAACTAGGCACAGTGACCAACCGTGCATGTGGGATTCAAATATCTTAGCTACTGTATTAAACATATAATTGGTCATTACGGATTGATCACAATCATCCCTATGAAGCAGAAGTATTCAAAGGTGACCCTACATAAGCACATTGGATTATTTCACTATGTTGATAGTTGCTGTATAAACTTAAGCTGCTGCTATCGTTGTAGTTGTATCTCTAGTTTCAGTAACATATGATGGTACTCCCTCTCGAGTCCGTGCAGAGATGAATAATGAGCAGAACTGCAGAGACAAGACTTTTGATAAAATAAAATGTAATAAACCCAGGTTCTTCAACTTTGAAGAGAAATATCTCCAAGTGGATTTAAAAAACCCATTTAAAATTTTTAATAAACTGGAAATAATACTTTCAGACGTACTATGAAAGCAGAGCATAAAAGGAATTGATCCAAGGTTATGCAGAGTTTTGAAAATAATAATTTAAAATTGGGACAGATTTGGTGATGCTCAGCACTCTGCCACGTGATAGAAAATTAAGAAGGGAGCGAGAGGAAAATAAAGCCTGGTTAAAGCCAAGACAATGGAATCCTAGAAGGAACAGTCAAGAGCTCTATGGGAAGATCACTAGGTTCTTATTCTGGAAATATCCCATCAGAAAGAATCAAACAACCTTTTTCATCCAAACTTCTCTGTTGGCTAAGACATGAGGCACTCATGAAAATAACTTGGCACACTATGTGTATACATTCAAAAAACTTGACAAATATTTTGATCAAAGGATGTAGCATTTTGATATAAAAGATAAGCTTAGTTACTCACCAGTACTGAAATACATTTTGCAAAGCTATTTTTATTTGTAAATTCACACGTGCAAGAACATCAGAATTCATTGATCCCAAATGAATAAACAATATCCTTTATAAATTATATTTACATTAAATTTTTGTTTTATTACCTTTTTCTTCATGTTGTGAATTCAACGTATCTGGATATAAAAAGGATACAATTGTGAGGGAGATCTAAAATTTGTTTAACCTGTTAGATGAATGCAAAACAGGTTAAGTATTCTGCACTAATTCAATTAACAGTATATGCTTTTTAAATAAAAGAAAAGAAAACTGAGAACATCCCAAAAAGAGAGGATGGATAATATCTTCACAGATTGCACATTTCTGATTAAACATTTTTATAATTGTTATAGAATAAACTTATTGCAACTCTCTATTGGGCTGATGTTGAGGTAGAACTGCCAGAAGCAAGCAGCTTGAAAAATGTCCTGCATATGGATCTGGCAGTTTTACAACAGATGAGACATTATGGCTTCTGCAATGTGAACTAGTTTTTGACTTGAGTTTGAAAAGCAAAGTCTGAAGTTGGAGAATTGGGCTGTTAGATGTAAATGCTCATCTTCTGAGCAGCCATTTCAAAAGTGATATCAATTATCTGAAAACAATTGTAGAAGTCTACGATAGATTTATAGAAAGTGTCTAGAACTTAATGACAATGAATCATTGTGAAGTTGGTGAAGAAAGCATCTTAAGTGGATGGGATATTGAAATCCTTATCTGGATCTATCTCACATTTTCTAATGAATTGTCAACTGGTGCCCTGCAAGTCACATTATATAAACTACAATTTATGCTATCAAATACAAAACCCTCTACACAATCTTTAGCATATGCAGAGGTTTCAAAATTCTCTGGCTGGTCTTTAGGTCTCTCCATGTCCCTGTTCCCTTTTCATCTTTATTATCATCGCTTGCCTCACATCCTACCTGCAGGCTCCATATTTGCAATTTTAGTCTACTTTTAATTCTCCCACCATTTATCCACTGCACTGATTCTTCACCCCAACAATATCTACCCTTCTCTCTCCTGTAATCTGCCCAAGTGCTTCCCTAATCCCACTCTTATTCCTAATTTGTAGTCTGGGTCCAAGATCCAACAATAACAGTGTGTATATAACCACCTTTAACTTATGGATCACTAGGGTTATACATCCATCCTGCAGGACATTCATGCCTTTGGGGAGCAGCAGACTTGGGTCTTTGAACACACCAATATCAGAAAAACAATAACCAGATGGAAAAAGCCCAGATCTTTGCAAAAGGTTTTGGGTAACAGGGTCATTAATCATTGTCTCAAGGTGTGAACATCTCTTATTCTGAATAAAGAGCATATTCAATATCCAACAGGAAGAATGGTTTATTGCAAGAGTAATAAAAAAAATGCCAGCTACTGAATAGGCCACAAGTTTTTCTTAAATGAAATGGTTTACAAAAAGAAAAAAAACAGAAAATGGATACCAATTCGTTTTGGTACCTAGTGTCTCGTGGGATTTTTGGACTATGACGTATTCTAGTCCTACTCTACTTCTGGTAAAGTAATGACTGTATAACTTCCTGGTCTCATCACAAGTTGGAAAATTTAATTGACTTTTGTTTTTCCATCCTTGACCTTTATTGCTAGGGGTTGGGGTTAAGAAATAGGGAAGGTTTGTTACAACTGTACAGTACGTTAGTTAGGCCACACCTGGAGTATTGTGCATAGCTTCGGTTCCTGCATTTTAAAGATGATGATGTACTGGTATTAGTGGCTGTTCAAGAATGATTCACTTGGCGGATTCCTGGGATGAGAGGGATTTCCTTTCCATTAACGGCTAAACATGTTACGTCTTCATTTGTTAGAGTTGAGATGGATGGTGTCGGGGGGGGGGGGGGGGGGGGGGGGTGGTGACCTTATTGAAACATACAAGATTTTGAGGTGGCTTGAAAAGCTTGATGTTAAAGATATTTCCACTACTGGAGGAATCTCAAGTTAGGAGACATAGCTACAGAATAAGGGACACTCACTTAAAAAGGATTTCTTTTCTTTTGCTAACTCGATTTCATTAAATTCTTTCTCTTCGCAGTTCAAGTCTTTTTAATCCAGTTTCCCTCTGATATTGATTTACCTCTTCCCCTTTCAAGTTTACTTAACTATTTCCCTTTGTTTTCCTGCCTCCTCTCTTTTCTCTTTGTATTCTTCAAGTTCAAGTCTTAATTTCTCTTTCCTATTTCAGTTTTATTCATTTATAACTGTAACTTAGCCAGTTCCTGATGTTAATTTCCCAATTTCAGGCTTACTTCTTTTGCCTCAATTCTGAATGCTGCATAATCACTCAAAGCATCTAATCCCAACTTTTTCGTCAACCTTCAACATTTTTTTGCTAAATCTTTAATTTAGCTTTAGTCAGATTATAAATAACCCAGTTATGTCTTCAACTTCCGGAAATCTCTTAACAGCATTCAAAGCCATCTTCAGATTTTGTGCAATAAACCTTACCACAAAGCATCTGCTTCATGTCCAGGACCAATGTTTGGCCATTGTTTTAACCAGAAAAACCACAGACCCCTCTTAAATCCGGTGAATTTTTAAAAATATTCACTTTGGCTTCACATTTGCTATGATCCCAGCTGATATTATTACTGGGCAAAGTCAAATCCCAGACTAAAACCTGGTTTGATAGAAGATATATTTTATTTTAGTTTCAAAGTAGTCTCTTGCTGAAACATAAGCACACAATAACAGTTTATTTTAAAAATAAAAAAAAACTCATTCTCTCCTCATTTCATTTGGTAATAAATTAAACTATCCACCAATAACAAATACTTTAAGCACACACTGCAAATATAATTTCATTAAATCCAAAATACTCCACTATAAATTGAAAAAAGCAGCTTAGGTACACTCACCAAAACACACTTTATATCATGCCAAGAACTACCACTTGCACACTCATGCCAAAGTCCCTATCTCTAACACCTCACTAGTTTTAAGACACATGTAATTTAACTGACATACTGAGACTGCAGTTAGCTTCTTTCTGGATCTGTTACATACCCAAGTTTAAACATAACTTCTTCAGGGGTTTACGGCAAAACTTCTGATCCTGGACAAATACTGATTCTTTACTCCAAAGTAATCTAGTTCTCACAATATCTTTTCCTTCTTGCAAGTGCTGGTCTATACAGCCATCTTCATCCAAGAACCTCACAGGACTGCCCAAAATTCAAAGTAAAAACAAAACATTCCATCTCTCTCTCTCTAAGCTATGAGGATTTCTTTTCATCTTAGTAGGTAACAAAGTCCCAGAAATCTCTAACAATCCTACCTGCCTTGCTGAATTGAAAAACAATTCAAAGGTAAAGAAAAATCTATTAGTGGTTCTCAGAAGCCCACTAAATCTAAAAACTAGGCCTCAAAACTGTTTTTCCATTTCCCATGTTTGCAGAAATACTTGCATGTTAATAATTAACTTCAGACAGAAATCCCATGTTAGTAACACAAAAAACAAAAATCCAAACTTGCAGTAATTACACAAAATTTATAAATTACAACTTACACACTAATCAACTAATACTTAGTTCACACCCACAGAATCCTACAGCTACGTTGATTCATTTCTGCCTCGATTCCTGCGAGACCTTCATTCTCATTCTCACTGTTTCTGTCTGAACAGATACAGCAATGCAATCTTTCACACCAGCATTTCCGTTGTGTCCTGCTTTTTGATTTAACTGACGATTCCACCCCCCTTCCCAATCATATCCAGTCTACATCATACACCTCCTGTCAGCTCTTCCCGTAACTCGCAGAACCATGATAGGATTTATTTTGTCTTCAGCTTTCAGTCCAGAAGCCTCTGTACAAAGTGGACTCCACTTCAATGTGATGTCAACACTCACATTTTTCCTGATTTTTCCTTTCTGCATTCCAAACAGGGGTTTTAAAAAACCTGCAGATGCTGGAAATCAGAAACTAAAAAAGGAATTGCTGGAAACAATTGCTCCAGTTTTGAAGGGTCAATGGACCTAAAATGTTAACGCTGCTTTCTTTCTGTTCATGGTACTAGACCTCCTGAACTTTTGCAGCATTTCTGCTCGTTTCCAAAAAGGATTGTTCCTCTGTTATACCCTGGTCTGCTCTTCAATAACACATCTCCCCATCCTGACCATATCTCCTTCCCTTCCTCCAACATCTTTCAATGTTACTGCAGAAGGTGCAAAAGCTGTCCTTTACATACTTTCCCATAATCCAAAGCCCTGAACGTTCCCTGCAGGTGAAATACTGGTTTACATATAGTTTGTCCAATTTATATTACTGTATTCACTGCTCACAATGCTGTTTGCTCAACACTGGACAGGCCAAACGCAGACCAGCCAATCCCTTCATGGAACATCCCCATTAAATCCATATGTGACCCTGAGCTTGAGATCATCTGTTAAAGTTAACACCCCACCTTGCGCTCCTGCTGACTTCGCTGCCATTAGTCTCCTGTAGTGTTCTAATGAAGCCCAACATAAGCTCCGGGTACAGCGCTCATTTTCCATTAAGCATTACACAATCTTCCAGACTCAAAAATGAATTTTAAAATGTTAGATTTTAATTCCTGCCTCCATTGCATTTTGCCTACTTCAGTGGTTTAGTTTGGCCTGGTCTTGTTTCTTTCTCTATTCCTCATGTAGCATTCACACGGTTTGCTCTGTAGTCAGTCATGCATCTTCTGGACAAGGATTTGTGAAAGAAATGAAAGCTATTAAAACTCAGTGAAATCTTACATCCTTTAATCTCTGTAGCCCTCCAGCCTATCACAGATGGTCCGTTTTGTGTCTTTTTTCTTCTACAAACTCAAAATTCATTACATTCTATCCTTCCTCAGTTCCAGTGAAAGGTCATCTTGAATCTTAAGTGCACTTCTCTTCCACAGAAGCTGCCAGACCTGCTAAGTACTTCTGGCATTCTTTGTTTTTATTTCATATGCCCAGATTGGCAGTAGTTTGCTTTTGTCAAAAATATTCGTGTTAGGAAAAGAAAATATATCATATCAATAAGAAAAGCACTGAATTCCTTACAGTGTGTCTAAACAAACAAAGTCAAAAATGCAGAAGACACTTGTACAAGTCTTTAAAGGAGCAGTCTGATGGAAGGAATAGAAATAAGCAAAAGCTTCAGGAAAGGACAGGGATAAAAGTGCTTTTAAACAGCAAATTATCTAAATTACAGAATCTCTCTTTCTAGCCAACCTGCCATGCTTCTAATTTGCTTTTAAGTGCCTAACCATAGTGAATAATGCCATGTGGGATCAGATTCACATGTAAATCAGTCCAGTTAGGGCCAACAAGTCCTTATCCTCAAAAGGTCACACAGTGAGTCTATTAGTTTTACTCTGCTAGCCCACAAAGTATTTTTTTTAAAGCCTCCGAGTTGCAAGTTCAGTTCATAGCCATGAGGCATTCAAAGCCTACTTAAACTCGAGCTCATTAAAGATTCTCTCTGTCATCCTCACTTACCCAATCGATAGACTACACTGATGTCGGTCTGCGTCATCTGCTTGAGCATCTTCAAGGAATCTTCTTCAATAAACTTATCCTGTTCCATAAAATAGTGTTTTTCTTCTTCATCAATGAACAGCAGATCATTTGCCCTGTGGACAACCAAATGTTCTGCTAAGTGAGATATTCTGTAACCAGGCTAAAAGGAAGAGCAAGAGATTACTGCTGGCTCTCAGTGCGGACTCCTCTGGCCTCAGCTCATCAACTTTCAGTAATGCCAGAACTGAAACTACACACTGGCACAGCAGCATTAATTCCAAGCCCACCCGTCTGTCATGGCACACTACAGCTCACAGCACAGTGTGTAAACACGCCCTGTGGAATCATAAAACTATTAGATATTATCTGAAATCAGTTACATAGATTGCATTGACAACCATCAGCAGTTTATTCGAGTAGAATGCTATTTACCCACTTCTAACAGCATACTTAGCCTCAAACAATTGGACCGAATTCTGAAACGTCTATAAAGAGGAGGCGGCATTAACTTTGATCTTAACTGTGAAAATTACAAAGATAAATACAATGCCATGTGTATAATCATATACTTTAAAATAGCAACATGAAGTGTTAAAGGTAGATGAATGCCTGCAACTTCTGTGCAATGGTGTGGATGTAGTTGAGCATTATGTATATTCCAATCCATGGTCCTGTATTACTACATTATTAAGTAAGAACACAAGAACAGTAGTAAGCCATTCAGTCCATTGAATCTGCCCAGCCATTCAATACTGTCTAAACACTTCGATGTTTAACCCACACTACTCCCATGGTCCATTACGCCACTGGAAAATAAAAATCTATTAATCTCCAACATAAGCACACTCAAAGGCTGAGTTTGGCACAGACCTCCATGGTGGATAATCCCAAAAGGTTCAAAACCCTCTGAATTAAAAAAAAATTCTCATCTTAGACCCAAGTGACATCCCCCTTATTTTTAAATTGTGCCCTGTGGTTCAAGACTCCCTAACCAGGGAAACATCTTACCCACATCTATCCCTTGAAACATCTTACCCGCAGCTATCCCTTTAAGCATCTTGTAAACTTTCAAGAGATTACCTCTCATTCTTCCAAACTCAAGAGAATACAATCCTGGTTTGCCTAATCTCTCTTCACCAGGTGGTCCTGCCAAGGTCTTTGTTGCACTCACTCTATGGCAGGACTATTTTGCATTAGATAAAGGGATCAAAAATGCACAGTACTCTAGAAGTCATCTAACTAAACTGCCATACAATCAAAATTAGAATTTATATTACAGGATTTAAATCTCAAATCTTAAAGTCACAATTTTTTGCAGGTTTGAGATATCTAAAGTAGGGTGAAACTAATTTAAGTCACCTCATTTTCATTGAGCAACGTCTTCTGTCAGGCAACCACGTCATTTCCTTGCTGGTAACTGAGGACATTCATGATGCAAACATAATCCACTTTTGCTGAAGAGATATTTTAAATGGAACTGACAGAAGCAATTCTGATTCTCCAAAAATAAACTTAAAATAGTGATTAAAATAACTTCGTTTCAGATTATATTGACCTGGATTTCAAAACAACTGCAAGAAAGCTGCCTGCAGTGATCCAATAACTGATGTGACCCGGTTGTCCCCTTCAATGGGCAATTTAAATCCAGTGTCAAGTCAAGGAGTCGTCTCAGCATACAGCAAGATATTAGTAGGCAGACTGACAAACAATCAATATGAAATATCTACACCAGCAACGAGAATGCTAACTACAAAGTTGAAAGCACTTAAAGCACTACGTGTCAGTTTCCCTCTAAGCCACCTCACTATCCTGACTCGAAATATATCACGGTTCCTTCACCATCACTGGGTTAAAATCCTGGAATTCCCCTCCTCACTAACAACCATTTGGGTGCACCTTCACCAAATGGACTGCAGCAGATTGGAAAAGGCAGCTCACCACCACCTTTTCAAGGGCAACTAGAAACGGGCTGACCCAGCCCACAGTTCATGAATGAGAAAATGATTAGACCATGTCAAGCTTACATGGGAATCCTCCCATTATTAATGGTGGGCTACGAATGTATTGTAGAAGAAAAAAAAGTGACCAAGAATGTGTGCAGCTGCAAGATATTTCATACTTTAATCGGATAGATATTAAGGGACTGGCCTATGGTCCAAGTTACTAAATTATTACCCTGTGAAAAGTTCAAACAAAATCAATTGTTTAGGTTTGAAAATAAAACCACACTGTCAGGAGGTGAAGTATGTAAAATTAACTTACTGATTGTGACTCTGAAATAAACCTATATGAACGTGAGAATTATAGAGAAGCAAGCAATGACAATGACAACAGTTCATAGCTGGAGCAGAAAGTTTGCCAATTCTGATGAAAGGTCACCAGCCCAAAATGTTCTCCTCTTTCAGTCTCAACAAGGAACCAGCAGTTCTGTTTTCAATTCCATTTCTAGCATTCCAGTATTTTGTTAGGATAAAGATTTCTGTCAATTAGTTAATTAGCATTGACACCCCTATGTCGAGTACAAAGCAACTGCAAGAAAAAATTTAGTTATATACAGAAAATAAAAAAGTGACCATGTTGGTAAAATGTACCAGGACAAACTGCCCATTAAATTTTTCTTCCCGAGTTCCCTTGAAGGCATGCATTCCGCAGTAAAATTATAATGTATTTTTTCTTTGTATCCAATCATTTCAGGATAGGAAGATACTTTCACTGGTAAATTCATTTCAGTATAGTGCCTCAATTTGAACTCCACCTGAGCCTATTGGAGAAACGCAAGATGTTTGACAGCACTATTCAATAAATTTAAAAAAGGACAACAAAAAACTTCCTCTTTCCCACGAACAGGAGTTTGATTTGTTTAGCCTCTCCTCAGACCACAGAGCTTCACATGTTAGAATCCTGGCTATTCCTTATGAATCTCATCTAACAGCTTCAGGTAGTCCTCGGGGAGTACGGCAATCAGAATCACACACAAATTGGTATAAATCTGTAGTATGCAGTGTTAGTAATGAGCTGGTTTCAAAATTTCAGCTATTTTAGGTCGTCCAGCAAAATTACTTCCATCCCTTTACTCGAACACTGGTTGGTTATTCTTAAGTGCTTTTTGTCTGAATTCTCAAAACTTCTTCAAATCATATCACAAATAATCAGAATTGTTTAATTTCACTTCATCTTTGAAGCTGTTCTTTTTAACCTCTTGTATCATTTTAAAAGGCATGCCCAGCCTCCACTTTGTTATTTAAGAGATTGTTCTCCATTTACAAGATGGACAATAAATAGCAGCTGAACTGTCGGATGGATGTAACTTCATTCTGTGACCAGTGTTCACAACTTATCCTTTAAAGCAAGCTACTTACAGTGGCATGAAGTCTTCTGGCTTCATATGATTTATTTTCACAAATCCAATTCTTCCATTTGCTTCATTTCTCCCCAGAAACCACTGCAGACATGTACTGAGGAAGCCAATGATCTCAATTCTGTCACCAATTTGAAAGCTCAGTTCTTCAGGCCCAACACCTTCATACTCAACCTCTGCCACACACGATCCCTGTCCTGGCCAAATAGTTAAAACAGATTAACTCACTTTGAGATACTGCCAGCTATATTTAATGCAGCTTTTCTTCAACCATTAGTTTTAAAACTAATGTCCCTGGAGACAAATTATTTTTCACTGTTTGTACCTTTTCCATAATTGATTCATACCAATGAACTGCTGTAAATCATTAACATCTTACCAAGTGGATGAGGAAATTCTGCTGCCACGTTATTCAGTGTACCAATGTCTTCACTGTGCCTTTTGAAAAACCACCTTAAAAGTGGAGAAGATGCCGGTGTAAATAGATTATACAGCTAACAGAACGATTAATATTAGCTAGTTGAGTCTGTATACTCTTCTCAGCTTGTAAAAATATGTTTACATTTATGAAAATCATGAAGGTAAATATACCTTTATTTTCATTTTTCAGAGAATTCCACCTTTCTCTTAACTAATACTACTTTTGCAACGAATAGGAGAAAAATCATGGGCTGGAAATTGCTTGGTTGTATATGTTCTACATTAAGGCCACACAGAGGAGAAGACATGACTTGGAAGTGAGCTTGCAGCTGATGGTTTTTCTTCTGTTGCCCTTCGTCTTTCCAGGTAGAAAAAAGGTACAAACAAAACTGCCAAGGGGAGATGCCGCAGTGAATCCCATAGGTTATATATTCTACCTTCACTGTGCACTGGCAGTTGAGGAAGTGAGTTTTGAAAGTGCTGAAGGGACTGGTCAAGTGGGCTGTTTTGTTCTGGATGATATCACATTTCTTAAATGCTGTTGTAGCTTCATTAACCAAACAATGGAAGAAAATACCATTACACTTCTGATCGGTGCCTTGCAAAATGGTGGCCAGGCTTGGAGGAGACAATAATTTTGTGATAATGTCACTTGGCTAGTAATCCAGAGGTCCATGCTGACCATCTGGGGACATGGCTTCAAACCCTACCACGGCAGTTTGATTAATAAATCTGGAATAAAAAAAATACTAGTCTCAGTAATGTTGACTATAATCAGTTTTTGTTATCCAGTTACGCATTTACTAATGCACTTTTGGAAAGGAAATAAGGTAACTTATTCATTCTAGCCTACACCAACTCCAAGCCCACAATGTGTTTACTACTTGTCTTCCTAACCAGGTCATGCAGGCAATTAGGGGTAAACAACAAGTACTCATACCACATAAAAGAACATTAAAGACCAAGTATAAAAAGGAGGAGAATTACTTACTGTAAAATTCCCAGCTTCTCCCTAAAGTTCACTACCTTAAAGCAATAGGATCAGAGAAATTCTGGCACTTACTGATGAAAAGGGACAAGAAGCTCCATGTGAGATTTTGGAACAGAAATCTTCTTTCCATTGATCAGAGATTTTCCTGACAATTCAGAACCACTCTTTGCTTTATCAACAACAACAAGGTTATTCCCTCTGGGCTGCTGGTCATTTTCTTCACTTTTCTGAAGACTGAATGGATACTTCAAAAAAAACGTTCCTAAGGAAAAGAAAAGAATAAATGTGAGCCACCAAACCTTTAGTGACTTCTACTTCTGACCCTACCAGAGTGTGTCTGGGAACAGGGAGATGTCATACCATTTTAATATTGCACCCATGTGACATGACAGGCCATATCCCAACCCAGATGGCTACACAGACATTTAGAAATGGCCTGCAAGGGTATTCAGTAGCCCTCTCTGGATGTTCAAATTATGATGAGAAAACAGCAAATACCTAAACTGGCAGTCCCCCCAGCCCACAGGGGTCAAATCCTATCCTGATAATCCTAATTACCTTGTTTGAGGTGACACTTCAGACTTTCCAGGCTTGGAATAAGGAACGCACAGCTGAACAGTGACAGTAATAAATCATCAGTCCCAGTGCTACTTGATGCTTCTAACTTAATAATTAGTTTGAGCTCATGTCAGTGCTAGAGATTGAAGCAATTTCCATTTCAGACATCCAATATTTAGTACCTGTAGTAAACACTCTGACACAGCACATTTAAAAGAACTACAACACGTTTTTCCATCAAGCAACTTCAAAATAGTGAAATGTCCAATGGTGCTTCTTCACTGGTGCCATATCAAACAAAATGTGGCACCAAGCTCCAGTAGGAGGTTCTTGGGCAATTGTTGAAAATCTTGGTCAAAGAAGTGGATTTTAAAGTGGCATCTTAAAAAAAAAAGGGAAAAAAGGAGCTGGGGAGGTTTAGAAGGGACATTTTAGAGCTAAATGCCTCAAGTCACTGCAGAGAAGTTCTGGAGTGAAGGTGCCTGACCATCAACTACCTGGCACAAAGGAAGATAGTGGTGTTTGTTGGAGTTCAGTCATCTCAACAGGCGCTCCTCAGGGTAGCGTCCTAGGTCAACCATCTTCAGCTGCTTCAAATGACCTTCTGTCCATCAGAGAGTCAGAACTGGGGATGTTCATTAAAAATTGTATCACATACTGAAGCAGTCCATGTTCAAAATATAACACGACCTGGATAATATTCAGCCTTGAGCTGAAAAGTGGTAAGTAAGATTTTTTTTTTAAAAAAACCATACAAATGCCAGGTAATGAATACCTCTAATAAGACACAAATCTTCCTTGATATTCAATGTCATTACTAAATCCCTGACTATCAACATCCTTGTTGTTACCATTGACCAGAAACTGAACTGGACTCTCGTTATTTATGTGGTTAGAAGGTAAGCAGTTAGGAATCTTGCAGCAATTAAACTCACCTCCTGACACCCTTAAGCATTATCTATCATCTACAAGGCACAAGTCAGGAATATGACGGAATACTCCCGACTTGCCGGGATGAGCGCAGCTCCAACAAATATACGAAGACGGGTGGGTGCAGACAGGCCAAGTACGCTGGGGAGAGAGAGTTTGGTGGTAGATACAGATTGCAGGAGGCAGAGGCGAAAAGTATGTCTCAGTGTTGTCAGGCTTTGACTTTGTTAGAATAGCACTCCAGCCCTTATTCCAAACACCTCTTGACACTCCATAACCCTTCAGGCCATCTCAACCTCCAAACAACCCACATGGCTGTTCATGACCAACCCTCCTCAGCATGCTGGGCTATACACTATAGACTGTATAGAAGCAATAAACACTACTAGCAATAAATAACAGTAGTTGTAAAACCAAATATTCCTGAAGAGGAAAAAAAATCAAAATCAATCATTTGAAACTTCCAATTATGTTAAAACAAAACATCTTTCAACACACAGATCAATAAAAAAAAGTGTCAAATCATATAGACCCTTTCAAGAGCTGAAACCTCTCAACTTTATACAAATAAACTGTGAAATTGATAGTACAGATCAGGCAAACTGAGTTGTCAATCATGCACTTGAACACTTAAACTGAGGAATTAATACCCAAAAAAGTGGATGAATGGATATGGAAGTGAGATAACCTAGTGCGTGTTTCAAAAAGGATTCCCTTATGCAGACCATGGTTCACTGAAACAGGAGGTGCTGAGAACCAGTTTCTAAAACGCTGACCATTCTCCATGAAAGTTATGGAGTTGGCCATAGCTATGGCCATGCCCATCCCCAGAATGAAGCCAACCAGGTCTGGAGTGCCAGGTGCAGACCCAAAACCTGAGCCAGCCATGCCTTTAAAAAGGGCCTGGTGAAAAATCTGAAAACCAGGGCTGGACTCCCATTTTTTAAAAAATGGCTCCTAACTCAGCAAAAGTCCAGGCTAACATCTATCCCCTTGTCTCTCTCTTTCTTTAAAATGGTCCTTAAAAGCTAAATCTTTGAACAAACTCTTAGTCACACGTGATGTTAGTTGTTTTATAGTGGTCCTGTGTTGTGTTTTACTGGGGACAATGGTGCTGTGTAAATGCAAGTTGATACTGAAGTTTTGGTTGAGACGTTCTCAGTTGAAATGCAATTCAAATAACAGATCCTCACCTTCCTGCAAAAGAAGGCCTTTGCACATCACTTTGAGAGACTCGTCACTTATCTGCACCTCAATCCTGACATCCTCTTCATTGAGACAATTCAGCCAAAAGCCTTGATCTAATAGTGCATTTTCCATGCAGTGACTAATCAAGCCTAAAACAGCAAGAGGAATAGTAATTGCAGAGCAAGGCAGTGGTCATCTAGACATCTACCAATTTTTATTTTCTGTTCAGTAATCCCAAAAGATCTCCACAACACACATTTAAAAATACAGTTTACACTGATAGTGTATTTAAAGTATAAATCTTCGAAAACATTTTTTTCCCGGATCATTGTATAATGAATGTGGATACTTTAAAATCAAAGATGAACTATAAAGGAAAATCACCTGCATCTGTTATATTAAGACTTATAAACATACAAAATCAGGAGCTGAGAGAGACCATTCAGCCCCTCAGGCACACACTGCCATTTCGTAAGATTATGGTTACCCTAGTTGGTAAAATCCACATTCCCTCTTGTCCTCAACAGGTTATCACCCGGCTTCGTCCTGCAGCACGGTGGCTCAGTGGTTAGCACTGTTGCCTCACAGCACCAGAGGCCTGGGCTCAATTCCCCTCTCGGGCAACTGTGTGGAGTTTGCACATTCTCTGTGCCTACGGGGGTTCCTTTTGGGTACTCCAGTCTCCTCCCACAGTCTAAAGATGTGAAGGCTAGGTGGATTGGCCATGCTAAATTGCCCGTAGTGTTCAAGGATGTCTAGTTTAGGCGGGTTATAGGAGGATGGGTCTGGGTGGGATGTCCATGGGTTGGTGTGGACCTGTTGGACCGAAGAGCCTGTTCCCACCCTGTAGGGATACTACGATCTTAAGAATCTACCTGCCTCTTCTTAAACATATTCAAGGACTCTGTTTCCACCTTTTCCCAAGGGAGGTACAAAGACTCAAACCTTGGATGAAAAGGTGCTTCATCTGTTTTAAATGGGTAGCTCCTGATTTTTAAACAGTGGCCCCCTCACTCTAGAGCCGCCTATAAAACAAGACATCCTCCCCACATGTACCTTGTCATGACCTCTCAAGATCTTGTACATTTCAATCAAGTCACTTAACTTTTCTAAAATCCAGAGGATACAAGCCAAGCATGGCAAACCTTTCCCCCTAAGGCAACTCCCACCCAATTCCAGGTATTAGTCTGGAAAATCTTCTCTGAACTGTCTCCAATGCATTTACTTCCTTAAATCATGGTGACAAATATTGCACTTCATACTTCAGTTATTGTCTCACAAGTGCCCTGTATAACTGAAACAAACTCCCTACATTTGCATTCAATTCTCCTCACAATAACAGACCATTCTGTTAAACTTTCCTATTACTTGTTCTTCTTGAATACTAACCTTCTATAATCCATGCAAGATGACACCTAGGTAGCTTTGGTACCTTGGAGCTCCACAAGCTCACAGCATTTAGATAATGCTTTTCTTTACACTGTTACTGTCAAAATGGACAATTTCTTACTTTCCCACATTGTACTCCATATGCCACAACTTTTCCCATACACTTTAATAATCGATTTCATTGTGGTCTGCTCACAACTTTCCTTCCTACCCACCTTGGTGTGATCTGCAAATTTGACAACCATAACTTCCATCCCTTCGCCCAAGTCAGTTTACCGTTGTTTATGATTTATATAAAATATCTCAGCACTGACCCCTGTGCCACACCACTTATTACATCCTGCCAACCTGGGAAAAAAACCGATTGATGCATACGCTGGCTAGCTAACAGGAAGCAATCATCTATCCATGCCAATATGCTACGCAGTTTTTTGTTTTTCCACAATAACCTTTAGAAGATTAAACACTACTACCTAGTGAGTAGTATGTTGAAAATTTCCAAATTTCTTCAAATGTTTTAAAAGTAATCACAATCAAGTCTTGGTCACTGTGTATGGACAGCAGCCTGGCTGAAAGTTCCTAAAAAAAAGGGAGAAAAATACATAATTAAATAAATACAAATAAATGTGGCACACTAGAATGATCAACTTGCTCTGAAAGAGGGTAACATTCTTAAACTCATCCATTTTTTTCTTCAAAAAAAAAAAGGAAACTTTGAAAAGCAATGTGACGAGTGATGGTTATGCAAACCTGTCCCATGGAATGAGGGACCAACTAATTCAGTTGGATGATTAAAAATAGCAAATGCCAGAAAAGCTTGCATGTATGGCAGCATCTGTGGGGAGAGATACAGAGTTCATGTCTCAAGTCTGATAGGATTCTCCTTCAGAAATCTGAGCCAAGAACTTGCCATTAGGCAGAATACACATGAATTAATTAACTGCTGGTACAAGTTAGGAACACATTATAGAAGGGGAAAACACGCAAACTGATAAAGTTTGTATTTTGGCATCACTGGGAAATTGTGCCTAAAATGCACTCCTTAAATTATGCTTCATATTCCACACAACTTTATCTGCATCATAATAAATGTAAAATGCTTCCATTGTCATGACAGTCATCAGAACCTCAAAAAGTAATTCAGGTGTTTTTTTTATGTTGCAATTCCAAAATGTGATTGTTAAAAGAGGACTGACAGAGTAAAATGGCTGCGAACGTAAATTGAGTGCTTGTCTGGAGAAACAGAGACCCATGGACCCATAGAATGTCAGTCTGAAAGATGCAAAGAAAGCTTCAAACAGCCATCCTTCAAAGGTGAGGAAAGAGGGGAGCCTAAACGTCCTAGATTGTTATCTTTGTGGATACAATACATCATGAGAGGCTGATGATGCCTTGCTCAATCGAACGCTGCCCTCTGCAGATTATGTCCTAAATTCCAGACACATCTTGTGTTTTTCCTTTTGAAAGATACATAAGAACAAAGGTCAAAAAACCAGTTTTAACTCTACTGGAGTGTGCCATGGGCCTGAACGTTCCCATGTTTATGCTAGTAGGGTTGAGGTTCTCACATGTGTATTGGCCTGTGTTTAGGTGTTACCATGGTGTAAAAATCAAAAGTCGAAGAATAATCCACTAGTCACCTCTATGTTGCAGGTGAAGGAGAGTCTCACTGAGTGCTGGAAATCAGCTGGCTAGCAAAATGTGTGCACATGCACCCTCTGGTCTCACTATAAGAGAAAAATCATAGAATCACAGTTTCTGCAGTGCAGAGAGAGGCCATTTGGGCCATCAAGTCTGCACTGACTAGCTGAACATCTTCCCACCCAGATCACATCCCTGTAACCCCACATTTACCCTGGCTCATCCACCTGGCCTACACACCTCTGGATGCTACAGGCAATTTAGCAAGGCCAATCCACTTAACCAGCACATCTTTGGACTGTGGGAGGAAACTGGAGCACCTGGAGGAAACCCACACAGACAGAGCAAGTACGTGCAAACTGCATGCAGACAGTCAAGGGTAGAATCAAGCCCAGGTCCCTTGAAGCAACAGTGCTAACCACTGGGCCACCATATCACTTGTTCATTGCTCCTCATCACTCATCCTAGAAAAATATCAATTTATACTCATTGGCATTAAACTACGTCCACCACGAGTCTTCCCAATGTGCCAGTGAAGTCTATTATCATCTTTATTGCTTATTAGGTTTCTGAATTGTACATCTGTGAATTTTCAAATTCTTCCATATATACCCAAAATCAAGGCCGTACATATATCTCAGGTGCTCAAATAGGTGGTGGTTCCAACATCAAACCCAGGTAATATCATTGCACGGGCCCCCAGTCTGAAAAACTACTGTTCATCACTAATGTTGGGCCAGAGGGAGGAGGGTAACTTCTTCAGGTTAGGCATCCCTGGAAGAGGCTTCGCAGTGAGGTTAAAATAGTATCAGAGATAATAGGAACTGCAAATGCTGGAGAATTCCAAGATGATAAAATATGAGGCTGGATGAACACAGCAGGCCAAGGGTCTAGGCCCGAAACGTCAGCTTTTGTGCTCCTGAGATGCTGCTGGGCCTGCTGTGTTCATCCAGCCTCACATTTTATCATCTTGGAATTCTCCAGCATCTGCAGTTCCCATTATCTCTGTTCATCACTAATCTTTGTTTTCGTCCCGAAGCAATTTCACATCCATTATCAGTGTTCTTTTAATCAAACTTTTTTCTTAAACTTTCCCCAATAATTCTATTATGGGATACATCATAAAAAGCAATTTTTAATATCCATTTCCACATTATTAACTGCACAATTACAGGTGCTGAAAATGTACTGTAAATCAAAATCCTGGAAAAACACTGGTCAAACAGCATTTCTGGGGAGAAACAAAGTAAGGGACAAAGATAGGATCACAGAAACAAAGGCTGCAGCATGCCAATGAACTGAAAACCTGTTCTGCAGCCTTAACATACTGTAAGTCACAGATTCATTCAGCACAGAACCAGGTCCAACTCGCCCATGCTAACCAGATTTTCCCCAAACTAAACTAGTCCCATTTGCTGGTATTTGGCCCATACCCATCTAAATCTTCCCTATTCATGTATCTGTCCAAAATATCTTTCAATTGTAATTATATCTGCATCTACCACTTCTTCTGGAAGTTCATTCCACATCCAGTATGAAAATGTTATCCCTCAGGTCCCTTTTAAATCTTTCTCCACACACCTGAAAATTTCGCAGTCTAGTTTTGGACTCCCCTATCATAGGGAATAGGCCTTTGCTATTCACCTTATCTATGCCATTCATGATTTTACAAATTTCTTTAAAGTCACCACTAACCTCCTGTGCTCCAGTGAAAAAAAATGTTCTAGTCTACCAATCCTCTCCTTATAACTCAAACTTCCCAGTCCCAGTGACATTCTTTTAAATCTTTTCTGCGCCTTTTCCAACTTAATAACAGACTTCCTATAGCAGGGCAACCAGAACTGTACACAGTACCCTGAATGTGGCCTCACCAACATCCTGTAACAGTGCAACATGGCATCACAATTCCTATACTCATTGCTCTGACCAATAAGGGAAAGCGTACCAATGTCATCTTCACCACTGCCTACCTGCGATGAAAATTTCCAGGAACTATGTACTTGAACTTCTAGGACTTTGTTTGACAACACTACCCAGGGCCCTACCATTGACCATACAAGTGCTGCCCTTGTTCATCTTACCAAAATGCACGACCTCACATTTATCTAAGCTGAACTTCATCCACCACTCCTCAGCCCATCGGCCCAGTAGCTCAGGATCCCATTGTACTTAAATAACCTTCTTCATTGTCCACTAAAGAGGAGACTGGGCAAGGAGTCTCAGCCTCTGGAACTGCCACCCAATTTGATTAGTCAGCAACACCAACAGTGTTGGCAGTGACAGAGCTCAGTAGATGGCACTGCTGAGACTGCAGGCTGGTCCACAAAAGGGGGGCCTGATGAATGCCATAGTGAAGTAGTCAGGAGTATCACATGTGGAACATATAACCATCTTACAGGACATGTGGGTGAGAACGGAGCAGGCTTTTAAAGGATAAACAGATAAAAACTGGATTCTGTCTACATTGAGAGCATCCCCAAAAGTTCAGCCAATGATTGCATCCTCCCTTCACATCATTTTAAATGCAATAAAGCAAAAAAAAACAAAAAGTTGAAGGGCAGTGCAATAATGAGGTCAACCAAACTGTTAATAAACTAATTCGACACTTATTAGGCTGAAAGACTGAATTTGACACCCACCCATGCTCTGTATTGTGGGGTGAGCTTCGGGCTGGGTAGAAAGCAATGTGCTAACCATCCAAACTATTTCACATGTACCCATGCCTGAAAACAAACCTGATGGCTCATGTAATATCCAGTCTAACATATCTGATTGGGATGACCTTTCACGAGAACCAAAGATACAAATGTCATGGGTTTGAGATGATAGCAGAGGGAAGAACAAAGAGGATGGCCTCGGATAGAATCAAGGGTAGGAGGGATTAAATGGCGAGCAACATGATGCTGCGAAAGCCAAAAACAGCAGCAATGAGTATGTGAAAAATGAAAAAAAATGGTTCAGAGAAGGTTTGCTTGCAGTGTGGCCAGGTAACTGCTACACACAGGGATAAGGAAAGAAACCAGACAAGATCAAACCAAACCAAAAACATGATGGGAAAAGAAAACAGAGTCAGAGGTTATGAAATAAAATGTTGAAAATAGTGTTTCGTCTAGAAGGCTATCCAGAGCGTCCAGTTGAAACAGATGTTAGTCAAGCTTGCATTGATCTTCACTGGAACTAAAGCACGACACTGATAGAAAAATCAGAACAGAAACAAAGTATATAATTAAAATGATAAGCAATAGGTCATGCTTGTGGATTGAATAGAGGTGTTCCACAAAGCAGTCTTTTCTCCACCCCCTGCCCCGGCCAAATTAAGCAATCACACAGTCTGTGTTAGTTCTCCACACTGTGCAGGACATAACAAGTAGCAAAATTAGTGTCTTAAATTGAAAGGAGTACAAGTAAAGTGCTGTTTAATTGGGAATGGGCTGTTTTTCACTTTGTACTGAAAGATGGAGAAGATATTTTAACAGAAGTTGCCTTGAAAAAGTGCCATAGGAAAGGATGTGAAAAGGGTATACTAGGGTGTTGGTAATGGTTATTTCAAAATAATGAAATAGAGGGAAGATGTGTTTGCTGGTAGCATCTCACTGGTGTTGGTTGTGGATGATGATTGAAGAGAGAAGCTGGTAGGGCGGAAGGTGAGAAGAGGGAATGTTAACATGATTCTCCGGGTTGGGGGGAAAAAAAGAAGACAGATGAAAGCAGAATTGCGAGGGTGGTTGGGGGGCATGTTGGGAGACAATCCTCAACTGAGGAAAATTGAAGACATTATCAGAAGTGTGAATGCAAAAGGACAGAGAGCAGAAACGGACAAACAGCACTATGGTGAGGAATGAGCATGTTGCTGAGAAAATGTCAGAGTGATGGTTGCTTAGCTAAACCTAAATGGAGAAACGCAAGGTTGCATGGTGAATTGGAAACAGAAATTTAGAAAATACTCTGGTTAGACAGCATCCATGGAGAGACAAACAGAAAACATTTCACGACTGGGAACTTTCAGACTTCCAGCATCCAGGAGTAGCTTCTTTTATTTTGATTAATGAAATTGGGGCAGTAAATTACAATGGCAGTTGGTAGCCCCAAAGTTTAAAGAGCCTCCTCAAAAACTACAAGAGGTAACAAAGCAATGTTACTTGTGAGTCATCCCTAATCCACACCTAAAGGATCACAGTACTCAAGGATCTCTTGGGATTTTAGCGCCAGACTTTTGGAGAGCCAGAGTCTGGGAAACCCAGAAAGGGTATTTTGAAAGTTTAGATAGGAGAATCAGAAACATTCCTCTGATTTTACTAATAATGCTTGGCCTGTGCCAATGGCAGAGGCATGCTCAGTTATTGCCCACTTGGGGTTCCCCAGACAATTCTAGGTTTCCATAGTGGGAATAGACAGCCAAACAGAACACATTTTCCATTCCTGTTCAGTTTTACTACACTTGATGTGCAGCACTGAAGCAAATCTTCTGTACTCTCACTTACACTAAGGAGTGCTATGACCTCTCCACAGTCATTCTCTAGAATGCGCAGCTTTGCTCTCAGCCAGTCCTGTAGCTGAATGTCAGGAAGTCCTGTTGTTTGTCGTTTCATTATCAGTTTCAGTGAAATATCTATCAAGGAAACATAGGCAAGGAATTTATAAAAGTTACTGCATTTTATATGTGCACAAGAAGTTTGCATTTACATTACCAATAACTACTGTTTTACATTTATCAACTCCTAATAAGTGTTTCCAGTTAGAGTTACACATTGTAATGTGACCTTATCTTGTCATCAGGTTTCTCTAACCTGTGTCAGGAATAGAGGTCACTGGAATCCACAACCCTATAAAGGAATCTTGTTTTTTTTAGAAAAAAAAAAGAAAATATTTTGATTTCCCTTTCTTTCGGCATTACACATGGAACTTGAACGAAATGGTAGTCTGCAGAAAAGGACCTCTCTGCAGTCTTCCTTAGACTGTGCTAGATTCCATCAATAGAGAGATAGAGAGAGTTTGCTTTTGCCTGAATTTTTCTCTTCCTCGCCCAAATCAATGAATTTACTGCTAAAATAAGATCTGTGAAAAAAAATTGACCAAGCTAAGACCCCAGCAAAATTACAATGAAAGGCAGCAAGTACAAATCTTTTATTTGAAGCTTAGATGAAGCAGTAAGGGATATGACAAAATCATTGGCAGAAGATTTAACTGTCATTATTTGATTGGCCCTCCTTTGGAATTTTATGAAAAACCACACCATTTCTGAACTACTTCCACCCATGCTGAAATGATAGTGTACCAAATCCATGAAGGTGGAATGGATACTTTTCAAGTTAAAACAATTGCTTTATTTCAATAAGCCAACATTTTTATGCATTAGTACTTTAGAACACTGAAAGATTTGCTATATATAGCAAGTTCAGCACAGTTTCAATGCAGTGGGTTGCTGTCGAAAAGTGTTCCACAAACTAGGGAGAATGTGACAATGATGCAGGAAAGATACAGGAACGAACTTGCAAGAGGGTGTTGTCTGCATCTTTCTCCTCCTACAGTGGTGCAGTTGCAGCTCTATTAAGTCCAATTCCTCATACGCAGGAATCCCCAGTTTCAAATTTTCACCATTCTACAATTTAAATGCATTTCTTTCAGTTTGTCACTTTACCTCTGCACAGGGCAAATTTAATGCAAGACGTGCTTGTAAGCAAGCCTTGGGATCTATCCCATCAGACAAAAAGCAAGCTCTGATCAAAGTAATCAACTTGAAATATTAACTCCTCCCACCACATGCTACCATACTTGGTGAGTACATCTGGGTTTCCTGCTTTGTTCAGTTTTTCAGCAGATGCAGCATTTTTCTTTTAAAGAAATAAAAGCAGTATCAGTGCACGTCCACTTCCTGAGTCAGCTTCAAAAACTGATTAGACTTCTTCACACAAGTTCTGCAGCACTGTGGATTATTGTTTGGCCCTGGATCCAAATTCTTATATTATCCATTTCTCTAAACATCGCAAGAAAAAATGTAATTCCTTTTAAACTTGCTCTCAGCCTCTAAGAGGTACTTCAATGCTCTCTGCCTGCCTGGATGTATGGGGCTGAAGTACACTCAAGGAACTTGATGTAAGCTGAAGCAAAGCAGTGCATTTGCTAACATGCCATGCACCAGCTGAAAGCTCCACCACTTCATGCGACTGTGTACTTGCAGAAATTTCTGAGAATGTTACCAGGACAGAGGAATCTCCACTCTGTGAGGAAACTAATGAAGTTGGAAGTTGGGACTGTTGACCTTACAGCAGAGAAGACTAAAGGCAGATTTAACTGATGTTTCCAAGAAGCGATTTGGTACTGTATGTTGGTTTCCCCCAACAGGTCAGTCACTAACCAAGAGAAAATAATATACTTTCGTTTACTCGCCATTTGTCACAACCTTGGTTTTGGGTTGGCTACATTTGAATCATGATTTCACAGTACTGAAGTCAAGTGAAGGTACAGTCAGGTGAATGGCCATCCTCCCCCTCCTTCACACAACTCCAACCCCCCCCAAGGTCCCTCACCTCTTTCACTCATTCTACATTGCCATTTACTTCACCGAACTGCATCCTCCCACATCTCCCTATTTTTTACCCATCTGCTCCCCTCGCATCTTCCCCCTCCTCCACCGCCCCATACATATTACCCCTCCTCTACCTTTCACCCAGCTTCACCCTGACCCCAAATCTAGCTCCACCTCCACATCTCCATATCTCCCTTTCTTCCCACAGTCTCCCCACCAACTCCTTCATTGAGGTGGGTACAGAGGTCATTAAATTAAAAAGCTGAGTTTTTCCAATAAACAAAGAAACAAATGCCTCCCCATTCAAAGCGATTTTTGTAGCAGCAGCAGCAGCAATAGTTTTGCCAGTAATGCCCCAAATCAAGACTTTTAAAAATTTTAATCAACCAGCTTCCTCAATGTGGTACCTGCCACACAGATAGTTTGCAGCAGCTCTTACCCATTCTGTGGGAGCAACTATTTAGTGTTGACTAGTTCTGGCAACTGGGGGAAAGCGGCATTTACAATAAACTTTTGACGCTATTAAAAAGAGAAGGAAGTGACGTGTGATGAGCATAAAGGGAACTGGTGAGGATTTCTAAGGTGAGAATTGGGGTGCAGTTTTACAGGAGAAATTGGAAACAGTTCTCTTGATAATGTTCAAGGATTAATTTAGGGGAGAATTCACTGTACTAATTTCCGTACATGAATACCTACATTCTACAGGAAACAGTATAGTGTTATGAAAGTTCAGTGCACAAGGTTTCAGCCTCATAATGGTTCAAGTACATTTAAAGCAGTGTACACACATTGTAACTGCTTCAGTATAAGTTGTGAATCATTCTCACCTGTTTCCCAATTTCCCATGGCTGATGAATCATGTGATGGTTTTTCAGGAAGTGAAACAGTTGTCTTGCTTTCTTCTAATGGACCCTCTACTGGAATGCACAGATCAGAAACAACAAAAAAAAATCAGGGGTCTGTGCAATCTTCTAAACACAATAACTTGGAATTTGCAAGGGTTTTCACCACAAACCACCGCCTCTCATCATCAGCCCTCTGAATCAGACTGCAAATTGTGACCTTTAATTCAAAGCAAAGTGCAATAGTTCGGAGAGGGGATCCAACTGACTACAGAACTGCCAGGATTTGAACATCACGTGCTTAATTTAGAAGTAGAAATTCAAATAAAAAAAAAACACACTGCAAGGTGCACACTTTAACATCTGGACAGAAAGGAGGTGGAAGTTGGTTCTTCCACTAACACAGTCAATCAGACACAGGGGAATTAGGCCAAAAATGTATTGCTATATGAAGAAGAGGAGGAGAATTTGGGGGTGGGGGGGGAGGGGTGATGACCACACATGTTGATGGGTGAAGATGGACTCCCAATTCAAACAGCCAAGGCTTGACAGGAATAAAAGGCCAAGGTGTCACCAGTTGAATGTGTTGCTACTAGAAGTTCATCTGATATTGCTGACAAAATTGGGTGCAGAGGTGCTGTTTAAAAGGTACACAAGGATTCACCCTGTTTGGGCAGGGAGGAAAAAAAAAGTCCTATTAAAAGTGAGGAGGAGCTCGAGATTTTATACAAAGTCAATCATTTTTGTAGATGCGCACAAGCACAGTGGAGTTTTCAGTTGTGTTAAGTAATAAACAAGGAATACCTTTTCAGCTGTTACAGATAGTAGGAACTGCCGATGCTAGACAATCTGAGATAACACGGTGTGAAGCTGGATGAACACAGCAGGCCAAACAGCAGGATAGGTTTGACGTTTCGGGTCAGGACCCTTCTTCAGAAATTTCTGAAGAAGGGTCGACCCGAAATGTCAAACTTTCCTGCTCCTCTGCTGTTTGGCCTGCTGTGTTTATCCAGCTTCACACACCATGTTATACCTTTTCAGTTGTTTAGTACTTTCTTATTAAGCAATTTTTTGGTCGATTCTAAAGAACTGAAGAAGAGAGTCATGTCAGACTTGAAACACTTTTCATGGATGTTGCCAGACCTGCCGAGTTTCTGCAGCACTTCGTTTTTTTCCACCCCCCCAGATTTCCAACATTTGTGTTTTGCTTTTGTTTTGTTTATTTGATGTTGCTCTCAGTTTCTGTTTTACAATAAAAGTCTTTAAACATGAAATCTTGACTTGAATTCTATATATTAGTCATTGAGAAATTTCTCTTATGGTTTTTAAAATGTTACTCTTTCCAAGAGTGGCAAAGTTCCACCTGCTTCTCTTTGCCCACTACACAAATTTAGCCAGAATCTGAAATCATTTGACGTTTCCTTTTCCTCTGTTTGAAAATCCATACCAATTTAACCTTTGTTCAATGGAATTGTTGATGCAGATCTGGTAACAGCTACTGCTGATCTGGCCTCAAAAGTGGCATGGTGCTGAATATCATTATGGTTGCTGACTTCAATCTTCTCACCATACTTCAGCTTTTATCTTCACTCAGGGAAATGTTGCTAGTTTGACTTTGCTTGATCTAACATATTTTTGAAGTGTTTTTTCCATTTGCTGCCTATGAAAACTGTAATATATTTGGCTGCTTAGAGAGCTTGATGCGATCACTGCAGCTAGACAGTGAATTCCTACTGAGCCTCAGTGCCATCAACTGCACATTGAGAGGGCTAATATTTTCATGACGAAGACAGGTAAATTTCTCAAGCTCAGTTTGCAGTAAAGCCCCCTTGCTTTTTTGTAATGCTAACAAAGTTGCCACATCTGACAGCACTGGCCTATAGGAACAGTGTTATTACTTAAGATCTCAGCAGAAAGCATTTTCCTGATACAAGCTGCTGGTGGGCATTGACCAAACTTTCAGCTTTCTATTCAAATTAAAGCACGCATCCAAATTCCTGGAGTACTCTTGGAGGGTTCCTAGAAGGTGGATTGCAAAAACTGCTTTACCATTTCTCCTTACAGCAACTAGATGTTCTGTATACTGAAATAATATTATCTTTTTATTTCATATTTCTACCATTTTCTGCCATTTCCTTTTGATCTGACAAGTGGATTAGGATTACTTTATAGTAACGGTGCCATATTCCCAGAGATTCATAGGCTGCTTTCTCATTGGAAAGAGATGAGCAGTGGTATGTTTAACCCAATGGTCACCAACCTTCAGGCAAGCAGCGAGGTGGAGAAGGCAGGACCTTCAAGATGACCATGGCCAGTGCAGGAATTGGATCCACACTGCTGGTATAGTCCTGCAAAGCAAGCCAGCTGTCCAACTAGCTGAGTTAATCAATCTGCACTTGATCATAAATCAACTGCACCCCAACCTGAACCAATCGGTCATTTTACAAAACAGTTGAATTGTTTTCACACTATCAATTAATTAGAGATAGGCCAAAACTTCTTAATCCTGCTCAGCTCTGAAACTATAGCAGAACAAGATTTCTACATTATTGGTGGACTTAGACTTTGACCTGCTAGTCCACATTGGATGAAGTCATTCACTTAAAGGAGCTGATTAACTGTTAAGTTTAGTTCACGACTCCACAATGGAAAGTAAGCAAAACAGGTTGTAAAATTTGAAGGCCCACTGAAATTAAGCCCTTTGATCAAAAGACCAAGTTAAACTGTGCAATGTTCTTTACGTTCATGGTCTAGAACACACCTTTGGGCCTAATGTCCAGCTGTGCATTGACCTAGACTCCAGTACCTAGCCTTGACCTGAATGAATAATTGATGGTCAGGAGACAAAAACTGGGAAATCCATGGTGAATGGATTATTACATATTAAAGGGACCCTCGGCATGTTTCAATTCCCAAACGTGCCATCTGGCCGTTATCCAACAGCAGGGAACTTATTCTGTTACTTCACATTCAATGTCTTACTTTGGACAATAAGACTGGACAGTCTTACTCTTCCCCTGTACAACAGGAGGCAACTCCAGGCCCTGAGTGAATGTGGCCTTATATGTGGGTATTTAGCATTCACCTGAGCCACTTTGCTTTCCAGTTGTTGAGGCTGCACAGGATTTCACTACGTTGCGTGAAGAATCAGACCAGTAACCTGAGGACCTTGAGGATGAACGGAAGGGTAATTTCCCTGAAACAAAGGTATGGAGTCTGTGATTTATTGACATTTCACGGAAACAAAAAAAAGTCATTTAAACAATTTGCAATTTGCATTTTAGTGGGTGCTGATCTGAATGTGGTATGAACGGTTTTCTAAAAGGCAAATATTAAATTTTAATAATTTAGTTACTTTAGTTTTAAGCAAGTGCTGTCACAAAAAAAACCCCACAAAATGTTCTAGATCTGTGATTGGTTTTACTATTTTGAATGAAAAAAGTCTCAACTAGAGTATTTCCCCCCACCCCCCACCTCAACCCCAGACATAAGCTCCTCATTGGGCACTGCAATTACAGAGTCAGCACCAAATAAAACTCCAGCAGGGGTTGTAGCTGACGATCAAAAATGACTTCCAGACCAGGAAGTCCCATGCCACAATTTGCAATAAGCCATGGACAGCATTAGCTGTTGGGCCTACTACATGCTGAGGTGATGCCCAAGAGGCCATGTCTCAGCATCCTCATGCAGGCCCATCTTCCTGTAGCACAATTCCTAACCTCATTCAACAGTCTGATGCCTGAGAAGTACCTCTGATGATCCAAAAAGTCTTTCATGGCTCTAAAGAATGTGGTGACTGCCTGGGAAACTTTGAGCAGAGATATTTACTCAAATCCGTAAGATTTAGGAGCAGATGTGAACTATTCAGCCCATCAATCCTGCCCCACCATTCTATGAAAGCATGCTGATCTGATAACCTTCAGCTCCACTTTTCTGCTTTATCCCCAAAACTCGTGATTCCCTTCGGGATTAGAAATCTGCCAGCCCTAAATATATTTAACAACCCAGCTTCAACAGCCTTCTGTGATTAATAATTCAAAAGAATCACTAACCTCAGAAAAGATTCCACCTCATCTCATTTTAAATGGGTGACCGTTAATCTGAGATTACAACGTCTGGTCCTATACTCTCCCATTGGGGGAAACAATCTTTCCACATTTACCCCATCAAGCACCTGAAAATTTTTAATCTATTTTAAGAAGGCCTCTTCTCATTCTTCTAGATTCCACGGAGTGCAAGCTCAACCTACTCAACCTCTCTTCAGTAGAGAATCCCTCCACACCCAGAGAACCTTCTTTGGACTGCAGCCAATACCAATAGATCTTTCCTTCGATAAGGGGGCCAGAACTGTTTACAGTATTCCAGCTGTGGCCTGATGAGTACCATGTACATCTTCAGCAAGGCTTCCCTATTTTTATACCCAACTATCTTTGAAATAAGAATCAACAATCCATTTTCCTGTCCTATTATGTAAACTAGGGTGCTAGCCTCTCAGAATTCATGCAAATCCCTGTGTTGTAGCTTTCTGTAGTCTTACCCTATTTAAATAATATTCAGCTCTTCTTATTCTTCCTGCCAAAGTTTTTGCCCATTCACTTTACCTGTCTATAACTTTGTCATCCTCGTTACTTGCCTTCTCACTTATTTTTCCATCATTTGCAAAATTGGCAATAGTACGTTCACTTTCTTTATTCAAGTTATTAATTTATATTGTAAATAATTACAGCCCCACTGACCGCTGCGGTACAACACTAGTAACCTTAAAATGTCCCCTTTACTCCAATTCTCTATCTTTTATTAGTATATGAGCATGGATAGAGGACTGAATAACTAACTCCAACATCATTGCACCATAGGCTCTTATCTTAAGTAGCCTTACATAGGGTACCTTATCAAGTGGCTTTTGGAAATTTGATTTGAGACAAAAAAAAATCTGCAGGAATCCAAAGATCAACAAACAGGAGGCTGGAAGAACACAGCATGCCAGGCAACATCTGAAGGAAAGGAACAGTCAACGTTTCTGGTATTACTCTTCTTCAGAACTATCCTGAAAAAGGGTAATATCCAAAACATTGACTGGTCCTTTTAGAAATCTACTCATTCAAATTATCTACCTTGCTTCCTACACCAGGAAGAACTGAAATAAATTTGTCAGATGTGATTTCCACTTCATAGACATGCTAATTCTGCTCAATTATAATTATGTACTTCTAAATGATCTACTATTACATCTTTTATAATAGACATTAGCATCTCCCCAATGGCTAAATTGTCCTATTAGTTCCCTTCCTTTTCTCTTTCTCTCTTTTTGTTTAAAGGATGTTAATAGACAGTTTTCTGTGCCCTTGGGAGTTTTAAGGATCTAGGAATTTTTGGAATGTTACTCCTTATGCATTCACTACTTTGTAGCTACTCCTATTAACATCCTAGGATGCAACCCATGAGGTCCTAGTGACTATTTGGCTTTGAGCTTTATAGTTTCCCCCAGTACTTTTTTTCCTCCTCTAGTGACAGAGATTATTTTTAATTCCTCTTCCCATTTTGTCCCTTGATTAGTTGGTATTTCCATAAAACTATTTATATCCTCTATCAGGAGGATTGAGACAAAATATTTGTTCATCTACTTTGCCATTTACTTGTTCCATATTATTAATTCTCCAGCCTCATTCTCTAGGGGCCCCATATACACTTTGCCTCTCTCCTCCTTTTTAATATATTTAAAGAGGAGTTCTTATTGCCCATTTTTATATGGTTTGCCAGTGTACCCTCAGTTTTATTTCCTCCCCCCTCAATTTGGTTTTGGGCATCTTTTGTAGGCTTTTAAAACTTTCTTAAAACTGTGGTTTACCACTAATCTTTGCCACATGGCCCCCCCCCCCTCCCAACTTAACTTCCCTTGGTTAACCATTGTTGACTTATCCCCTTCCTAGGATGCTTCTTCCTCACTGTAATAAATCTTTGTTATTAGCCATGGCCTATTTTCTTAAATGCCTGCCATTGTTTCTCAACTGTGTCTTCTGTTAAACTCCTTTCACAGTATACCTCCGCCCTCTGCCCAAAAGTAGTTATCCTTACTTAAAAAGTTTAACACAGTTGCTGCCAAAATGTTTTCAGTTTGAGAGGGAGAAATTAAGTTAAGTTCAATCACGTTACTACCACTATGCCCTAAAGGATCTGTTACTCTACGATCATTTATTAAATCTGCCTCACTACACATTACCAAATGCAAAAAGTACCAAGAGAGATGAGCAGGATTGAAGAATTTATGGAAAAAAAATGTAAACGTAGATAATTAGTATAGGTGCAATTTATGGGATTAAAATTCAACATGCAATTGACTGCACGCTAAAAAGGTTAACTGGGGCTGTTACATTGAGTATGTAAACAAAGAAATTAGAGCTGGATTAGGCAATTCAGCCACTCACATTTGTCCCATCATTCAACAAGATCATGGCTGATCTGTCCCAAGCTTCAATTCCTCTTTCATGCTAACTCCTCACAGCCCTTACCTCCTTTGTAAATAGTTTATGAAGCTAAATGAGGCTTTCTGCTGTAAAGAATTCTATACATTTGCTACCCTTTGAGAAAAGAAAGTCATTTGCAGCTCACTTTTAAATAAGTGTAACTTATGACCCCTAACTCAGCCCACTAGTTGAGACGTCATCTCAACAATCAGCCCTGTCAAGATTCCTCAAAATTTTTAATCTTCTTTCCACAAGATCATCCCTCATTTTTCCAATCCCCAATGAATAAATCCCAAAGTTATTTAACCAATTTGCTAAGTCAACACCTTCACCCCAGGAATCAGCAGAGTGAACTACTGCCAATGCCACAATATACTTTAAGTATAGGAACAAAACTGTACACAGTATTTCAGGATAATGAAGTGTGCAGCCGGATGAACACAGCAGGCCAAGCAGCATCTCAGGAGTACGGACGTTTCGGGCCTAGACCCTTCGGAGAGGGGGCTGGGGTGAGGGGTCAGAGAGAGAGAGAGAGAGAGAGAGAGAGAGAGAGAGAGAGAGAGAGAGAGAGAGAGAGAGAGAGAGAGAGAGAGAGAGAGAGAGAGAGAGAGAGAGAGAGAGAGAGAGCGCGAGCGCCCTGGAGGTTGGTCCTAGGGTAACTTCTTCAGGTTAGGCATCCCTGGAAGAGGCTTCGCAGGGAGTTACAATTGTATCAGTGATAATTGGCCTTCTGTGTTCATCCAGCTTCACACTTTATTATCTTGGATTCTCCAGCATCTGCAGTTCCCATTATCACAATATTTCAGGTGCAGCTTTGCCAACACCTTGCTCAGTTGTAACAAGACACGCCTACATTTAAACCCCAACCCCCTAGCAATGAAGGCCAAAATTTCCATTTCATTCCTAATAACTCACAGCACCTGCATGCTAACGTTTTGTGTTTCAAATACATGAGCTACATGTTTTGGGGGTCTTGTTCCATTTAAATAACTGTCTGCCTTTTGATTCTTCCTAGCAAAGTGTATGACCTCACACCCACCAGCAGTAAAACACCAACTGCCAAATTTGAAACTACTTAACTCAAACTAGTTATATCCCTTTGCAGATCTATAACATCCCCATCCGAACTTGCACGGCCACCTATTTTTGTATCATTGGCAAGTTTGAAATAATTACACACTACTCAATCGAGATATCCAATATTGACGAGTAAATAATTGAGGACCTAGGACTGATCCTTGTGGCACTCCACTAGTAACATCTTTCCAACCTGAAAAAGACCCATCAATCCAGATTCTCTGTCTTTTATGTGTTAAGCAATCCTCAACCCATATCAATACATTTCCTAATATACTCTGGAGGTCCTATCTCACGCAATAGCCTTTTTGTGTCACCTTCAAAATAGAAACTGTAAATGCACTACAATTAATGATTCCCCTTTATCATCTCTGCTTGTTATAAACTCAAAATGGAACTGTAGCAAATTTGTCAAACATTATTTCCCTTTCACAAAATCATTGTAACTCTGGTTAAAGTAATCAATGCTGAATAATTGAAGCCAGTGCATTCTCCAGATTGCTGAATCCGATCCCCACAGAAAGGGCATAGAAAAGGGAAATTGTTAGAATCTATTAAGATGTGGTAACAGAACTGATTGCAAACTGTTATACATTTAGGCAATCAGTATGGAGATATGAATGGGGTTATGATCAGAGTCAGAGTCAGTTTTTATTATCAATATTCAACTTCTAGAATTTGACTTCAAGACAGAGATTTTTATGAACTAAAAATAACTTTATTAAAAAGTACACTGATGACCTATCATCTTACAAGCCAGGCAATGCATTAAAAGCAACTTTGGAGCAGAAAGAAGATTAAAGCAACATGACTAGATGCTCTCTCTCTCAAATCACAGGCACCAGTGCTGGTGAAAATCATTAACTGAGGACTTAATGTGCAAACTTTGCCACTGCTAAAGGAGTGAGACATAACTAAACAGCTCAACACAGATCTTTTCATTTTTGCAACTAAACGATGCTTAAATTTTTGTAAAACACATTTGCCTTTATTTTCCTGTATCACTATACTACCCTCTTCACTTCTAAGTTGAAGACTTGTGTTTATATGTGTGTTTGAAGTTATGTTTTGGTATTCTTTTTCCATCATAGTTAGGAATAAAATTCTAGCCTTTTCCAAAGAGGTTTAGAATTGCCTCTCCTTTACTTTTGGTCTTACGGCCCAAGTTTAATTGAAGTGTGACATTTTTCTTTCCAGAAAAATAAAGTTGCAACTGACCAGGAGGGTTTAAAATCAACAAGAAAAAGGAGCCATGACCTCTCCTTACCTGGTTTAAAAAGGACAGGAATTCATGCTTGACAGATCTCGGAAGAGTTTTTAAAACAGGTTTAGGAAAAGAAATGGGGGAAACCAGTAAATGTAGTGCATTTGGATTTTCAAAAACATTTAAATGACGTGCTGCACAAGAGGTTATTAGAGTTGTGGGATTGGAGACAACAATAAAAAGCATGTATCGAGGATGGGTTAACACAAAAATAGGAATAGATGAGTCATTCTCATTTCTGCAAGCTGTAGCTGGAGAAGTGCTGCAAGGATCAGTGCAGGTATTTGCAATTCAAATCAATCATCTAAATGAGGAGAACCAAGGCTAACACTTGCTGGCAACAGAAAGATAGGTGGGAAAGTAAGTGGTGCAGAGGACATAAGTGAGCTTTGAAAGGGTTAGAATGAGTGGGATAGAACACGGCAAAAGAAATAATGGGTAGAAATGTGAAGTAATTCACCTCAATGAGGGAAAATAAAAGGGAATTTTATTTTAAAATGGAGAGATTATGGAAAAGTTACTGTTCACGTACAGGAATCACAAAATTATCAGGCAGGTACAGCGAAAAAAGTTAGTAAGGTAAATGGTTTGATCACCAATATAGCAAATGGACTGGAGCATTAGTACAAGAAACACTAAATCTTAGGGTTCCCACGCTTGAAGTACAATGTCTTGTCCTATTTTCCTTATTGAAGGAGGATCCAATTGCCTTACAGAAATGACAACAAGCATTTAGTAGATTGATTCCTAAAATGACAGGATTGTCTTATGAGAATGAATAGACTGGGCCTGAATTCCCATGCATTTTAAAAGGATGAGACAGTCTGATAGCTTTTGCCCTGCTGCTACCGGACATTTGAACACATCTCTCAAACGTTAATCCCTCTCTCTGCACCTTCTCTGCCACTGTGTCACTGTATGGTACAGTGTGCAGAAAACAAAGTGCATCAGGGTAGCAGAACAATCTGCCTGTACTGAAATGTTCTGCATGCTGTACATGTGACAACAATAAATCAAATGCCAACTAAGTTAACAGCCTTGACAACGTTTATACTGGAAGGATATTCTCCCTGTTTGAGGAGAATAGAACTAGGAGGTTGTCATCTGTGAATAAAGGGGACAATCATTTTGGACTAGGATTATGAGGGGGGGGAAAAAGAAAAAGAGTGTTCTTCAACGGGGTTGAGAATCTTTGATTCTTTTTGCCTCAGATGGCATTAGATAATCAATTGTTCTTTTTATTCAAAAATCAAAAGAGCTTTTTTTTTGCTTCTAAAGATTTGAGTGATTGAAATCAGTAAACAAGGGTAAAAATCTTACCAGGATAATAAAATGTGAGGCTGGATGAACACAGCAGGCCAAGCAGCATCTCAGGAGCACAAAAGCTGACGTTTCGGGCCTAGACCCTTCATCAGAGAGGGGGATGGGGTGAGGGTTCTGGAATAAATAGGGAGAGAGGGGGAGGCGGACCGAAGATGGAGAGTAAAGAAGATAGGTGGAGAGAGTATAGGTGGGGAGGTAGGGAGGGGATAGGTCAGTCCAGGGAAGATGGACAGGTCAAGGAGGTGGGATGAGGTTAGTAGGTAGATGGGGGTGCGGCTTGGGGTGGGAGGAAGGGATGGGTGAGAGGAAGAACAGGTTAGGGAGGCAGAGACAGGTTGGACTGGTTTTGGGATGCAGTGGGTGGAGGGGAAGAGCTGGGCTGGTTGTGTGGTGCAGTGGGGGGAGTGGATGAACTGGGCTGGTTTAGGGATGCGGTGGGGGAAGGGGAGATTTTGAAACTGGTGAAGTCCACATTGATACCATTAGGCTGCAGGGTTCCCAGGCGGAATAGGAGTTGCTGTTCCTGCAACCTTCGGGTGGCATCATTGTGGCACTGCAGGAGGCCCATGATGGACATGTCATCTAAAGAATGTGAGGGGGAGTGGAAATGGTTTGCGACTGGGAGGTGCAGTTGTTTGTTGCGATCTGAGCGGAGGTGTTCTGCAAAGCAGTCCCCAAGCCTCCGCTTGGTTTCCCCAATGTAGAGGAAGCCACACCGGGTACAGTGGATGCAGTAAACCACATTGGCAGATGTGCAGGTGAACCTCTGCTTAATGTGGAGTGTCATCTTGGGGCCTGGGATAGGGGTGAGGGAGGAGGTGTGGGTCAAGTGTAGCATCTCCTGTGGCTGCAGGGGAAGGTGCCGGGTGTGGTGGGGTTGGAGGGCAGTGTGGAGCAAACTAGGGAGTCACGGAGAGAGTGGTATCTCCGGAAAGCAGACAGGGGTGGGGATGGAAAAAATGTCTTGGGTGGTGGGGTCGGATTGTAGATGGCGGAAGTGTCGGAGGATGATGCGTTGTATCCGGGAGGTTGGTGGGGTGGTGTGTGAGAATGAGGGGGATCCTCTTTGGGCGGTTGTGGCAGGGGCGGGGTGTGAGGGATGTGTTGCGGGAAATACGGGAGACGCGGTCAAGGGCGTTCTTGATCACTGGGAGAATACACCTCCTCCCACCCACCCTCCTGCAAAAATTCCATCCCCTATTCCCAATCCCATGCCTCTGCCGCATCTGCACCCACGATAAGACCTTCCACTCCCGCACGTTCCAGGTGACCAAGTTCTTCAAGGACCACAACTTCCCCCCACAGTGATCGAGAACGCCCTTGACCGCGTCTCCCATATTTCCCGCAACACATCCCTCACACCCCGCCCCCGCCACAACCGCCCAAAGAGGATCCCCCTCATTCTCACACACCACCCCACCAACCTCCCGGATACAACGCATCATCCTCCGACACTTGCGCCATCTACAATCCGACCCCACCACCCAAGACATTTTTTCCATCCCCACCCCTGTCTGCTTTCCGGAGAGACCACTCTCTCCGTGACTCCCTAGTTTGCTCCACACTGCCCTCCAACCCCACCACACCCGGCACCTTCCCCTGCAGCCACAGGAAATGCTACACTTGACCCACACCTCCTCCCTCACCCCTATCCCAGGCCCCAAGATGACACTCCACATTAAGCAGAGGTTCACCTGCACATCTGCCAATGTGGTTTACTGCATCCACTGTACCCGGTGTGGCTTCCTCTACATTGGGGAAACCAAGCGGAGGCTTGGGGACCGCTTTGCAGAACACCTCCGCTCAGATCGCAACAAACAACTGCACCTCCCAGTCGCAAACCATTTCCACTCCCCCTCACATTCTTTAGATGACATGTCCATCATGGGCCTCCTGCACTGCCACAATGAGGCCACCCGAAGGTTGCAGGAACAGCAACTCATATTCCACCTGGGAACCCTGCAGCCTAATGGTATCAATGTGGACTTCACCAGCTTCAAAATCTCCCCTTCCCCCACCACATCCCTAAACCAGCCCAGTTCATCCACTCCCCCCACTGCACCACACAACCAGCCCAGCTCTTCCCCTCCACCCACCGCAGCCCAAAACCAGTCCAACCTGTCTCTGCCTCCCTAACCTGTTCTTCCTCTCACCCATCCCTTCCTCCCACCCCAAGCCGCACCCCCATCTACCTACTAACCTCATCCCACCTCCTTGACCTGTCCGTCTTCCCTGGACTGACCTATCCCCTCCCTACCTATACTCTCTCCACCCATCTTCTTTACTCTCCATCTTCGGTCCGCCTCCCCCTCTCTCCCTATTTATTCCAGAACCCTCACCCCATCCCCCTCTCTGATGAAGGGTCTAGGCCCGAAACATCAGCTTTTGTGCTCCTGAGATGCTGCTTGGCCTGCTGTGTTCATCCAGCCTCACATTTTATTATCTTGGATTCTCCAGCATCTGCAGTTCCCATTATCTCTAAAGATCTTACCAAATGGATGAAAAGTCTCAAAAGGACAAAATAGCCTACTTCAGCTCCTATTCCCCACATTCATATAGTCACGTTAGGAATTTTCAGCTCCATTCTCATAATTCTACTTATGACAGTTTTAATAGAAAATAATTCCTGCATGGTTTTAATAAAATCACATTAAAGCTATCAATTATTTAATTTAACAATAAAATTCTAATGACATTGATCAGGTGCGCTAAACATTAGATTAGCTGCTCTTGACAAAAGGACTTCCATGAATAGTAGCACAGTAGCTGCAGGAATGTCAACCATCAACTTTTTCTTTAGAACTGTTGCCGTTTACTATAATCATGAGGAGGCCAATGTCATAAAGGCACCAATTCAAAAACAAAGTAAAGTTGTGTTTTGGCGGTGGTGGGACGTGGCAGTGCAAACAAATAAAAACATTCCTTGGCAAATTTAGTTGCATTAATATGAAAAACAAGTACAGTACACAATTTATAAACAAAAAATGTGGTCAGTTAATATAGTTTTCCATTAACGCATTTGCCTATTGTATGTCTCACTCTAGAAAGAGATGATTTCAAGGCCCTGGGCTCCAATTAAAATATCAAATATTCTGGGCATTAAAAAATTAGAATTGACGAAACAAATGTTTGCTTCTTGACTCTAATCTGCCAAGTCACTCTACTAAAAAGGCAAAGTTCAAATCCTGCATTAATTCGGCCTCCAACAATTAGAACAATGTTTTCAGATTTTGCTGACTATGCGCAGAGGATACACCTTCCTTCTGAAGACGCTGACCACTTCAGCTTCTTTTCCTGACGGATACTGATGATTAACTTGAAGGTGGAGTTATGAATTCCTTCTACACAGAACAAATATTTCCTGTTTACTAAGCAAATCCAAACTTCTTTCATCAAAACTTGCATCACCCTTTTCACTTTAACCCATTCACCAACTAATATTATTCTGGATGTACTTTGCTCAATTGGTCATTGCCAGAAGACAAAAAAGGGAGTTGGTAAGTAAATGGAAGAAAACGAATGAAATGGTTGAAGTGGTAGGTAGAACAAGGGGAAAAGAAACATAAGGTTTCAGCAGTGCCTTTTACCTTCAGAAGTGTAAATTTAGGTCCAACTGATTCAGAATAATTGCCAATAAAATATACAAACTTTTTATGCCATTATGCTTATAAGTCTTCTCCTTTTGAAGATTTTTTGCCAATGCAAGAACTTCCTAGATACAGAGACTATCAAGATTACACAACTAGAAAATTACACATATACTGTACTTTTTTTCCTAACAGCAGGCATGTTTTTGTATAATAATGTGTTCAATTTTCTAAATGTAAGCAATATCAGTGAACCTTTAAATTCCTAAAATATTACCCATCTCCTCTATTGCTCCATGATTGTAATGTTGAGGTGTTAGTGTTGGACTAGAATGGACAAGATCAGAAATCACACGACATCACTGATCAGTTGTGTGACCCTTTCATCTTTTACTTATAAATTCGGTGTTCAGTATGCTTCTTTCTCACATCACTTGATGAAGGGGCTATGCTCTGAAAGCTAATGTTTTCAAATCAACCTGTTGGACTATAACCTGGCTCCACAATTGGGAAGTGCAGATATTCTGGCAGCAATCAGAAACAAACAAACAAACAAAGTCATTTCCTCACTAAATCAGAAGTATATTTCATCTAGAATGCACACACAGTTGTTAGCAAAAATGATTCTGCCAGTTGAACAGGACTCTGCATTAAAAAGGGCAGCAATATTCTAAGTAACAATGGCAATGTTGGGCAAATCCCAAATCAGTGATTTCATCTTTTGTTCAGCTATATTCAAGTTCCCTTTGCATGGAAAGTAGTTATGTCCATTTTGATGCGCTGTATTAGTTAGTTTGCATCAGGGTGCCATAGATATCAATTTGATTCTCAGTGCCACTTGCTGAGGGAGTGAAATCCACACCCATATTTTCCGCTTTCAGATTACTGACCATTTAGCTCTGCTCATATATGTGGATGCCTGCCAAAGGAGTCACCAAATGCAGTTGTGACGCCCATACATTCAACTAGCTTGGTCACCATTATCTGGAATCACACAGGAAGAACAGTTACTTACCAAAGTTAAAGATAAAACTTTTTAAAAAAACAAAAAACACACTTCTGGAAATGATAGGTGTTAAAAACAAACAACATGCCTGTTAGCAACTGTAGGCAGAAGAAGAAAAGCGGTTTCTGCTTTGAGTGCAGTTTCTTCATGGAGACTGCCCTGACAAAGGTCCAATAAAGGCTCTACATCTAAAACATTAACATGCCTTTCCACCTTACGGATGGGTTAGATCTTGACAACTTACTGGAGTGTAAATATTGTTTCTTAATATGAAGTCAAAACAAAAAAAAACAACCAACCAGTCAGGACAGGCCAGAGACAAACATGTGTGAAATAGATGAAATTAATTACATTATTGTCAGCAAGCTGTACCATCACACAGAACTGAGCAAAAAGCCCGTTTCTGCTTTAATCCTCATACAATGTCCTATAACATCATTGATGCAGCCAAGCTGGCACTCTGATTTGTCTCCTAAAAATAAAGGCCAAGCACCAAAGGAAAAAACATGGATCTCATGTATCATCATATATGAGCAGACACTGCAGCCTGTGAAAAATTCCTGCTATATATTATAGGGAAAATGTGTTGACGTAGCAGCCCTTCACAAATCTCCAACGTAGACTTACCTGTACAGACCACAATTTATTGATATTAAGAGAAATAATGAGGTGTTTTTTGTATGCTGTACCGTCCTCCAGCTCTGAGGAGATATTCCACTCATTTCAGGAGAACTGCCCCAAATGATAATAAGACCCCCACTTATTGAATAATACAAAGCTAGTCAGAGGCCAACTCCAGATTTCTTCAGTGTTTTTGCCTGATCTTGCTACAAATTGAGCTTAACAAGCAGCAAATAAGAGCACTGCTTATTGTGATCCTTAAAACAAAAAAGAACAGAGAAAAGGGAATCTGTGGGATGAGGCAAAAATCAAACCTGAAAATCTGAAGGTTTTTGTGAAGATTTGTAGCTTGGTTCGTGGGTGAGGTTGTTGTTTGGCTCACCGAGCTGGCTTGTTTTCATTCAGACGTTTCGCCATCATGCTAAGTAACATTCTCACTGATGACATTATCTAGCATGGTGACAAAAATGTCTGAATGAATACAAGCCAGCTCGGCAAGCCAGTCAACAACTGCAAAAAGGTGAAAATACATCACAAGCCCAGCAGCACGTGATAGACAAGAGATTGGTTATTTTCTCAAGGCAAAAGGCTTTGACAATAGGCACAAGAGTGTTCTACACCAACCTCTGACCAGGGTGCCCTTTGAAAGCAGCTCCCTAATTTACACTGCAGGAAAAGAAATTCTTTTGTCATCCAAAATCTTAAAGCATATTTTCTTTTTCCAAATGTGTGTGCGCGCGCGCACACACACACATTTCCAGATAAAAGTACACCTTATTTGCTTGTGCCTAACATTAAGCATCTACTCCGAAAACACGTATTAGCCCCTTGCACACGGAAATTAAAGGATTAACTCTTGGTAAATCCCCTTTCTCCGAAAAGGTTTTCCAGTTTAGCCTTGCCCTATTCTCCTCAGAGTAATTGCGTGGGATTAAAGATAAATTACTTTCAGCCTGGTTCAGCGAGTTCTTGGGATAGTTGCTATACCCAATACATGATTTGCAAACTTTGCGTCTTGCTGGGCACACATTCTGCATGGAGGGTTAAACAGATGAATTCTTTGGAATTCTGAGAACTCTCTCCAATGCCTCAACTTCTCCACTGCATATTCAAAATGAAGTCTCACATTCTCATTTTGGTTGGTCACAAGTCAGAGACTCCCATGAATTGACAAGGTGTGCAGCTGGATGAACACAGCAGGCCAAGCAGCAAAGCCGATGTTTCGGGCCTAGACACTTCCTCAGAAAGAGAAGGGTCTAAGCCCAAAACTTCAGCTCGCCTGTTCCTCTGATGCTGCTTGGCCTGCTGTGTTCACCTTGTTATCTCGGACTCGCCAGCATTTGCAGTTCCTACTATCTCTCACTCCCATGAAGTGAGAAGATTTGACACCTTTAGGGATGCACTGAGCACAACCCTGAAGTGTTTCTGCGGTCCTCTTGAGAGTCTCCTGTCATGGAGAAGTTCCAAACACAGTAGTCTGCTGTAAGGCAAATCAATGTCACCAGCCAAAAAGAGCTGGTTTTGAGTGATCAGTATCTTGGTGCTGTGCATCTTGTCTCAGGAGAGGATATTGCTTTTGGACTAGATTCCTTGCCATCCCATTTACAGGATTGTGTAAAAGGCACCACAGAAGCCTCCATATAATGTTTCATGCAAACTAGTAGCTCCAACAGGTTAGCAAGATGTTTAGTACTGTTAACCAATTATATTCAGGGAGATGTCAAGCAGCATGCAATGGAGGCAAACAGCACATTTCCCAAGGTGCTGTAAAATAGCAGGATACTACAATAGAAATGGCTGGAACGTTTGAACAAAAGACAAGCTTAAACCTGAAGAGGATGACAAAATGATTTTAAAAAATGCTGAATGATTACTGCCTCCAAATGCTCACTTGAGATGACATAAATTTTCTTCCACTAAAAGTGAAAGTACTGTGGAAAAGCTCAGGACTGATGTAAGTGAGATCACAATTGTAAACATGCATACCTCCGGGCTTAGATTTTTCTTAAAGGACACAGTTCTGACAGTGAGGAAAAAAAAGAATGGCGAATACATTGTTGTAATAACTATTGGGAACACTCCAAAGTAATTGGGTCAAAAGATTAGAGTTAGACTCACGGGTGTCCATGTTAAGGAAAGTTGACAAACCAGCACACAAAATGGCAACTGAACTTCAATTCAATATGAAATAATTTATTTAAATCTCAAGGCTATTAAGAATCACTGTTTTAGAAGGCGAAGGTACTATCTGACCAACCACCTTGGTCCGGGAGCAAGTCAAAACGCGAAGTAACTGTAATAAAACCTTCAAAAATTCTACAAGATTTTCGGAAAGGTTATTTTATTAAAGTTCCAAATCGGGTGGACTAGTTAAACGTAAAAAAGGTATAGAGATTCAGGTTAAAGTCTGCGAATTGATGTTTTTAAAATTGGTGGTTAAATGAGTGTCGTGGCTGTGTTTGTGTTGGAGGGTTTATAGTAAGACTGATTGTTTGGGCCCACAATTGCTTATTCTTGACATTAATGATTTCGATGAGAACACAGAGCTATACGCTGCATTCTATAATAGCACGTTATTGTAGCACAGTTTTTTTAAAGGATATTTTTAAGAAAACATACGAAAGGTTAGATTCCACAATATTTAAGAGAAACACAAGCAAAGTCCTCTTTAAAGGGCCTTTGTAGTAAATAGGTTCTTAATTAATGTCACTGGCAAAAACAATGAGTGGGCAGTGTTTGAAGAAAAGTAAAGTAGATCAAAACTTCTATGTATTACCGTTCGAGTCGTGGACCATGCCTGACTGAGCGACCGTTGCCGGCTTGTCCACCAACTTGCTGTCAGGGTCGCTTCCTGGTTCCCCCAACTCCCGGTCACTCTTCAAACAGAAATCCCGAGCGGTGCCTTCAGAAATTCGGCTCGACCTCTCCTCCTCGATGGTGTACAAAAGGAAATCCTCCCCAGGGAGACTATCGCCCCGCTCCGTACTCTCCATAGCCCGAGCCTGATCAAAGCGAGACTTGGCTCTACTCCGTTTTGCCAGCGCTGTCACGAGATACCCCCTTCTTCCTCGTCGCTATTCGGTTGGTTACAACTTGCTTCATAGTCGGTACTCTCGGAAAATGTGCCAAATGCTGTTGGACACTGCGTTCACTTTCTCAGCCAGCGTTTCAATCCTGCTAACTACTACCGTTCGCGGTAGGAACGAACAAACACACACACACACACCTCCCTCCCTGACAAATTAGAAGGTACTCTGCATATTTTCCACATTTTCAGTTCATGAATTCAGACACATTTGCTAATTGGCATGAAAATGTACTGAAACATTACTAGCATTTCGCATTGCTTTTCGATCAACTTAGTGTTTTGTTTGGCGATCACCTTAAATCTATTGCCATCTCATTGTTGACACTTCAGCCACGGAAAACTTAAAAGTTTCACTCTAAATTCGTTTTTTTTATTAGAATAGTTTCGTAAAATCTCCTCTCAGACATGTCTGCTGTAAAGAGAACAACCCCAGCTTCTCCGGACTATCCATATTATTGTCATCCTTTATCCTGGAAGCACAGCAGACCTCTACCCTTCCTAAAGACTTCACCTCCTTCCTCAGACATGTGCCTGGAATAGGACACAATACTGCAGCTGAAGTTGAAAGACGTTTATGCATTCTCTGGGTTGAACTTTTTTTTGGCGAAGTCTGAGTTGTGTTAAGTTTTAAGAAAGGCCTTTACTGCAAGAACTGGGAAGAGTCCTATCTTACCAAAAACTTAGGCATATCTTAGCTCATTAATGAGCTATCTCATGTCACCCACATCCGATTTCCACACCATCTCACCACATGCTATTCCCACACCATCTCAGTAATGTCCACTGAAACACTGACATCCCTTGCACCCACTGAAATCTTTGAAAGGCCCCTGCAATGGCATTCTGAAGCGGTCTCTCTTGGGTTATGGATGGAACCTGAACATGTCAGAAAACATGGCCCTACAATTCTCTAAAGCTAACCTGGATATCTTGGTGAACAGGATGGTCCAGAGACAAGATATTCTCTTTCCGGCAGACTGACAGGAAAAAGCTGCACCACTAGAACCTGCCAGCCTGCTCTGCAATCACCGTCAGGTCAGTGCCACCTCCAGGGTGTGATAGGACAGCCCGGCAGTGTTGCAAGAGCATCAGTGACCTTCTCTGCCCCACTAGGGTAAGGGCCACACATTTCCCTCTACCATCCCCAGGGTGGAGGCAGCCCAATGGCTCAGTGGTTAGATTGGGTGCCAGGGACCTGAGTTCTGGAGCAGCCTTCTGGCTGCTAAAACATACATTACTAACTTGGCCAAACAGCAACGGATGCCGAGTACATTGGCTGAGTGAAAGTCAAAATCACAAAACTGACACCAGACAGTGCAAACACAGCAGCCAGGTGCTAATGTCATTAGCATTGTGTAAAAGGCAACCATTTTATTCTGCACAGAAACTCCTCAAAATTTATCCACTACACAAAGGACAGCCCAGACAAAAAGGCTGGGATACTTGGGCAAAATCATTTATAACATTGTGGTTGGAGTTGTCTGTAACTTCTTTTTTTTTAAAAAAAGGACCTAAATGACAATTTGATTCCACCCTGAGTGGAGTTTGCATATTCTTCCCGTGTCTGTGTGGGTTTTCTGTAGGTGCTTTGCTTTCCTCCCACACCAAAAAAAAAATGTGCAGGTTAGGTGGATTGGCTATGCTACACTACCCTGGGAAATGCAGAGTTACAGGAATAGGGTGAATCTGGATGGGATGCTCTTTGGAGGGTCGTGTGAACTCAATGGGCCAAATGGCCTGCTTCCACACTGCAAGGATTCAATTCTATTTTATCTGACCTCCCATCAAGACTTCTGCTGTACCACCTTCACTATTGCCTGCAGCATCTTTGCTCACCCACTCTCCCCAGCCTCAACTTCCCTCACCATTTAGTCTGCATGTCCTTTGTGCTGCCTCCTCAGTCCTTCAGTACACCTTACCACTTTCTGTCACACATGCCAGCACCACAGCCTTGCCACCCATTATAAATCTTAGTCACCACCCACTACCCCCATTGTAGATTCCAATGTTCATGAAGGAGGCATGCACTGGTGCCCATGGAAAATGCCCTGGGTTGTGATTTGGTTGCAAATAATATGAAGCCAATCTGTGGAAGCAATAGCTGAATCCATCAGGCATGCACTCTAGGGTTTGCTAGTGAAGTCTTCCCAACATCTAGCTTGATTGAGAGTTTGATAAAAGGAGAGGTTGATTATTTAGAAGGTGAGTTGTGGAAGTTAACAGCATTTATCCATGTCAGTTGTCATCTCAATGGTGCCCAGTGTGAATCTTGCTTCACTGCATGTGAAAAGCTGGACTTGTCATCCAATTCTGCCACATATCCCACCATAGTCCATATTGTTCAGATCCTCAAAAGATTCTGCCCTAAACTGCTGATGATCCCATGTGTTTTCTTCCCCGGTTTGTGCGTCAATGCCTCCAGGCCCTTCAAGTGATACACCCCATATTATTTATCTACTCTCCTCATTCTGTGATAAAAAAAACAGAACACTTATTTTCCCATCATCAATAAGTTTTTAGCTTTTACCTCGCATTCCAAGCTCAAATCATTCAAGTTTACCATACACAGTAATGATGCCAACACTGAACCCTGAATAATACTGCACATGTCCCTTAATACCAAAGAACAGCCACTTGCTCGAATTTTCAGTTTTCTTTTTATTAGTCAATTTTGTATTCATGCTGCTGCTGTCCCTTTACTACATGAGCTTGAAATTTTCTATCAAACCAAGATCTGCTCCGCTATTGAAGTTGCCTCCAAGAAACTGGTCTTTCATTTTCATTCATCTAGATATCTCAACATTCTTTGAAGCTCAAGTCTATCCAATGCTTGAACACTATTTCTACAATAAAATTATCCAAAATCCCAAGGATGATGTACAAGATCATTTTTGTTATCTAATGGTAACAGTTATCTCCAACGTTAACATCTTTTCATTAGAATTACCTCTAAACCATTGGAACATCTTAGATAAAAGATATCGGGAACTGCAGATGCTGGAGAATCTGCGATAACAAAGTGTGGATCTGGATGAACACAGCAGGCCAAGCAGCATCTCAGGAGCACAATTGGAACATCTTACTTTCCACCTATAACTGGAGGTTTAAAAACAGGCATTGCATGTTTTTCTCCTTCTTCTTGGAGGGATTTTTGGATTAGCTTAGACTTGTCCCAATTTTGCTTGATTAATGATGGCACAAATATCTGTGCTTGTTGTCATTCCTCCTCTGAAATTGATAGCAACCTCAGCCTGTGCTTTGGCAAAATAATCTGGAAACCTAGAAGCTCTTGTCAATGTAGATGCACTTCTCCAGAATGTGTAATGCTGAGGAACACCGTGTTCCTCAGACCTTCTGTTCCCTGCTACCCAATACCAATCTGCAATTATAGAAGTCAATAGAATCTAATCTAACATTGTTCAACTTGCCATAAAACCCTATGAAAATATTTCATCTTGTTCAGAGCCTTTAATGTTGAACTATCTTCATAAATTACCATTAACACCTTTGTAGGAAAACAAGTTATATTTGTGAAATGTCAAATCTCTGCATGATTATCTAAACCAAATCACATCTTTAAAAACTTGGTTGTCTATTTTAAGAGTTTACTTTCACTTGAGTTTAGATTCACATCTAACCATTGGCCCAGATGTTACAGTCAGTAGCAAAGTGGACATTTTTGATGCCAACTGCATTTTAAATTACATTCTTACTTTTCTGACTTCTAAAGCAGGAGTCCCACCTTTTCTCTTCCACCGCCATTTTCTATCTTTCCCATAGCATCTATACCGTGGAACATTAAACTAATAGTCATGTCCATCCCCGAGCCATGTTTCTGTATTAGCTATGATATCCCAGTCCCGTGCCCAGTGTTCGTCTGCTTTATCTGTCAGGCCTCTTGCATTGAAGTAAATGCAGTTTAATTAATCAGTCCTACCTTGTTTTCTGCCTTTCTCCTGCCTTGACTGTTTGACTTGCTCTTTTTCTCAACTGCACCAGCCTCAGACTGATCTCTTTTCTCACTATCTGTCTTTCTAGACAAAATCCTCCCAAGTAGCTCTAGAAAATCTCCCTGCCAGTATATTAGTCCCCTTCCAATTCAGGTGAAACCCATCCTTTGTACACAGGTCATTTCTACCCCAGAAGAGATCCGGATGATCCAAAACTGTGTATCCTTCTCCCCTGCACCAGCTTTTCGGCCACGTGATCATCTGCTTAATGCTCCTATACCTACTAGCACATAGTAATCCAAAGTACTACTATCGTCAAGGACCTACTTTTAAAAATTCCTGCCTAATTTCCTGTATTTTCATTTCAGAACTCCATCCTTTTCTCTTCCTATGTCACTGGTACCAACATGAACAATTACTTCCTGCTGGTGTCTCTCCCCCTTTGAGAATATTATGCACCCACTCCAAGACATTCTTGACCCTGGCACCTGGGATGCAACACATCATTTTGAAGTCTTGCTGTCGGCCACAGAAACTTCTGTCTGTGCCTCTGACTAGAGAGAGTCCCCTATCACAGTCAATTGCTTGGAACCTGACATATCCCTGGATTACAGTAGAGGCAGTCTTGGTACGAGAAACCTCACTGTCAAGTGCTACATTCCCCCGAGTGCCCATCACCCTCTACATCTTCTGAAACAACATACTTGTTTCAGATGCTGATAGCCGCAGGTGACTCCTGCACCACCTGCCTACCTCTCCTACAGGTAATCCATTTTCCTGACTGTATCTGCAGTTAGTGAGTTGAGAAGATTTGTAGCTCAGGTTGAGGTTCTGGATGTGAGTTTGCTCGCTGAGCTGGAAGGTTCGTTTTCAGACGTTTCGTCACCATACTAGGTAACATCATCAGTGAGCCTCCAATAAAGCTTTGTCGGAGGCTCACTGATGTTACCTAGTATGGTGACGAAACGTCTGAAAACGAACCTTCCAGCTCAGCGAGCAAACTCACATCCTGTATCTGCAGTTATTATACCTTCCTGAAACTACCAACCATCACACTCCCTAGCTCCTGCAAATTCCTTGCTGCCCCTAACTGCCACTCCAAATCGATCCATATGACTGGATAGGATTTGCAACCAAATGTTTCCTGCAGACATAAGCATCAGGTACATTTAAATTCTTCTGAATCTCCCACATCCGACAGGAAGAGTACATCACTCTACTAAAGGCCGTCTTTACATCTTAATCTACAGACCCAGAAAATAGCACAGTCTTACTGCTCCAAAAACAATTCTCTACGCTAATTTAGTAACTAAAAAACCTTAATCAAGAGACAGACTTCAATAAAACAAATATAAAAACCCACCTTACTGACTAATGTAGATTTACAAAAGAAAAAAAAAAATTATGTTTAAACCTAAAGAAAGCATTTAGCTCATCCCCGGCTGTGAGCAGTTCCCCATGATGATGTCTCTCCAAGTTCAGGTGTGAACATCACTGTGTTTATATTTTTCTCAGACTGAATTCCAATGTCCAGAGATGCTTGTAATTTCCTATCACAGGCACTCAGCTGAGAGAGTGTTCATTGTTCCTTTTTTCAATCTTCCATGTGGACTCCTACTCTTTCCTTTCACACATTTTAAAATACTGTTGTCTTGACTTTTCTCCCCCCCCCCAAAAAAAATTCCAAAACAAAGCAAGAGCTTGTAAAACAGTAAATTATTGCTTCAACAAATTGAGGAAATAAGTTCCAGCACTGAAAAAAAAAGAAGGAGCTGTCTTACAGCTATGATTTTCTCCTGTTCACCATCTTGGATTGTTTCCCACTCTATGAAGGTAATTTTCAAGAATACTACTTTAAAGGAAATACCAGCATTTATAACAGGACAGTGCTGATTGGCAAGCAAGTGGACTGTGATTGGTAGAAGTGTTGCTGTTGAGAATGTACCAATTAATGATGATTGACAGTTAATGGTCAGGCTTTGTTTAAATTTTGTTGGAGCTGCTCATGGATGAAGGTAACATGGCTTGTGGTTAATACTGCACATGGAAATTGCCAAAGAGAGAGAATGGATAGCTGAGGAAATAGTTTACATTGTCAGAATCATAACCTTCATATTCATGGCAACAAGATATGAAAATAAAGTGCCTCAAAGAAATCACACAATAGGGTAACAAGGTAACATAGTTCACTATTTAGAATGGAACAGAAGAGAAAAGTTCAGCCCACCTTAACGAAGATCCTTTTGGTAATTATAGTTACACATATGTGTACACTCATATCCATACGATAACAGTAATAGTTTCAATTTGCAGTGGTTTTAATGTACTAAACATCATGAATCTATTTGGACTTCTGTAGACAATCAGCCTTGGCACAGAAACTGGTTCTGATAAGGAACTCCCTGGAAAAGTGAATGGACTTCTCAAATTTCAATTCTAAAGTTGATCTTGCTTTTTGTATTATCTTTACAACTAACTTGGCATTCCTTGCTCTGTTCAATCACCCTATGATCTTTGTGCCTTTGTATATTATGATTGGCTGTACTGCACACAAAACAAAGCTTAACACTGTACTTAGGTACATGTGACAATAATAAATCAGATCAAATCAAAACCTTGAGAGACCCTTTTACGAGCTAGTTCAAAGTTCATAAAAAAGAAGAAATAAAAAAGTCCAATTCCACAATAATCAAGACTTTTTAAGTAATTCTACATAGATATGTTCAAATTATAAGTGCAATTTGCAAACTAGCATTAGGAAGTTAACTAAATTCCTATGGGCAGGTAACCTTAGACAGCAGTGAAAATTCCTCACCAGCCCCACACCATGCCTGTGAGGAGGGAGAATTGAATAGAATCAGTGCTAGAGGTTGATGGATAGCAGGGAGGTCAGCTAGCACAGGGATTGAACGACAAACAGTGTAAACACCAAGGATGAGATGACATATATCAAATGGTATAAACAGATAATCTCATGAAAGAGCAATGAGAAACAGATTGCATTGAAAGGGGGCAAGAGCAATTGCAAAACATTAAATAGTCATTAAAATAAATAATCACAGTTTCACAAGGTACACCCACTCAGTACAATACAGCTGGCAAGTGTCTACAGGGAAGCATGCAGTACGAGGGGATGATGTCACTGTTGCACAGAATCATTGTAACAAACTGTATAAAATACTGCACGCGATTGAGAGAGTTAGAGCATCTTAGAGTCTGTGTGCAAAGCCATCTCCCACATGGCATTGGCAAGTGGTTCCCTATAAAGATCAATTTGTGCTGCTGAATACAGGATTAAAGACTCCTCTTTTAAAAGCTCTCTCCAACAAATTTGAAAGCAGGCAACTTTGCCTGCAAAAATGAGCAAGCAAAAGTCTGTCATCTATTTTGTTGAATCAAAACAGGTGCAGTGTTGAGGTGGGATGACCAAATAATTCACATGACACCCAGGAGCTCACTTCCAGTAACAAGCAGTTTATTAACATTTCACTGGTGCGAAGAAACCCTCTGAAAATCCAGAAAGCTCTTCACCAAACAAAGGAAAACACACATTTTTATGCATTTGTTTCATTCCGCATTTAACATTTGCAAACTAATCATTTTATAAATGCAAAAAGGCAGCTCACCATCACCTTCTCAAGGGCAACTAGGGATGACAAGAAATGCTGGCCAGCCAGCAACACACACATCCCACAAATGAATAGAAAAAAATACATACCTTTCCAATTAAGCTAATCATATGATTGCATGGCTAGAGATAGGCAGGTTTGTAGTTAACCCCAATCCTCCAGTGTCTCTTTATGTCCCTTCTTAGGGCTTTTCACAAGGACAATATATTCAAGTATATTTCGTCCCAGACGTTTGCCAGCTGCACCATATTAAATGCTAATTAATCAGATACTTAACTATCACTTAAGGACCTTTTAACTTCCATGTTAAACTCATTACAGAAATACAAGAGAACTTTTATTTTTATTAATTGTTAAGGTTTTAGTTTTAACAAAGTTATGTGGTTACGCGTAATATTAGAATCTTTAGCTAACTATTTGTGAGTAGTTTCTTTCTCACCGTGCTTACTAGACATCCCTGGTTTTATTCATGGGGTGTCTTACCATATATTCATTCAACCCCCATTCCACTGTCTGCTAGTTTCTGTACTTGTGATTCAATTCTCCTTGTAAGGATATGGAGGCTGCTTTTACCGTCTGAGACGTGTTTGTTCTCATAATTGTATTTGAATCTTTGTAACTAATTCTTTTAGTTTTTTGTGTATAGATGAATCTATAACTACTTCAGAATCTACATCTATGACTAAAACCCACTAACTAAAACTAAAACCTACTATTTGTATTGCAACAGATTGATTAAATAATGAAAAGGAGGTTCACTAGTTTAATTTAGTGTGAAATGTTCTTATCCATATCTTACACTGTATGTTCTATTTTAGTTCTGTTACCTTGTGTCAACAGAGCTACTATTGTCCTAACTTGTGCAGGCTACTTTAAACAAATATTTTCACAAGCTCACTATAAGACTACTGCCAGCCACGTTCTGCTGCTTTAGCCATGTGCGGTTGTTGGCCATTTTGTGCTGCTCAATTATGGGCCACTCTAACATGCAATATAGGCACATGTTCTTTCAGCATACAAAGAACAAAGTTCTATGTATTAATATATGTAGTTTCCAATACAAACAACTGCACACACTGATCCCAATTGACAATTTGCTTGTCAGCTGAATTATTTGCAGACTCAGGGTTATCCAGCAAATGTTGTGTAATTGAGAATCACATCTAATTTAGGCCACTATCTTGCACGTTTTGCATGTCGGGGCTGTTTGGGTGCAATCAATGCCTTGCTTGTTGCAAAGAACTGAAGACATATATGATTTGCTACTCTGTGCCAGACATTGGGACATATGGTCTACATACCTGCTATAATTGCCTTTTTTGGGTCTAAAGGTTCAGCCCAGATATCAGCAATACTCAGTATTTCAAATACCATTCCGCTAATGGTACACCTTTATCAAATTACTAATCTGTAGTACACATTCACAATGACACTATTGCTTTGAAGTCACACAAACAAAGATCAAGCAATCAGTCAACAGATCTCTTGGAATGATTTTGAAAGAGTTGACCCAACTCTCTAACCAATTGTGGCAGTAAGTTGTTTACAAAGTCCTTTTTTGCACACCTTTGCTCTGATTATGTGCCATGTAAGGTAACACCAGTTTCTGCCCCGCTTAATTGTTTTTTAATTACATCACTGTCCTTTTTGAAGTTATGGCCAGACGCATTTTTCTCCAGCTTGCCACTCAAGATTATGCTTGCATAAACAAAGACAGCTGCCTGGGGTTCTATCTTCAACTCTCTTATCTCCTTCAATGCTGCATCAAAGAAAGCCTATATAGGGTCACAGGAACAGTGACCTTACTCTCTGATGTAACTTTTAAAATTACTTTGCAAATGTTGGCAAAAGTCTGGTCTTGACCAACATTTTCCCATGCTGCCTTCCTGTAATTCTGTTCTTCAGTCAGGACACCCATTTCTTCTTTGATTCCCATTCTACTGTCATGAAACAAATCCAGTATGCACAGCTTCACCACCAACCAGTTCACATTCATTGATAGGAATGTAAAAATATATGGTTACATAATTCATAGTAATTAATACATTAGAATAGTAAATAATGTATTTTCTTACAGAATTCTTTCCACGTTGGTCTTCAGGATTCATTAAGTGCCTCTACATGTTAGTGGAGGAATGTGACTGTATGATTTAAAGTCAGAATTCATTAGACACAGAATTATTATTAGAATAGCTGAGTCTTTGTCAGATTGTTACAGTCAAAAGAAGATTTTACTCTAGAGTAAACCGTAGAGATGGTGAGTGAGGCAGAATTATGTAAGCAACACAAATCAGTCCTAAGAGGAGAAGATCAACTTTATCACAGGAGATCACAAGTGTCCATTCAGTTCCTAAGGTACAAATACATAAAAGATTCAGGTGACAAACTAGCACATTACATAGACATCAGGGTTTAGGAAATGCCCGAAGGTACAGAGGGTGCACAACTATTAAAAAAGAATGCTTTACCTAAACTGCATTAAATCACTTTCAGACAATGTGCCAGAATGTGAAACAGCCGCAGAGAAGCAAGACTACAAATAGGTACCTAAATATAAATTTTAGTGGTGTAGGACAGACTACAACTGAAGAAAAATCTAAAATGTCCCCAGAAGAAATAGACAATCCATTTTTGATAGACGATCCTATCCTTTTGACATGGGAATATTTATGTCAAGGGTTATCTCACAAATTTCAAGTTTAGTACAGAGACAAGCATCAGCACAGTTAGAACCATCAATTTTCTATCTTTTAGCCAATCAAGAATCCATGCCAATACATTCCATCCCATGCCATGAGCTTTTAAATTTGCTGACCATCTTCCTGTTGGAGACCTTACAAAAAGCATTCTGAAAATCCAAGTATACTATATCCATCAACTCTGCTTTATCAATTCTGTTAGTAGCATTCTCAAACAGCTCCAATAACTTTATCAAACATAATTTTCCATTTGGAAAGCCATGCTGTGTAAAATTTTATCCAAGTGTCTGTTTATCACAGCCTCTTTTTAAAACCCATTTGGGTGACTTGGGCAGTGTTGGCAAAGCCAGAATTTATTGCCTATTCCCAGTTGCCCTGGGAAAGACATCTGCAGTCATTTCTTTTCTGAGCTAAATACTTGAACCTCTGCAATTCATGTGATGTAGGGTATAGATGTGAGTTTGCTCGCTGAGCTGGAAGGTTCATTATGCAGTATTAGGGAAGTGGAGTGTTGAGGTAGAAAGGGTGTTGATAGTACAGATTAAGTGATTGGAGTATGAGAATGACAGAACAATGGTGTATCTAACTGCTAGACTGGAAAGGACACATAGTCCCACTGAAGTGGCGGGGGGTCGGGGGTGGGGGGAGTGTGCGAAAGTGGAGAGAACATGATGACAGGGAATGCTATCAGAAAAGGGAAGGAATGGGAGTGGGTTCAAGATCTGAAGGTGCTGAACTCAATATTAAGAAGGTTGTATAGTACCTAGTCTGAAGATGAGATGTTTTTGTCCCAGTTTGCGATGTAAGTCACCAGAACATTGCAGCATGCCAAGGACCGACAAGTGGGCATACGGGTAGGATGCTGTGTTAAAATGACCAGCTGCAGAGAAGGTCAGAATCATGCTTTGTGCATGAACCAGAGGGGTTCTAAAAAAGTGGTCACCCAGTCTGTGTTTCGCTTCTCCAGTGTGGAGTAGGCCACATTGGGTGCAGCAAATACCAATGGAGACGTTTCGTCACTTTGTTTTATTTGAAAAAATATACTTTATTCATAAGATGTACAAAAAATAAAACATTTATACAGCTACCCAGTCATGCAAGCCGCTCCGGGTTACCCAGGGGGTACATACACCAACTAAAGGAAAAAAACAAACAGAGAAGAAAAAAAAACAAAGCAAAGAAAACACCCCAGCAGTCGTCACCCCGCAGAGTCTCAGTTTGCCCCCTGACCAGTTGGGGAAGGCGCCAGCTGGGTCCAGGTACCAGATAGGGCCCTTTTATCTATTCTGGACAAGGGGTTTCATACCGTGGTCTTTCCCCATCGCGCCTTGGCGGCGGCTGCTCCAAGCTTTAGCGCGTCCCTCAGCATGTAGTCCTGGACCTTGGAGTGCGCCAGTCTGCAACATTTGGTCGGGGTCAGTTCTTTCAGCTGGCAGACCAGCAAGTTGCGGGCAGACCAAAGAGCGTCTTTCACCACGTTGATGGTCCTCCAGGCGCAGTTGATGTTGGTCTCGGTGTGCGTCCTGGGAAACAGCCCGTAGAGCACGGAGTCCCGCGTCACGGAGCTGCTTGGGATGAACCTCGACAAATACCACTGCATTCCCCTCCAGACCTCCTGCGCATAGGCACACTCCAGAAGGAGGTGATCGACAGTCTCGTCCCCCCTGCAGCCACCTCGAGGGCAGCGTGCGGTGGCGCAGAGATTCCGGGCATGCATAAAGGATCTCACTGGCAGAGCCCCTCTCACCGCCAGCCAAGCAATGTCCTTGTGCTTGTTTGAAAGTTCTGGCGATGAGGCATTCTGCCAAATGACTTTGGCAGTCTGCGTGGGGAACCACACGACGGGATCCACCCTCTCCTTTTCCCGAAGGGTCTCGAGGATACTACTTGCTGACCACTGCCTGACAGCCTTCTTGTCAAAGGTGTTTCCTTTCAAAAATTTCTCCACGAAGGACAGGTGGTACGGGATGGTCCAACTACTCGGAGCGTTCCGCGGCAACGAGGCCAGGCCCATCCTTCGCAACACCGGGGGCAAGTAGAACCTCAGTAAGTAGTGACACTTGGTGTTTGCGTACTGAGGATCGACGCACAGCTTGATGCAGCCGCACACAAAGGTAGCCGTCAGGGCGAGGGTGGCAAGGTATCACAAGAACTGTGACAAACACTACACAAGCTTTCTGCTTGTTTGTCCAATGTAGTGTTTAGACCCTATACAGACAACAAACAAAACAAATGTCATCTACAAAATACCTTGCAGGAACTGTGACAAACACTACATTGGACAAACAGGCAGATAGCTAGCCACCAAGATACATGGACATCAACTAGCCACAAAATGACATGACCCACTATCACTCGTATCCTTACATACAGATGTGGAAGGACACCACTTTGATTGGGACAACATATCCATCCTAGGACAAGCCAAACAGAGACATGCACGAGAATTCCTAGAAGCATGGCATTCCAACCGGAACTCCATCAACAAACACATTGATTTGGAGCCAATCTACCATCCCCTGAGAAAAAGAACAGGAAATGACATCACCAACGCAGGAACTGACATCACCAACCCAAGGAAACCTAACCAGAAAAATAGAAAGCGGGACATAACACCAGCGCTTCATCGGAGGCTCACTGATGATGTTACCTGGAATGGTGACGAAACGTCTGAAAATGAACCTTCCAGCTCAGCGAGCAAACTCACATCCAGAACCGCAACCTGAGCTACAAATCTTCTTAAAACTCACTGATATAGGGTATATCCACAGGCCATTAAGGAGACCGTTCCAGGATTTTGACACAGAGACATCGATGGAATTATGATATATTTCCAAGTGAACATAATGAGTGGCTTGGAGGAAAACTTTGAGATAGCGGTCTTCCTAGTGCTGCTCTTGTCTTTATAGATGGTAGTATCCTTGGATTTAGAAAACGCTGTCTAAGGAACCTAAGGAATATATTGATGGCTGGGCCAGTAACACTCACGTCCCATGAGTGAACTAAAAACCACAAATTAATCATTTACCTTTTCTAACATTTCTTTATTCCCAATTATATATTCACCAGACTTTGCTTTTAATTGACGAACATTTATGAATCAAACATTTCTTTTTTGCACGCTTCTGGAAGTTTTTACAATCCATTTCTATGTTTGTTGCTAGGTGGCTATCATATTACATTCTTCCTTACCTTATCAGGTCCTCCTTTGCTAATCGAAAAAATCTTCCAAATCTCTAACGTGTTACGGTTTATTTTATTCATTCACAGGATGAGGGTGTCGCTGACTAGGCAGCATTTATTGCCCATCCCTGATTGCCCAGAGGGCAGTTCAGGGTCAACCACATTGCTGTGGGTCTGGAGTCACATGTAGGCCAGACCAGGTTAGGATGGCAGCTTCCTTCCCTACAGGACAAGAGTGAGCCAGATGAGTTTTTTCCAATAATCAGCAGTGGGTTCATGGACATCATTAGACTCTTAATTCCAGATGTTTATTAAATTCAGATTCTACCATCTGCCAAGGCAGGATTCAAACTTGGGACCCCAGAACATTATCTGGGTCCCTGAGTTAATAGTGCAGCGCTAATACCACTAAACCATCACCTCCCCTCAAACTGTTACTGTCATCTCCCCTATTACTGTTACTACCAGGTTTATAAGCCTTTTCTTTAAATTATATGCCTTAATATCCTTTGTTAGCTGTGATGATTCATATTTTCTGACTTTTTGCATCTTGAAAGAAAATACAATTGCTCTAGGCCGTGTAATAATTCTTTAAATACTGTCCATTACCTATTTACAGACATGTCTTTAAATTTTCCCAATCCAGCTCAACCAACTTGTGCTGATATTCATAGGAGCAAATTACTGCAGATGCTAGTATCTGTACTGAATACAAAAATGCGAGAAATCACAGGGGGTGAGGCAGCATCTGTGGAGAGAGAGCAAGCTAATGCTTTGAATCTAGAAGACTTTTCATCAGAGCTGACATGAAGTGTGGAGCGGACAGCACTTATGCAGTATTAGGGAAGTGGAGTGTTGAGGTAGAAAGGGTGTTGATAGTACAGATTAAGTGATTGGAGTATGAGAATGACAGAACAATGGTGTATCTAACTGCTAGACTGGAAAGGACACATAGTCCCACTGAAGTGGCGGGGGGTCGGGGGTGGGGGGAGTGTGCGAAAGTGGAGAGAACATGATGACAGGGAATGCTATCAGAAAAGGGAAGGAATGGGAGTGGGTTCAAGATCTGAAGGTGCTGAACTCAATATTAAGAAGGTTGTATAGTACCTAGTCTGAAGATGAGATGTTTTTGTCCCAGTTTGCGATGTAAGTCACCAGAACATTGCAGCATGCCAAGGACCGACAAGTGGGCATACGGGTAGGATGCTGTGTTAAAATGACCAGCTGCAGAGAAGGTCAGAATCATGCTTTGTGCATGAACCAGAGGGGTTCTAAAAAAGTGGTCACCCAGTCTGTGTTTCGCTTCTCCAGTGTGGAGTAGGCCACATTGGGTGCAGCAAATACCAATGGAGCAGATTGGAGGAGGTACAGGTAAACTGCTGCTTCACCTGGAAAGCCTGTTTACACCCTTGGATGGTAAGCAGGGAGGAGGTGAAAGGGCAAGTGTTGCACCTTCTACAGTTGCATCGGAAGGTGCCGTGGGAAGGGATGTGGTGTTGGTGATTGTACCTGATGCTTTCACAGCTTCTTCAACATAAATTTAATGCCCTTCATTCAGATTTATCTACCTCACTTTCAAACATAATGTAAAATTCTACTTAGACCGTGGTCACTCATCACTAAAATAAGAGATAAGAAGGTGTAGAGCTGGATGAACACAGCAGGCCTGAAGATTTGTGTTCTGAAGAAGGGTCTAGACCTGAAATGTCAGCTTTCCTGCTCCTCTGATGCTGCTTGGCCTGCTGTGTTCATTCAGCTCCACACCTTGTCACCTCAGATTGTCCAGCATCTGCAGTTCTTACTATCTCTGAAACTCATCACTAAAAGTTCTTTTGTAAAATTACTAATTAACCCTTTTTCATTATCTAGTACTGGATCCAGCATAGCCTTTCCTCTAGTCAACTCTTCAAAATGTGGTTCTAAAAAGCCATCCCTAAGACACTCCATGAATTTGTCCTCCAAAGTTTTAGTGCTCAGTTAGTTGACCCAGTATATATGCAGATTGAAGTTACCCATGATAACTGTATTGCCCTTGATACACATTTCATTCATCTCTTGATTTATACCATGCCTCAGACTTCCATTACTATGCGATAGTGTTTTGCTCTTTGGCTTCTCTGGATGAATTCTGACAACTGCAGCTTCAATATATTATTATTGTTTCCTTTACAGTTACTGAATAAATCCTTTAATAAACAAATCCCTTTCTGTTTGTAATTGGACTAAACCTGTCCAGCTATTTGTTGAGCTTTATAAACTGAGTCCCATTCCTTTAACATTTTCTTTCTCGGTGATTTCCACTTCTAAACAATTATCATCAATGTCAATTTGTGCTGTAAATATTTTGGATCTGTTATTATCACAGCTGATGGTACTACTAGATAAGTCAGGATCCAGAATGAAACTTGGCTTGATAGCTCGTATGTTGATTTCAGTTTTAGATGGCTAACATGGCAGTTAGTCACTGCAATAAATTCACACAAGACAGCAGATTTTCTTTAACAAGAGATGTTTGTTTGACAGAAGAAGAAATAAAACAAAAACCCAAGCTACCTAAATAAAGAAGAGTTAGAAAAAACTCAAAGTACACAGCAAAACAAAATTTTGACCTGTTTCACTATTATAGAGACATAAGTCCGGAGAAATCGCACGCCACTCTCACATCTTTAGGGTCTCACTTAACTGGCTCCTTCTCGCCTTTTCCCCATGGATCGCGGAGACAATTTGATAATTTCTTTCCAAGTCTGCTGACACAAACGCATCACAAATCTAAGCTTCCTCAGTTTCAGAATGTTTCATTTTTCTATCCAGTTCTATTGGCTTGACAGCTGCACATTTTAGACCTCTCCGCTGAGGTGACTGGATTTCTGGGAACTGAACTGAAAAACTTCCAAGCAGGAGAGGAACTGAGCCTTGCTTCTGAACTCAACTGTGGTGTTCTCTGAACTGTGTTTAAAACTTGCTCAATTCTAGATTCTTCTAAATTGAAAACAAAGCCAGTGAGTGTAAATGTTTTCCCTGCATGTCGTAAGAATATAAATATCTTTGCAATAAAACTGCAGGGGCCTGCAATCACCTGTTTTCTGATCATTGCTGGGTTTAAATCAATGCTCTGGAAGAACTTGCTGGCCTTGATTATTTTTTAAAAGAAAACTGTTCACAGAAGTAATCAATGCTGATCAGCCTCTCTTTTAAAATCAAAATTCCAAAAGTGTCATTAATATATTTATAAGCCATATACAAGTCATCATGCTTACCTCTAGCTTTCCTGGTTTGTAAACTATGCCCTTTTAATTAAGTATTTTTCCTTGCCCATTAGAGATTTCAATTTTATTCATGGAGTCTCTGATGCATGTTCTTTTTCTAGCTGAAATTCAACTTAGAACGACACACAAAGATCATTGGCAAGTCAATGCCATCTGTAACTGCCTTGCTGTGACCTATGCCCCACCTCCATGGAGTTCCTCACTCATTCTTGCTATTGCATGTTTCTTACCAGGTTGAAAATTGCTTTTTGTCATTGACTATAAATTCTGTCTTTCCTGCGGTTCACTTCTGTAGAGTTCTCAAATGTTCAGCTCTTATAGTTTCTGTCTATTTACGCAAAGAGCATTCTTAAAGCTCTGTCTGACAAAACCTTCAGACCTCCCCTGCACGTAGGAGGCAGCTACATGGAGTTTGTACGACTTGTTATTATGTTGTACGATGAATCCTCACCAGTGCTTGTCATGTTGTATGTGTTATCAAGTAGATCTGGTAGAATCTCCTACTAATGAATGACCTGCTTGATCTAACATGGAAGAGGGAAAACCATCTGATATTCTAACATGATGAGGTTCTTGTCCTAAATAAGAAGTTGTTTGTTGCTTGGTAGAAACTATGGACAAGTTACAATAGTATAATATAGATCCAGATAGAAGGGCTTCAAGACCTTAAACTGCTCTCAGGACACACACCCTTCAGCATTCACCATTTTAAACCCTTGCTCCCTGGTACACAGCAGATGGGTTTCCTGGGAACCAGGCATCCCATCCTGCTAGTAAAATGTGAGGCTGGATGAACACAGCAGGCCCAGCAGCATCTCAAGAGCACAAAAGCTGACATTTCGGGCCTAGACCCTTCATCCTGCTGCTTGGTGCATGCTTCAGACAGTCAAAGGACCCTTGTCATATCAGGAAGTCGAAGGGTAATTGGAAATCTCAATCAGTCCCTTTTTAGTGACTTTAGCACTTTTGCTGTTTACTTGGGAGTGTGCAGCCCTGCAAGACCCCAAACCCACCTCGTATAAATGGTCACTGACAGGAACAATGTTTGAAAATGGCCAGACTGGTATTTCTGCATTCTTTCTGTTTTTGTTCCTGACCTCACAAATCATAAATTCAGTATTTTTAGTCTGACTGTTCAAAGAACCATCAATTTGTAGTTTACTGCAAGAAATCCAGCTGTCATTTTATATTAAGCCCCAGGGTTTCTTACTGTGAACATACCTGCATGATGGTTACCATCCTGATTCAGCATGTAATCTTAATACTTTCAATAAGTAAGAAGGATTCTGTTTTCACAGTTGCATCTCTACAGTTCAATAATCCTGTCATACTCTTCAAAATAAGGTTTGGTTAATTTATTCTGTTCACAGGCAGTTTTTAATCTTTTCCTAAGTTGTTTATACTTCTTCAATTCTACATAGTTTCTCTGCAATCTAGTCATGTACTGAAGAGTTCAAGCAGTAAAACCTTGCTATATGCTTTCATTATGGAAGCTATTATCCCATCAAGAAGTTCACCTTGAGGCAGTAAGTAGATAGCCAAATGCAGTTTCCCTATAGACTACTTACAGAAACAGTCTCCTTTGTTCCAGTCAGGTTTACTAAAAAGCATGAAGATTGACACGTTTCTTGATATCAGGGTGTGTGCATGGAGACTCTGAGGCTCTTAGTTGGTATGATGGCTTTTGAGAAATAAGTAATTCAGTTAGGGATGACAATAAATACCAGCCTAGCCAGCTATACCCATGTGTGAATTTAAAAAGTGTATATATTTTGTATCCCCTGATGAAATCAGCAGGGTGCAAGGTTACCATTTTCAATTAGGAGACCATTTCTGGGTTGCTTCAACATCTTGAGCCTCAGTTCAAGCAAGTGAGAATGATGGAAAGAAGGAATGCGATGAGCTTCCTCCACTTGTCTACACTGTCATCAGCAGGTGGGCAGGTGAGGGGCTTTAAAGTCAGTCCTCATCTTTTAACATTGTCAAAATTGCAGAATAGGTATCCAGACTGTTAAACTTCATACTTTAATGAAAGAGGTAAATATGATAAGAGTTCATTTTGTTTGTTAAATGATAAATGATATGCTATCATATCAGGGAACTCTGTCTGCATTTCCTGTTCCTGTTTGGAGCTGTTTTCTGAGTTTTCTGCTGACGGGAAGGTTTTAACACCAAACTCTTGAGTTTGACAGGAAAGCTTAAGAAGCCTGTTTGAAAATTTTCAATTATATATTTCTCGAAATAATAATCATGCTATAATTATAGAAAACAAATTGTTGATATCCTCTGTATGTGTTTATACTTGTGCAGAAAAGCAATGGTGAAGTTACTCAGCTAGATAGACATCTTTAATGCTCAAGTATTAATGTGCATTAGCTCTGTCCAACAGCCAGTCCACAACATAATTTTACCTCATAACACAGGGAACACAAACTGATGATAACAAATCCATAACCATGTTACGTCTCTCTTAGTCATAAGAGCTGTAAAATGGAGTAGGAATTCACACCTATGCAACATTTAGCGGGCAATAAAACTAAAAAAAAACACTACCTTCAAAAAACTGTGGATGCCGGAGATCTGAAACAAAAACAGAAAGTGTTGGAGAAAGTCTGCAAGTCCAGCAGCATCTGTGGAAAGAAAGACAGTGTTAACATTGTGTGTGTGTGTGTGTGTGTGTGTGTGTGTGTGTGTGTGGTGGGGGTGGGGGTAGGCAGTGGCCTTTCATTAGGACTTACAAAGGGTCAACTAAACTCAAAATGTTAAATCTACTTTTCTTTCCACAGATGCTGCCACATTTGCTCAGTTTCTCCAGCATAAGATTCATGAGGTACTGGTTCATTCATAAAATATCTCTGACTTACCAGTTAAGTCACAGCATACAACAACTGTTGCTGAAAAGATAAACTGGTTTTCTTCATGTTTACAACAAGTAAGAATACTGAGAGACCACTTCTGAGCTGGGAAAAACTGAGCACCTCTCCCTCTTGCTGCAACTTAGTCTCAGCTCCAAGCTGTTTGGATACCTCAAAACTAATCTCACAGTTGTTGCCAGGCAAAAGTTCTCTGCGTTCAATAAATAGTCACTAGTCCACGGACCAATCAACCTTTTCTTGCCAACAAATGCTGTATTTGTATGCCTCCTTGGTTCCAAATCATTTGGAACTCAAACTTCAAATACTGCTCATTTGGAATGGTTGTTTATACAATCACAGAAACACTGCAGTGCAGAAAGTGGCCATTTGGCCCATTGAGTCTGCACCAACTCTCCAAGAAGCATCCCATCCAGCCAGACCCCCATGCCCTAGACCTGTAACCCCCTATTTACCATGCCTAATCCATCAAGACTACATTTCTCTAAATACTACCAATGATTTAGCAAATCCACCTAACCTGCGTAACTTTGGCCAGTAGGAAAAGAAAACCAGAACACTGGTGGAAACCCATGCAAACAGCAGGAGAATGTGAAAATTTCAGTCTTTACACTGTGACCATAATGGGTGTCACGTTACTTGCTTTCAAACATACAATAATGGATTTAATCTCTTGCCTCTGACTCACTGAAGATTGCGGTTAGACTGGGTCTCCACTTTGGGACTCGATCTGTGCTTTACCAGTGAGCAGCACTGATTGAACAGCTCCACCAATCTTTATTGTAACAAGAATGTGAAAAAATAGCAGTACAATGGGATAGCTGGGCTATCATTCTGCACTCCTTCCTCTGTGAATTCTCACTGCCCAATTAACTCTCAACCCTCATGAGCTCTCACCCCCACTTCAAGCTCTCAACTCCTGTGAACTCTCACTTTCCCAGGAACTGTCATTTCCTCACCACACCTTCCCACCTCCTGCAGACATTCCAAACCCACTTACATATTACTCTCCATGCCTCACCATCACTGTAGGCCCCACATCACTTTGGACCAGGGCAAGCCTCTGACAAATGTTCCAGTAATAGCGGTATCTCCTTTAACAAGTATTTTTCCATCAGACTTCAGCTGTTTGCAACTCTGAGAATAATCCATATGTGTTTAACTTTTTATTCCTTGAAAAATTCCAATGTTCTGTGGATACAATAAATGCTTTCTGCCTTTTGCGCAATCTTAAAAATGATCATCTGTCTGAAAATCTCACTATGTTTTTATTTGAAGACCATAAAAACATAAGATATAAGAGCAGAATTAGGCCATTTGGACCATTGAGCCTGCTCCACCATTCAATTATGGTTGACCTGTTTCTCATATTCATTCTGCTGACTTCTCTCTACAACCTTATTAATCAAGAACCTGCCTATCTCTGTATTGAGTACATTCAATGACTTTGCTTCCACAGCCTTCTGTGGCAACAAGTTCCAAAGATTCATCATCCTCTGGCTGGAGAAATTCCTCCTCGTCTCTGTTCTAAAGAGTCATTCCTTTTCTCTGAGGCTCTGCCCTTACGTCCTAGTCTCTCCTACTAGTGGAAACGTCTTCTTCATGTGCACTGTATCCAGTCCCCTCAATATTTGGTAAGTTTCAATGAGATCCCCCTCAACCTTCTAAAGTCCATTGAGAATAGACCTAGAGTTCTCAACAGCTCCTCATATGACAAGCTCTTCATCCTCAGGATCATACTTATGAAGATCCTCTGGGCACCCTCCGAGGCCAGCACATCCTTCCTGAGATATGGGGCCCAAAACTGCTCACAATATTCCAAATGTGGTCTGACCAGACCTTTATGCAGCCTCATCTCGGCTCTTATATTCTAGCTCCTTCAAACTCAATGCTAACATTGCACTTACCTCCTTAACTACCAACTGAGCCTGCATGCTAACCTTCAGAGAATCCTGAACTTGGAATTCCAAGACCCTTTGTGCTTCAGACTTCCAAAGCCTTCCTAAGAACATTAAACTCCTTCCAGTGGTGCTGCACTTTCCTCTAGATGACTGAGGCTGCTTTAACCCAGGTGGCAACCTGGGATCAGGCTGGCATTATCTGGTGTTGTGGCCTCTGTTGCCAGCCATGGGGGAAGAGGAAGTCATGCCTGTGTACCACCCCATCCAGCAGGATCTCCAGGACCCTGCCCACAACATGGGACAACAATCTGCCCCTGTCTGATATGTCTAGGGCAATGGTCAGTAATGGAGCAGGAGCTCCAGACTGATAGTGCTTGGTGTACAACAGGTTTTTAATTTTGGCACCAGAGATGCTGGTCAATTCTTGGATGTCCAGCAAGTGGTGAGTTGCTCCCGGAATGGTGCACAATAAAATGGGGCAAAAATAGGGTGTGATTCTCTCTATGAGGGTTCAAATGGCAATTAACGTAATGAGTTTGGTAAGATACGGTTAGAAAACACATTCAGCCTTGCAGCAGAAATCACTCTGACAAGCTCAATGCGACTCCACTTATCTAAAAAAAAGTAAGATACTGCCCGATGTTACAGAGACCACAAGGCGGAGCCAGGTGAAAAGTTTCACTCCTTCAAGGCCCTCAGCTGACCTCCCACCAAGTCCATGACATCATTATAATGGAGACAGTTACAGAAACAGACCCTTTGGTCCAACTCATCCATGCTCATCAGATTTCCCAAATTAAACTAGTTCCATTAACTTGCATTTGGCCCATATCCCTCTAAACCTTTTCTATTCATGTACCTGTTGAAATGTCTTTTAAAGGTTATAACACCACCTGCATCTACTACTTTCTCTGGCAGTTCATTTCACATATGAGCTACTATCTGTGTGAAAAAATTGCCCCTCAGATCCCTTTTAAATCTTTCCCCTCTCATCTTAAAATATGCCCCCCTAGTTTTGAATTCCCTCACTCTAAGAAAAATACCTGGCTATTCACCTTATCTACGCCCTTCATGATTTTATAAACCTCCTTTAGGTAGCCCCTCAACCTTCCTATGCTCCAGTGAAATAGCCCCAGCCAATCCAGTTGTGAGTTCTGCAAGCATGGACTAGGTAAGTATAACAAGCAGTTCACTCATCACTAACAGGCACAGGTGCATGCCTTTCAGATCATAGGAATGAATAATCATGCACAACAAAATGTTGGACAGTGAATAAAGGGAAGGTCAAAAGGCCAAGACCCCAAATTTATGAGAAACTATATTTTTCACCACAAGAAAATAAATTGCCAGTCAAAAGTTCTTAAATCCATCATTCAATATTATTTTGTGTTTCTTTCCCCATTTGAAGTACTGAAAGTAGTTATTGCTTCAGTCATAATAAGCTCATATCCCATTGCACTCCCATTGTAATTATTTCTGCTTGAATTGTGTACTTAAGGCTTTAGTTTTTACACAAACAAATGGAATTGCAGAATGTGATCGCAAAAGTGAATGGATGATGTGAAATCCAGTGAGTAAAAAATATCTTTTTAGTCACCCTGAATCAATGGTTATGCTTTATTCAATGTCTGTCAGCTATTTTTGCAAGTGTGTCAGCTTCTTGAAGCTGTTCATCAGCATGTGAGTTTTTTTTAGGTTAACACATACGTTAATGATACATTGACAGAACAATATGCTACCATGTCTTACCCACACAGTAGATGGCATCATAGCTTCATAGTTGAAATAGTAGATGGTACTTAGGGAGTTTTAACATATCACATGCCCTAATGTAGACATATATTAAATATGAAACAAAAGATTAAGGTGGCCCAAAAGGGGAAACTTACAGGGATACAAATGTTCATTTTCTCATACTTTATTCAATGCACGGGACAAGTTTTTTTTCTTGTGCAATTAAAATATGCTATCAGACTGGGCAAAATAGTTTATGCTGTTGTTTAAACTTATTTTAAGTGTCATTGTCTTATTGTATTTCTGAGATTTGACACATTGTTATGATCAGGTGAGGAGGGGAAGAATAGCTTCCCCTCTTTCTCCACTGCTCATTTAATGACAAAATGCCTTTTTTTAATTGCAAATTCGATGGGCATGTAACTGTGTATGAGCTTTGACCAGAAAAGACACAACTGGCAGGTGTTCTTGAGGCTTTTTTTGGAAAGAAGGGAAAAAAGATCATTTGTTGTACTGACCCAGTACAATACAGTCTAACTAAAATAGTTAAAATATTTCAACAATCACACGTACATACACTTGAGGTTTGCACCAGCACACCCAAATACACACACACACACTGCACGCACAAATACACAAATGCAAACCGCCATAAGCTACAGTGTGAGAGTATAGATTAAACGATGTTTGAAGCCCAGTAATTATTACAATTAAATGATTTGTCATTTGTTAGTATAGTACTTAAACATTCTAAAACAAAAGAAACAACCTATTTAGACGAAGCTTTTCATCTTGCACTCATAGGGCAATTTGCAATAAATACCAAAGTAAAGGGAAAACAACGTTTATACTATATGGGAGGAAAGCATTGATTAGCTAGTGGGCTCTGCTTGCTAGAGGCATTGACCAGAGAAATGAACTAGGGAATAGCTGTCACCTAAATTGTTGAGTTCAAATAGGGGCTGCGGGTGCACGTGTTCCTCTGCTTGCAAAGAACAATGATCTGTGTAGTCATATATGTAACTTCCAATCCACATAAATGTACCATTTTGCAAGCTGGATTGAAAATCCAAATTTGGTTGACTATGTAATTCTTTGTACGCTCAGGATTATTTAGCAAATTTTGTCGAATCTCGGAATCACATTCAATGTTAGGCACTGTGCTGTGAGTTCTGTGAGCATGGATTGGTTAAGCATAACAAATAGTTCACTTGTCACAAACATGCAAAGGTGCATGCCATTTGATACAACTTACCAATCTTTTTTGAGTTGTATGAACTATATACCTAGCATCAAACTCACAGATTATATCACTCATTTGTATGAAAAGCAGAATATATTTGTGGTTTTATGGCAGTATCTTGGTTGTGGCAGAAAATCGTGTTCTCAAACACAAGAAGAGTTGCCTGTCTTGTCACAGTATCCCTTCTCTCCAACCAACCAATGACCTAAATATGATTGTGGCTGGTGTATTACAGGAGGATTATTTTGAGTAAATTAGGCCATGAGGTTGGTCATGGGGCCAGAGACTATTGTATTTAATGCACAAACCACAACCAGGCAATTGTTTGAATGTCCCCCGATTGGGTTTTGAGACGATCCCATTCACATTCTTTCAAATTAATTGTCTTTGTTGGAGTTTTCTAGATGGGTTGGCTCCATTTAATGACTATAATGTAATCTGTACAGTGGCACAAATATTCAGCCAGTTTAGAAACTGAAGTTCCAAGTCTCTGGAAAGTAACTTCTATCTTTTAAAATCCAAGTCATTGGCTTCCAGCAAGTAAATTAACAAACTAATCTTTTGTACAGCATTGCTTTATAAGAAAATTGATAGCATCTGTTGCAGAGATAGCAGGAACTGCCGATACTGGAGAATCTGAGATAACACAGTGTGGAGCTGGATGAACACATCAGGCCAAGCAGCATCAGAGGGGCAGGAAAGCTGACGTTTTGGGTCGAAACCCTTCTTCAGAAATGGGGAGGGGAAGGGGATTCTGAAATAATTAGGGACAGAGGGGGAGGTGGATAGAAGATGAATAAAGGAGAAGATAGGTGGAGAGGAGATAGGTCAAAGAGGCGGTGTTGGAGCCAGTGAAGGTGAGTGTAGGTGGGGAGTAAGGGAGGGGATAGGTCAGTCCAGGGAGGACAGACAGGTCAAGGAGGAGGGATGAGGATGATAGCAGCTGTGTAGGTTTACAGTACCATTGCTAAACTAAAATTGGAAGTATCGCTGAAGCGTAACTCCAAGAGAAACGGATAACATTTTTCAATCCTTCATATAAAAATTGATAATTTTATGTACTATTGCACAAAAAAAATCAGATACAGTTTAAACAGTTCAGCTAAAGCAGTATTCTAGGGTATGGGAAGTGAAATCAATCAACGGGGAAGAGGACAAGGAAGAAAGGAAGGATAAACTATAAGGCTGGGAAGGAGTGAAAGGAAAAAGGACACAACAGGAAAGAGGAAAAGGAGAACTGTAAAGGAGCATTAAAGATAGGTGGGGACTAATTAAACAATGGAAGGGGTGGTAGAAGAGAATAGGAAAACAGGGAACAAGGGAGGAAATATCTGAGTGAGAGGGAAAGGAAATGAGGAATAGTGCAGAGCAGGGCAAGACAAAAGGGAGAGGAAAGGATGAGGGCAAAAACATTCTGAGGAATGTGAATTGAGATTAACTAGTTAGAGAGAGTGGAAGTGCATACTGGTCAATTGAGACAGGCATATGGTGAGGTTGTTATTGGAAAGGAGACACACTTGGGGAAGGGTGTTACTATAACAGTCAAATTGAATAAGGGGGTGTTTAGTCTGTGAGGGGCAGTTACAATCAGTGAATTGGGATGTTGGGGGAGGATGATACAAAGTCAACAGATGTGTTATAATTGGAAATGTACAGAGTGGGAAATGATCAAAATATTATCTATTGGGTGAAGAATACAAAGTCACGTGAACACAGAGGATCAATGAATGGTATCTTATTTGGGAAATAGAAGTGGGGACCCAAATCTTGCAAAATGTGGTTTGATGTTATGAAGGAAACTTCCTCAATTAGGGAAGGGAGGAGAGAGAGAGAGAGTGATAATGAAGGAGCATATTATTTCTCTTCAGTGAAGAAATATGAAAGGCCAAAAACCCTGTTCAGTTTGTTGCAGGGTTGTGGGAGAGGGTCATGAAAGAACATTTGAAGGACAAAATCTTACCAAGTGGAGTCATCTTCTTCACACCAAATTCATGTCTGTTCCTGTGGAGATTCAATTACATTAGACATATCCCAACTTTTAATAGAGGGACAGATAACCTTACATGCACATTGTGGTGTAAGACCTTTCTCAAAACAGAATAGATTTTTATGTTTAAACATTAAACATGCAAAAATATATTTAGATGTCTGTATATAGATCACTAAAACGTGTACATGCAAAAAATAAACAAACAAGCAAATGGAACACCAACCTTTAATACAAAAGTGCTGGAATACAAAGGGAAAGAAATGTGTTACAGCCACAAGATGCCCTGGTTAGACTTGCAACACTGTGTACATTAAAGGAGCCAACATGTTGATACAGAGATACCGACAATTTAAGAGTGCTGCGAGGAGTTACTGGAATATTACCAGGGCTGCAAGAGTTATTTTATGAAAAAATATCAATGTATGAACTGTGCACCATGTGCTGTTGGACCAGTTTTATGTTTTTGTGTATCCAGAAGTGCTGTTACACATAACTGAACATTTTCTCCCCCATTACCAAATCACCTGTGTTTTTTTTTCCATCTATTAACCACCAGCAGTAAATCGCCCATGTTTCCAAATGAATAATTTACATGCAAAACCCATTAAAGGCAATGCAAACCATCAAAGATGGGAGAAAAGGAAAAGGGGAGGGGCTAAATGAAAATAGAGTTGGAAGGCAGTGTACAGTGTTACCTGCATTAGTCAGCGATTTTCATAAGATGGCTTGGCAATGAGGCCCTAGCCTCAAAATAGACCACATCTCCTGGCAGTGCTTTCGGAAGGCAGGTTGACTGACTTCAGATAATTAAGTCTATGCCGCTGATATCTTGCTACTCTACATTATCAATACTTTAAAAACAGGCAGAAAATACTTCCCAAACCTATGTGAATATCTGGGTACTTTGCTGTTACTGATTTGCTTTAAAAATGAAATTCGAAAAACTATGAAGACCATATTTTAACATGGCTTAAATCTGTTACCTTCACAGATTTCTTCACCAAATGCATTCAGGCTCACTGATGTGACAATAACCAGCCACCCCAATGCTATCCCACCTGTTGCATCTGCTCAGGATAAGCATTTATGTTGGTAGCAAAGACATATTCTACATGATTAATTGAAAATTTATATTTTATGATTTCTAATATATTAAGTAGACACTCTCAAATTGATTAAAACTGATAAGTTCTCCACATATGTACTCTGAGGCAGTAGTTACTTGACAAATATCCATATACATAAAGGGATCTCGGTGAACCCAAATTCCAAGTTTTTGCATTTAATTTGAATTTGACTATAAAATCATGTTTCAAAAGTCAGAAAATGCTCAAATGCAGTTCATGCACAATTATGAGCAGATTTGAATATTGTCAGGAATTATTTGCAGAACAGTATTGGTTGTGAGATTCCAAAAATTCCCAATTTTATTTGTGGTAAACAAAACATTACTCAGAAAGTACCTGAGTAAGGAAAAAATTAAATTTGGTTAGAAATAAAGGGTCATTCTCTAGCATGTTCATCCCTGAATGTATGTATTCTTGATTCTTAATTTATATGCATTAGGTAACACATTGTTGTTATTGAATTATATCCAAATAGTATGAACTGCTGACCCTGTCTAGGTGATATGGCAGATTGAGTAATTCATACGAATAGGTGCCGATTACAACATCCTACTAAGGCCTTAATGTCTCTTTCTCCCTGTGGCCCTGGAAATTGTTTCACTTTAGATATTTAACTCTGTCCAAAGCCTGAATTGAATCCACCTCCAGCACGATTTCCAGCAGAGCATTCCAGACTCTAACCGTTCCCTTAGAAAAACATTTCTCCTCATGTCACTGTTACTCTTTGTTTTGCCAATCACCATTAATCTGTATCCTCCAGTTCTCGGCAATTGTTTCAGCCTACTCTACCCAGTACCCTCCATGGATTTGAACAACTTTACCACATCATTTAATCTTGTTTTTTTTTCAAGGAAAATAGGACTAGTTTATTCAACTTATGTAATTGAAGTTTCTCATCCATTGAAGCATCCTCATGAACCATTTCTTCATCTTTTTAAATGTCCCTACATTCTTCTTTTGTAGTATCCGGAACTGGACACATTACCCCAGACTTTTTTAGATTCACTATAATGTGGAAGCAGACCATTTAGCCCATCAAGTCCACACTGAGTTTCCGAATAGCATCCCAAACAGACACACCCCCCCCACCCTATCTCTGTAGCTCTGCATTTCCCATAGCAAACCCACTTTGCCTGCATGCCCCTGGACACTATGGGCAATTTAGCATGGCCAATCCACCTAGCCTGCACATCTTTGGACTGTGGGAGGAAACCGGAGTACCCGGGGGAAACCCACACAGACATGGAGAGAATGTGTAAACTCCGCACAGACATTCGCCCAAGGCTGGAATTGAACCTGGTGCTGTGCCAACCACTGAGCGTCCATGTGAGCAACTCGGTTTTGTATGGGATAATCATAACATTTCCTTGCTTTTGTATTCCTTGCTGCTATATGTAAATCCAGGATGCAGCTATTTGCTGCTTTCTTAAACTGTGCTGCCACCTTCAAAGATTTGTGCACACATGTTCCCAGACACCGCCACTCCTGCACCCCTTTAGGATTATATGCTTTATTTTAAATTGATCTGAACATTCAAAGGAGCAGTAATCACCACTGAATTGCTGTTCAGCTCCCTATGCAGCATCTATGTGAAATCAGAGTCCATTTTCGATTTTTGGGGGAAGGACAAGCCATGCCACTTTCTATGATCCTAGTGGCTGTATTCTGATATGTATCTAACAGCTTTTCAAGTTGTCCCAAACGAGAGAGAGAGACAGAGTCAGACAGGTAAACTGAATTATTTTTGCCATTTGTCTCTTTTGCTAATAACAAATGTGATCTGTAAATTTTCTTGTATTTTCTTCTCCCTTTTAAAAATAGGCAATGGTGTGGTTCCCCATATCCCTGTATTCAACTTCAAAAAGACTCACAGCAAATTCTTTGTGGTTGTAGTAAAGCACAACCGTATTCAAAACCCAGAGGAACAGCTCACAGTACAATTCACAAAATACACATACCCAAGCATGAAAAGAGGAAGGAAAGAAGAGAAATTATAAGTGATTAAGATCAAAGATGTTGAAATTAGTTCACATAAATTAGAGAGTTCAATAGATCAGTGTTGAAAACAGGTTATCCGTGGGCTGTTTGTAGTAGTCACTTTTCCAGGAATACGGATGCAGTTGAATTGCTAATGCAAACACAGCATTTGTCAGCTAGGATTTGGTTCTTTTCTCAGGTAAAATTCAGGTTTTTCCAGAAATCAGACTGAAGATATTGAGATTAGAGGCAGGCATTAGCTAGGACTAGAGCTATTGCCTCTTCAGTTGTTGCAAGCAGACTAACGATAGAAGTCAAAACTTTACAATCAAAGGTGGTTTAAGCAAAGTCAAATTTGATGTCCTGGCCAAGATCTATTTTGTGGCAGATAGCTGTGGAGTTATTAACACTAAGTCAAGCAATGATCTGTTTAGATCGTCTCTTTAGTTCAGAATTGACTGAGTTGGATGTTTTGTCCTCATTCCCTTACGTTGACTTGGCTGAAATATTCATATAATGTAACATTCTAGGACGATGATGTCTTCTGGTTGTTATGAGTGTGAAGTTTGCAGAAATGTGGCTGACTGGCATCATGTGTTTCCATAATGTCAGCACAGCAGAGCGTCCATTTTAACGAAAATTTTATGCAGGAGACTTTAAACAAAGCAATTTAGCATCTCTCTCCTTCTGCCCTCTGGGCATTAAACTGTGATAGTGAATGAGAATGGGTGATTTAAGTGGGGAGGGTGGTGGGGTATAAGGTTGTGTGAAAGGGACTAGTGGTGGAGCCCAGGGCATCTCTGCAGGAGTTCCTCAGAATAGTGCCCTGGACTTAATCATTTTCAGCTGCTTGTTAATATCCTTCTCTCCGTTATAAGATCAGAAATGTGGCTATTTACTAATGATTTACAATGTTCTGCACCATTCATAACCCCTCAGATACTGAAGCAGCACACGTCCACAGGCAGCAAGACCTGGACAACGGCCAGGCTTAGCTTCATAAGTGCTAAGTAACATTCAAAGCACACATTGCCAGGAAATGATAATTTCAAACAAGAAACTAACCATCATCCCTTGACATTCAATGACATTACCATAACTGAATACCCAATCTCAATGCCTGGCCAGTAACAATAGATCAGAAGCTGAACTGGATCAGCCATATAAATACTGTGGCTATGACAGCAATTCAGAGGATGGGAGTTCCACAGTAAGTATTTCACTGTCGATCTCCCCAATAACTTTCCATCACCTACAAGACACAAGTTAGATGTGTGATGGAATATTTTCCACTTGCCAGACGAAAGCAGCTCCAACAACAGTCAAGAAGCTCATTGCCATCCAGGAAAAAGCAGCCCGCTTCACTGGTGTCCCATCCATCTCCTTCACTGACCCCGCAGTCACAGCAGGATGTACCATCTACAGGATGCATTGTAGCAACTCACCAAGGCTCCTTTAACAACACATTCCAAATAGGGGCAATAAATGCAAATGACTACCAAACCTGCAATTGTCCCCTCCCCCAAGTCACATATCATCCTGACCATTCCTTCCCTGTTGCTGGGTTAAATTCCTGCAACTACCTTCCTCCGAACACTGTGGCATATCTATACCCTGATTTCTGTGACAGTTCAAGAGGCAGTACATCATCACTTTTTCAAAGGAAATTAGGGATAAGCTCAAAAGATTTTAACAGGATTTTAAACAAAATAATGGGTCAAAGAATGAAGGTTATGCTTCAGTTAAACAGGACATTGATGAGACCATATCTGGATTATGTCTATAGTGTAGGTTTCCTTTTTTTAAGGAAGGATATAAATGCATTGGAAGCAGTTTAAGGATGGTTTACTACATTAATACCTGGAATATTTTATTCAGGAAATTTTAACCGGCGAGGCTTGTACCTGCTGGATTTCAGAAGTGTAAAAGGTGGCTTAATTGGAATATATAAGATCCTGAGGAAGCATGACAGAGTGAATGTGGAGAGGATGTTTCCTCTGTGGGAGAATGAAGAACAACTCGGTAATAATTTAAAAACAAGAGGTTGTCTATTTAAAACAGACATGAGGCAAAGTCTTTTCTCTTCAAGGGTATTAAGTCTTTGGGACTCTTTTCTTAGAAAGACAGTGAAGCAGAATGCTGTACTCATTAAAGCAGAGGTGAATAAATCTTGGTAAAAAGGGGAGTGAAAAGTTATTTAGATAGACAGGTATGTGGAATTGAGTTCATAATCAGATCAGCTGTGATCTTAATAAAGGGCCCTACTACTGCTTCTAACTTGTATGTTTGTAACTGAAGTGACCAAGTAGTTTTTTATTAGGAACACAGACAGAAGTTGCTGGAAAAGCTCAGGGTCTGGTAACATCCGTGATGAAAATCAGGGTTAATGCTTCAGATCTGGTGATCCTTCCTCAGAACTGATCATATCTATGATGATAACTGATGGTAGTGAGGAAAATGTCGGTTTATAGGCAGTAAATAGGGAAGGGGATGGGGTAAGGATTAAATGATATGATAGAGCCCAAAGAGAGAGAAGAATGGTTGGATAGACAAGGGAGTTGATAATGATCCAGCTGGGATGCAGGAATAGATGTTAATAGGGACTGTTAGTGACTAACAATAATTGTGTGTAATGGCAGGCTGTCATAACAAGGCCTGGTGTGTGGGGTAGGGGCTAGGACATGGGAGAGTTTAGGCTCTAAAGTTACTGAACTCGATATTGAGTCCAGATGATTGCAGGGTCCCCAGCTCTTCTTCCAGCTTGTGTTGAGCTTTTCTGGAAAGCTGCAGCAAGTCAGAGACAGAGAGGTTGGCCAGGAAACAGGGTGGTGCGTTAAAGTAACAGGCAACAGGTAATTCAGGGTCTTTTTTGCAAACAGAAAGTAGATGTTCTACCATGCATTTACTCAGTCTATGCTTCTTTTCCTCAATATAGAGGAGACCACATAGTGAGCAGTGAATGCAGTAGACTAGATTCTGGGAAGTGCAGGTGAAATGTTACTTCACCTGGAAGATATGTTTGTTGCCTTGGATACTGGGGAGGGAGGAGGTAAATGGGCAGGTGTTGCACCTTCACTAGCTGCAAGGGAAGGTGCCGTGGGGCTGTGGTGGGGTGGTGGTTGATGTCAGTAAAGGAAGAGTGGATCAGGGCGTCCCTTGGGGAACAGTTCCTGCAGAAGGCGGATAAGGGAGGAGAGGGTAATATGTGCCCATTGATAGTCCTGTTGCCTGATTATGGTTCTAGCAGCAGGCACCACTCCTAGAGTGCCAATCCTCCAATTGACCAGCAGATCTTGGGGGTGGGTTTTCACCCCTTTAAAGGATAGGAATTCATATGCAAGTATTTAAGTGACTGCTGAATGTAAAATCAGTTTGGAGCTTGCATAACTTGCCATTAGATTTTTCCAATGTTCTGGCCAGTGGATGTGGTCATCAGTTCCCTGTGAAATATTTGCCTATATATGCACCAAAAGCTTTCATAATAAAATTGTACTCTACAATTATGGTATAATAGTGTGATCAAATGGAAAAATTATCTGTAGCTGTTAATGTGCATGAAAATTGAAACAAAATTGATGTCTAATATTGCCACCCTATAAATACACTGGAAGTTCACTAGTGATGCAGAATTCTGCAAATGAAACATGTTACTCTGAATTTTTTTTGCAGTGATTTACAGCATTGTTATATAGAAACGTAGGAAGAGCAATCAGCTATTGAATGCCCAGGGGTTGGTTTTGCTGACATTCAATACTACCATTGCTAAATCAAGTCCAACACTAGACACCCAACATCCTCCACAACCCTTAACACCATTAATTACCAGAATTCCACTATTTTTAGATTTAAAGGTAACATCTATCATTTACAGAAAAGAATTCCAAATTTCCAGCACTTTTTTCGTCCAGAACTTTTACTGATATTTAATTGCTGAAAAGTCTAGCTCCAGTTAATGGATTTTGTTCTTTCATTCTAGACCCTTAGAGCAATGGAAATAGCTTTTCTCTATCTATTCTGCTTGTTCCCTGTAAAATTTTGAAGATAATGATCAAGTTACTCGTTCAGTCACTTAAGTTTGTTTCATTGTAATCTCTCTTTATAATTTCTCCCTTGGAGTCAAGGTTTCATTCTGGTAAGTTAATGCTGCATACCTTCCAAAGTGAATATAACATTTTGCCATGAGTAAAGTATCATTTTCTATATATTTTTTAGATTCAAAATGGATGCCCTCACGTTTGTCGACGTCGAAATCCATTTGCTACAGTTTTGCCCATTTACTTAACCTATAAATATCTCTTCATAATTTTTTATATGTCTTTGATCCTATCTACATGGTTTACAATGCCAACTGTTTTGTTTTGTTTCATCAGTGGAGCAGGAGCCTGTCGGGAAGCTGGTGAGTCACGGTTTTTGAATCATTAAAAATCTTACCTCGTGAACAGGCAGAGGGATGCTGAGCAGGAGCCGACACAGGACTGGTGAGTAAGTGAGGTAATATATTTGTGTGGTTGCGTTACCCGAAACACTACCCGGGTAGTGTCTCCCACCCATCCTCCTCCTCTAACCAAAAAAACAAGGTTCTGTGTACCTGATTGGTAAGGTAATAAGTTTATTTTTTTATTCTGTTTTTTTAAGTCTTTCAGAATTTAGAATAATGCGAACGGAGGTCAGGGCAGTTGAATGTTCCTCCTGCAGAATGTGGGAGGTAAGGGTCACCACTAGTGTCCCTGCTGACTACATCTGCGGGAAGTGCACCCAACTCCAGCTCCTTGAAAACCGCGTTAGGGAACTGGAGCTGGATGAACCTCGGATCATTCGGGAGGCAGAGGGGGTTATTGAGAGGAGTTACAGGGAGGTAGTCACTCCTCAAGTACAGGAAAAAGGCAGATGGGTTACGGTCAGGGGACGGAAAGGCAGTGCAGGGATCCCCTGTGGCCATTCCCCTCAACAATAAGTATACTGTTTTGGATACTGTTGTGGGGGACGACTTACCGGGGAAAGCAGTGGGGCACAGGTCTCTGGCACAGAGTCTGTCCCTGCTGCTCAGAAGGGAAGGGGGAAGAGGAGCAGAGCATTAGTCATTGGGGACTCCATAGTTAGGGGGACAAATAGGAGATTCTGTGGGGACGAGAGAGAGTCACGGTTGGTGTGTTGACTCCCAGGTGCCAGGGTGCGTGATGTCTCTGATCGTGTTTTTGGGATTCTTAAGGGGGAGGGGAAGCAGCCCCAAGTCGTGGTCCACATTGGCACCAATGACATAGGTAGGAAGAGAGACGGGGATTTAAGGCAGAAATTCAGGGAGCTAGGATGGAAGCTGAGAGCTAGGACGAACAGAGTTGTTGCCTCTGGTTTGTTGACCGTGCCACGTGCTAGTGAGGCGAGAAATAGGGAGAGAGAGGAGTTGAACACGTGGCTACAGGGATGGTGCAGGAGGGAGGGTTTTGGATTCTTGGATAATTGGGGCTCTTTCTGGGGTAGGTGGGACCTCTACAAGCAAGATGGTCTTCACCTGAACCAGATGGGTACTGATATCCTGGGGGGGAGATTTGCTAAGGCTGTTCGGGTCAGTTTAAACTAATTCAGCAGAGGGATGGGCACCAAAATTGTAGTTCGACTATAGAAAAGGTTGAGAGTAGGGTGGTCCGAAATAAAGTTCCAGGGAAGCAAGCTGGCACCGGCAAGCAAGAAGTTGGATTGAAGTGTGTCTACTTCAATGCCAGGAGCGTCCGGAATAAGGGGGTGAACTTGCAGCATGGGTTAGTGCCTGGGACTTCGATGTTGTGGCCATGGATAGAGAGACATGGATAGAGCAGGGACAGGAATGGTTGTTGCAGGTTCCGGGATTTAGATGTTTCAGTAAGAACCGAGAAGATGGTAAAAGGGGCAGAGGTGTGGCATTGTTGGTCAAGGACAGTATTACAGTTGCAGAAAGGATGTTTGGGGACTCGTCAACTGAGGTAGTATGGGCTGAGGTTAGAAACAGGAAAGGAGAGGTCACCCTGTTGGGAGTTTTCTATAGGCCTCTGAATAGTTCCAGAGATGTAGAGGAAAGAATAGCAAAGATGATTCTCGATCGGAGTGAGAGAGACAGGGTAGTTGTCATGGGGGCCTTCAACTTTCCGAATATTGACTGGGAACACTATAGTTCGAGTACTATAGATGGGTCAGTTTTTGTCCAGAGTGTGCAGGAGGGCTTCCTGACACAGTATGTAGATAGGCCAACAAGGGGCGAAGCCACATTAGATTTGGTACTGGGTAATGAGCCCAGCCAGGTGTTAGATTTGGAAGTAGGTGAGCACTTTGGTGATAGCAATCACAATTCTGTTATGTTTACTTTAGTGATGGAAAGGGATAAGTGTATACCACTGGGAAAGAGTTATGGCTGGGGGAAAGGCAATTACGATGAGATTAGGCAAGATTTAGGGAGCATAGAATGGGGAAGGAAACTGCAGGGGAGGGGCACATTAGAAATGTGGAGCTTATTCAAGGAAAAGCTCCTGTGTGTCCTAGATAAATATGTACCTGTCAGGCAGGGAGGAAGCTGTAGAGTGTGGGAGCCGTGGTTTACAAAGGAGGTGGAATCTCTGGTCAAGAGGAAGAAGAAGGCTTATATTAGGATGAGATGTGAAGGCTCAGTTAGAGCACTTGAGGGCTACGAGGTAGCCAGGAAAGACCGCAAGAGAGAGGTCAGAGGAGCCAGGAGGAGACATGAGAAGTTGTTGGTGGACAGAATCAGGGTAAACCCTAAGGCTTTCTATCGGTATTTAAGGAATAAAAGAATGACGAAAGTAAGATTAGGCCCAGTCAAGGATAGTAATGGTAAGTTGTGTGTGGAGTCAGATGAGATAGGGGAAGCGCTAAATGAATATTTTTCAACAGTATTCACTCTAGAAAACGACAATGTTGTCGAGGAGAATACTGAGATACAGGCTATTAGACTAGGTGGGATTGAGGTTCACCAGGAAGAGGTATTAGAAATCCTTCAGAAGGTGAAGATAGATAAGTCCCCTGGGCTGGATGGGATTTATCCTCGGATCCTCTGGGAAGCCAGGGAGGAGATTGCCGAGCCTTTGGCATTGATCTTTAACTCGTCATTGTCTACAGGAATAGTGCCAGATGACTGGAGGATAGCAAATGTGGTTCCCCTGTTCAAGAAGGGAAGTAGAGACAACCCTGGTAATTATATACCAGTAAGCCTTACCTCAGTTGTTGGTAAAGTGTTGGAAAAAGTTATAAGGGATAGGATTTATAATCATCTAGAAAAGAATAAATTGATTAGGGATAGTCAGCACGGTTTTGTGAAGGGAAGATTGTGCCTCACAAACCTTATTGAGTTCTTTGAGAAGGTGACCAAACAGGTAGATGAGAGTAAACCGGTTGATGTGGTGTATATGGATTTCAGCAAGGCGTTCGATTAGGTTCCCCACAATAGGCTATTGTACAAAATGCGGAGGAATGGAATTGTGGGAGATATAGCAGTTTGGATCAGAAATTGGCTTTCTGAAAGAAGACAGAGGGTGGTGGTTGATGGAAAATGTTCATCCTGGAGGCCAGTTACTAGTGGTGTACCGCAAGGGTCGGTGTTGGGTCCACTGCTCATTTTTATAAATGACCTGGATGAGGGCGTGGAAGGATGGGTTAGTAAATTTGCAGATGACACTAAGGTCAGTGGAGTTGTGAATAGTGACAAAGGATGCTGTAGGTTGCAGAGAGACATAGATAAGCTGCAGAGCTGGGCTAAGAGGTGACAAATGGGGTTTAATGCAGACAAGTGTGAGGTGATGCTCTTTGGTAGGAGTAACCGGAAGGCAAAGTACAGGGCTAATGGTAAGATTCTTAGCAGTGTAGATGAGCAGAGAGATCTCGGTGTCCATGTACACAGATCCTTGAAAGTTGCCACCCAGGTTGACAGGGCTGTTAAGAAGGTATACAGTGTTTTAGCTTTTATTAATAGAGGGATTGAGTTCCGGAACCAAGAGGTTATGGTGAAGCTGTACAAAACTCTGGTGCGGCCGCACTTGGAGTATTGTGTACAGTTCTGGTCACCGCATTATAAGAAGGATGCCGAAGCTTTGGAAAGGGTGCAGAGGAGATTTACTAGGATGTTGCCTGGAATGGAGGGAAGGTCTTACGAGGAAAGGCTGAGGGACTTGAGGCTGTTTTCATTAGAGAGAAGAAGGTTGAGAGGTGACTTCATTGAAACATATAAAATAATCAGACGGTGAGATAGGGTGGATAGGGAGAGCCTTTTTCCTAGGATGGTGACGGCGAGCATGAGGGGGCATAGCTTTAAATTGAGGGGTGAAAGATATAGGACAGATGTCAGAGGTAGTTTCTTTACTCAGAGAGTAGTAAGGGAATGGAACGCTTTGCCTGCAACGGTAATAGATTCGCCAACTTTAGGCACATTTAAGTTGTCATTGGACAAGCATATGGACGTACATGGAATAGTGTAAGTTAGATGGGCTTGAGATCGGTATGACAGGTCGGCACAACATTGAGGGCCGAAGGGCCTGTACTGTGCTGTAATGTTCTATGTTCTATGTTCTAAACCTGGGCATATCCCATCATCTAACTTGTTAATAAATATGGTGAATAGTTGAGGGTCCAACACACATCCTGGTGGGCACCATCAGACACATCCTATCAATTAGACTACTTGCCCTTTACCCCTTCTCTGTTTTCTGTCACTCAACCACTTTCCTAACCAGGTCAATAATCTTAGCAAACAGTCTTTTATGCGGAAAAGTCTGCATTAATTGAAACCATTCACATCTCACTGACCACTTTACTTCAGTCACCTTTGCAAAAGAAATTCAGTTGTGCTCTTCAGGTGTTACCTGACCCTTCTCAAATCATTGCTGTCTCTCTTTGACCATCTGAATACTCAAGGTGTTCATTCATTCTTGCTTTTTGATTGGTAGCTATGGGGTTTGTGTCAAAGTAACGATGTCATTCGACCAATAATGGGTTCATCAATAATGCAGCCATCAGATCTGTCTTCCAGGGAGTCAACCCAAGGAAACAATGGGCCTGGATGGAGTCTCTGGCAGGGCACTCAGATCCATTGTGGACCAAATGGCGGAGGTATTCACTGACATCTTCAACCTCTCTCTCCTACAAGGTAAGTCTCCACATGCTTCAAGAAGACCACCATCATCCCCGTGCCTAAGAAAGCATATGCAATGTGCCTTAATGACTACTGACCAGTGACTCTGACCTCAATAATCACGAAGTACTTCAAGAGACTGGTCACGGCCCACATCAACTCCAGTCTCCCAGTCTGACCTGATCCCCTGTTCGTACTTACTGATGTAACAGATTCACAGCAGATGCCATACCCTAGTCCTGCGTTCATCCCTGGAACATCTGGACATCAGAATCCTACTCATTGATTACTGCTCTGCATTTAACACCATCATCTCCTCCAGGCTGATCTCAAAGCTCCGTGACCTTGGTTTTGGCTCTGGCCTCTGCAACTGGATCCTCAGCTCTCTCACCCATAGGCTGCAATCAGTGAGTATAAGTAACTGCACCTCTTCCAAAATAACACTCGACACTTGAACCACCCCCTCTAAGGATGTGTCCTCAGCCCCTCTACTGTATTCTTTATACACCCACGACTGTGTTGCCAAATTCCAAACAAATGCCATCTACAAGTTCACAAATAACATCACTGTAACAGGATGGGTATCTAACAATGAGCCAAAATACAGAAGCGAGATAGATGGCTTGATGACATGGTGCAATGAGCACAGCCTCTCTCTCAATGTCTGCAAAACTAAAGAATTGATCATTGACTTGAGAAAGAAAGGAGGAGAACACAATCCCATCTACATCAATGGAACTGAGGTGGAGAGAGGAGAGAGCATCAAGTTCCTTGGAGGGACAATATCTGACAACCTGTCCTGGACTTCCCACGCAATCCATCAAGAAGACACAACAATGCCTCAACGTTTTTTGGTGCATCTGTAGAAATTTGGCACGCCCATAGGACCCCTACCAACTTCTACAAATGCACCATTGAAAGCACATTGTCTGGGTGCATAACAGTCTGGTGTGGTAACTGCTCTGCCCAGGACTGACAGCAACTACAGAAGATGGTGTGCATAGCCCTGTCCATTATGGAAGCTAGCCTTCCATCCGTGGACTCCATTTACATGGCTTGCTGTCATGGAAAGGCTGCCACTATCATTAAAGACCTGTTGCACCCTGGTAATGATGTCCTATAACCTTTTCCATCAGGCAAAAGACACAGAAGCTGAAACACATACACCAGAGATTCAGGAACAGCTTCTTCCCAGGCGTTATTAGACTAATGAATGGGCCGTCTAGCCCAAAATAATGCTGTTCTTGCTAACGTTGATCTCACCTAGTGCACACACTTTGCAATGCAATCTATATGTCTCTGTCTGTGTCTTTTTATAACCTCTGATATGCATATCCTTGCTTTCTATGATGTTCCTGTACTGGTCATAAACAAAGCTTTTCACTGTACTTTGGTACATGTGACAATCAATCAATCCCACCATGACAGGTAGTGAAATCTGAATTCAATAAAATCTGGAATTAAAAGCTGACCATGTTTAAACCCATCTAGTTCTTTGGCGAAGAAATCTGCCTTCCTTACTTGTCTGGTACATACGAGACTCACCCTGTGTCTAGTCTAGTTTTGTTACCCACATCCCATAAATGAATTAAATAAAAATGTTGGGATAACTGGTCTAAGATTCCCTATTTGACCCCCTAACTATTTTTAACTACCAAATTGACATTTTTCAATTTCTAAGAATGGTTCCCCAAATCGAAAGAACTTTTGAAATTATAATTTGGATATCTACAATGTTATCATCTATTACTTTTAAAACTCTTGGCCTAAAACCATCTGGTTCTCAGCACCATTCCCTCTAATTTTCTTCCCAACTGCACAGGTGTCCAAGGCCCCTTTCCAATATCCTTTCATTCAAGATGTCACTCTTCTTGGCACCTGGTAGGCCACAAACAGCAGTGGTTCTTGGTCCTATTTACAAAGTTTTCCCTAATTATGAATTCCCCTACAACTGTCACCAATGCTTTTACTAACCCACCCCCTTCTCCCGAGATTTGGAGAGGCTTCTGTTCAAATGTGCAGTGGTGAACAATCCGCTGTCCATCCAACAACCTTTATCCTTACACAGACAGAATATAAATACATTGTACCAGTTGGATAAGGCCAGTTCCCGTAGATCTTCATTCATGTTCTCAGCTGAATTCACTTTATTCCCTAAATTATTGGTCAAACCAACAATGTTGTAATCCTACATCTGGGAGATGCAACGAAGATTCACAATTAAGTTTTCATAATATCCTCCTCTCTCTCTAAACCTCTGAGTTCACTTATAAAGATATAAAATAGTTATAAGTCACTAAGCCCTGGGAAGCTGTTGTATAGTCTTTTAACATTGTTTATTTTACATTCATCAACAAAATGCAGGGACACAAGCAGATGTAACACAATTACTGCTTTGTGTTTTCATTTTTCTCTCAAATGACTTCACTGCATTTTCCCTAAGTATCTTAATTATATTTTGGCAGCAACAGACCAATGAAATGCCATCCGTGTGCAGAGGGCAACGGGGGGAGTTACAGCTAAGAGAAGAATTCAAAATCTCCCAGGCAAATTGAAGATGGCGGGCACAGACTTCTGGACATCTGCCAAGATGCCGAAGAATATGAGTTGTGCCAATATTAAATGAAATGCCACCAGTATTAGAGGTGACTGCTGACTTCCTCACTCCTATCACCATGCAGTGCAAGTAGACTGTCCATTTGTACGTAGAAAACAGCACTAAATAATTTGCTTAGACATTGTATACTGAAAATCACTTGATGTGCAAAGGAAACTCTTGTATGTGGGAATATCTCTGCTGGCATGTAGAAAAGAAAGAAGTCAGTTCATGATTTCAAGACAGATTGAATTGAGTATGAAAATTTTATAGAATATCTGCACTCTTGTGATAGCGTTTTTAAAGCACAGCACATGTTCATTATTCTGAACACTCTCTGTGTTACACAGAATATAAAATCACATGACCTGTCAAGACATTGACGGACCATTTTAAGTGGTCCAGTGGACCTCCCAGTTATCCCCTGGTAGCGGCAAGAGCCTTGTTCTATTGCTCCTGGCCTTGGTCTTGGATTAATCAGAGTGAGATCATCAGTCATGGGCACAGGATGATGCCTTTATCCCATGAGTATTCTGCTTTTATGGGCTGCCTCCCTGAAGAGATGAAGAAGTACCAAGTGTTAGATGATGAAGATATCATGAGAGCTCCTTGTCTATTGGTGTTTTAGACAGGTGCAGCCTTGATGGGCCAAAGGGACTTTTTCTGTTCTGTAGACCTCTATGACTCTATATTGGCTGACTACATGAACATTAACAAGTGTGGAATTAAAAACAATTTGCACACACTCATAATGAGAAATCTCTTTTTGTTAAAACTAGGTGTGACGTTGTACCCCTTACACATTCAGTGTGAATATGAGCTATCAATGACATCTTGTCTCTTACCATTTACAAGCCAGCGACTCCAGAGAGCTATATAATAAATATTTATCTGATTTTACATCAAAAATACTGAAAGAAAGATGTACAGAAATATTCAGCCTAAATAAGGATTGATAGATATTTATGAATGGATATTTGTACAATATATTTATACACATAACATGTATGATTATGCATTCCAGTAATATTTAATTTAATAATTGTGTAGCTATCATTCACCAATGGATTGTATATAAATTCAGTTATGCAATAGTTAATTAATACAAGTCATTAAAATTGTTAGAATACTGAGGGAAAAGAAATATGAAATCAGTGCCAGTAGTACTTATTGTAAAATATTTATGATGATAAGGAACATGTCTCAAAGTATTTTACAGCCAACTAAGAACTTTTGAACAGAAATCACTGTCATAATGTAGGAAATGTGACACCAATTTGCACACAACAAACTCCTACAAACAGAGACGAGATAATGACCAGATTTGTTTGAAAAATGTTCATTGAGGATTAAATAGGGGCCAGGAAACATGGAATAACTTCTCTGCTGCAAAATAATGCTGTGAGATCCTTGCATATATTTAAGGCTGAGGTAGATAAATTGTTGACCAGGAGAGGAATCAAGGGTTAAGGAGAAAGGACAGGAAAGTGCATGTGAAGCATGTTGGATCAACCATGAACCTATCGAATTGTGGAGCTGGCTTGAGGGGCCAAAAGTCTATTCCTGTTTTAGTTTTTTATGGTCTTATCTTTTACATTCACCTTAACAGATGGATGAGACCTACTGACTTTGAGCAGTGCGTGATCCATTACCATAGGTAGTCAATGACAGAAATTTTCTGATAGTTCATTGAGCTTTTTTTAGAAATGAGTTCATTAGTGTAATTCTCGTAATTTTTTCCTTTTGTTTTCATATACACGAAATTTGATAATTTAGTTACTGCTCGTGTGACAAACAAACAGTAGAAACATTCCTCTTTCAAGGGACCTCCATTTCCAACAGGCCTAGGTTTAGGATCTCAGCTGGAAGATGACATCTCTAACAATAGTATGATAGTCTTGATTTTTGTGCTCAAATCCTGAAGTGGGATTTTAATCTGTAACCTTGTGATGCAGCCCTGACATTTTGTAGACAAAAGAATCTCTGCCTGGTCCATTTAACGGCTGAGGCCTGATTTTGGAAGTCCCACTTCTAAGCAAAGCGCTTGTCATTTTCATCTGGGAGTCTAGTGGAGAGGACTATGTTGCATCTTGGTGCTTCACAGAGTCAAACACACATACTAAAGTGCAGTTAACTTCAGTTAGATCCAATATTACTGGATGATGTTTGAAACTCGACTGTGGACTTTGGAATTATCATCACAAGATCTGAACTTGACAGAGTGCCTTGAAGAGATACAGTACTCTTGTGCTAGATCCAGAGACACATTTGGGAAAGATAAGATCATGGGTGATAGGGAAGGCAAATGGTATGTTGACTTTTATTTCAAAGAATATGGACTATAAAAATAGTGTTAAAATAATACAAGTCAATGGTCAGACTACATCTAGATTGCTAAGAGCAATTCTAAGAAAATATATACTGGTATTGGGGGCAGTTCAAAGAGGGTTCACTAGGCATGTAAAGAGGGGCTACTGTATGAGGATTGGTTGAATTGTTTGCATTTGTATTCATTGGAATTTAGAAGAATGAGCGATGGTCTTATTGAAACATACAAGATGCTTAGGGGACTTGACAAGGTGGAAACAGAGTGGTTGTTTTCCCTGATGAGAAAGTACCGTTCCAAAAGGCACAATCTTAGAATAAGTCACAGAGTTTGGAGAGAGGTAAGGAAGAATTTCTTCCCTTAGAGGGAAATGAATCTAATGAATTCTTTATCACAAAGCAGTTTTGAAGCAGGTTCATTATATTTATTCACTGCTGAGATAGACAGATTTTTAATTAGAAAGGGAGTTGAAGGTTGTACAGAAAAAACAATAGAGTTGAGGATTATCAGATCAGCCATGAACTCATTGAGCTTATTCTGCTCCAATGTCTTCTGCTCTTTGGGAGATAAAATGCTCATGGAAGCAAATAAATACCCCATGGAATTGTTCAAAATGGACTTGAATGTGTGTATGATATGAATATACTCACCGGAACTGTCAAGATGTTATGGGAACTATTAACCTGTGGAGGGAACTGTTGGTAGAACTGAGAAAACTGTTATTGGACTTGTCAAGTTATTAGGAATATAAGTCCCTGGCTTTAAACTTTCAAAAGCAAACTATTTGCAGTTTTTAAAAGAAGTGCATCTTATTTGAGTATGGACATAGCCTTGTGGGTTGCTTGCTGATTTCACAATCTATTTTGTTACAGTGCCTGGCAGCAAGTACTTTGTTTAACAGGTCCAACAAGTTATGCAGTCTTTGAAGTATGATTGTAAATACGGATGCTTATTTTTATAAGGGATAATGTAGTTGAATTAAACATATTAAATGCAGTGTTTTTTAATCAAAGCAGTTTTTAAATTAAAAAATAAATTTATTAGAACTTTACCTTATTATGGGTTCTGATGTCTGACTGTTGTACTGGGTGAGTTGGCATAGAGATTGTAAGGGCAAAAGGTGTTGGATTCAAATCATGGCTGGTGTGCTTTAGTGCTAAGTTGATACAAAAGTTATAACGGCCCATGTGAGTTGTATTACAGGGCACAGAAGGTATGTGGTGTTGTGGGGGTAGAAGGGGGCCTGGTGATGATTGGACACTGTTTCTAGTTTATCTTTTTTAACATATAGGATATAGTGTCAAATGCCCCCTTTCCTACAACCTGCCTGTGCACCCAGCGGCCTCTACAGCTGCTTTCAAACTCTTTCCCTAAGCACTTAGCCTCACTGTCACCCTCTCACCTTGTATGAAAATCCAGTGCTTTTACCCTCAAGTTGGGTTTGTGGGATCCTAAAATTTTCCCAACACTGCATTTCTAGCTACCAAAAACTACCAACTCAGCCCTAACTATTGCTGTGAGGTAATATGCAAATTGAAGAGTTAACATTCATGCATGAGCTCTCGTTCATTTGAACAGTAGTTTGCAGGGTACTAATTTTGAAGATTAGAATTCAGAATTCATACCGAACTCCTTGCCAGATTGTCCCCACTTATGCTTATTAATTAAGTTTCAGGTGCTCTAAATTACAAACTTTACTGCTCTGTCACATTGATGCTTGTATTCTGCTCTGAAAACCACAGCTGTATTAATCTGCATAAATATTCGCAGAAGCATGAGAAAATATAATTAGAAACAAACTTAAGGATGATATATAAAGGACTTTTCATACGTCATCAAATGTAAGGGATTTAGAACAGAGGGAAAGATTGACATTTTTACAAATATTGCGACAATGTGTAGGGCTTGTGGTTGAGGCTGAACTATGTCAACATTCAAAATTAAATTGGATTATTTGATGAAGGAAAATAGTTGAAAAGATATGGAAACAGCATTGCTAAATGTGATTGGAACTATTTGCCTGCTTGGTGAGTAAGAGCTGACATTGACTGGTTGAGCCAAATGTTTCAATGATGTAAATTCTATGCAATGTATAGATAATTTTATGAAGCTCCACTATTGGCATGGAATGCTAACGATCAGCAGCTCTCATCTGAAGTCTGGGTTTGTACTGCAGACACTGCAACCCTAAAAATTACCCCCACTGTGTTTTCTAACTTGAAATCATAATAGCAGATTGTTTATGTACAAAAACATATAGGAATATATTTTCAGTACTGTACATAATAGACATAACTGTAAAACTAGCAAAACATGACAATGTGAAGAACAATAGAAAATGGTAAACATACTCTGAAGGTCCAGAGAATATGGACAAGTGAGAAAGGGTTCACAGTTATAACTTGTTTGTTCCCACTACAAATGTTGCCTGACCAGCTGTGAATTTCCAGCATTTTATCACTTTTATTTCAGATTTCTAGCATCTGCACTTTTGTTTCATTTTATGGATATTATGTTATTCAGGTAGCTAAATGTCAATATTACAATTCAATTACTATGTAAATGATTGGAATATCACTCTTGCTAAAATGAAACTAGTATATTCTGAAGATAAATCTTTCACCGTTAGTTCACACAGAAATGTGAAATGGTCTCCACAGTTCAATGGAAAATATTGCCTCCAGTTATAAACTGCTCAATATCTATCAGTACAGTGACAAAGTTTTCTGTTTCATTTCATAATACAGCACTCCGTTTTATTTCCAAAAGTACAATCCATCTTTTGAAGTTTACAGTCACTTTCAGGCTGGGGTAATGAAAAAAACGTTCTGTAGCAAATTCAACTGTTTGAGAACATCAAGTTTTGTGATTTTATGATCTTCTCATTCTCAGGCCAATATATCACTGTCAATTTACATGAAAGGGATATTTTTGGATGAAAACGTGGCAAATGTTAAATGAGAAATGACCAAGGTCCAGTTGAATCACCTTTTACCCTTCTGGTCGTTCTCGTGTCTTTATTTAGATGATTTGTTGGCCTTTTGAGGTATGTGAAATACTTTATAATACACACTGGCAATAAGTTGCCACCAGTTCCTGCATCAATTTTGAGAACTGGATAAAGTTTGAAGGCTGTATACATTAACTACCAATTGTTATAAAGTAGTTTAACTTTAGATTCAATAAAAGAAATATGCAAAATTACTTTCTCATGACTGCTGCTCGCAGTAATCTCAGCATTTCCAGTTTGGTATTTGTTACCATGATGTAAAATGACTTTGGAGTCGCCACTTAAAATCATACACCACGAGATATCTTATCAATTTTCCTTATTTTACCCACAGATCTGGTATTCTGTCGTTGTGTGTCAGTTGTGGCTTAATTATTAATATTTTCATCTCCAAATTAGGAAGTCTTAGTGTCGAATCGCACTCCAGCACAAATATGAAGTCAGACATTCCATGCAGTACTGAAGATGGTCGCAACGTTGGAGATACTCTTTCAGATGAGGCATTAAATTGAGGTCCCATCACTTCCTCGCGGTGGATTTGAGGGATCCCCTGGCATTATTTAGAAGAGTAGATGCGTCATCTTTTGTGTCTTGATCAAGATTTGTTACTCAAACAACATTACAATTTGTGAGGGTTTGCTGCATGCAATCTACTTTCACGTTTCGCACGTTAGAGAGACTTCACTTTAATTGACAAAGATGTTTTGAGACGTCTTGTGGTGACGAAAAGAGCTATATAAATACACGTCTTTCTTATGTTTCGATTTAATAGATGGGTGAGGCAGTTTATTTTAAACTCAAATAAAGGCCACCGAATCCATTCAGATGGAAAACATCTGGATGAACGGTCAGGGACAATGAGAACTGCATATTTAGGGTCAGAGATAACACAGTGTGGAGCTGGAGAAACACAGCGGGCCAGGCAGCATCAGAGAAGAAGGAAAGCTGATGTTTCGGGACGGGACCCTTCTTCAGAAATTTCTGATGCTGCTTGCCCTGCTGTGTTCCTCCAGCTCCACACTGTTATGGGTCAACAGAGTAATTTATTGAAACATTGTTTGTTTTCTGGAAAAGAAAGGAAACATTACACATTCTACACCAGACAGCAAATCGAGTCTTCATTCAAGTTTGAATTAAAGACACCCATAATTAAGAGTTCAGAATTCCAGTATTTGTTGTCTTTTTTGGCGACTGGTTTGCATGCTCCTCACTCACGTAAAAGCTTCCGTCATCTCCCAAAATCTAGTCTTGCGGTTCTGTCTGTGCAAACCCAGAATTTGCAACACAGACACACACATAAAGTCTTCAGGGTGGACTGGGTCGCGCGCCAACGGGGCTCTTGAATTCCGCGCGACTTGTCCCGTCGAGGAGCAGCAGCCTGCTCCTGCGCGTGCGCGGAGGCGCGCGCCGAGCCTGAGCTCGCGCTGCGGCGGTGTCTGCGGCTGGAGCTCACGGATAGGCAGAGCTCGGGAGGAGAGCGCGAGGACCAGCGCCGCATTACCACTGAGTGACAGCGGCTCACACTCATCCCTCAGCAGCCACTCTTTCCGGCAGGACGACAAGCGCAATCCGGCAGAGACAGTTTATTTTTTAGAAAAAGAAAAATCGGTCCCAACAGTTTTAATTCGAAACTATTTTCAAACCCTGGCTTCTTTTATTTTAATTTATATATTTACGCGCGTGCTGTTTTTGCGCATTGGGTAACAACAGGTTGTGATCTGCGTGTAACACCCCTATCCGCAGGGCTAAGCAATAAGTAAGTTGTGTCAATTTGGGATCTCAATACATCGAATCGAAATGAGTACTAGTGGTGAGTAGACTTTTGTTTAGGACCATTATTGATGCGATTTTCATTTTACAGATAATACAGCTTTAATTTTAATATCTGTACTGGAATATTGGCGTCTGCAGCAGTAGTACCGTATTTACAAGAATAAATGTTTCTACTGTCTAGATATTACTGCCAAATTCGTACAGTGATTATTTTGGCCTTTATTCTTCTGCCAACATTTGCTGGGTTGGTTTGTCTTGGAAAATTCGAATGGAGTTCCTGCAAATACTGGGGTGCATTCGCACGGTGTAGTGAAGCAATCTGGTGTGTTTCAGGTTTGTTGCACTTCAAAAGGAAATGCCTATTTTGTTTGTTCCAGTCCGGCGAAGAACCAGTTGCAAATCCAGAGCATCTCATCTAGGATTCTGTGCGGTGTGCACTACGTTGACTCTTGTTTTGCCCCACCCCGTGGTTTGTTTCAATGTTAACCGCATTTTAGTAATTCTTGGAGTGTCATTCTAGACCACTGTGGAAGTTTGATTCATTCTAAATATAGATAGGAACATAGCAGTACAATGCGCACAGTGACTAGTTTTAGACATTGACACATCTATTATGGGTTTCAGCTTTAACATGTGTCTGCTAAATAAATCTCTCCTTTTCACACGACATTATGAATTAATACTGCTGATATACGGTGTATTCATTACATGGCATCTTTGCACATCTAAAACCGGATACTTCTTAGGCCGGAGAATGTTAATTCGGAATACAGTATAGATTCTGAGATATAGAGTTTCTCCTTTGAACACAGTTGGTTATCTGGGCACAAATTGTGTTTGAAATGGTACTGTTTTCCTGGGGAAGTTTTAAGTTTCAGTTCATATTTATTTGCATAATTACAAACGTGAAATATTCCATGAACGAGTGCATAAATATTTATTGATCCATTTGAAAATGGTAATCTGATGCAATGTTATAAATACAGCTGGTTTGAACATAAATGAGTTTTTTCAGAAAATTGTGTAAATGAATGACTGTAAACCAAGCTGATTATAAATATCTGAAAATTACTTTCAAAAATTGAAAAAAAAGAGTTCTGTAGGTGTACATCAGTTTCTTAGTAAATCATTTGTATCTTGTACTGAAACTGAATTTAAGAAACCTCAAATAGACTCAATTGGCAAAAACTTGCAATGCTTATTAATTTGATCAGCTTTCAAGATGTTTTTCAAAGCAGTGAAAGATTGTGAAAACTGTCAGATGCAAATTGGTTTTTTGAAATATAGGTTTTGGATGAATGATGTTCGAAAAATGAAACAATGCGGCATCTCTACCTTTTAAGTTTGGTCGGCCAACAGAGATTGTATACTCAGAGGCTGTAATGCTGAATGATATTGTCACTATCATGATAATGTATTTCATGTATATATATCAAAATTAATGCACAGATTGATTGGCACGCTGGCCTTCAAGCGTACTAAAACAACAATTGAGGAAATCTCCAGTATCATATTTTGATTTGCATGAGAGCATAATAATGAAAACTTTGGCTCATTGTTTTGAAAGTACTAGTTGATTCACGTGTATCTCAAAGAAACTTTTTACTGTTCGCTGTTTCACCATGAGGAAAACATGGACTCAAACATGCCCTTATCCTGATGTTAGAAATTTATTTTACTCATAACAGGAATCTCTGCATTGTTCAAAAGAACCTGTAGAGGGTTCCTTACTTTCACTGTGATCTTCGGTAACTTCTAGTGACAGTAAAATATCAAACTGTCTTGCTGGGGGTTATTTTCTATGGATAGCAAGTGAGTCCATATTTGTAATATATTTGGGGTTAAAAAATTCAGAAAATGTACAGAATAGCCTCTTTGCAATCAAAATCAGTATATTTTGTGATTATTTTGAACACGTTTTTAAAAAAATCAGACTTTCAATGAGTTCTGCATTTAGGATGTGTAGTTATATACTCGTGACAGTATGTTGAGTTTTTTTGCATAATTAATTCATGGGGTATGATCATTGTTTGCTAGTACAGCCATTATTGCTCATCCCTATTTGTCCTGGAGAAGGCCATGCTTTCTTGAACCTCTTTCGGGCATAGACACACCTACAGTGCTGTTAGGAAGGGAGCTTTGGGATTTTGACCCAGCAACACTGAAAGAATTGCATCATAGTTCCACATCAGATGGTATGTGATTTGGAGGTGGTGGTGGAATTCCCAAGCTCTGATAAGACCCTAAGGTGTAAGAGCAAAAGTAGGTCATTCACAATGACTCTGCTCTGCCATTCATTTAGATCATGGCTGATCGTTATAATCCTTATCTACACTTTCCTGTAATTCCCCACAGCCCTGTATTCCTTTAATGATAACTTGATGACCCAGCCCTCTGTGGTAAAGAATTCCACAGATACATCACCCTTTGAGAGTATAAATTCCTCCTCATCTCTGTCTTAAACGTGTGACCCTTCCTCTGCAATTATGCTGTCTGGTCCTAGACTATCCTACAAAGGGAGGCAACCTTTCTGTATCTATCTTGTCAGGACCTTTATAAATCTTATATGTTTCAATAAGGGCACCTTGCATTCTTCTAAATTCTAAAGACTACAGGCTCAACCTCTCCTCATAAAGTAGCCCTTCCGTACCTGAAATTGGCTGAATGCATCTTCTCTGAACTGCCTCCGATGCCAATATATGTTCCCTTTGGTAAGGTGCCCAAAACTGCTTACAGTATTCCACCTACGGTCTAACTGGAGCCTTGTATCGTTTTAGCAAAACTTCCCCATTTTATACTTCAATCTGTTTAAAATAAAGGCGAACATGTGATTGTCTCAGTATTACCTGCTGGACTTAGATGCTAGTTTTTTTTGTGATTCATAGACAAGGACTGTCAAATCCCCCTGTAATGTAACTTTCTGCAGTCTTTGTTCATCAAATAATATTCAGCTCTGCTATTCCTCCTGCATAAGTGCATAACCTCGTATTTTTCCTCATTGTATACCATCTGCCAAATTTTGGTCCGCTCGCTTAACCTGATCGTATTCCTCTGCACTCTTTGTGTCGTCCTCACCAGTTGCCTTCCCATCTGTTATCCTCAGCTGTACACGTAGCTACAGCACATACACTTTGCTCAGTAATATCTGTGATATGTAATTATTGTTCCAATATTGATCCTGCTGGCACTCCATGAGTTATGGTGCTGCCCTTGCCCTTTTGGTTGGTGGATATTGAGGGTTTGGAACATGCTGTTGAAGGAGGCTTGGTGAGTTATTGCCTGTAACTAATAGATAGTACACCCTGCTGCTCTGTGTGCCAATGCTGAGGACAGTGTATGTTGATGTTGGTAGGTGGGGTGCCAAACAAGCAGATTGCTTTGTCTTTGATGGTGTTAAGACTCTGGAGTGTTGTTACAGCTGCATTTATCCAGACAAGTGGAGACTATTTCATTATACTTCTGACTTATCTTGTAGGTGCTGGAGATACAGGAGGTGAATTAGGCAGTGTGGAATTTATAACCTCTGACTTGCTGTTGTAGACACAATATTTATATGAATGTTCCAATTTAGTTTCTGGCTTTTGGCAAGCCCCAGCATGATGGCAGGGATTCAGTAATGGTAATGCTATTGAACAATAAATGGCAATGGTTAGATCTCTCTTGTTAGAAATGCCATTGCACTTGCTGCTTCTTATTCCAAGCCTAGATCTTGTCCAGATTTTGCTGCATTTTAATGTAGATAACTTTGGTATCATTGTCATACTTAATGGTAAACATTGTGCAATCAATAGAAAACATTCCCACTTTTGACCTTGTGTTGGAAGAAAGATAATCAAAACAGCAGCTGAAGATGGTTGTATATTCTATCCTGAGGAACTCCAGCAGAAATGTCCTCTGATTGAAAAGACTGACGTCCAATCAACACAACCATTGATCCATTGCTCCTTTGCTCTGCTTTTTGTGGACAGGACATACCCCTGGGCAAATTTTCCATATTGTCATAACATAACTGGATGGGAATGTTTTATCTGTACAATAAAATTTAATATCACCAAGTAAAACGGCAACAGGTGGACATTTTATAATCTCATTTAGCAAGTAACCAGGTGTAATCAAATTAGACACTTTTCAGGAACTGTTAACGTATTGTAACTGACAGAAAATAAAAAGATGACTAAACAGTTTCTTGTAGAATTGCGGTGTTTTGCATTGATTCCATTTTTGTGTAATATTCTAGAACCTCATACAAAACAAACAGACGAAGAAATCAACGTGCGATTGTTTTATCTTTTTCTTTTGATTTCAATAAGTTTTATTTAGAGTTTGCTGCCTGCAAAATTATGCTTTTGTTATACAGAACTGAGTGAAAAATTTAAGATGACACTTTGGTCCAGTACTGCGCTATTAGAGGTCTAGTCTTTTGAGATATCAAACTGAGAATTCTGCAGTTGAATGTAAAAGAACTCATAGCACTAATTTTAAAAAAAAATGCTTTGGAACATCTCCTTTGTGTCCTGGCCAACATTTGTCCCTCAGCCAATGTCACAAAAACAGATTTAACTGGTGGCTGTTTGATTGCTGTTTGCTGGAACTTGCTTTGTGCAAATTAGTCACAAAGTGCTTTGGTACTTCCCGAGGTGGTGCAGGACGCAATTAACTGTCAGGTGTAGCATCAAAAAAGAAACTTGTAGTCAGCACCATGGCCTGAATCGTTTGCTTCTATAAAAAAATTCATTTACCATGAATCCATCCAGAAAATTAGCAGCCTGTGGAAAGTAGTGGTCTGACTCATGGTGACTAGTCAGACCACAGCTAGAATGCTGTGAGCAGGTTGGGGCCCCTTATACTGGCATTTGTGGAAGTCCAGAGAAAGTTCATGAGGTTGATCCCAGGTATGGAGGGACTATCTTATGAGATTGAGTAGTTTGGTCCTATACTTTTTGGAATATGAAAAGAATGAGAAGCGATCTTATTGAAACATTCAAGGTTCTTATAGGACTTGAAAGGGTAAATGCAGAAAAGGTTATTTCCCCCATGTGGGAGAGTATAAGTCCAGAGAAGAGAATTGCAGAAAAAGGGGTTACCCGTTTAATGGACAGATGAGAACAAATTTCGTTTCTGAGGGTTGTGAATCTGTGGAATTCTTTACCATGGAGGGCTTTTGAGGCTGAGCTGGACAGATTTTTAATCAGTAAGGGAAACAAGGGTTGTAGGGAAAAGGCAGGAAAGTTGAGTTGGATATTATCAGATCAGCCATGACCTAATCAAATGGTGGAGTAGACTCAATTGGCTGAATGACCAGCTTCTGTTTTCATGTCTTACGATGAATCAATTTCTATGCACACAGAGTTATGGAGTCTGCATCAGAATTGGACCATTTGACCCAGCTCACCATACAAGAGTAAAAGAAATGGGAGCCGGAGTGTGACCCCTGGCTCGTTGAGCCTTCTCTGACATTCAATAACGTCATGAATGACTTGCACAGCTATTTATTCTATATTTGAGCCTCCTCTGTCCTCCTTGATCAATCATATTAATGTATCGTTTTGCTCCTTCTTTGTGCTTGCCCTTAAATGCTTCTGTACTATTCACGGTTCTTCCGATTATTTGTGTAAAGAAATTTTTTTTGATTTCCATGTTGCATTTATTAATAACTGCGTTATATTTATGACGCATAGTTTTGGTCTCTCCCAGCCACTTCTCGATAATAACCCTGATAAACTTCTTTCATAACCTTGGAGACCGATATCAGGTGCCACATGTTGGGCTGTTACACATGTCAGCATTTCATCTACTCATTTTGAGTGAAAAGAGTCCAGCATTTTTAGCCTTTCCTCGTAAGTATAGAAATAACAAGGATGTAACATTACTTTACATAATGCAAGCAGTCTGAGGAGAATAGAAAGATAGAAGCTGATGGGTTGTAAGACGTAGATTAAATTTCTAAAAGAAACAACATGGGTTCATAAAACTTGCATCATTTACCTGTTTTCATGTATGCTTTATTTCAGTATAAATTGACAGGGAATTGTAGTATCCGAGTTCCATGTGCTATGTACTTTGTTAGATGGCTGAAGTATTAATATCAAAGTAAATGTGAATGCAGCTGTTTGTGAATGGTGCACTTATTACAACAGGGAAGACGGACTCACTAATTGTGAAACTGCCTTGTGGTGAACAAAAATGGGAACAGAACTTAATTTCTTTTTATCTAAAGTGATTTTAATATCAGTTGTAAAAAACACTAAGATAGATCTGAAAATCTTCATAAGGTATTTCCTGTACTTATGCTTTCATCTGAAATAACCTAAGAAATAAGAGCAGGATTAGAATTATAAGATCTCAAGCCTGCTGCATTTAATTCTGTAAGATCAAAGCTGACATTTTACCCAGGTACACTTTCTAAATGATACCCCTTTCTCTTAGTTATCAAAGTCCTAACAGGCTCTGAATGCAGAATATTCTTGAGGCCGTCACTATTTTTCTTCCATTTGTCTGTTTTTTTTTTATTTAGAACTGAGAGTTGAAGTTGAGAATTGAACTTTGAACAGTGGCATTTTTTTATTTTAAGAAAAGAGAACTAAGATAGATATTTACTGTGGGAAACTGGCCTGGAAAGATAATGCAAACTATTGCAACTCCAAGGACACTACCGACACTTCAGTACCAAGGTGTTGTTACGCTCAGGGACTAACTACTGATTTGAGGTTGAATTCATCAGTCAAGGGTTGACCCTTGTTGGCCAGCCAACCACAGAGAATATTGAGGAAAAAGGGGAAAGCAAGGACAAATATCTGGTTCTGAGAGAGTTTGAGCATCAGGCAATTTTGTGTTTTGAAATGTTCTGGATGGTGTTGTTTTTGCTTTGCTTTCTCTATGATTTCATGCTAGTTATCAACTTATTGGTTGTTCTGAGTGGACAATCCCAGTCTGTAAGGAGTAGGTGCATAATTCTGGAAGTTTGCTAAGGTTGTTTGCAGTGACCGGTGACTTCAGAATTCAAGCAAGATATACAGTCCTAAATGTCTGTAATACAACCCATCATCCAAGGATTTCATAAAGGCCTGGTATTCATCATTAAAAGGGTAATTGCACTGGAAAATTACAAATCCTTTCTTTTCTAATCCCAAATCTTTGTGTGTTTGCCCATGATGTATGAGCAGGGTATATGATCAAAGAAAGTTGAGCTTAGATTGTAGATATTAAATAGATTGCCTTGTTGTTTATCTGTGTTCTGTTGACGTTACTAGATTAATAAAATAATTTTTGTTTAGGTTATCAACTTGGTGTCCAAGATCTGTTATTTGTGAAGTTTGGTTCAGAACAACTGAGCAAATTTGGTAGTTATTGAATGTTTTAATTTCATTGTGTTGCAAATCCAGTGATAGTAAGGCTGATTTTCTTTGGCTTTCTATCCCCGTGTTGTGACAAGATTTACAGATGAATCATCCACAGTTCTCTGTGGTAGAGAATTCTGAAGTTTGAGTAATGGTTAACATACTGTTGGTTTCCTAATTGCTGCCTGCACTTGTGTGCAATTCTCATAAAAGAACATTCACATCCCTCTGAATAGTAATATTTTCAATTTGTTCACCATTTTAAAAATATTCTGCTTTTTGCTACCAATGTATATAATTTTGCACTCTCTACGTAATATTCCCTGTCCCATATTTGTGCCCAGTCATCACGCCTGTCTAAATCCTTTTGAAGTCTCTTTTGTGACCTCCTTATTATTTACTTCGCAGATATCTTTGGACCCTTAACCAACTTGGATGCACCATACTCAGTCCCTTCATCATTTAATTTATTATCCTATAAATAACTGAGATTTAAGTACTTGTCTTGAAGCACTCATTCGACAACATTTTGCCAAACCTACAGTTTACTCTGACTCTCGTTTCTGACTGTTAACCAAGCCTCTATCCGTACTAATATATTATTCCCAATACCATAAGCTTTGATGTATCACCTTGTATTTTTTTTCCACAATCCCATTAAAGGAGCATTACTTCAATCATTAGATCTTTATACCTTGACACTATAGTACAGTATAGCATGAGTCAAATAACTCAAGGCTACCTGAGGCCTCCCTGTTCGTTGTTAATATTACAACACCCTGGAAAAGTTTCCTTGATCTGCAAATATGCTTTCAGAAATGAAAGTTCCATAGTTTCAAATGGGAATCTTTGCAGCAATTTTTTTATATTTGTTATATGTTTTAATTCTTACAAAACATAGCATACTGTAGATACTCAACCTCTTAGCATTTTTGTTGTTTTTAGACATACTTTGAAGATAGTACAGAGAATTTATAGATAGTACAGAGATCTTAAAGAACATGCTGTAACAAATATATGTGGTATACAAGTTAATAAGTATTGAAAAGATATTAACATATGGAATTTCTACGCATAAGTTTTAAATACCTTGATTTAAACAAACCACCTGCATAGTTATGTCCATCACTACATACTCATTTAATTGCTAGACTTTTCCATTGCGATTCTGTAACTGGTTATATTGAAGTTCATGTAGGCAAAACTGTTTGTCATCTTTTTGGAGAAATGTCCTATCTTTATTCAGTAAGAGGGCATGGCTAAAATTGAGATGTTTGTGGAGAATTATGAACAAAATTCCACACCCAGTCAGCTTGACCAGAAGTGCGTTGCAGTTCCAAAGTAATCATGCTGCCACAATGCCTGTTCTTAAATAATCCTTCCTATCATGGTAGCATTGAAGAGTTTACACAGTGTAATCATGAGGGAGAGGATTCTTTATAATGAATTGAATGTTTAAATTCTAGTCTTTATAGTTTTGAAAATATTAAGAAAGATTCATATCTTCAATCACGCTGTTTAGATAAAGTATTATGATACCATTAATAAGACTCTTGTTTGTACAAGTAAAATGTTCTTCTGTTTGATGTCAATTTTATGGTTGGTTGTCAGTTCAAGATTCTAGTTTGCATTCACTACTGTTATCCACAGATGTATATTACATCATTTATATTCAAGTTGGAGTGAGTTTTCTTGAAGTCCAAAGGCGTTGAGGATCTAATTTACTGATATTTTGTTTCTTAAGTAGTGACTATTTGTGATAGTTGCAGTTATCCCTCGTAGTGATGTGCATGAGTTATTTTAAGCCGTTCCTTTCATCATTCATCTCTCCTGTCATTATTTTTATTCAACCTGCTCAAACATGTTAAGACATGCTACTGAGGCAGGTGGAACTTGAATCCAGACTTCTGGAGCAGAGGTAGTGACTTTACCACTGTGGCACAAAACACTTGTCTCATTTCCTCTCTACTATTTTTAAATAATAATCTATGGACCAAATTAAACCAAAAATAGAATTGACAGCCCTTGAAAGATACTGGAACAAAAGTCTAAATCACAAAAGCAACTTACACATTTAAAATTAAACACCATTCTGGGGGCTGAAGATGCTTCCTAGTCCACTCATTACAGAAAGCCTGAAGCGTACCAGTGGACACCACATGGTCCCTTTCTAAAAGATATGCAGATGTAGATAAAACAGCAAAAAAAGGCCAGCTGTTGGGTGCAGCAGCTCCCTCTGTGCACATTGCCTGGAATTGTTAATGGTCACCTTGGCTAAACATGAGGACGTCCTCCAATCTCCATTTCTTTTTCCGTATTGGTCACTTAAAGTTTAGTATGAGGTTAAAGTACAACAAAAATTGTAACAATAGCTCCTTTTAAAAATAAACAGAAAAGGGGCTGGAGCCTATAGCAATCTGTCTAAACATATCCCATGGCTTCCTTAAGGCAGCAAGAATTACAGGACGCATGAGAATATCAAAACATACTTAACCTATGATGGCATTTAATCAACCTGTTTGAACTTGCAATGAGACATGAAATGTGGACATTTTGGATCAGAGGTAGGGACAATACAGCTTCACCATAAGACCCTTGCCTTCAGCTCCTCTATATCAATTTGTAGCATACTTGCCTTTTGAGAGATTGACTTATCCACAATATGCGCCTGCATGCAATCTAATCATTCATCTAGCAAATAGCCACATTTAATTAATTGGTAACGCAGGTAGTATAGTGGTAATTGATAATAGATGAAAGTACCATGGATAATTTGGTGGTGGGAAAAATGCCACTGTGTAGGATGCGATAACCCTTCCAGATATATCAAAAAACAGAAAAGAGAAAAAAAAAGCGAACGCCTCCACTTAGGGAAAATTAGGCAACCACAGGGGTTAGTGATAATGGGAATTGCAGATGCTGGAGAATCCAAGATAATAAAGTGTGGAGCTGGATGAACACAGCAGGCCACGCAGCATCTCAGGAGCACAAAAGCTGACGTTTAGGGCCTAGACCCTTCATCAGAGAGCTATTACCTCTCTGATGAAGGGTCTAGGCCCTAAACGTCAGCTTTTGTGCTCCTGAGATGCTGCGTGGCCTGCTGTGTTCATCCAGCTCCACACTTTATTATCTTGGATTCTCCAGCATCTGAAGTGTGGAGCTGGATGAACACAGCAGGCCACGCAGCATCTCAGGAGCACAAAAGCTGACGTTTAGGGCCTAGACCCTTCATCAGAGAGCTATTACCTCTCTGATGAAGGGTCTAGGCCCGAAACGTCAGCATTTGTGCTCCTGAGATGCTGCTTGGCCTGCTGTGTTCATCCAGCTCCACGCTTTATTAACCACAGGGGTTAAATGCCTTACGTTGTTTTGGTTTTGCCCTACCCTTCTCTACCTGCCTTTCTTTCATGCACTGCCCCTGAAAGACTTTGCATGTAAATTAGAGGATTGGTAATCAGTTCAGAAATATGGGTCATTTAATAATGGAGGATAAAGGAGGGAAAAACACAATTCATTTAGAGCTTGGATAGATAGTACTGCATTAAAGCATCCCTGGATATTAAAAAATTCCAGCATCCATAGGTTGCTCTTGTGGTACAGTGGTAGTATCCCTATCCCTGAACCATAAAGCCTGGTTTCAGGTTCCCCTGCTCCAGGGGTGTGTAGTAACATCTCTGAGCAGATTGACTGAACAAAAAAATCAAGCATTCACAGAATTTTCTTCAAAAATGTGGATCTCACACATTGTTAGATGCTGTAAAGTAAAAATCTGCTACAGCTTGTGCCAGTGAGTACAGGAATAGATGGTTAGAGCAAATGAGTGCATAAATGAAGAGTAGGTGCAGGAGAGAAGGCTTAAATTGCTGGATCAAGGGAGAAGGTGGGACTTGTACAAATCCAATGGGTTGAAACTGATTCATAATTGGACCAACATCATTGGGGGTTTGTTTTCTAATGGGGGATTTAAACTAATTTGGAAAGGGAATGGGATATAAACAGCAGGGGATGATGCACAAACAAGTAAAACAAAGTCAGTCTTAGGCAATAGACAAGTTAATGCATGAAGGAGGACTGCAAGATTGAGTAGGATTCGTTTTAATGTCATGTATCTTGAAAGTAAGTTAGATGCATCGAAGGTGCTGATGAAGACATGGAGATATAACATCATTGATATCAGAGACATGGTTGAGGCAGGACAGGACTGGAGCCTGAATTTTCAGGTTTATAAAATCTTCAGGTGATTCAGGGAAGGATAAAAGATGATGGGATATTGCAATATTGATCAAGGACCTAATTATTGCACTAAATTTGAATGATAACTTAGAAGGGTCCTCTGTCAGGCAGATCCGTAGACAAATTCCAGTGAAGTGTAAAAAGACTAGGGCAAGAATTGTAGTGGGTTTAAATTTGCTAATATCAACTAGGATAGACAAACTGTGAATGGCTTAAAGAAAGTGCAATTCTTAAAATCCACCCAGGAGACCTTTTTAAGCCAGCATGTAGAAAGTCCTAAAAGAGAGGGTGCAGTGCTGGATCTAATTTTAGGGAACAAAGCTGGGGCAATGGTCAGAGTTCGGTGAGAGAGTATTTCAGTGTTAGTGACCATAACTTAGTAAGATTTAAGGTGATTGTAGAATAAGAAAAGATTGTCAAGAAATAAAGGTTTTGGGCAAAGGCAATTTTAACAAAAGACAAGACCTGGCCACAGTTGACTGGGAGTAGTAACTTGCAAGAAAGTTTGCATCAGTGAGATAACAACATAGAACTGTACAGCCCAGGAACGGGTGCCAAACTACGCCAAATGAAACTAATCCCTTCTGCCTGCCATTGGTCCATATCCCTTGAATCCTTGCATATTCATGTATTTATCTAAAAGTGCCTTATATGCCCTTATTGTAGCTGTCTCCACCACCACCCCGGCCGTGCATTCCAGACTCCTACCACACGGTATATAAAAACCTGTCCCTTATGTTTCCTTTAAATTTCCCCCTCTAACCTTAAATGCTTGCCCCTTCGCATTTGACATTTCAACTCTGGGGAAAACATTATGACCATCGGTCCTTCTATACATCTCATAATTTTATGGACTTTTATCAAGTCCCCCCTCAGCTTACGCCACTCAAGATTCAACAACCCGAGTTTTTCTAGCCTCTGCTTCTCGCTCATACCCTCTTATCCAGGCAGCATCCTGGTAAACCTTTACTGCACTTTCTCCAAAGCCTCCACATCCTTCCTGTAATGTGGCAATCAGAACTGAATGCAGTACTCTAAATAGGGCCTAACCAAAGTCCAATAAAGGCAAGTATGCCATATGCTTTCTTTACCACCCTATCCAGTTGTGTGGCCACTTTCAGGGAACTATGGACTTGAACCCTAAGATCCTTCTGTACTTTAAAAGAAAATAGTGAAAATACAGGGCCAGCGTATTCCTGTAAAGATGGCATGTAGGACCAATGGGTCTAGAGAACCCTGGTTGTTGAGGAATGTACACAATTGGATATGGAACAGTGGGAAGCTTGTGGTAGATACCAAATGCTCAAAACATCAGAAGCCTTAGAGATATGTAAAGAAATATGGTTTGGGGTAGGATTACTTAAATAAATTAGGGAAAACAAAAATTGGAGGTGGCAAAACAATTTTGTGTAAAATAAAAGGAATATCCATAGGAACTTTATACGTATGTTATGGACATGGGGACAATCAAAGAAAAATCCATTAGGGACCAAACTGGCAAACTGTGTGTGGAGCCAGAAGACACAACTAATGTTTTAAATGAGTATTTTGCATCTGTATTCAGTATAGAGAAGAGTGATATAGAAATCAGGGAGGAGGACTATGATATGGTCAAACCAATTACAATTACAAGAGAGAGGGGATATTAGAGATTTGAACAAGCTTAAAATTGGATGAAATCCCCAGGCCTTGAAATATTCAAGGCTGTTGTGGGAGGCAAGTGAGGAGATTGCAGGGCCCTGACATTAACGTTCAGACACTCTTTTAACACATCAGACATACCAGAGTACTGGGGATAGAAAATATGTAACCAACCGTAATTCAAGAATCAAGGAACTATTGGCTAGTTAGTCTGACATCAGCTGTAGGGAAACTTAAGAAATGTATAAATAAGTAAGTGAACAGTTAATGATGAAAGGTAGGACCCTTGGAAGCACAGGGATCAGAGGGACCTCTTTTGCCTTGTTAGTTCTTCCAAAATGCATTGCATCTCATTTTTCAAGATGAAGTGGCATTTGCCACTGTCCTTCCCATCTGACCATCCTGCTGTCCAAAGCTTTTCTTTTCGTTGTTTAGCATGCCACTACTTTTGGTGTCTTTTGAAAACTTACAGATCAAGCTTCCTACATTTGTTCCAGATCATTAATGTCCATAATGTTTGAAGGCAACAGAGCAGCTGGATAAGATAGTTAAGACAACATATGGGACACTTTCCTTTATTAGCCAAGGCATTGAATGCAAGACCTAAGATGTTAATGGTATCACATTTGAGCTAGGTCACAACTGGAGTATTCTGTGCAGTTCTGGTTAGTGCACTAAAGGAATCATGTACCGGAGAAGGTGCAGAAAGATATTCACCAGGATGTTGCCTGTGCTGCACATTGTAACTATTAAGAGAGACTAGATAGCTCTATTGTCTTCCTTGGGCTGATTGAGATTGTAGGGGAACCTGATTGAGGTTTACATAAATTATGAGACAGAGATAGGGTTGATAGCAGGAAATTTTTCCCTCTAGTAGAGGGGCCAGTAACCAGAGGGCATAAATGTAAGGTAAGGAGAAGGAGATTAAGAGGAGATTTAAGGAAGGATAGTTTCACTGAATGGGTGTCTGCTGTCTGGCACTGACTGCCAAAAAAGGGTGGTAGAAGCAGGAACCATCACAACATTTAACAATATTTAGATGAGCACTTGAAATGACATATTATACAAGACTATGATACATGTGCTTAAAATTGAGACCAATATGAGGAGATATTTGATGACCTACATAGACACGAGCTGAATGTTTTGAGAAGATTTGTAGCTCAGGTTGAGGTTCTGGATGTGAGTTTGCTCGCTAAGCTGGAAGGTTAGTTTTCAGACGTTTTGTCACCTATTTTTTTATTTGAAAAAATATACTTTATTCATAAGATGTACAAAAAATAAAACATATTTATGCACCTACCCAGTCATACAAGCCGCTCCGGGTTACCCAGGGGGTACGTACACCAACTAAAGGAAAAAAAAACAAAGAAGAAAAAAAACAAAGCAAAGAAAATACCCCGACAGTCGTCACCCCACACAGTCCCAGTTTGCCCCCGACCAGTTGGGGAAGGTGCCACCTGGACCCAGTTACCAGATAGGGCCCTTTTATCTATTCTGGACGAGGAGTGTCATACCGTGGTCTTTCCCCGCTGCGCCTTGGCGACGGCTGCCCCAAGCTTTAGCGCGTCCCTCAGCACGTAGTCTTGGACCTTGGAGTGTGCCAGTCTGCAACACTCGGTCGGGGTCAGTTCTTTCAGCTGGCAGACCAGCAAGTTGCGGGCAGACCAAAGAGCGTCTTTCACCACATTGATGGTCCTCCAGGCGCAGTTGATGTTGGTCTCGGTGTGCGTCCCGGGAAACAGCCCGTAGAGCATGGAGTCCCGCGTCACGGAGCTGCTCGGGACGAACCTCGACAAATATCACTGCATCCCCCTCCAGACCTCCTGCGCATAGGCACACTCCAGAAGGTGATCGACAGTCTTGTCCCCCCCGCAGCCACCTCGAGGGCAGCGTGCGGTGGTGCAGAGATTCTGGGCATGCATAAAGGATCTCACTGGCAGAGCCCCTCTCACCGTCAGCCAAGCAATGTCCTTGTGCTTGTTTGAAAGTTCTGGCGATGAGGCATTCTGCCAAACGATTTTGGCAGTCTGCATGGGGAACCAGATGACGGGATCAACCCTCTCCTTTTCCTGAAGGGTCTCGAGGATACTACGTGCTGACCACTGCCTGACGGCCTTGTGGTCGAAGTTGTTTCCCTTCAAAAATTTCTCCACGAAGGACAGGTGGTACGGGATGGTCCAACTACTTGGAGCGTTCCGCGGCAACGAGGCCAGGCCCATCCTTCACAACACCGGGGACAGGTAGAACCTCAGTAAGCAGTGACACTTGGTGTTTGCGTACTGAGGATCTACGCACAGCTTGATGCAGCCGCACACAAAGGTAGCCGTCAGGGCGAGTGTGGTGTTCGGTACACTCTTTCCCCCATTTTCCAGGTCTTTGTACATGGTGTCCCTGCGGACCCGGTCCATCCTCGACCCTCAAATGAAATGGAAGATGGCCCGGGTGACCGCAGTGGCGCAGGTCCAGGGAATAGGCCAGGCCTGCGCCACATACAACAGTACTGAAAGCCCCTTGCACCTGACAACCAGGTTCTTACCCGCGATGGAGAGGGACCGGAGCACCCACCTGCCCAGCTTCTGCTTCAGTTTGGTGATACGCTCCTCCCAAGTCTTAGTGCACGGCCCAGCTCCACCAAACCAAACACCCAGCACCTTCAAGTAGTCTGTCCTGCCGGTGAAGGGGATGAAGGAGCGGTCGTCCCAATTCCCGCAGAACATGACCTCGCTCATACCCCTATTGACTTTGGCACCTGAGACCAGTTCAAACTGGCCGTAGATGTCCAACAGCCTACTCACCGACCGACGATCGGTGCAGAAGACAGCTACGTCGTCCATGTACAGGGAGGTCTTGACCTGAAGACCTCCGCTGCCTGGGATAGTCACGCCCTTCAGACTCACGTCCTTCCGGATGGATGCGGTGAAGGGCTCCACACAGCACACGAACAAGGCAGGAGAGAGCGGGCAGCCCTGCCTGACTCCAGATCTGACGGGAAAACTGTCCGATTCCCACCCGTTTATCGAGACTGCGCTAACGATGTTGGTGTAGAGCAGCCGGATCCAATTGCAGATGCCCTCCCCGAACCCCAATTTGGAGAGGACGTCCCTCATGTAAGCATGTCGAAGGCCTTCTCCTGGTCCAGGCTGACAAGGCAGGTGTCCACTCGCCTGTCCTGCACGTAGGCGATCGTATCCCTAATGAGCACGAGACTCTCAGCAATCTTCCTGCCTGGCACAGCACAGGTTTGGTCAGGGTGAATCACCGACTCTAGGACAGACCTGACCTGGTTGGCTGTGACCTTGGCCAGGATTTTGCTGTCCACGTTCAATAGTAAAATGGGACGCCAACTCTTAATTTCTTCCCTCTCCCCCTTCCTCTTGTAAATGAGGGTGATGATGCCCTTCCTCATGGACTTGCACATTTCCCCTGCCCGAAGTGCACTATCGTACACCTCCAGCAGGTCCTGGCAAACTAGGTCCCACAGAGCGGAATACAGCTCGATCAGTAAGCTGTCACTCCCGGGAGTCTTATTCCTCTCCAAGGACTTGAGGGCTCTGGTCAGCTCGTCCAGGGATATCGGCTGGTCCAGCCACTCCCTCGTGCCATCGTCTAAGACCTCCATGATAGATGACAGCAACGACTTGGAGGCTGTGCTGTCTGCGGGCGTTGTGACGTACAGTCCAGCATAGAAGGATCTTCTGATCCTCAAAATGGCGGGCTGAGACGACGTCACAGAGCCGTCGTCCTCCTTCAGCCGGCTAAGCACAGAGCTCTCTTTGTGCACCTTCTGAAAGAAGAAACGCGAGCACGTCTCCTGCTCCACGGAGCGGACCCTGGACCGGAAGATTATCCTGGAGGCCTCCGCGGCGAAGAGTGAGGCTTGCTGGCCCCTCACCTCATGGAGGTCCTCCGTGACATCGACCCCCATCAACTGCAGAAGGAGCAGGTTCTGCACCCTTTTCTGGAGTCGCGACAGTTTCCCCGCCTCTCTCTCGCCTTCCGAACATCCTTGAGGACAAAGAACCTCTTGATGTTCTCCTTCACCGTCTCCCACCAGTCGCCCGGAGACTCAAAGAGGGGTTTCATGGTTCTCCAACCGGCATACTCCCTCTTAAGCTCCTCGACGTTCTCTGGGGTCAACAGAGTCGTGTTGAGCTTCTACGTCCCCTTGCCGGCCGGCTGTTCGTCCTGTAAGTGAGAGTCGGCCAGCAGGAGGCAGTGGTTAGAGAAGAACACCGGCTCGACGCCGGTGGACTTGACCGAGAACGCCCGTGACACAAACAGGAAGTCTATCCTTGAGCGAATAGACCCGTCTGGCCGCGACCAGGTGTACCTCCGCTGCGCTCCGTCTGCAGGGGCGCTGAAGACGTCGAGGAGCTTGGTGTCCTTCACCGTGCCCATCAGGAATCTGGACGTGACGTCCAGTTGACTCCCCCCACCCGCTCTCCCCACGCCGGATCTTCCATCTGCATCGATGATGCAGCTGAAGTCTCCGCCCAGGATGACTGGCCTGGACATGGCCAGCAGGTGTGGAAGCCGCTGCAGGACAGCCAACCACTCACTCCGTACCGCTGGGGTGTACAGGATCAGCCTCGGGAGCGTTCCTGTAGGTGACGTCAGCCACTAGGAGGCGCCCCCCCACCACCTCCTGAACTTGAGAGATGGTGAAGTTGCGCCCCCGCAGAATAGCCAGGCCCAAGGAGCAACAGTTGTTACCCCCCCGACCAGATCGAAGGCCCACAGGTCCAGGTGCCGGACCATTTCCCGTACCTGCTGAGGTGCGGTATCCCGCACTCCTGCAGAAACAGGAGGTCCGCCTTGACGGTGGTCAGGTAGGCCAACGTGGACACACATCTTCTGGTTGACTTGACGCTGCGCACATTAACGCTCGCAACTCATACCCCCATTGTGGGCAGTGACCGCAGTACCCTCCCCAAGTCTAAGGTCCAGCCCCTCCATCTGTCCCTTCATGCCCATTGCCCGGGCTAACTGCTGGACGCTGTCTGGGCTGAGGAAACCGTCCGTGCTGCTTTCCGGGTGGCATCCCCCCGCTGGGGGTACGGAGGCAGGAGAGTCCGCCTCTGGGTCAGGCTGGGGACGCGCTGTTTCCTCCTTCCAGCCTGGAAGTTCCAGGGGGCCCTCCAGGGCCCCAGCGGCACGTGACTGGGTGTCAGAGGGAGCCTCAGGATGCCTCCTGTCACCTGGAAGTGGGGTGCTGCTTTCCTTCTCCCTTGAGATCTTTAGCTTCTGCTTTGGGTGGGCCCTCTCCAAATCTCCCTCGTCAGAGGAGCTCTTATAGCCCCCCTGTAGCTGCCTCTTCCCGCCTGATGGTTGCGGTTCCTGGGCCCGCCGACGCGCCTTCATCCTCGCTTTCTGGACCGTCGCCCACTCCCCTGGGTCGCCTATCACCGCCTCCATCGACTCCGGGTTGTCGGTGGGGGGGAGCGGAGCCTGAAGGGGTGCTTTGCTGGCCTTGGGCGGAGCTGGGCCCTCCTGCACGACCTGGCCCTCCTGCACATTAGTGGGGTCCTTGCAGGGCCCTGGTGCCTTCCTCTCCTCCGGGGGGGCTGGCCCCGCATTGCCCCTGCCGGCGACCTGGGCGTAGGTGGTCCCCCGCTGCAGGCATGCCCTATAGAATTGGCCCGCTTCCCCGCAAAGGTTGCAGCTTTTCTCTTGTGGGCAATCCTTTGCAAGGTGTCCCTCCTCCCTGCAGATGGTGGCTTTGCAGTCGGCCGCCACGTGACCTGACCTACCACAGGCATGGCAGACTTTAGGTTGCCCTGTGTAGGTCAGGTAGCCCTTGCTCCCGCCGATCGCGAAGCTGGACGGTGGGTGTACAATGTTCCCGTCCACCCCCATCTTCAGCGTCACCTTGACCTGACTCTTACTAGTCCAGATGCCAAAGGGGTCCATGATGTCAGTTAGGTCCCCTTCCACCTTCACGTACCTTTCAAGGAAGGTCAGGACATCAACTGCTGGCACATGCGGGTTGTAAATGTGTATAGTCACCATACGGCTCCTCTGCACTGGCATCATGAACAGCGGTCAATACAGAGAGGGGGCCCTCACCTCTTTTCTCCTTGAAAACCTCCAGAAAGCGCTCGCAAAGCTTGGCACTCCTGAAGGTCACATCGTAAAAACCTCCTCCGGGGAAATCCTGCAGGCAATAAGTGTCCGCAGCAGCGAACCCACAACAGTCCAACAGGACCGTCTTCACGAAGAAGGTGCGGTCCACAGGTGCACCTTCATCCACCTTCTTCACGGAAACACGGATGGTGTTCCGGACCCCCTGACCTGGGGCACGTGCACTTGCACCATCGTTGGAGGTTGGCTGCTCCCCTGAACCAGCGTTAGACCGACGCCAGCATTAAGATCCACTGGTTGCAAGGGTGCACAGCCAACCCGACGTCTTCCTTTCACCTCCAACACAGCACTCTCATCCTCTCGGTCCACAAGAGAGTGGGTCTTTATTTTGTTCCAGATGTAAGCTGGTTCACTGAGCTGTAAGGTTTGTTCCCAGATGTTTTGTCACCATTCTAGGTAACATCAACAGTGAGCCTCCAACAAAGCGCTGGTGTTCTGTCCTGCTTTCTATTTATCTGGTTAGGTTCCTTGGGTTGGTGATGTCATTTCCTGTGTTGGTGATGTCATTTCCTGTTTTTTTTCTCAAGGGATGATAGATTGGCTCCAAGTCAATGTGTTTGTTGATGGAGTTCCAGTTGGAATGCCATGCTTCTAGGAATTCTCGTGCGTGTCTCTGTTTGGCTTGTCCTAGGATGGATGTGTTGTCCCAATCAAAGTGGTGTCCTTCCTCATGTGTCTGTCAGGATACGAGTGATAGTGGGTCATGTCGTTTTGTGGCTAGTTGATGTTCATGTAGTCTGGTGGTATTCAGAAAGCCAGCCACCAGAATACATGAACATCAACTAACCACAAAACGACATAACCCACTATCACTTGTATCCTTACATACAGATGAGGAAGGACACCACTTTGATTGGGACAACATATCCATCCTAGGACAAGCCAAACAGAGACATGCACGAGAATTCCTAGAAGCATGGCATTCCAACCGGAACTCCATCAACAAACACATTGGCTCCAAATCAATCTACCATCCCCTGAGAAAAAGAACAGGAAATGACATCACCAATGCAGGAAATGACATCACCAACCCAAGGAAACCTAACCAGATAAATAGAAAGTGGGACATAATACCAGCGCTTTGTTGAAGGCTCACTGATGTTACCTAGAATGGTGACGAAATGTCTGAAAACTAATCTTCCAGCTCAGCGAGCAAACTCACATCCAGATCGAGCTGAATGGACTCTTTTGTGTTGTACAACTCTATGACTCTAAGTGACAAAAGGAATTCAACATTGGCTGTGGTTAGAAACAAATTATAATTCTGAATAATTACTTCAGGATCGGAATACAAAGGTCACACCACGTGTTCATATTTAACACATGGTTATAGTTCAAAGTACAGTTTCTATTCCTACAAATATGTTACAGGTGTGACAACCAATTTCAGCTAAACTTGGTGGGATTAAGAAAGCCAAGTACCTGTGTGGTAGTGAAATGTGAATATTTTACTGCTGTGTAAAATGCTTTAAAAATTGTACGTTTAAGAGTTTTAGGGATATTACTTTGCAAAGCAATCAAATTATTATTTGACCATAACCTAATATAATAAAACAATATGACTTGCTGTTTTGGGCTAGGATCTTGCCAGCTGACTTACAAAATTAATTAGCATTGTTCTGTGCACATAATTTATGTTTTCAATGTTACAGGATCATTAGTAACATCTTGTTTGATGTTATTCTGCTTTTTACCATGGTAAAATCAATGTTCTGCCTAATCAAGATTCATAGCACCGGTGAAGGCCACTTAGCCCTTTGCATCTGTACTGATCATTTTAAAAAAATTGACCGATTAGTTGCAATACCTTGCTCTTTCCCTGTAATCATGCAACATTTTCTGGAAATTCTATTTCCAATTTCAATTACACCCAGTTATATACACTACAGAAACAGACTATTCAGCCTAACTGTGCTTGTGACCATATGAGCCTCCTCCCACTCATCTTAACTCCATGGGGACATCCATCAAATCCTTTCTCCATTATTTATTTATCTTGTTTACCTTTCAAATGCTTCAGTTTTTTTTACAACATTGTCATTTGCTAGACTTTGTTTCAGGTGCCTTTTTAAAGTTTGATCTGCAGTTTTCTTATGCTGAATAAAATGTTGAGGAGCAAAGTCATTGCTGATTTTTCTATCAGCTCAACTCATTGGAACAGATTCCTTCCATTGGTGTTTTGACATATTTTCAGATTAATCACAAATCCGAAAAAAATTGTAGTCTAGCAATTTCATTTTCTAATTTCCTCACTGATTGAAATTGGAAGCTGTACTGACAGGGGACAGGGTTCCTTGAAGACTATTAAGAACCATTGGATGATATATTTTTCCACATGCAAATATTTTGAAAAATGTGAGCTGAAATTTGACGATTTTGCTGTTGGTTTGGGAGGTGGGAGAGGATGGAAAACATGTGTGAAGATATTACCACAATTTTGCCAGTGTTTGAAATGATGGCCGGGCAAGCTGCTCGTCAAAAACACAAAGGAAGCACTTGAGCATTTTGCTGGAATCAGACATTGGGGCTTCCAGCATTTTGGGAGTCAAGTACAACAAAATATGTTGATTTTCCAGTCTACCCATACCCATTGAGTGGTCCTGAGCAGCAATGGAATTACCTTTCTACTCACAATGCCCTCTCCCTCCTTGACTTCTCAAAAAATCTTCAATCTTCTAGTTACTATAGAATGGCAAGTTAGCAACATTCAATTTCAACTATTTTCAAAATCCTTTATCTATCATTGGCACTGTTCATCTTGAGATTGATTTGAATGAAACTGAATCAGATTAGGTGAATGACAGGAGATCTGTGCAGTTGTGTCCTGCCTGTTTATTCGACCATCCAGGATAAATTTCTACTCCACTAACTTCTGTTCAAGTAGCAGCATTATCCACTTAAACTGCAATTCCCCATCTCTAAAGCTGAATTTCTCTTTGGTATTCTAATGATAGAATGTTTTAGGCAGATCACTTTTTTTTATGCAGAGCAGAATAGGAACTAAGCGAAGTTGCCAGTAGTAGCAGTGTTGATATTGATTACATGGGGATTAATGTAGAACATTGCCTTAATGCAGATACATGATAGCAGGTAGTAAACAGCAGGACAAGTTTAATCTTTTAATTATGTAAACAATTGTATTTGGTTCATTTCTTGTTTCAAGAGGATTAAATATGGATAATTTTAGAATTGAACTCAGCCCTAGTCAAGATTGTGCTCTAGTTTAGCTTAGTTGTATGAACAGAAGCAGGTTTCAGATGATAACATCAACAACTATCTTTTCCATAATTTTACTCTGCCTCCTTTCATGTAAACTTGGGCTTCAGTGACTAATTGTACTGTTGGATGCAATTTACATCTTTCACACTTCTGTGCATCTGTATAGCTAGTGTGACAGTAGAACTGATGACTATGAATTTACAAATATTTTAGCTGTAAAATTTAAGCAAATGTTGGCATGTGATTAGTAATTAAAAATGTGAGGCAAATTGCAAAAGTCATTTAAACATTAAAAAGTAGTTGTTTCTGAGAACAAGACTTCTGGAATATATTGCATTGTTTAAACAGAAGTCATATATCTTGGAATATTGACATTTTTCCTTTTTTGATAGATTTCAAAAACATGAAATTTTACATGAAATTTAACCATCTTGTTTTTATTTAAAATGTAGATTAAAAAGGTGATGTGGAAGAGACTTTATATCTGCTGTTTATTTTATGACACTCCATATACTCATACAGTTTAAACACTTGTAACTCCAATCATAAATTTAGGTCTGCTGGATATTAGTACTGATGTACTCTTTTGCACACCTAATTGAACAATATTACATCCCCTTGTCTGATAGTATTGGTATAATGATTGATATGCCAGGCTGTGAGATTGCACCTTGTGGTAGAATACAATTCTGCTGTATAAATCCTAATATTTGCCCAGTTTTGAGCTGCCAAATTAGCTCTGAATCCATCCTTCCTCTTTAGCATGATTGCAGTGTAGCACAGCACAATGGAGTGTGGCTTCTGTGAAGATAGGACTTTGTTTCCAAAGGTCTGTGCAGTAGTCACTCCTGCCAGTACTTCATGGACAGATAAAACTGCAACAGGCAGGTTGATGTAAATGATATCGACTGGAGTTTTCCCTTGTATTGGTTCTGTCATATCTGCCACAAGCCCTATGTGATTGCTGTGTGTTTCAGGGACCAGTAAGTTAATTAATAGTGGTGCCATTGAGCAATTCTTAGTGCTGGACATTGAACCCAGGATGGCTTTCAATGCCCTATGCTACTCTCAATACTTCTTCCAACTGGTGTTGAACAAGGAGAAGTATTGACTCATGTAGAGGGGTACAGAAGATGATTATGAACAGGTGTTGCCCTGATATAATGAGACTTCATGAGGAAAGAGTCAATGTTGCAGATTCAGAGCATGACTCCTTCCTGTGTACCACAGTTCCACCACTCGTATTAGATCTGTCTTGCCAGGGGATGGTGATGGAGCAAATGAATGAAAGGCAATATTGTGTGAGCATGGCTGTGTCAAAGTGGTGCTTAACTGCTCTCTGGAGCAGCTGCCACGTAAGACTCGAGATGTTACTAAAGTGGTCTCTATACTGGTGACTGGTTTGAGTGTGCCTTTCTTGTGACAGCTGCCTATACTGACGCTGAGTTGTCTGGCTAGTTTTGTTCTTGCAATAGTTTGATGCTGGGTAGCGTGTTTCAAGGCATTTAAGAATCAAGTGTCATTGTTGTATTGTGTCTTGAACTCTTGGGCAGAATTTATCGTTGAGTGTAGGCAAAGGGTCAGACATGGTCATTGAATGATGTAGTGTCGAGCCCCCAAGCATTGAATTATCTCGGCAGCAGGGAGGAAGCAAGATGGTAATTACAATGACATGTGGTGGGTGACAATTTGAAGTGGACAGGCATGTCAGTGCTTGAGGTAGAACGTCAGTGAGTTGAAACTGTCATTCAGAATCTCATTCAGAGGTTCAGCTGGCAGATGGAAAATGAGAGAAAGTCAAGGGATGTTCAAGCCATGAGTATGGTGAAAGGTGTCTGAAGAGAGGTGGAGGGAAAGTATGAGAACAAAATTAGGGTGACTCCTACCATTACTATGGTGAGGACCAATCAACCACAGGTGCATGTTGTTTAGCGAAGTTGACATGTTTGGACATGTCCTTGCCTCGATTCTACCTTCACTAAGGCGTTTCCCCATGGCAGGCTGATGGAGAAAGTGAGGTCACATGGGGTCCAGGGTGTGCAAGCTAGATGGATAAAAAACTGGCTAGGCAACAGGAGACAGAGCAGTAGTAGAAGGGAGTTTCTCAAATTGGAGACCTGTGTTTGGATCTGTGCTGGGACCACTGCTGTTTGTGACATATGTAAATGATTTGAAGGAAGGTGTAGGTGGTCTGATCAGCAAGTTTGCAGATGACACTAAGATTGGTGGAGTAGCAGATAGTGAAGGGGACTATCAGAGATTACATCAGAATATAGATAGACTGGAGAGTTGGGCAGATAAATGACAGATGGAGTTCAATCCGGGCAAATGCGAGGTGATGCATTTTGGAAGATCAAATTCAAGGGCGAACTGTACAGTAAATGGAAAAAGTCCTAGGGAAAATTGATGAACAGAGAGATCTGGGTGTTCAGGTCCATTGTTCCCTGAAGGTGACAATGCAGGTCAATAGGGTGGTCAAGAAGGCATATGGCATGCTTTCCTTCATTGGGCGGGGTATTGAGTACAAGAGTTGGCAGGTCATGTTGCAGTTGTATAGGACTTTGGTTCAGCCACATTTGGAGTACTGTGTACAGTTCTGGTCGCCACATTACCAAAAGGATGTGGATGCTTTGGAGAGGGTGCAGAGGAGGTTCACCAGGATGTTGCCTGGTATGGAGGGTGCTAGCTATGAAGAGAGGTTGAATAGATTAGGATTATTTTCATTAGAAAGACGGAGATTGAGGGGCGACCTGATTGAGGTCTACAAAATCATGAGGGGTATGGACAGGGTGGATAGCAAAAAGCTTTTTCCCCAGAGTGGGGGACTCAATTACTAGGGGTCATGAGTTCAAAGTGAGAGGAGGAAAGTTTAAGGGAGATATGCGTGGAAAGTTCTTTACACAGAGGGTGGTGGGTGCCTGGAACGTGTTGCCAGCGGAGGTGGTAGACGCAGACACGTTAGCGCCTTTTAAGATATATTTGGACAGGTACATGGATAGGCAGGGAGCAAATGGACACAGACCGTTAGAAAATAGATGACAGCTTAGACAGAGGATCTTGATCAGTGCAGCCTTGGAGGCCGAAGGGCCTGTTCCTATGCTGTAATTTTCTTTGTTCTTTGTTCCTATAGGCAAAATGAGTCTCATCCATCCAGTATCTCTGGAACCACAGGTGGAGGAGGAATGTGCCGAGGAAATCTCTCACATTGGACACAGGGAACCCACAATCAATGTTTTTAAAAAAAATTTTCCAGTCACTCCTTCCAGGGTTTCGCAAAGGACATGTGTAGTATCTTACAGGCAGTTATATGTCACTGCATAAAGTGAGAATTCCTAATTTAGGAAAACCAGAGTTTTTATGCTTCAGAACAGATTCACAGAACCAGGTCAATAGTTTTCTGGACTTGGAGCCATTACAGGCCTCCCAAAAATTCAAAGGCTAATTAACATCATGCTTGTGGTGATTAGAACTCCTTGGGACCTTCTTTCAACCATTATCAGCAGGAAAAGATTTTACTCTATTAATATGCTATAGGCCTGTGACCAAAAGAGATGTGCCCACCGGGTGTATTCTCTGTTCTCGTGCAAGTCTCATGGCATATACATTCTTTACTGCTCATAGATGTCACAGCCAATTGAGGACCTCGCATACCTTCAAGGATAGATTCTGTGCTGCCCCCTCAAAATCTGGCTGATACAACTAGTCAGAAACCTTACTTTAAACTTGTGTTTTTCTAAATAGCCTTTCCAGGTACATTTTTATATTGTCTACCTCTATCAAGTTTATGGTATTATTGAGGGTTGTTTAAGGTAGTTTGCTGCCACCAATGCTCTTTTCTCTTTGCTTAGTCATGGGCTGACGTGTTGAATAGTGGTAGAGGATACAGGGAGGCGTGACTGTGAATTTGTGCAGCGCTCTGGTTGGATCCCTTCTAGAGTTCTGAATTCAGATGTGGACATGGCACATCAGGAAGAAGATATTGGCCTGGGAGAGAAGGCAGGACAAATTTGCCAGGTTAAGTAAAATCTAACTGATTTGTTTTAGGTGATTCAAGGGATTGATAGGATAGGTAGACAAAAACTGTTTCCATTTGTGCGATTGTCCAGGACATGAGCACATAACCTGAAAGTTTAAGCTTCAAATACAAGACAGGACTGTTCAGGGATGATGCTAGAAAATACCTATTCACATAAACAATAGGGAAATGAAAATTCTGACTTCCAAATCTATGGATCCAATTGAAAATTTCAAATCTGTGATATACTTTTATCAAAGGATATGAAGGGTTAAGGGAAACAAGGTGGCAAATGGAATAAAGATACAGATGAGCCAAATTCATTTTGAATGAATGAACAGGCTAATGATGCTGAATGACCAACACTTGTTTCTCCTTCTCGTAACAGGCAGTGGCCTCATGAATATCCGCTACTCTCTCTTTAATACTTGCATCCTTAATTTGGCATTGAGCCTAAAATGACACTAAGTATGCTCAACTGTGGTTTTGCTGCAATCTCTTATTGATTCACCATTATATCTCATCTTTTAAGGTTGATAGCACTTGCCATAAAAACAGTATTCCATTTGATTTTTATGACCTTATCTACCCAGGTTTCTGCTTTTGGAGCTTTACCTTGAATAAATACACTTATATTAGTCTATATCATGCTGGGTGAAAATGTCATTGTGCTAAATATTCAGTGCAGGTTTTGTTTTTATGAGACAAACTGCCATTTTACGAATAGTTACTGAGGGCTGAATATGGGCACTGCATAATTTTAAGTCAGCCTTAGTTCCAGCCTATATATTGTTTTAATTCCTTCTCTAATATAGCTCATTTTTTTCAAATAATCATCTTTGTTGTATGTGAAGGATGCTTCAGTGTGTTATTATGTACTGATGACTGATGTTTTAGGATCGTTATCTGAAAAATACAATTTACAATAGGCTGATTGCAAATAGGTTTTATCAAACAGTTTGGGAATGTTGGAACATTATTTTAAAAGATTTTAATGATAGATCAAATAATCATAAATGTATCAGGTTGACTTTGGTGGTGGGAAAATTACTGGAATAATATCTGAGAAAGTGGATAAATTGTTGCACAGAAAGGGATATCAGGGATAGTCCGCATGGTTCTGTTTGAGAAATTGTTGTGAATAAAGATGACTGCAACATTGAAAGATATTTAGTTATCTGGATACTTTCTGTATTAAGAAAGGGCTTTACCTAGAGATTGGAAGAAACTGATGTGGTTTCTTTAAAATGAGATCAACAGTTTAATGTGGGCTGTGATCTACTGGCTGATTACAGAAAAGTTGAGTGACTTATGATAATAGCCAAACCAAGCTTTTAGGGAGATAAGAGATGTGGGTTTTCTTTCTCATAATTGCTAGAAAACTCAGCTTTTGAAAGAATCTGAGGCTCCTGTGCTGATCTCTGCCTAGCAACTCTTCTTGGACTTGTTTAGGTTGTACAAACATGGGAAGTAAAAAAGGCAGAAGATGTCTGAAGCCACAGTAAGCCTCCAAGAATTTCTCCCCCTTTCTTCTTTGCATAACTTGGGAACCTGGTAAAGCTTCCATTATCCCAGCATTTTGACTACCTTGGAAACCCTGAGAAATTGAACAATGATCAACATTCAGAGACTGAGATCCAGTTTAATTTCTGTTTGAGCTAAAGCCATTTTTGGAAGATCTTCCATTGGTTTCCAGCTGTCAGCAATTCAATTTAGTCAACAAGAAATCCAGTGGATTGAGACCATTCATTAAGTTCTGTGTTTAACTTTTCAGACCATTGGCCAATGAAAGTGTTTTTCTTCCGCCCTGTTTGAAATTTTCCCTGAATCATTGCTGTGCTTTATGTTGTGAGAGTGTCTGTTTTTGGATGAAGAGGGAATATAGTTCAAATTTCAGATTGTAGTTTAGATGTTAAACAGCTTTACTATTTGTTTTGAAGAATGAAGTTTGTTTTATAGTGGACTGATTAATTTGAATTCATTAAAGAAACCAAGTGAATGTCTCTTTTGTTCTGGATAACAATACCAAAAAAAAATTTACCATTTTGGTGATTGAACCAAAATATTTGTAGTAATGGTGTAGTGGAGTAGTAGAGCTTGATTATCAGTGCATTCCTCCCACCACAGTTGTAAAAGAAGATTGTATCTTACTAACTTACTCATACTTCTTAAGAAAGTAACAAAGGGGATCAATGATCATAGTAGGTTTCATCCCTATGGATTTTAGTAAGGTTTTGACAGGTCACTCGTGACAGTTTAATCAGAAAAGTGAGATCCCATTGGATGCTGGGGTGAGCTGGATCTAAAACTGACTCAAACCAGAGACAAGGATAGTGATCGATGGATGTTTTTGTGATTGGAAAGTGGCTTCCAGTTGCGTTCCACAGGTCTCAGCATTCAGACCCTTGGCTGTTTGCTGTTTACATTAGTGGTTTGGACTTAAGTGTGAAAGACATGATTGGGAGACTTATTGATGACAGAAAAGCTGGCTGTGTAATTGATAGTGAAAAGTGTAACAGTCAGTTCCTTGATGATATCAATAGTTTGATTTGTTGGGTGGAAAAGTGGTAAATGAAATTTAATTCAGAAAAGTGAGAGGTAACGTATTTGAGGAGGGTATACAAGGCAAGAGAATACACAATAAATGTGATATTGAGAAGGGTAGAAGAAGTGCATAGAATCATAAGAGATGTATAACTCAAGCAGACTTCCCATAGCAAGAATGGCAGATGCTGGAGTCAGAGATAACACGGTGTGGAAGTGGAGGTACACAGCAGGCCAGGCAGCATCAGAGGAGCAGGAAAGTTGACTTTTCAGGTTGGGACCCCTCTCTGAAGAACAGTGTGTACAGTTCTGTAAAGTTCCCTGCAGAAGGATCCCAACCCAAAATATCAACTTTTCTGCTCCTCTGATGCTGCTAGGCCTGCTGTGTTCCTCCAGCTCAACGCTGTGTTATCACAGAAATAGACCTATCAGTCCAGCTCATCCGTGCCGACCAGATATCCTGAATAAATCTAGTCCCATTCATCAGCATTTGGCCTATATCCCTTTAAATCCTTCTTATTCATACACCCATCCAAATGCCATCTGCACATATTGCTGCAGGTGGTAGGATAGACAGGTACAAAAACAGAAGTTGCTGGAAAAGCTTAGCAGGTCTGGCAGCATTGGTGAATAAAAGTCACAGTTAACGTTTCGGGTCTGGTGACCCTTCCTTAGAACTGGGGTTCTAGCAGTTCTGAGGAAGGGACACGGGACCTGAAGCATTAACCGTAATTTTTCTTCACAGATGCTGCCAGTCCTGCTGAGCTTTTTCAACACTTTTGTGTTTTTGTTCCCGATTTATAACATTCACAGTTTGTATGGTTTTTATTTTGGACAGATAGGTAAGGTGGCAAAGAAAACATATGAATGCTTTCCTTCATTGACGAAGTATAGTGTACAAAAACGGGGATATAATATTGGAACTATATGAAAAGGCTGACACCACAGCTGGTATTGTGTGTACTATTCTGGTGACCACAATCCGGGAAAGATGTAATTTTACTGGAGACAGCACAGAGGTGGTGTACGGTCGCTTTGCCAGAGCTTGAAAATTGCAGCTATGATAAAAGATTGGTTCGGGTTGTTTTCCTTAGAACAGAGGAAGCTGCAAATTAACTTAATTGAGAGGTTTAAAATTGAGGAGCCTGAATAACATTGACAGGAAGAACTGTTTCCTCTATCAGAGCAGTCAGTTACCAAAGGGACAAAGATTAATGATGACTAGTTGAAGGATTAGAGGAAACAAAGGGGAAAACTTTTTCACCCAGAGGGTAATGGATTGCTGGAATTCATTGCCAAGATTGGCGTTTGAGGCAGAAACTTTCAACTCACTTAAAATGCACCTGAAGCACTGTTACCTGCATGGCTACTGGCCAGGTTCTTGCAGGTGGAATAAAAATAAGTTCCTAATTTCTACTTTTCTCAATTTGGTTGATGCAGACACGATGGGCTGATTGCCCTTTTTCAGATCTCTAACTTTTCTATGGATCTGTGGAAATTGTAGTATGTACATCTGATTTTTTAATGAATTGCATAACAGGAAGCAGCTCAACCACCAACTCGCATATGTTGAAGGAATAACTTGAAAAAATACCAGCTGAATGTGTCAAATTTCTTTGGCTACATGCCCATTGTGCTTTTTTTTGGAGGATTTATTGTTGCGAGGCCTAGTGAGCTTCCTCGCTTACCTTACCAAACTCATCTTATTAACTACCTTCACCGGCCCTATGAAGTCACTCCCATCTGATTTAAGCTCCTTTTACCAACTGTTGACTGCACACTTCGCCAGTTTGGCACGCTTTTGTTCTTGGGAGATCTGATATTGAGGTAAATTAATATGGCAGTTCTTGTGTGCTTTTGGGGAAAACATGACATGGTCAATATAGGCAGTACCCTTACTTTTACCAACACTTCCAAGGTGCGGGGGTTGTTCGTCGATGAGCAGAACGAAGTATGAGAGAGAGGAGAATATATGGTTAGTGGTGAGTTTAGATGAGGAAAAGATAGGAAAAGTTGCAAGGAAGATAAACATCAACATGGGCTGCTTGAACTGACTGGCATGTTTCTAAGCCGTAGATATCGTGTAATCATCATTTATCCTGACATGAATTTTAGGTGGTTCCTTTATTGAGTCAGCTTTGTGGAAGACACCCAGAGCTGATTGTGAGAGCTTAGGCATTGAATACTAAGTTTTTGGCTTGACTTCCACTGCATGACATTGCCTTGAAATAATCAGTCAGTTTGATCTTTACAACTGAGGTAAAAGATTTCTATTAGAGATGTCTACAACAAGCAGGTGATAAATACACAAGATGGTACGGGTGAAATTCTAACCCCTACAATCTTAAAATAAAAGTGAAATGTGACTTATTTGGGCAGACTTTCTTCTTCAACCTGGTTAATGGGATTTAATGAATTATGTGTAAGCGATTTATTAGCTGCTTCCTGATGGTTCAGTCTTTTGAGGTAACGAGTCACTCAGTCAAAGAAAGTCCTGTTTCATTAGTACCAGTGCTGAGTTAATTAATCTTAACCAGGATTTGGAGCCTGACAATAGATTACAGTGACTTTCAGTGAGACATGGAAATAAAATTAGTTTACAGTCCAGTGAATTTTGATGAGTGTGGATTTCAGATAAAGACTGAACTATGTTTGGCTGTGATTTTCTCCATGACTGGATAGCCTGCAATGATCACCAAATATCTCACAAATGTAAAAATGGCCATCGAGGAAGGTACCAAACAGCAGGATTATGGAATCATGTCTTGGCAGGGAGCCACTGTTTAAATAGGGAAATGAGGAAAGGGGGAATATTGTTTGGGATACAATATCTTGGGGTGGCATTGTGGCTCAGTGGTTAGTACTGCTGCCTTGCAGTACCAGGGACCCGGGTTCAATTTTACCCTCGGGCAACTGTCTGTGTGGAGTTTTCACATTCTCCCTGTGGCTGCATGGGTCTCCTCTTGGTGCTCAGGTTTCCTCATACAGTCCAAAGATGTGCAGGTTAGGTGAACTAACCATGTTAAATTGCCCATAGTGTTCAGGAATGTGCAGGTTAGATGGGTTATGGGGAATGGGTCTGGGTGGGATGCTCTGAGGGTCAGTGTGGGCCTGTTTCGATACTGTAGGGATTCTATGATCTAGGTATTTATCTAGCAGCAAGATACAAACTCTGGAATGATGCTAATCAGCTGTCTGAAAAAATTGCACTGAATTAACAATGATGACTATCAAACTGTAATGCATTTTCTAGAAGGGATTCACCTTGTCTAGATTAATCAATAAATTTTTACATGCACAGCTGTTCGGCTCATGAACAAAGCAACGTGCACTGCTTCCACAGTTTAATGCGTACTGTTTTCAACAATGTTAGTGAGGCTAAGAAGTGGTGCCAGTTTGAATACTGGCTGCAAAACATTATCAGCTTCACAAGTGAGCAAAGTGTATGAGTAGAAGTCTGATTCTTGTGTTTTTTGCCTTGTTGAAGTACAGTGTGTTTCAGAAGGCAGTAGAGAAGGTTTGTCAGCAGACTAATAAAAACCCAGTAAGCAGAAAACTATGCTATCATGTGCTGCAGCCTATAGATTAGTAAATGAGTGGCTGTTTAGATTTGATGGCTTAAATGGATATGCTGCATCAGCTAATGAAGCACTATTCCAATGCTTCTATAGAAACAACTAAGCACCTAAGCTCAATAGGTCTTTAGAGAAATAGATCACTTCCTGTTCCTAGTCTGTGCCAGCCAACCGTGGAAAAAAAAGACTCAATTAGTGCATTTTAGTGCATGTGCATCTCTATCTGGTGTAACAAATAATGGATAAAATTTGAATTTGCTTTAATCTCATTTTCCAAGATTCCCAGATAATGCTGAATGACTATTGAATCAAATAGTGAATAGCTTAATTAAAGAAATAAGGTAAAAATGGACCAAGAAAGGCACAACTCAGAAGTGGAGTTTAGTGTGTAAAATCATCAAATTTGTCATATGCTTGCAAAAGTCAAGTGAAAATTTTATCTGTATCTGTCAAGGTTGAGTTGGGATTCTCCATAAGAGATGAGAATGACAGGTTTGTCTATATTTTGTAATCTTGTTTATTTTAATAATTTTCATGTTAGATGATGAACAACTGTGGGGAAAATTTTAAGTGCTATATCAGATAATAATTTATTATTTGCTAATGTAGATACAGCTCATTCCCCTGTTTCGCAGGTGGAGAGACAGTTGCAAATTGAGTAAGGGGCGAAGGTCTTTCTACTTGTTCCACTGTCTCAGTTTCTGTTTCAAGGCAAAGGAGCATCAGGAGAATTTTTTTGCAATCACAACAGAACGAAGTCTAAAAAATATAAGGAGCATAAATGAACAACGTTGGTCTTCTGCTGAATTCATCTTTTGGACTGCTGATTTGAAAAGCATAAATTAGTCATAAGCTATTGACTATAAGATGAACTGCCTTGTTTTCTCCTTAGTGGAGTCTCAAAGATCCATTTGATTATATATCTCAGGTTATAAACTACAAATCAGATTACTGAGAATAAAAATTACCAGGGATAAATAATCCTGACGTTCTTATTTGAAAGTTACATCAATATTAAGGGATTAATATTCAGTATTGGCATTGGCAGTTAGTGGACAGAAATGGATGACTACCTATTAAAACAGCCCATCTGATATTTCTTTTCACTGATATCCTGAAATCATATTTACATTCATGGTAGACATATTGACAGAAACAAAAAGCATTAAGCAGAACTTACCCCTCCCTGGAAGTGACAGGACAGGTGTTGGAAAGCGCAAATAATTAGGCAGGTTGGCACTGTAGAGATGCTTGCACCCTTCCCACCACCTCAGCAATTAAGCTGTGGGTGGGAAAATCCATGTACGACTTTCTGATCTGCCACCAGTTAAAGTTCTTAAGTCATCAATTCATAGTCACTTAAAGCCACCACACATCACTGGCCTGAGTGTGGTGGCTGTCATCCTGCCATATCTACCAGGTGTGGCAGTGTGGGGAGGCTCCATTTGCCCCAACTCATGGCAAGTTAGGGCTTGGATGGCAGGCCTGAGTCTCAAGCAATGACTTCCTATTGGCCAACAGCTGATGGTAGGATGGACTTCAGTACTGAAGTCGTAAGCATTAACTCATTTTCCTGAACCCACAATTGATTATTGTTCTTTGTTTAAACCATTCGTTTTCAATGATCGGGCCAATCCACCACTCTAATTTGCTCCTGAAAAATACAGACCAGGACAAATGCGAATGCGACTTCTTGATGGATATTTTATTTGATCTGATTACATGTTCTTGGCTGGCCAACAGAAGACAGCGAGTGGTAGTAGAAGGAAAATATTCTGCCTGGAAGTCAGTGGTGAGTGGGGTTCCACAGGGCTCTGTCCTTGGGCCTCTACTGTTTGTAATTTTTATTAATGACTTGGATGAGGGGATTGAAGGATGGGTCAGCAAGTTTGCAGACGACACAAAGGTCGGAGGTGTCGTTGACAGTATAGAGGGCTGTTGTAGGCTGCAGCGGGACATTGACAGGATGCAGAGATGGGCTGAGAGGTGGCAGATGGAGTTCAACCTGGATAAATGCGAGGTGATGCATTTTGGAAGGTCGAATTTGAAAGCTGAGTACAGGATTAAGGATAGGATTCTTGGCAGTGTGGAGGAACAGAGGGATCTTGGTGTGCAGATACATAGATCCCTTAAAATGGCCGCCCAAGTGGACAGGGTTGTTAAGAAAGCATGTGGTGTTTTGGCTTTCATTAACAGGGGGATTGAGGTTAAGAGTCGTGAGATCTTGTTGCAGCTCTATAAAGCTTTGGTTAGACCGCACTTGGAATACTGCGTCCAGTTCTGGTTGCCGTATTATAGGAAAGATGTGGATGCTTTGGAGAGGGTTCAGAGGAGGTTTACCAGGATGCTGCCTGGACTGGAGGGCTTATCTTATGAAGAGAGGTTGACTGAGCTTGGTCTCTTTTCATTGGAGAAAAGGAGGAGGAGAGGGGATCTAATTGAGGTATACAAGATAATGAGAGGCATAGATAGAGTTGATAGCCAGAGACTATTTCCCAGGGCCGAAATGGCTAGCACGAGGGGTCATAGTATTAAGCTGGTTGGTGGAAAGTATAGAGGGGATGTCAGAGGCGGGTTCTTTACACAGAGAGTTGTGAGAGCATGGAATGCGTTGCCAGCAGCAGTTGTGGGAGCAAGGTCATTGGGGTCATTTAAGAGACTGCTGGACATGCATATGGTCACAGAAATTTGAGGGTGCATACATGAGGATCAATGGTCGGCACAACATTGTGAGCTGAAGGGCCTGTTCTGTGCTGTACTGTTCTATGTTCTATGTTCATGGGCAGTGATGCTGTAACTGAGTGTCTCAGAGAGGAGAATATCTGGTCTTCGAGCAACTAGATTTGGGGTACTATACCAGTAGTAAGTGTTACTTGATAAGGACAGCACAATGGCTCAGCGGTTAGCACTGCTGCCTCATAGTGCCTAGAGCACAGGCTTGATTCCACCCATGGGAGTTTGTGGTCTGGAGAAAGATGCAGTGATTTTTTTTGTCAAGGTTCATCTGAGAAGCTCTTTGACAGAGGACTGTGTCTGTCGCCTGGGACACACACTGAGACAAGCCTCAACAGTGCCTGGACAACCATCAGCTCTCTGAAAGATGTTCTTTGGTCTGCCCAAAGCTTGTTGACCTTCTAGACCAAGGAGTTGACCCCGACTGAGTGTTGCAGACTGGCACATTGCAAGACCCAGGACTATGTTTTGAGGGACACATCAAAGCTTGGGACAGCTGCCTCCAAGGTGCAGTGGGGAACAACCATTGTCTTTAAAAACATGCACAAATTAAAGATGCCTTTAACAATAACAGAAGTTTCTGGAAAAGTTCAGCAGGTCTGTCAGAATCTGTGAAGAAAAATCAGAGTTAACATTTCCTAACTACCATCACAGAACTGATGGTAGTTCGGAAAATAAAATGTGAGGCTGGATGAACACAGCAGGCCAAGCAGCATCTCAGGAGCACAAAAGCTGACGTTTCGGGCCTAGACCCTTCATCCCGAAACGTCAGCTTTTGTGCTCCTGAGATGCTGCTTGGCCTGCTGTGTTCATCCAGCCTCACATTTTATTATCTTGGAATTCTCCAGCATCTGCAGTTCCCATTATCTCTGGTAGTTCGGAAAATGTCACTTTATATGTAGAAGATGGGGTGGGGTGAGGGTGTAAGGAGTAAAACAGTAGGTGGGGATAGTGCCCAAGGAGAAAGAAGAACCGTTGGATAGACAAAGAAGTTGATAATGATCTAGCTCGGATGCTGGAATAGCTGTTAATGGGGACTGTTAGTGACTAACAATAGTTGTGTGTAATGGCATGCGACGGAGACAGTGGAACGAATAGAATTGAATGGAGTGGTTACAGGAAGCAAGGTGCGAGGACAGTGCTTCCCTTCTTGCAACAGTGATAGGGTTCCACTTGTCTTAACCTACCATCACACCAGCATCTGCGTTAAGAAGATTATCACGTGCCATTTCTGCCACCTACAGTGCATCTGTAAAAGTTGGAGAGGGATCTTATGAACATTGCAAACTTCTTGAGCCGCCTGAGGAACAAGAGCATTGTTGTGCCTACTTGACCACCACATCCATGTGGGAAGTCCCGGACAGTTTGCAGAATGATTATTGCTCTTGCTTACTTTTCACTGGGTTAAAATCCTGGAACTCCCTTCCTAACAGCATTATGGATACCCCTAAGCTGTATGGACTGCAGTGGCTCAAGAAGGCAGCTCACCATCACCTTCTGAAGGGCAATTAGAGATGGGAAACAAATGCCGGTCCAGCCAGCGGCATCCACATTCCATGTCCCAAATAAAAAATAAGGAAATTATACAAAAGATTTGCAGAAACCTGATCAGACCACCAACAGTGTAACAGATCGAAAACATTGACTTGTGATTGAACAATCACAAAGAAACAGTGGGACTGAACCCTGAGGAAATCAGTGAGGAGTGACAGCGAAGCTTTAGTATTACTCTGCAGGATAAAGCTTTTTGAATAAAAAACTTGAAAATTGTTTGATATTAAATGTTATTTGATTCCTGGTGGTTAGGGTAAAAGTTTGGCACAACATCATGGGTCGAAGGGCCTGTACTGTACTGTACAGTTCTATGTTCTATGTTCTATGTTCCTGTATTTGCGCATCTGGTACACCCTCATTCTTTATGTTTACGTACATTTAGTGCAATTCTTCTACTATCCCCAGGCTCTCAATCTTTTGAAAAGCCATGTTTTTGCCATTGACTTTCTCTCACTCCTCATTTTCTTGTGGCTTGTATTCCTTTTGTGTATTTCCTTTTCAAAATTTACCAAATGTGTGTGTGTGATGTGTGGGATGTGAGAGTGTGTGTGTGTGTGTGTGTGTGTGTGTGTGTGTGTGTGTGTGTGTGTATTCAGATCTGGTCTTAGATACAGCAGGGGAATGTACAGGACAGGGTTTATGTCAAGTTGGATCTGAAGGTGCAGGTTGGCAGTTGCCTGTAGAAAACCAAGCCCCGCTATTCCCAGAGTCATCACAAAAGTTAAAGATTTTTAAAAACATACATATTTCCGCATTTATCTCACTTTCAGATATCAGATTAATATAAAGCACAGATCAAGTTTCTGTGTGGGAACAAGATTTACAATTTATTGCAAGTTATTTGACTCTACGTATAGATAAATTGTTATACACAAATTGAAGCACTAACCCCTTTATCAACTATCCTTTACACACATAAACACAAACACGTTCATGCGCACCAAAAATCAGATGGTAAAATAGGTAAAAACCGGAAGAACTGTGGATGCTGTAAATTAGAAACAAAAACAAAAACTGCTGGAGAAACTCAGCAGGTCTGACAGCACCTGTGGAGAGAAAACAGTTTTGACTCCTGTGACCCTGTATCAGAACTAGAGCAGCTAGGAAAAGATGGTATTTAAGATGATGATAGGGGTTGATTGGGAGAAAGGAGTGTGTGGCTGGGTGGAAAGAGAAGAAAAAGGGTAGGCAAACAAAAGGATTGTTTATGGTAGGCCAGGAAGAAGAGAAACTAAATAGGGATGTTGGGAATTATGAGTAGTTAAAAATGGGTTGAACATACTGAGAGCAACACATTTCATGACAGGACCTGGGGCAGTGGGTGTGGGTAATGGTCAATGAAAGCTTTGTTGCTTTAAAATTGTTAAACTTAAGGTGCCCAAACAGAATATGTGGTGTTGTTCTTCTGGCTTGTGTCGAGCTTCGCTGCAGCATGCAGCAGAAGTGTTGGCAATGGAACATGTTGAAGTGTTGAAGTTGCAAGCAACTGGAAACTTAGCATTATTTTTATGGATGGAATGTAGGTACTCTGCAAAATGGTCATCCAGTCTGCGTTTTGTCTACCCAATGTAGATGAGACCGCATTCAATTTAATACGTTGTGCTGCCTGCTTACAATGCTGTCTCCTCTACAGCGCAAAGATGAAATGCAGACTGGGTGACTGTTTTATGAATTGTCTGCTTTCAAGTTAATCTGAAACTTGTTTCTAAATGTTTTGATCTACCCTCACATTTTCTGTGTGTTCCTCTGCCTTTGAAGTCAGATTTTACTTTCCTAATATTTTTAATTCTTGTTAACATTCTATAATAACCTCTAAAAACACACAGTTCTACATTTGTTGCATTTTGCTGAAAAATATTTCTTTCCTTTGAGGAAATTTACAGTTTCTAACATTATGTAATAGGCTGGGTTTTACAGAGTGTCATGATCCCTGTTCCTGGCTAAAAGGTCAGTGGGGAGCTGGCTGTCAGAAAGAATGGTTACACTGTCAACATTTATATTCTTTTATCGGGCTAGAGTTGGGATTTCAACCTCTTGATGAGAATTCCCAAGGGACTAGTGGCCACTTGGCCTATAGACAATTTCCATTGGAAGTTGTCACTGGAGCTTGATGTGAGGTCAGGGTTGGGGGAAGGGCAAAAATAGGAGTGATCTCAGGCTGGAGTCTCCTTCCGATAGTACATGCAGAGGAGATCCCCTTACATACCCAACACCAGCCCACATAGCTGAAGTTGCCGGAGTAGCTGCTGGGTCTACCAACTTTTGCAATGGGCACGGTAGCAAGGAATGGGATGAGACAGTTGAGTAACCATTAATTGGCCTTTAAGGACTTCTGTTGGCTCATGGAGGTGTTGAACTAGTGTCACCTTCACCACTCACTGTATGATTTCATACAAACCAAGTAGGCCAGACGATTTTACATGAGAGTTAGCATTAGATTTATTGTACTATAGTGCAGGATACAAGAGTATCATAGAATCCCTACAGGATGGAAACAGGCCCTTCTTCTCAACAAGTCCACGCTGGCCCTCGGAGCATTCCACCTCCCAATAACCCACCTAATCTACACGTCCCTGAACACTATGGGCAATTTAGCATGGTGAGTCCACCTGGCCTGCACATCTTTGGACATTTGGAGAAAACCGGAGAACCCGGAGGAAACCCGCACAGACACAAGGAGAATGTGCAAACTCCACACAGACAGTAGCCCGGGGGTGGGATTGAACCCAGGTCCCTGGCTGTTTGAGGCAGCAGTGCTAACCACTAAGCCACTGTGCCGCCCTGCTGTGAGAAATGTACAAAATTGCCATTTCTGGTGCCATCTTGGGGACAAAATATTATGTATAAATTAGAAAAAACAAACAAATAAAGGTAAAAGTTCAGCATTACAGTCTTATAGTTCTAAAATAGGGAGTTCACAAATAGGGAGTTCTAAAATAGGCTGGGAGTTCACACTGGGGCTCCAGGAGGCCATCTGAGGAATGGAGGTAAGTAGTAAGGAAAAATAAGAAGAAAAAAGAATGTAAAGAAGAAAAAAGAAAAGAAATGGACAGAGTGAACAAGTTCCGGCTTAGGAACCCTACGCTGCTGCCATCTTGAATAGACTATCTGCCTTCAAACAGCCAACCAGAAGACATAAAATTCAGCCCATAAATATGACAGAAATAAATTTGAGTGTTTCCTTTCGCAATAAACAACTGCACCTCCCAGTCGCGAACCATTTTAACTCCCCCTCCCATTCTTTAGATAACATGTCCATCATGGGCCTCCTGCAGTGCCACAATGATGCCACCCGAAGGTTGCAGGAACAGCAACTCATATTCCGCTTGGGAACCCTGCAGCCTAATGGTATCAATGTGGACTTCACCAGCTTCAAAATCTCCCCTTCCCCCACCACATCCCAAAACCAGCCCAGTTCTTCCCCGCCCCCCCCACTGCATCCCAAAACTAGTCCAGCCTGTCTCTGCCTCCCTAACCTGTTCTACCTTTCATCCATCCCTTCCTCCCACCTCAAGCCGCACCTCCATTTCCTACCTACTAACCTCATCCCACCTCCTTGACCTGTCCGTCTTCCCTGGACTGACCTATCCCCTCCCTACCTCCCCACCTATACTCTCCTCTCCGCCTATCTTCTTTTCTCTCCATTTTCGGTCCGCCTCCCCCTCTGTCCCTATTTATTCCAGAACCCTCACCCCATCCCCCTCTCTGATGAAGGGTCTAGGCCTCAAACATCAGCTTTTGTGCTCCTGAGATGCTGCTTGGCCTGCTGTGCTCATCCAGCTCCACACTTGGTTATCTTGGATTCTCCGGCATCTGCAGTTCCCATTACCTCATCTCCATTTACCTGCATTTGGTTGATATCCCTCGAAACCTTTCATATCCATGTACCTATCCAAATGGCTTTTAAATGTTGTAATTGTACTTGTCTTACCACTTTCTTTGGCAGCTTATTCCATACATGCACCGTCCTCTGTGGAAAAACAGGTCCCTTTCAAATTTGTTTCCTTTCACCTTAAACCTATGCACTCTGTGGCCTCCCCAGCCCTGGGGCAAAGACTTTAGGTATTCACTCTATCTATGCCTCCCATGATTTTCTAAGCGCTTGTGAGGTCACCCCTCAGCCTCCTACACTCCAGGGATAATAGTCACAGCCTATCTAGCTTCTGTTTCTAGCTCAAACTTCCCAGCCTTGATAACATCCTTAAATCTTTTGTACACCCTTGCCAGTTTAATAACATCTTTCCTTTGGAAGGGCAATTAGGATTGTACGTAGTACTCCAAATGTGGCCAATGTCTTGTACAGCCATAATATGATGTTCGAACTCCAGAATTAATGCTCTGACCGATGAAGGCAAGTATGCCAAATGCCTTCTTCACCACCTATGTACCCATCAAGCAATTTCAAAGAACTGTGTATTGCACTGTTAGGTCTCTCTGTTCAACAACATTCCCCAGGGCCCCACTGTCAACTGTGCAAGTCCTGCTGATCTCACCAGCAACACTCATTATCCATGAAGTAATTTAAACATTGCCAAGTTTTTGCCCACTAGCCTACAAGTTATTTGTAGCTTCTACCTCTTCCCTTCAACTTATTTTGCTACCTTTTTTCTGTAATCAACCCATTCGAAGATGTTATTATGCACCTCTGGAGCATTTGGGACTTGAACGCAAGTCTGTCAACTCAGGGGTAGGGACACTACCACTGCACCACAACAGCGTGTTCTTATTTTCCTACCTTTCTTGGTGTGATACCTTGCTGCCACATATTTGGCACTTGCATCTAAGTCATTGATATAGATTGTTTCTCATACCCTCTGCAGAGCAGTCAGGAAAGTCACGAAAATACTGAATCAGATAATTAACTTTGAATTGAACCCTAAATCTGGCTTTAATAGAGTCAATGAGATGAGTAAACTGCATGGTGTTTCTTCAGTGCAGCTAATATGCTAGGAAGCCTCTATATGGTGAAACTGAAGAGCCTTGGCATGCAATGCTGATGAACTGCTTTACTCAATACCACCATTGAGTGTGCCTTTTATGCTTTGTAAGTGATTTGTGGCTTCTTGGAAGCCAGCTCATGTGCCTTTCACTCCTTTCACCTTGATCTGCGCTTTCCTCTTCAGCTTTTACTTGGTCCATTGAAGCAGTTTGTTTAGTTGCACCTTTAACCTCCATATAAATAGGACAAATCAAGTTAGCAAAAGTAGACTGGAGAGTGAGTTCTTAGAGTGTCTTTGGAACAGTTTATTTAAATAATATGTTCCCTGTCCAACTAAGACCAAACTAATTATAGCTGCTGAAGTGCTATAAGATGGAACAAAATAATAACGTTTAGGTAATAGATCCTGTTTGTTAGAGTCATCATGGCATTATGTAATTTTGCATTCTGTATGAAGATGAGAAATTAAGATCTCAAATTCGGATTTGAAATGTGAGTTTTAAAAGACATTACATTGGTAGAAGACAGCAAGTTGGCGAAAGTGGAATGGGGAAGTAGGATCAGGTAAGACTTTTTGGAGCAAGACCTACTCCCAGAAGAGCAAAAGGATATATGCCAATGGCTGTTGTTGAATCCTACACTACTCAGTTTTCTGCCTCCTCCTAGAGTTCAGGGCCCTCTTTCCTCTTGTAAACGGAGATTACATGAGAGCTGTGAGTAGAAGAAACAAACTGCTTGGAGGAAAAATGTACAGCATTAGAGGAGGTCACTCCTTAACAGCGCTGCAGGTGTGCCTGCATGACATGGACTGTAATAGTTCAAGAAGGTAGTCCATCATTACTTTCTCGAGGGCATTGGACCTGGTCAATAAATGCTGGTCATAAAAATCATACAGCATGGAAACAGTTCCTTCAGCTTAACTGGTCCATCTCAACCAGGTTCTCTAAAATGAACTAGTTCCATTTGCCTGCATTTGGTTGATATCCCTCGAAACCTTTCATATCCATGTACATATTCAAATGGATTTTAAATGTTGTAATTGTACCTGCCTTATCACTTCCTTTGGCAGCTTATTCCATACATGCACTATCCTCTGGGGAAAAACAGGTCCCTTTTAAATTTGTTTCCTCTCACCTTAAACCCATGCACTCTGTCCCCTTTGGCCTCCCTAGCCCTGGGGAGAGAGGAGGGTAACTGTGAGGTGGCATAAGTGCAAACTGCAGCAAGATGAACATGAGTGTGTTTTGACTGGTCAGATGAGAATATAAAACAGTTCCTTAAGATGTGTGCAGGAGAAAGCTGGGAATTTCAGAATGTGGCACTTGACATTTGGTACTGCAATATCGTTCACCTTGCTATATAATTGGCCTTGCTACATTCTTCATCTTTTTGGCACTCCTGATGTCTTTGAACCCCTTTGGAAACTATCCAGCTTTAAGAGATCATATGTTTACTCCACACTTGCGTTGACCACTTCTATCCATATTTGCTCAAATTGAGAGACCAGTCTGTTTGTCCTATCCTTGTCCAACATACAGTTCCTCAGTACCCAACACCCCATAACGAGACCTTTAGATGCCCTTCCTGGAGCATCCTTCACTGGTCTCCTTTCTAGTCCCATGGTTGACTGGGCTGCAGGAATCAAAGACAATTAAGCCTTTCCCACCCCCTGGAGTCAGTGGAGAAAACTACCAGGCAATTCAATTGAACAACATCTCTGTAACCTCATCCACATCAATTGCAGCAGTGGCCAGGACTGAAATTACAAGTAGTCCCCTAGTGTTGTCTTGTACTAGATAAGTCAGGGCGGTCTCATGGCAAGGAAGGCATTTGAAGCCTGGTGGGGAGGAGACAGGAGAGGTGGAAGAGAGAGTTAAGTAGAGGTCTTAATTGAGAAGCAAGAGGGGAAGAAACATCATCAGGAACCATGGGGATTGGGAGAAGCACCTAATCTGCAACCTTGAGGGAGATGCTGTTCCATTTTCAACTGAGGCCTAAACGGCATCATCTACCAGTTGTCCTCCAGCTGTTCAATTTGTCCCTCCTTCCTTAAAGTTAAGGCTGAATGGAAAACAGTCATCAGTATTGGTCACAAGAGGGTGAAACTAGACAGGCCGTCCAAGGCTTTACTTGCTGTTTGTAAAATTGTGAACAGATCAATAAACTGCAACCAAATTTGTGAAATTAGATTTTTTTTGTAATCCATTCTGTGAATTTCTGTAACTTCCTCCCTTTCCTAATGTTTGTAAAGGGCATTTGTAAATGCCCTTTCAAGAATAAATTTCAGGTTGGTTAGGCTTGTAGTTCCTTGACTCTGATTTGTCCCTTGTTTTGAAAGTAAAAGCCAGATAACCTAGTTTTCTCTCTGATAATAACAAAATGTTTTATTTTTCCAAACCATTCACAACTGAAAAAGATGAATGCACTTAATACTTGTCTACTAGCTGCTCAAGATTTTTGTGAAAGGATGTAGGCATTTACTGCAGATTATGCATGTGTTCAAGAGTGCTTGACTTTACAGAATCCTGAAAGAATTGCTTACTTGTCTCAATTTAAGAAACATGTTATTCTTGAACGGACACCTGAAGGATACTGAATGGCAGTGGATAAAAATAAATAGTTTAATCCATGATGTTCAGTAAATATCGAAAATCATGTGAGCAAAGCTCCAAGATTATATTAGTCACTTGTTATTTAAGATTGGTTTCCTGTATTTAATCCTATCCTACTTGTGACGATATCTTTCATATTTAAAGCATGTGTGTCTTGATCCTCTGATCGTTATGTGGCATCTTTTCTTGTTACTGCCTTTGAATAATGCTGCAAAAGCTAAGATTGTTGGACTAGGGACATAAAATGATAAAGCATCTAATGTAATATCTGTTTTTTCGTAAAAGCTGTTTGAAAGGCTTATCATGATTTTTCATGTGAATCTATTTGTTTGCTTTCTTGAGATCTAACTGATCAAACAAATATGACTTTACTTCATGTAAAGAACATACAATATCTGACGGTGTCCAACTGACTACAAAGATAACAAAATTATTGTGTCTACATCTACATATTACAGGCTTTGAATATTCCATGCTTTTCTTGGGTTCAGTTCATTAATTCGTTGCCTTGCTGATGCTGTTTGTGGCCTGAACTGTTAAACAAAGAATCTTTTCATTCCATTCTGGCTTATATGTTTACGTACTCTCCCATGATCTTCTGTGGTGTCAGAGGTAGTAAAACTACATTTTTGTCAAGATTTATTAAAAACAGGGCAAGTGGACAGATGAATAATTTAGTAATCACTGTGTAATATTAAACTTGTATGGAACCCATTTCATGGCTTCAAAGAGATGTGATAATTTTAATAATACTGACTGTGAAATACTTCTGTTTAAAAAAAAACACAAATGGGGGATAAAGCCAATTTAAATATGTTCTCCAAAAATTGAGAAACCTGTGGTGAGACATATTAAAGCAAAAGAAAACCCATAGATGCTTGTGTTTTAATGGCTCTGCTCCTTATCTGCCAGGTGTATTATCCATATCCAATGGCTATTGTATCAACCAGGAACCTGATTTTTAAAGTCCATATATTTCATATAAATGGAAACCAAATTATAAAGCTGTGATACATTATAGACAAAGATACTTCATTTTTGTAACACTTGAGTCTGGATAAGTGAATTTGAAAGTGTTTTAAGGGAATGTATTTTCATAGACAGTTGTGACTTAATTAATTGTGAATGTATAATTATGTAAAGAAATACAAAATGACTAGAGGAATAAATCAATTAGAGTGCCTAAATAGTATAAATCCTGGTCAGCAAATATCACATGACATTTTTAAGGTAGATATATTGTTGTGTAACTAGAAGGATATAATACACAGGAATGTGCTTGGGCTATTCAATCCATTGAGCCTGTTCCATTATTCGTGTAGATCACGGCTGACCAGCCGTGCAACTTTGATGCACCATCTCCATATCTTTTGATGAGATTAGTGTCTAACCTGCTCACTGACTGAGCTTACACAGTCCATTGAGGTTGAGAATTCCAAAGATTCACCACCATCTGAACAAAGAAATTCCTCCATGTGATACTATGTATGGCACTATTTAACAGCTATTACTCATCTTGTGGTAAGAAATAATTATTTCTTTTCTTGGAATATGCAGTTTAGGTTGCTTTCCAGTGGAAAACTAGGGGAGAGGCTGTATTGCTGGAATTGCCATACTTCAGAGGAGACTTTAGACTGAAATCCCATGTTCCCAGTGGTTCAGATGGATAGCGAGTTTTGAGAAGATTTGTAGCTCAGGTTGAGGCTCTGGATGTGAGATTGCTCGCTGAGCTGGAAGATTAGTTTTCAGATGTTTTGTCACCATTCTAGGTAACATCATCAGTGAGCCTCCGATGAAGCGCTGGTGTTATGTCCCGCTTTCTATTTATCTGGTTAGGTTTCCTTGGGTTGGTGATGTCAGTTCCTGCGTTGGTGATGTCATTTCCTGTTCTTTTTCTCAGGGGATGGTAGATTGATTTGGAGCCAATGTGTTTGTTGATGGAGTTCCGGTTGGAATGCCATGCTTCTAGGAATTCTCGTGCGTGTCTCTGTTTGGCTTGTCCTAGGATGGATATGTTGTCCCAATCAAAGTGGTGTCCTTCCTCATCTATATGTAAGGATACGAGTGATAGCGGGTCATGTTGCTTTGTGGCTAGTTGATGTTCATGTATCGTGGTGGCTAGCTTTCTGCCTGTTTGTCCAATGTAGTGTTTGTCACAGTTCCTGCAAGGTATTTTGTAGATGACATTCGTTTTGTTTGTTGTCTGTATAGGGTCTAAACACTACATTGGACAAACAAGCAGAAAGCTAGCCAGCAGGATACATGGACATCAACTAGCCACTAAACGACATGACCCACTATCACTCGTATCCTTACATACAGATGAGGAAGGACACCACTTTGATTGGGACAACACATCCATCCTAGGACAAGCCAAACAGAGACACGCACGAGAATTCCTAGAAGCATGGCATTCCAACCAGAACTCCATCAACAAACACATTGATTTGGAGCTATTCTACCACCCCCTGAGAAAAAGAACAGGAAGTGACATCACCAACACAGGAAATGACATCACCAACCCAACGAAACCTAAACAGATAAATAGAAAGCGGGACATAACACCAGCGCTTCGTCAGAGGCTCACTGATGATGTTACCTAGAATGGTGACAAAACATCTGGGGACAAACCTTACAGCTCAGTGAACCAGCTTACATCTCGAACACAATAAAGACCCACTCTCTTGTGGACTGAGAGGACGAGAGTGCTGTCTTGGAGGTGAAAGGAGGACGTCGGATTGGCTGTGCACCCTTGCGACCAGTGGATCTTAATGCTGGCTTCGGCCTAACGCTGGTTCAGGGGAGCAGCCAACCTGCAACGATGGCTGCGGCAAGTGCTCGTGCCCCAGGTCAGGGGGTCCGGAACACCATCCGTGTTTCTGTAAAGAAGGTGGATGAAGGTGCACCTGTGGACCGGACCTTCTTCGTGAAGAGGGTCCTGTTGGACTGTTGTGGGTTTGCTGCTGCGGACATTTACTGCCTGCAGGATTTCCCCGGAGGAGGTTTTTACGATGTGACCTTCCGGAGTGCCAAGCTTTGCGAGCGCTTCCTGGAGGTTTTCAAGGAGAAAGGAGGTGAGGGCCCCCTCTCTGTATTGACCGCTGTCCCACTGTTTGTGATGCCAGCACAGAGGAGCCGTATGGTGACTGTACACATGTACAACCCGCATGTGCCAGCAGTTGATGTCCTGACCTTCCTCGGAAGGTATGTGAAGGTGGAAGGGGACCTAACTGACATGGTGGACCCCTTTGGCATCTGGACGAGTAAGAGGCAGGTCAAGGTGATGCTGAGGATGGGCACAGACGGGAATGTCGCACACCCACCGTCCAGCTTCGCGATCGGCGGGAGCAGGGGCTACCTGACCTATGCAGGGCAACCTAAAGTCTGCCATGCCTGTGGTAGGCCAGGTCACATGGCGGCCGACTGCAAAGTCACCATCTGCAGGAACTGCAGGGAGGAGGGACACCTGGCAAAGGATTGCCCACGAGAGAGAAGCTGCAACCTTTGAGGGGAAGCGGGCCACTTCTATAGGGCATGCCCGCGGCGGGGTACCACCTACGCCCAGGTCACCGGCAGGGGAAATGCGGGGCCAGCCCCCCCGGAGGAGAGGAAGGCACCAGGGCCCAGCAAGGACCCCACTAATGTGCAGGAGGGCCAGGCCGTGCAGGAGGGCCCAGCCCTGCAGGATGGGCCCGAGGCCAGCAAAGCACCCCTGCAGGCTCCGATCCCCCCCGACAACCCGGAGCCAATGGAGGCGGCGACAGGCGACCCAGGGGAGTGGACTACAGTCCGGAAAGCGAGGAGGAAGGTGCGTCGACGGGCCCAGGAACCGCAACAATCAGGAGGGAAGAGACAGCTACAGGGGGGCTATAAGAGCTCCTCTGACGAGGAGGATTCGGAGAGGGCCCACCCGAAGCAGAAGTTAAAGGTCTCGAGGGGGAAGGAAAGCAGCACCCCGCTTCCAGGTGACGGGAGGCGTCCGGAGGCTCACTCTGACACCCAGTCAAGTGCCGCTGGAGCACTGGAGGGCCCCCCCGAACTTCCAGGCGGGAAGGAGGAAACAGCACGTCCCCAGCCTGATCCGGAGCCGGACCCTCCTGCCTCCGCACCCCTGACGGGGGGATGCCACCCGGAAGGCAGCACAGACGGTTTCCTGAGCCCAGAGAGCGTCCAGCAGTTAGCCCGGGCAATGGGCATGAAGGGACAGATGGAGGGGCTGGACCTTGGACTTGGGGAGGGTACTGCGGTCACTGCCCACAATGGGGGTACGAATTGCGAGCATTAATGTGCGCAGCGTCAAGTCAACCGCGAGGTGTGTGTCCACATTGGCCTACCTAACCACCATCAAGGCGGACCTCCTGTTTCTGCAGGAGTGCGGGATACCGCACCTCGGCAGGTACGGGAAATGGTCCGGCGCCTGGACCTGTGGGCCTTCGATCTGGTCGGGGGGTAACGACTGTCGCTCCTCGGGCCTGGCTATTCTGCTGCGGGGGCACAACTTCACCATCTCTCAAGTTCAGGAGGTGGTGGGGGGGGGCGCCTCCTAGTGGCTGACATCACCTACAGGAATGCTCCACTGAGGCTGATCAACGTGTACGCCCCAGCAGTACGGAGTGAGCGGTTGGCCGTCCTGCAGCGGCTTCCACCCCTGCTGGCTACGTCCAGGCCGGTCATCCTAGGCGGAGACTTCAACTGCATCATTGATGCAGATGGAAGATCCGGCGTGGGGACAGCGGGTGGGGGGATTCAACTGGACGTCACGTCCAGATTCCTGATGGGCACGGTGAAGGACGCCAAGCTGCTCGACGTCTTCAGCACCCCTGCAGACAGAGCGCAGCAGAGGTACACCTGGTCGCGGCCAGACGGGTCTGTCCGCTCAAGGATAGACTTCCTGTTTGTGTCACGGACGTTCTCAGTCAGATCCACTGGTGTCGAGCCGGTGTTCTTCTCTGACCACTGCCTCCTGCTGGCCGACTGTCACTTACAGGATGACCAGCCGGCCGGCAAGGGGACGTGGAAGCTCAACACGACTCTGTTGACCCCAGAGAACGTCGAGGAGCTTAAGAGGGAGTACACCGGTTGGAGGACCGTGAAACCCCTCTTTGAGTCTCCAGGCGACTGGTGGGAGACGGTGAAGGAGAACATCAAGAGGTTCTTTGTCCTCAAGGGTGTTCAGAAGGCAAGAGAGAGGCGGGGAAAGCTGTCGCGACTCCAGAAAAGGGTGCAGAACCTGCTCCTTCTGCAGTTGATGGGGGTCGATGTCACGGAGGACCTCCGCGAGGTGAGGGGCCAGCAAGCCTCGCTCTTCGCCGCGGAGGCCTCCAGGATAATCTTCCGGTCCAGGGTCCGCTCTGTGGAGCAGGACGAGACGTGCTCGCGTTTCTTCTTTCAGAAGGTGCACAAAGAGAGCTCTGTGCTTAGCCGGCTGAAGGAGGACGACGGCTCGGTGACGTCGTCTCGGCCCGACGTTTTGAGGATCAGCAGATCCTTCTATGCCGGACTGTACGACACGAAGCCCACGGACAGCACGGCCTCCGAGTCGTTCCTGTCGTCTATCACGGAGGTCTTAGATGACGGCACGAGGGAGTGGCTGGACCGGCCGATATCCCTGGACGAGCTGGCCAGAGCCCTCAAGTCCTTGCAGAGGAATAGGACTCCCGGAAGTGATGGCTTACCGGTCGAGCTGTATTCTGCTCTGTGGGGCCTGGTCGGCCAGGACCTGCTGGAGGTGTACGATAGTGCGCTTCGGGCAGGGGAAATGTGCAAGTCCATGAGGAAGGGCATCATCACCCTCATTTACAAGAGGAAGGGGGAGAGGGAAGAAATTAAGAATTGGCGTCCCATTTCACTTTTGAACGTGGATTACAAAATCCTGGCCAAGGTCATTGCCAACCGGGTCAGGTCTGTCCTGGAGTCGGTGATTCACCCTGACCAAACCTGTGCTGTGCCGGGCAGGAAGATCGCTGAGAGCCTCGCGCTCATCAGGGATACGATCGCCTACGTACAGGACAGGCGGGTGGACACCTGCCTCGTCAGCCTGGACCAGGAGAAGGCCTTCGACAGGGTCTCTCATGCTTACATGAGGGACGTCCTCTCCAAATTGGGGTTCGGGGAGGGCATCCGCAATTGGATCCGGCTGCTCTACGCCAACATCGTTAGCGCAGTCTCGATCAACGGGTGGGAATCAGACAGTTTTCCTGTTAGGTCTGGAGTCAGGAAGGGCTGCCCACTCTCTCCTGCCTTGTTCGTGTGCTGTGTGGAGCCCTTCGCCGCCTCCATCAGGAAGGACGTGAGCCTGAAGGGCGTGACTATCCCAGGCAGCGGAGGCCTTCAGGTCAAGACCTCCCTGTACATGGATGATGTCGCCGTCTTCTGCACCGATCGTCGGTCGGTGAGTAGGCTTTTGGACATCTGCGGCCAGTTTGAACTGGCCTCGGGTGCTAAAGTCAATAGGGGTAAGAGCGAGGTCATGTTCTTCGGGAACTGGGACGACCGCTCCTTCATCCCCTTCACCGTCAGGACAGACTACCTGAAGGTGCTGGGTGTTTGGTTTGTTGGAGCTGGGGCATGCACTAAGACTTGGGAGGAGCGTATCTCCAAATTTAAGCAGAAGCTGGGCAGGTGGACGCTCCGGTCCCTCTCCATCGCGGGTAAGAACCTGGTTGTCAGGTGCGAGGGGCTTTCGGTACTGTTGTATGTGGCACAGGCCTGGCCTATTACCTGGACCTGCGCCGCTGCGGTCACCCGGGCCATCTTCCACTTCATTTGGGGGTCGAGGATGGACCGGGTCCGCAGAGATACCATGTACAAAGACCTGGGAAATGGGGGAAAGGGCGTACCGAACGCCACCCTCGCCCTGACGGCTACCTTTGTGTGTGGCTGCATCAGCTGTGCGTAGATCCTCAGTACGCAAACACCAAGTGTCACTACTTACTGAGGTTCTACCTGTCCCCGGTGTTGCGAAGGATGGGCCTGGCCTCGTTGCCGCGGAACGCTCCGAGTAGTTGGACCGTTCCGTACCACCTGTCCTTCGTGGAGAAATTTTTGAAAGGAAACACCTTTGACCACAAGGCCGTCAGGCAGTGGTCAGCACGTAGTATCCTCAGGACCCTTCGGGAAAAGGAGAGGGTGGATCCCGTCGTGTGGTTCCCCACGCAGACTGCCAAAGTCGTTTGGCAGAATGCCTCATCGCCAGAACTGTCAAACAAGCACAAGGACATTGCTTGGCTGGCGGTGAGAGGGGCTCTGCCAGTGAGATCCTTTATGCATGCCCGGAATCTCTGCACCACCGCACGCTGCCCTCGAGGTGGCTGCGGGGGGGACGAGACTGTTGATCACCTCCTTCTGGAGTGTGCCTATGCGCAGGAGGTCTGGAGGGGGATGCAGTGGTATTTGTCGAGGTTCGTCCCGAGCAGCTCCGTGACGCGGGACTCCGTGCTCTACGGGCTGTTTCCGGGGACGCACACCGAGACCAACATCAACTGCGCCTGGAGGACCATCAATGCGGTGAAAGACGCTCTTTGGTCTGCCCGCAACTTGCTGGTCTGCCAGCTGAAAGAACTGACCCCGACCGAGTGTTGCAGACTGGCGCACTCCAAGGTCCAGAGCTACGTGCTGAGGGACGCGCTAAAGCTTGGAGCAGCCGCCGCCAAGGCGCGGTGGGGAAAGACCACCGTATGAGCCCCCTCGTCCAGAAAAGGGAAAAGAATCCTATCTGGTAACTGGGCCCAGCTGGCGCCTTCCCCAACTGGTCAGGGGGCCAACTGGGACTGTGCGGGGTGACGACTGCCGGGGCGGTTTCTTTGCTTTGTTTTTTTTTTCTCTGTTTTGTTTTTTTTTCCCTTTAGTTGGTGTACGTTCCCCCGGGTTACCTGGAGTGGCTTGCATGACTGGGTAGGTGTATAAATGTTATATTTTTTGTACATTCTATGAATAAAGTATATTTTTTTCAAATAAAAAAAAAGGTGACGAAATGTCTGAAAACTAAACTTCCGGCTCAGCGAGCAATCTCACATCCAGTTCAGATGGATATTAGATATCTTGGGGTGTTATTTAAAAGTTAAGATCGCTTGGGTTACATGGGTAATAATCCAGAGATATTTGATAAATTGGTACTTCTGAGTATGCAACGTAGTTATTTGGACAAGGCAACAGTGTGAACAACTTTCTGTCTATTTATTTTTAAAGTAAACCTTCACTCCTTTGAAGATCTATGGTGTTAATCGCTGCAAAATGACAAATGTTTACAGGCTACGAGTTCTTAACTATCAACATTGTAAAAGGATTGGAAAAAAAAAGTGTAGTAACTATATGTAATTTTGCTGATTGACATTAATTTACCTATTTGTCAATATTTATTAGTGCAGCTTACTTCTTCAGATGCTGATGAACCTGATTTGTATGCTCAGCATTTTCTATTTTTATTAGATTATTATGAATTATTGAAGTGCAGAGCAAAAAAATCAAAGGAATATCTTCAGAGGTGTTCATATTTCTGATTTCATGACGCAATAAATGCTTTTCTTAGTTATTTTAATCTTTCTCATTAACTACATCAGTCTGAGTCTAGCTTTATCAGAGAGAAGTTTTTTACAAACAGTGCACCATTTTGGGCTGAAATGTTTATTCCTTGACTAATCAGTTCATTTTTTGTTTTGTATTTCACATGGTTTTACCATTAGTTACAAAAAAGAAACATCTTATCCATTTCAGACTGCTGTGTGTGTTTTCAACAATGACTTCTTGTCAACCAGGATCTTCGTGTGAAAGCTGTGTGAAATTTCATATCATCAAGAAATGTGAATGTCTCCAAAGGCTGTCTGTTATCATTTAACTTGTAGCTATCTGAGATTAAGAAGTCAAAAAGGTTTAATTAGTTGGATTACGATTCAACCTCCATTTTTGAAATTCTGTAAACAGCTGTGAGACAAGTCTTTTGCAGTGAATTAGTGGATTAATTTCAGTGTCTGCAAGTAAAGCAAGCCAGGAAAGCACTCAGGATAATGCAGCGTCTCCCTCCATTTGGCCTCATCCAAGGAACTAATTCCTACTTCAGAACCTGGTGCCCCAACAGAACATAACTAAATCCAAGAAAAAAAACTTTAATCCTGTTACTCTAAACTATTCCATGTTAAATGCTTTCTTCTGCCCAAGAAGTCATTATGTATCCCCAAATAGGCCACATTATGTGATGTTTTGTTGTAAGTTATGTTCAAAGGTATATTTAAATTCATATGACATATGTCATGATTTCATGCATTTTCGAAATCAAAATAGCCAGAAGCAAAGGGACTTGGAGAGCCTCATCCCCAATTGTAATGGCTGCTGTCGCATGTTATGTCACCATGAAGTTTGTAAACATTGAACAGTGTTTCCTGAGAGTTGTTGACAGATGGCTATTTAGGCAGAAATAGTAACATCAGATCGACCTAGATTTTCAACCTTGAGGCAGCTAATGGGAGTTGGGAGAATTTCTGGCTCGGCCCACAATCCTTAATGTATCTGGTTCTAGAGGCACAATTCATATTGGCGAGGGGTGGGTGCAAGTTGCAGTCAGTCGGCTGGCCCATGAGAAAGTTCTATGAAGGTTGAGGAGGCCTTTTAAAAGGCCTTCCTGTGTGCAGTAGGACTTTGTGTCTCAATTATTATGACAATGGTAAGGAGGAAATTAGAAATTGGCAATCGTTTTCACTGCTGAATGCAGATTACAAAATTCTGTCTAAGGTCATCACTAACCGGTGGGATCTGTTCTGGGATTGGTGATTCACTCGAGTAAACCTATGCTGTATCAGGCAGGACGATCTTTGAGAGCCAAGCTGTCCTCAGAGACATGATTGCCTACGTGCAAAACGGGGGAATGGACACCTGCTTCATCAGCCTGGACGAGGAAAAAGCCTTTGACAGGATATCGCACACCTATGTGTGGGACGTGCTGTCCAAAATGGGCTTTGGGGAGGAAATCTGCACCTGGATCTGACTGCTCTACACCATCACCAGTAGTGCAATCTCAATCAATAGATGGGAATGAGAAAGCTTCCCTATCGGATCTGGAGTCAGGCAGGACAGCCTTGTCTCTCCTGCCTTGTCATTGTGCTGTATAGAGTCTTTTTGCTGAATCGATCAGGAAGGGTGTGAGTCTGAAAACGGTGACTGTTCCAGACAGCAGAGTCCTGTAGGTTAAGGCCTCCCTGCACATGGATGATGGTGCTGTTTTCTGCTCTGATGGGTGTCAGTACGCAGACCGGCGAGCATTTGGGACCATGTTGAACTGGCCTTGGGAGCCAAAGTAGACTGAGGCAAGAGTGAGGCTATGTGTTTTGGGAACTGGGCAGGCCCTTCCTCAATCCACTTCACTGTCAAGTCAGATGGTTTGGAGGGGCCAGGGCATGTGCAAAAACTTGGGAGGAGCACATCACCAAGGAGAGGCAGAAATTGAGCCTTTGCGAGCACCACTGCTCTCTATTGTGTGTTAAAACCTGGTCATCAGGTGTGAGGTACTCTCTGTTGTTGTACATGGTGAAGGTCTGGCCCATTCCCAGAACCTGCGCTGTTGTAGTCACCCAAGCCATCTTCCACTTCATTGGGAGGTCTAAGATGGAACATGTCTGCATGGACAAAGCTCTAGCTAAGGTAGGAGGGTACATACCCAATGCCACCTTTGAATGTGGCTGCATCAAACTGTGCATAGACTCTTGGTATGCAAACGTCAAATTTCAATACATACTGACGTTCTGCCTGTCCCTGGTGTTGTGAAGAGTAGTCTGGCCTCAGCTGTGTGGAATGCTTCAAGTGAGTGGACTGCTCCCTATTATCTGTCCTTAGTGGGGAAATTTTGCGAAGAAAGATATCTTTGACCACAAGTCTCCTGGAAAGTTGCCAGCATGTTGTGTCCTTGAGACAAGGCAGGAAAAGGAGAGGGTGGATCCTGTCACATCCCTGAGCAGTCTGTCAAGTCATTTAGTGGAATGCCTTATTGCTAGAACAACATCAAGACATCGCTTGACTGTTGGTGAGAAGAGCACTGCCCGTCAGATTCCTAATACACACCAGGTCTTTGTGTGTCACAGCACGCTACCCTCGAAGGAGCTGTGACCGGGTAGACATTGTCACACTTCTCCTGATGGAATGTGCCTTTGTAAAGGAAGTTATGAGAGAGATGCAGTAGTTCTTGTTGTAGTTTGTAACAAGGAGGTCTGTCATGCAGGACTCTGTGCTCTATGGCCTGGGCCACACACTGAGAGGAACATTGACTGCACCTGGAAGACCATCACGTTGGTTAAAGACACCCTTTGGTCTGCCCAAAAATTGTTGATCTTCCAGAGCAAGGAGTTGACCCCATACAAGTGTTAGAGACTGGCACATTCCAAGGGGAAGACTGTGTGCTGAAGACTACACTAAAGCTTGGGGCAGTTGCCCCCAAGGCACAGTGGGGAAAGACCACCATCTAAGATCTTTCTGGCAAAGTACAATGGGGTCTATTCAGCTATCAGACCCTCCTGGTGCCTCAAATATCTCTAAGTATTGTGTGATATAAGTAAGAAATACCATGGTTTGTTTGATCTCTATATATAAAGACAGTACAGAATCCAACCGCTCTCGTGACTAAAGATTTTGTATGAATAAAGTATATGTTTGGAATTTTAGAAAATACAATATTAAGGCCTTGTGGCCCTCATCGTTTGCATCCCTGTAGTTGCTCACACACTGTCCATGCTATGTCCATATCAGGTTATGGCTTCCCCTGGCCTATACACACTCCATACCTTTTAAGTCCTCATGTCAAGCTTTTTTTTTGTCTGCTTACCCAATATAAACAGTATAATTTCATAAGCAGTGAGTCCAAGAGTGACAATATAAATTGTAAAGAAAAGCTTTTCTTAAAATTCATTGTTCATAGTGGGGAAGCGAAATAAGTATTTTGTGGGTGTTTTCACAGGGGGGAACAAAAAGTTTCACAGAGATACTTTGGATCAATTGACCAACAGAATGGAAATAATTTGTTTTTGGTCCAATTGTAATATCAGAAAATTTAATAGGATTGAATGTTAACAAATCCCTGAGACCTTATGACCTTCATCATAGAGTGTTAAAAGGGATGGCAACACCAATGGTAGATGCTTCGCTGATCATCTTCCATAATTCTCTGGCTGTGACTGCAGTCTGTAATGTTGCACATGTAAACCCCCTATGAAAAGAAGTATAGAGAAAACAATTGGGAACCACAGCCTATTAGCCTGGTGTTAGTGGTGAAGAAATACTAAAATCTATTACATGAGATGTGATTATTAGTTATTTAGAAAATAACTGATTGGAAAGAGTCAACATTTTTAAAGGTGAGCTTTGGGCAGCTCGGTGGCACAGTGGCTAGCAGTGCTTCCTGACAGCATCAAGGACGTGGATTTGATTCTAGCCTTCGGTGACTGTGTGGAATTTGCATGCTCTCTCTGTGCTTGCACAGGTTTCCACCAAGTGCTCTGGTTTCCCACCACAGGTCAAAGATGTGAGGTTAGGTGGATTGGCCATGTTAAATTGCCCTGTAGTGTCCAGGAATGTGCAGGTTGGGTCGATTAGCCATGGTAAATGTGGGGTTATGGGGACAGGCTGGAGGGGCGGGCTGGGTCTGAGATGTTCTTTGGACAGTCAGCGCAGACACGATAGGCTGAATAGCCTCTTTCTGCACTGTAGAGATTCTGTGATTCCAAAGCACATTTGACCCATCTCCTAGAGTTTATTTTTAGGATGATAGCCGTAGATAAGGGTGACCCAATGGATATGATTTATTTGAATCTTTAGAAGGCTTTTGATTAAGAAGTCCCAAACAGAAGGTTAGCAAACAAAGTTCATGCACACAAGATTTTATGATAATATGCTGGCAGTGATTGTGGATTGGTTAACAAGCAGAAAGTAGGAATAACAGGCTCATTCTTAGAATGGCAAGTATACTGCAAGGATCAGTGATTAGGCCCTAGCTGTTCACATTCTTACACAGAAATTTGCAAAGGCAATTCAATAAAAATCTCAAAACTACTTTCTTGATACAGTCTCGAGATTCTTCTTCCATTGCAGCTCAAAAGGAGGTTTGGAGCAATTTTGGGGTGTGGCTTGGCTATGCAGCATTCTCACCTCCTTTCCTCCAATCACAAAACTCTGTTGGGATATAGAGCAGGAAAGTAACATACGTGTGCACATTGACCATTGGGGAATGAACATGTTTTTCAAAATTTCTAACTTCGCAATACTTCTTGAATGATCTGGACTGCAGTTCTGCTTCATCCACAGATGCCTCAAGGAATTTCCTCCCACTGCTGAGATGGGTGAACCATTGCTGACATTTGCACATTGTATTCAAATGTTTCTATCCTGAAGGAAAGGATAAGGGACATATGTTTTGAGTGGACTGGGGTCTCAGCTGACATACTTATATCCATGGAGGAAATTTGGGAGCAAATATCTAATGAAATAAAGAAAGACATTTTCATCAGTAGTATAAAGAATCAAGCAAATTCCATGAGTTAAATACTCTGTCAGTTTCCCAGCATAGCAGTGTAAAAGAAAATGTATCCAACTACAGTTTGAACACTTGTGTAGTATCATCCATAAAGATATTTATTTAAAACTTTTTTGGTCTGTCTGCATTTTTCTTAAGTTGTCTTTTACTGTCTTCTACTCATTTGCCACATAAAAGTAAAAGTGGAGGCTCCTTATGTTTGTTCAGTACTGATCACTTGAAAACACCATCTGTTTTCTCTAGGCTTAATTTTCTGATATGTAACAGTAATAAGAGAAGGAAATTGGAAATCTGCAGCATTTTTTAATCTGACCTGTTATTGAAGCAAAACTAATTAAATGCTGGAGCTAACTTGGCTGAAATAAAGATTGCATCTATTTAAAGTTGTTTTTGTTAATCCATGATTTTTTTTCTCCCCAGACAGGTAAGAATAATTGTTGAATTTTAGGTAATTTATATGAAATATATTGTTTATTACTGTTTGCAAGATTCCCCTTTCATTCCTTATTTTAATGTCTTTATCAGAATTGTTGATTTGAGTTACGAGGTGCTAAATTCTCCACCAGCACATCTTACCCTCCCAATATTGAGTTAGAGGGGAACACATAAGGGAAATACTGGTTTCCTCACAGCCATTTGCTGCTCCATTAATAAATTGGGGATAGGGTGTTCTGCACTATGTGCATTCGATCGGCTTTGAAGAAATATAGTTCAAGTTACATAGCGGTAGATTGGAAATCCTTTTTCTGTTTCCTTTTGGCTAGAGTGAGTTACAATAAATAGATTTATATTCTGTTAATGATGAAACCTGAGGGAATTGCTTTTCTTGTCCCAAAAGCAGTCAGCCAGGTAAATTGATCAATTTGCTGCTCTCATTGGGATTTTATACATTTACATATTTTGTGATGGCATGTGGAGTACTGGGGCCTGATTACCAGTGTACTGTTCACTATTAATCTATGACCGAGATAGATAGAAATGAAGGGGTTGATATTGCTGTGGGTAGAATTAGACCTGCATATTTCTCGAGCATTTTGTCAGCCCTTAGCTGGTGTTCCCTTGAACTGCAGGAGTTTGGAACAGTCTAGTTTAAGTTGTTGTCCCTCATTCCTCAATAGTTGGCAGTTCCCAGGTGGAAACTGTTGGCACTAGTGGGTCTTTCCCAGATGACCAAACAAGCGTTACTTGCTTTTTTTCCCCCTTAACCCAACTTCTGTCAAAGGGAATTAGAGAACCCACTTTTAATAAATTAAGACCTTGCATATCAGGATAATGATATGAGCAATGATGAAAAACTGAAAAAGACACTGTAGTTGTGAATTTCAAATGTTTATTTAGAAATCACAAGTAAGTTAAATATCACATAAATAAACACTTCCTCTGGAAAATTTACAATCAAGCCAATTCAACTTCAGGAGCTGTTTATTGACGTGCTTTGTATTTTATCAGAGATGTAGTTTTTTCACCATCCTCACTTCTTTTGTAATTGACCTGGATTATTGATTGAAGGCTGAAATATCTTTCCTTCCCTGCTTTCCTCTCTCCTTTGAATTCTGGGGTCTCTCTCTGTTTTCTGACACTCAGCCAATTCTCCAGGTGAGCGATGCTGCTGATTGCAGGCCTCACTCCAGGTCTCTCTCTTCCCTTGCACCCCTCACCCCACTGAATGACAAGTAAGGTAAGAAGGTAAACATGAGGGAATAGGTAAATGTGGAAGAGTGCCCAGTTCAGCAGGCTGATGATGATGATCCTGCAGGCAGTTGTCCATCCAGGTTTAATTTTCAGTTTCCTGTGGTCCACAGCTAAACTGGAAGCTCCTTCATTCTGCTTCAGGGCCTTTGCCACCCCCTCTTCCACTCCGTCGAACTTTTCCTGATTGTCCATTTTCAGGAACACTCTCAGAGTAGATTGTTTGCAGGCTGTTTTCTCAATACTGATGCCTCTCTACAAGAAACTTGTGTTGTTGCCATAATAGAATGGAAAATTGACAGGGCTGGAAGAGAATGCTACAGCAACACTGGGGTTGATAGCGCAGGCACCTTGCATCAAGATTGCACCTGTATTGCAGATGTAGGAAGACCACATGCATTGTCCGAGCTACATTGCTCCCTATTTCTTTGTGTATGGCTCAATATGTGGAATTTTTTCTTATATTGTTAGTAATGTCTGTATAATATTATTTTGTGTAAAGAAACTAGTGACAAATGGGACAATGAACATGTGCGCCTCAAATTTATTTTCAGCTTGGAAATGAGGATTTCTTTCCAGAGGACAAAAGATCAGGTGCACATGCTGTCATCTGCACTCCTGGATGTTCTACTCCCACCAAAACTTCACTCTTTAGCTGCTGCAAGATCTTGGGGATCGCATAAATTTCTTGAATGATCTAATACAGTACCTGGTAAAGTTAGATAACTAGTACGTGGCAAGGTGGTATAAATTCCATGCAGATTGATTACTGACACAAAACAATGTGACGGTCTGTTGACAAACTTGAATGGGGTCATTCTGTTCATAGGCACGTAAGAATTTGGGCATGGTTGTCTTCAACCAATCAGCCCATTGTTTAAATGAATTGCCCCATGTTAGTCATAACTGGCCACAGCAGAAGTCAGCTGACAAATTTGAGACCAAATGATTTCTGGATGGATTTCCCGGTTGTTCTCATTGAGTCTGTGATGAAAGGCATATAATTTTGTATACACACGTTTGGAATTTGGATTTCAAAACATCAGTTACTTCTGTGAACTGATTCCTGCTTTAAAAAAGGTCAGAATGTTCTTGTGAGACAGTGACTTTCTAGATTCAGTATTTGTAATAAAGCAGGTGAATGCAGACCTCTGTGGTGTTAATGGAAACATATTTCTACTTTTAGGTTTATGGCAAGTAGGTTAAAAATTTAAGGACATTAGCTTTGTTTCAGTTCAGAACGATCTTTAATTGAGCAAGTTTAGAAAAATAGTTCTGTTCACAGGCCACACGAGTTGAGTTCAGAAGTAAGTTTATTTTATCTCCTAGAAAGAGTTCCGGGCAGCTCAGGTAACCAGTTGCCTCATTTGGAGGATTAGTAGCTCCAACACCGCGAGATTTTGGTTGAAAACATTAGGAAACAGACTGAAAGTTTGATTTGCTGTGTGAGTTAAGATCTTTCTGACTGTCTTCTGTGTTTAGCTTGTTTCCTTCATTCTTTATTTCTTTTATGTAATAAACTTATGTTCTTTGTTGAGATTTGGGTCGTCTCTGTAGCATCTTTTTGGAGCTGCAGCTGTAATGACAGTTGAACAGACAGATGATGATTCGACCCGAGATGTTGACTTTCCTGCTCCTCTGATGCTGCCTAACCTGCTGTGTTCCTCCAGCTCCACACTCTGTTGACGCTGATTCCAGCATCTGCAGTTCTTGCTATCTCCACGTGCTGGTTCAAAGTGTCAGTACATTTCCAAATGTGATATTCTATTTCCTACTATGTGACATCCATACTACTTATCTGCTGTCAGAAGTTTTTATCTTTTGTTTTTCCCTCCCATTATGAAAGGGCTGTTCCTGGCTGGTAGCATATCGTTTGGTACACAGCTGAGCTTTAAATGTAGCACCAGCCATGGGAAACCCAAAAGGTTCTGACAGAGGCAATTATGTCCACTGCTGATGAGTGTGTGACAGCATGAGAGTGGTGCTTTAGATGCACAGTGCAAATGCAATGAGGTAACAGCAGAGAACTGCGTGAGGTAACTCACTTGAGCTCAAGAAGTGAAACCCTCCACAAAACCCACTGAAATTGACACTGAACTGATTTTTGGGAAAATTCAGCCCAGACAGAAAAAACTTGCCCCATTAACCAAACTATTTTGCTTGACCTAAAGTAGACGCCTAGAGTAGACTTAAGGCTCACAGATTGAAACAGTGGTACACCACCGCAGGCTTAAGCTTTAAGTGACCACTGGCATTAGCATCCTACAGCACAGTCATACGATCCTTTGCCACCTTAAAGCCTGGAGCATGTGCTTCATTCATAGAAATGTAGGTTCTTGGTGGCATTTTCTTGCTGTGTAAACTTGTCTCATCCACATTGAAAATTTGATCTAAGTTATAGCCTCCTTCATCAATTAATTTTTTAACAATGGGAGGAAATGCCATTGCAGGCTCCTCATCTGGACTAACAGCTTCACTACATAACTTTACGTTGTGAAAAGCATGGTAGTTCTTAAAACCAACAAACCAACTACTGCTGACACTAAAGACTGGCACATCTACAGGATTTTCAGCCTTTTTTGTTAGATCTTCATAAATTGGTAAGCCTTTCTCTTCTATGATGAGAAAGATGGTCCCAGATCACTTTTTCATTTGATCTATCCACTCACTTAGAAGCCGCTCCATCTCCTCAAGTTTCTCACAGGTTTGCTAGCACTCAGACTTCTTCCAACAATACAGCTTGCTTTAACCTTTTCTGTATTGTCTTTAATGCTGCATAAAGTAGACTCCTTTATTCCTCTTACACGATCTATATTACACGTTCTACAATTATGCTTAAAATACTTTATAACATTTAGCTTCTGTTTCAGTTTTGTAGCCTTTCTTCTACTTACTCCACTCTCAGTTTTATCACGAGGATGCTTCTTTCTATCATTCTGGTCACTTTGTCCTCGCATTTCTAAAATGTGAACTTGTGTTGGCTATACGGTGATTCCATCGTTTTTTGGATAATACAACATAATTTGCAAAAAAACAGTGGAAGTCATGGAGTGCTGTACCTCTTGCAGAAAGTGCTTCATGATAAGGTCTGCGATATGATCACATGATGCCGATGCAGAAATTCCTTCAACACTAACATTGTATGCGCTGAGGACAAAATCTGCAAAACGATCATGTGATGTCGATACATACTTGTTCGCACATCGATGGAATCACCTTACAGCCAACACGAGTTCACATTTTAGAAATAGCGTTTCCCTATTTGTCAGTTGCATTATAGCCAATTCATGTTGCAGAACATGCGTTATAGCAGAACCAACTAAGTGTGGTAGAATTACTGAAATCTTGTATCTCCCCATCCCCCCATCATACTGAATCATATAATCCCTACATGATTAAAAAAAAGCACTGTTACATGAAAGAGTGTGTCAGCAAGTTTTTGCTGTTCAATGTGAAAGGAAAGCAGTCTGTGCCCTTGTCCAACTGGTAGGATTTTGGATTGCCTTTGTGAATTGTGGCACGAAGGTGTCATTGGCCCACCCCAGGTGGTATTTCATAATATCTGAGTCCTGTGTGAGACACAATTGATGAGAGTTAGCCCTGGACAAATAAAGGTTTTGCAAGGCTGAGGTCCTTCCAGAACACCCAGTGCTCAGCATGCCTTGAATGAGATTTTGTGTGGTGCCACTCTCCTGTCCCTGTCACCACCCTATACATGTGTAGGCCCCTTCAATGGCATGTGCCGTGGTATGACTTTCTCGCCAACAGCAAATTTCTCCTACTGTGTGAATGCCCTGGTGAATCCCATTGCTATCTCCTTGATGGTCTTGATGGTTATCATCATTGTGACCCTACCTTAGTCCAGGTCATTTCCTTAGACTTATGCACTCTTTTTCCTGAAAGCATAATTAGGAGAAGAAAATTGTACACCGCCAACCTGCAAGGAGAAGGTCAGCTCCACCAGAATATTGGGCTTATCAGTCCTCAGTCCTCAAAAATGCTATGTTACAAAGGCAGTTTAAGTTTTGTGGCTACAGATTCCTATAAAGCTAAGGAATAGTATGTATTTGGGTGCTCTCAATTGCTGAGCATGTTGTAGGATGTAATGACCAAGGACTTAGCAACAGCTTGGCAATCTCTCTTATCTCTCCATTTGACAAAATGTTAGTGAAATGCTTTCAGCACAAGACTATGTAATGTGATACTCTCTAGAGAATCTGAAGCTCTCCACATGGCCTATTCACAAATTTTTGGTGTTCGCCAGTGAGGAATTTTGGCCCTTTGAAATATGACATTCTTCCTTTGCCTAACCTTGTCATGAACACCTGGAGATCTGTATCTATGAGTTTTGCAAATGGTGTGGCTGGGCTCATCCAGCTGCTGCCATTAAAATGTACAAATTACACAAGTCAGTAGCTTCATAAAAAGTACAGCATTAGCTGGACGAGAATCCCTGGACATGAGGGTCCACTGATCTCAGAGTCTCGTACAAGTAATCAGTGCAATATGTGAAAGCTTGGTTGCCTCACTCTTAATATGTGCAGGTCATCATAGAATGGGTCTTGTGGAAGGCAAAATGGGAAACAGACCTCCAAAGGGTACATTCTTCCGTTGGTGTAGTGCGCAATGTCAGTATTTTCAGATCTGGAAGATGATTGTGTGGGGTTAATGGGAGTCTCTTAAGTTCATGTTTCTGTATGGAATCTAGCCCCAATTCCAGTGCTAAACTTACGCAGCTGCACATGAAAAAGTGCAGACCCCTTTAGGGAATAAGACAAGTTAGACCATCTGTGTGGTTCTTAAGAGGTTGTTTTGCTTAAGAATCTCATAGCTGAATAAGTGTTTCAAAGATTCTGCGCTGGTTTGATAATTTCATGAGGCCTTATTGATGCTGGACTATCTTTTAAAGGGACACCCTGATAACTGCACGATAACGAGAGAAGATGATTAGTACTCACATTCTGAGCTGCAGGCAACACTTTTAAGCAACCTTGATATCCACCAACATTGATGCTAAATGAAAGAAGTGCCAGAGTTGGAAATTCTATCAAGCTATCTCCAGAATTATCCCACATCAAATTCTAGAACAGCTTTTGATTTGATTTGGTTTGATTCATTATTGTCACATTTACCTAAGTACAGTGAAAAGTTTTGTTTTGCATGCAATCCAGGCAGATCATACCATACAAAGTGCATTCGGGTAATAAAACAGATCAAAGAATACTGTGTTATGGCTGTAGCTGTGCTGTGCTGTCAGACACACCTGTAAATCAATTAAGACCTCAGGGACTAAAAAGTCACATTATCCTACAGACCAGAGGCTGAAGCAGGAGCACAGTTTCAATTCAGCCCTGACACCTGACTCCTGTATTGCGCAGGAACACAGTGTCTAGCCTGCTTGGCTTAGTATTACACCTGAAAATATCTTTCCCATTTAGAAATTCTTTCAATAATGCTTTTTGAAAAGAAATGACAGGTACAAATATAGATAAACAAGCTTAGGGGAATGTCAAACCTTATTCCAGTATTCTGGAATAAGCTGGAATCCTATCTGTGGCACCATTTTTGGAACAGATATTCCTGATTTTCAAAGTTGCACAGCACTGTTCATCATCTGTTTCATTTGCACGCTGAGCTGGGCTGTATGAGTGCCTTAGAATATCTGGAATTGCACACGAGTGTTGATCAAATAAATGAATGTCCAGCCTCCATCTAACCTGCCTCCTAATTTTGCATGTACTGAATACGTTTCCTGTGCCCACTACCAGCATTTATTCCAGCCTGTGATTGCTTTGAGCTAAAAATGTGCTCTTCAGTATGATGCCCTGAAGATGTCTGTATTCATCTAGGAACAAGATGGGGGGGGTGCAATTTCTATTTATAATAATAAGTAACAAGCTGCAATAACAGTCTGTTTGTCCCACAGAGCTTCTGCAGTCATATGATCCATAACTGTCATTCTTGAATTATCTGGAGGAATATCCAATAACAGAGCTTCACTTCTCAGCTGCAGCAAAGCCCATGCTGTCATTTGGTGGGCACTGGAATAGGGGGTCAGATGTCTAGATGGATTGTAAACTCATTAATGGAACTGTACTTGTATGCATCTGACAGTAACTAAATTGAAGTCAACTGCGGCAATGTCTGAACTAACTGGTAGAATACTGCTTAGTAAATATGTTTTCTACATTGATACTGCAGTGTTTTTATGAGGAAGAAAGAGCTTGCTTTACTGAATAACCTGGTAAGTGTATGTGTTTAATTTGCATTTGCTTTATCCTGTTTATTTAATTAATACAATAAAGGCTGTATTATCATCAGAATCACTTGTAGTTGTGGTCATTAACACTTTGAATAGGGCTGAACATTTCTGACTCTTGTGTTATATGTTAGATGAGTCATTATTTAAAATTTGCTGTGAGAATGTAACGTGTTTCAGATGTAATGTTACAAATCACAAGTTATGACCTTGAAAGATATTCTGCTTCAGCCACTGATAAGACATGGCCATGTTCTGTGAGACACTTTTTATCTTTGATAAAAGCAGGATACACACTGCAGGTACTTGAAATCTGAAACAAACACAATATTGGGGAAACTCAGCAGTCTGGCAGCATCTGTGGAGAGTGAAACAGAGTTAATGTTTTGCATCTCAAGATTTCTTCTTCAGAATTCTGAAGAACAGTCATAATAGACTCAATGTATTTCTCTGTCGCAGATGCTGCCATACCTGTGGAACTTCTCCAAAATTCTGTGTTTGTTTTGTGTGTAAGATTTTTTTTCCTGGCATTAGGCATCATGTTGGTTGGGAGAGCATATGGCCAGAGGAGTAGTAAGTGGGTGGTGAGTGTGATTAGCTATTTGCTGGATACACAATGATGTCAGTAGTGTCATGCCTGCCAATAGAGTTACCAATTGCAGGTTCAAATAGATTTCAGTACACTGCCCATCTGTCCCAGTGCAATGGTAAGTGGTACAGCATATTTTAGCACAGGCACTTTATATGGAATACTGCTTGAAGGGCTTAGATTTTTAAGGATTGTGGAAAATAGATTTATTTCATATTTGTGGACTTGTCTAGAATGGCTTCCTTAAGAGGTCATTGAGAGTTCATGGTGAACACAGGATTTTTTTGACAAGGCTTCTCATAAATCACATGATTCATGTTGACTGGTTGGTTTTCTGTAAATTTCTGCTTGAGCTAGTTTTGAATGGACACTGGCTTAGAGAAGTTCATGCTTTTTTAAAATCTGGCTCATTTGGAAGAAAGTTTGCTAAGAACATGTTGGGTTGGAGGAAAGCCTACTGATAAGTACTCCAGCTGATCTGTCTCATTTCCGAAAGAAAATTTTTTTCTTGAGTTAAGAGTGAAACCTATTCGCTCTTTTGAAAGAATACTAACATGAATGTCTCTATGTTGAATTCTTTGAGGAAGCTTGGTCTGCAAGATTTCAGAGATAACTGTGTATTAAGTGATGACCGTATGTTGCAGAGCAACAGACTGTGGAAAATGGTGATCAGAGATAATGGGAACTGCAGATGCTTCCAAGTAGCGTTGCGAGTCGGTGGGCTTGAAATGGACAAAAGTTTCTCCCACAGCTGCCTAGAATAGACCTCCTCCCACCCATTTTCCTGCAAAAATTCCATCCGCTATTCCCAATTCCTTCACCTCCGCTGCATCTGCTCCCAGGATGAGGCATACCACTCCTATACATCCCAGATGTCCTCGTTCTTCAAGGATCGCAACTTTTCCCCAGCAGTGGTCGAGAACACCCTCGACCGTGTCTCCCGCATCTCCCACAACTCATCCCTCACACCCTGCCCCCGCAATTACTGCCAAAAGAGAATCCCCCTAGTCCTCACATACCACCCTACCAACCTCCGGATACAACGCACCATCGTCCGACACTTCTGCCGTCTGCAATCCGACCCCACCACCAAAGACATTTTTCCATCCCCACCCTCGTCTGCCTTCTGGAGAGACCACTCTCACCGGGACTCCCTTGTCCGCTCCACACTCCCCTCCAACCCCACCATACCCGGCACTTTCCCCTGCAACTGCAGGAAGTGCTACACTTGCCCCCACCCCTCCTCCCTCACCTACATCCCTGGCCCCAAGTTGACCTTCCACATCAAGCAGATGTTCACCTGAACATCTGCGAACGTGGTATGCTGCATCTACTGTACCTGTTATGGCCTCCTCTACATCTGGGAAACCAAGCGGAGGCTTGGGGACCGCTTTTCAGAACACCTACGCTCGGTTCGCAATAAACAACTGCACCTCCCAGTCGCGAACCATTTTAACTTCCCCTCCCATTCCTTAGATAACATGTCCATCCTGGGCCTCCTGCAGTGCCATAATGATGCCACCCGAAGTTTGCAGGAACAGCAACTCATATTCCGGTTGGGAACCCTGCAGCCCAATGGTATCAATGTGGATTTCACAAGCTTCAAAATCTCCTCTCCCCCCACTGCACCCCAAAAACAGCCTAGCTCGTCCCCGCCTCCCTAACCTGTTCTTCCTCTCTCCTCCCACCTCAAGCCACACCTCCATTTCCTACCTACTAACCTCATCCCGCCCCCTTGACCTGTCCGTCCTCCCCGGACTGACCTCTCCCCACCTGTATTTTCCTCTCCACCTATCTTCTCCTCCATCCATCTTTGGTCTGCCTCCCCCTCTCTCCCTATTTATTTCAGAACCCTCTCTGCATCCCCCTTTTCTGATGAAGGGTCTATGCCTAAAACGCCAGCTTTTGAGCTCCTAAGTTGCTGCTTGGCCTGCTGTGTTCATCCAGCTCCACACTTTGTTATCTCAGACTCTGGAAAATTTTGTGTTTTATCCTTCTGCATTCAAGAATAACCCATAGGCCATTATGTTTCTTTTCAGAAAGCCAATATCTACAGACGTATTAAGATAACAATGTGTGGAGCTGGATGAACACAGCAGGCCAAGCAGCATCTCAGGAGCACAAAACCTGATGTTTCAGGCCTAGACCTTTCATCAGAGAGCTCTCTGATGAAGGATCTAGGCCTGAAAACGTCAGCTTTTGTGCTCCTGAGATGCTGCTTCGCCTGCTGTGTTCATCCAGCTCCACACTTTTGTTATCTTGGATTCTCCAGCATCTGCAGTTCCCATTATCACTGATACAATTATTGCCCTAGTCTTTTTACACTTCACTGGAATTTGTCTACAGATCTGCCTGACAGAGGACCCTTCTAAGTTATCATTCAAATTCAGTGCAATAATTAGGTCCTTGATCAATATTGCAATATCCCATCATCTTTTATCCTTCCCTGAATCACCTGAAGATTTTATAAACCTGAAAATTCAGGCACCAGTCCTGTCCTGCCTCAACCATATCTCTGATATCAATGATGTTATATCTCCATGTCTTCATCAGCACCTTCGATGCATCTAACTTACTTTCAAGATACATGACATTAAAACGAATCCTACTCAACCTTGCAGTCCTCCTTCATGCATTAACTTGTCTATTGCCTAAGACTGACTTTGTTTTACTTGTTTATTTGTCTATGCATCATCCCCTGCTGTTTATATCCCATTCCCTTACCAAATTAGTTTAAATGCCCCATTAGAAAACAAACCCCCAATGATGTTGGTCCAATTATGTAAAAGTTTCAACCCGTTGGATTTGTCCAAGTCCCACCTTCTCCCTTGATCCAGCAATTTAAGCCTTCTCTCCTGCACCTACTCTTCATTTATGCACTCATTTGCTCTAACCATCTATTCCTGTACTCACTGGCACAAGCTGTAGCAGATTTTTACTTTACAGCATCTAACAATGTGTGAGATCCACATTTTTGAAGAAAATTCTGTGAATGCTTGATTTTTTTGTTCAGTCAATCTGCTCAGAGATGTTACTACACACCCCTGGAGCAGGGGAACCTGAAACCAGGCTTTATGGTTCAGGGATAGGGATACTACCACTGTACCACAAGAGCAACCTATGGATGCTGGAATTTTTTAATATCCAGGGATGCTTTAATGCAGTACTATCTATCCAAGCTCTAAATGAATTGTGCTTTACCCTCCTTTATCCTCCATTATTAAATGACCCATATTTCTGAACTGATTACCAATCCTCTAATTTACACGCAAAGTCTTTCAGGGGCAGTGCATGAAAGAAAGGCAGGTAGAGAAGGGTAGGGCAAAACCAAAACAACGTAAGGCATTTAACCCCTGTGGTTAATAAAGTGTGAAGCTGGATGAACACAGCAGGCCAAGCAGCATCTCAGGAGCACAAATGCTGACGTTTCGAGCCTAGACCCTTCATCAGAACCAGAGCCAACCTGACAGAGAGCTGTCTGATGAAGGGTCTAGGCCCGAAACGTCAGCTTTTGTGCTCCTGAGATGCTGCTTGGCCTGCTGTGTTCATCCAGCTTCACACTTTGTTATCTTGGATTTTCCAGCATCTGCAGTTCCCATTATCACATCTACAGACCTAATAGTGTTTTTTAGAAAATTCCCAAAGTCTGTGTACATTTGTATGCATGGTTTGCGGATATTTACAGGGATAATCATTTATACTTCTGTATGTGAGTCTGTTGACCATGTAAAAACTGAAAGAACTGTGGATGCTATAAATCAGAAGCAAAAACAAAGTTGCTGGAGAATCTCAGCGGTTCTGGCAGCAATTGTGAAGAAGTTCTGAGGAAGGGTCACTGGACCCGAAATGTTAACTCTGTTTTTTCCTGCCAGACCCGCTGAGTTTCTCCAGCAACTTTGTATTTGCTCCTGTTGACCAGTTGTTAGAAACTTTATTTACGCAAGGTATTCAATTGTGACTGGCAAAAATAAATTATTTTAATGTTGTGACTTGTGGCTTTCGAGAATAGAGCAATAATGCAATCCTCCAGCCTCTGTCATATCAGAATACAGGTGATTTTTTTTTGTTTTTATTGAGCAAGCAGTTGCTTTAATTATGGAGAAATATACTTGTCTTGGAAAGCTGTTCAGAAAGGTTTGCTATATGATCCTGGGATAAAAGGATTTTGAGGAAAGGCTGAACAGCTGAAGTTCATAAGAATGAGAGATTATCTTTGTGAAGTATGTAAGATTCAGAGAGATCTTGAATCAGAAAGGATTTTCCCCTTGTGGGAGAATCCAGAATTAGAATACTTAGTTAAAAAATAAGGGGTACTCCCATTTCAGATGGAGATGAGGAAATTCTTTTCTGAGGGTCATTAAGCTTTGGAATTCTCTCTCCTAGAACAGTGGAGTCTGGATCATTTATTGCATATAAGGCCGAGTTAGGTTGTTAAGCATTTATGGGGTTAGGCAGGTAAATGGGGTTAAGGCCACACTCAGCTCAGTTATGAATCCACGAAATAGAAGAGCAGGCTCAAGTGTCTAATTGGCCTATTTCCACGCCTGCTTTATATGTTCTTTATATATTCCTGTTTATAAATATACTTTTGAAAACCTTGTAAACTGCTATACTACATTTTATTTGTTTCTTTGTGGTTTAATACTTCCTTAAAACATTAGGTTGGTCATTGTGACATAGTCTGAGATGTTAAGTGTTCTTTTTTTAAATGTGGTGTCCTGATAAACACGTTGCCCTGATTACCTTCCCATATGGTCACGTATTGACTTCATAGGAAGGAACAAACCTACAGCCTGAGTTCTTTTTGTGTCAAGTCAATGGTGCTAGTAAATAGTGCTATCTTTTTCTATGGTATTGCATCAAGACTTCAAAGTTTTTAAGGATTGAATCAATGGTTAGGAAGTTAATGTCTTTCTCGCATAAAAATGCCATTGCATATTTTGGCATTTACGATAGTCTTATTCCAGATGTTTTAAATGGCTCATAAAAATTTATCTTTGGTTATTGTACAGCTTGTGGCAGCAGTTAGCCAACACCTTCTCATGCTAGTTTAGGTCAATTTTGCACCTGACCATATCTCAAATCATCCATTCACAGTCAATGGACACAAAATTAATTGCAATCTGTATGAGACAAAGTTCTAAATTATCTAATTTATTGTCTGATTATCACAGTACTTAGCAGAGTCTTACTTTGTGGATTTCTCTTTGCATCTAATATAATTATTCTTGACCCTCATCACTTCAGTCTTTTCCTGTTTTAAGTGTCACGCTGTCTTATTGAACCAGCACCACAGTGGCTCATTGTCCTCACATTGAATAGCCGTTAAACTTGGTGTTAATATTAGTTTCCGGTATTAAGGATGAATTGAGATATAAGAGCAAAAATCCTTTATTGATAACAGCTGGTAATAAATCATTAAGTATAATTCAATGGAAACTATCTAGAAATTAATGTTAGGATAAAATATTGAGCTAGCTTTGGAAATTAATTCCTTGCAATTCAAAAATGCAATTTAAAAATAACATTACATGGGGACAAATCCATTTTATCACACTGCTGGTTTGTTCACAGGCTACAGCATGAATCTATTTTTCGAGGCCTAGATTTGCAAGTTTTACATACTTGTTTTCCAGTAAATCATGTCTGATGTAAATAGAATATGAACCATGATGCTAGTTTGGTTTCCAGAGATTTCCTGAACAAGATTTCCCATCCATTAGAGCAGCAAGTGGAAACAGACGTCAAGTGCCTTCTCAGATTTCTATCTCACTGTAGTTCAATTTGCAGTTTAAATTTGTCCTAACTTTTAGTTTAATGATATGTAGCAATTGTTCAGTGAGCGATTTCCTACCTGAAAGTACTGTTTTAGGTAAGATTTCAGCAAGTTTAGGATGATTCAAGACACGGTGGCTCAGTGGCTAGCACTGTTACCTCACAGCGCCAGGGGATCTAGGTTTGACTCCAGCCTCAGGTGACTGTGTGGAGTTTGCGCAATCTCTCTGTGCCTGCATGGGTTTCCTCTGGGTGCTCTGAATTCCTCCCTCGGCCCAAAGATGTGCTGGTTAGGTGGATTGGCCATGCTAAATTGCCTGTAGTGTTCAGGGATGTACAGATTAGGTAGGTTATGGGGGTATGAGTCTGAGTGGGATGCTCCAAGGGTCAGTGTGGGCTTGTGGGCTGAAGGGCCTGTTTCCAAACTGTGGGGATTCTATGAAAATAGTTAATTCATTGTCACACACTGAGCACTAAGAGCTCCTTTATATCCTTAACATTTTATTCCTGACCCCTATCTAGATCCAGTGAATTTGCTCGACACTTCTTACTGGGTATAACTTTCACTTTCATTGTCTGGCCAATAGTCTGAACTCAGTGGAACATAAATCAGATGTTCTGGATGTGAGTTTGCTCGCTGAGCTGGAAGGTTAGTTTTCAGACGTTTCGTCACCATTCTAGGTAACATCATCAGTGAGCCTCCGACGAAGCGCTGGTGTTATGTCCCACTTTCTATTTATCTGGTTAGGTTTCCTTGGGTTGGTGATGTCATTTCCTGTTCTTTTTCTCGGGGGATGGTAGATTGGCTCCAAATCAATGTGTTTTTTCGATGGAGTTCCGGTTGGAATGCCATGCTTCTAGGAATTCTCGTGCATGTCTCTGTTTGGCTTGTCCTAGGATGGATGTGTTGTCCCAATCAAAGTGGTGTCCTTCCTCATCTGTATGTAAGGATACGAGTGATAGTGGGTCATGTCACTTTCAATAACAAAACCTACAGACAAACCAACGGTACACCCATGGGATCTCCGATATCAGGGTTCTTAGCAGAGGCAGTAATGCAGAGACTCAAACAAACAGCTCTGCCAATCATCCAACCCAAACTTTGGGTCCGCTATGTGGATGACACCTTTGTCATCACTAAACAAAACAAATTAGAGGAAACAGAGATAATGGGAACTGCAGATGCTGGAGATTCAAAGATAATAAAATGTGAGGCTGGACGAACACAGCAGGCCAAGCAGCATCTCAGGAGCACAAAAGCTGACGTTTCGGGCCTAGACCCTTCATCAGAGCATTCAAGACCATCAATAATACCCTGACTGGCATAACATTCACAAAAGAGGAGGAAAACAACAACAAACTGCCATTCCTAGATGTCACAGTAGAACGAACAGCCAATGGGGAACTTCAAACCAGCGTCTATAGGAAAACAACACATACGGACCAAATACTGAACTACAGGAGCAACCATCCCAACACCCACAAACGAAGCTGCATTAGAACATTATTCCAATCAGCCACAACACACTGCAGCACAAAGGAACTACGCAGAGCAGAGGAAAATCACCTATACAGTGTATTCAAAAAGAATAGGTACCCTATGAACACAGTCCGCCGATTTCTCAGCAACAAACCCAAACAAACAGACAAAACGGGCTCAGAAACCATAACCACTCTCCCCTACATCAAAGACATTTCCGAAATGACTGCCAGACTACTCGGACCCCTTGGCATCAGATTAGCCCACAAACCCACCAACACACTAAAACAACAGCTAATGAACTTAAAAGACCCTATACAGACAACAAATAAAACGAACGTCATCTACAAAATACCTTGCAAGAACTGTGACAAACACTACATTGGACAAACAGGCAGAAAGCTAGCCACCAGGATACATGAACATCAACTAGCCACAAAACGACATGACCCACTATCACTCGTATCCTTACATACAGATAAGGAAGGACACCACTTTGATTGGGACAACACATCCATCCTAGGACAAGCCAAACAGAGACATGCACGAGAATTCCTAGAAGCATGGCATTTCAACCGGAACTCCATCAACAAACACATTGACTTGGAGCCAATCTACCATCCCCTGAGAAAAAGAACAGGAAATGACATCACCAACCCAGGGAAACCTAACCAGATAAATAGAAAGCGGGACATAACACCAGCGCTTCGTCGGAGGCTCACTGATGATGTTACCTAGAATGGTGACGAAACGTCTGAAAACTAACCTTCCAGCTCAGCGAGCAAACTCACATCCAGAACCTCAACCTGAGCTTCTCAAAACTAGATAAGTCAGATGTGTTCTCCATTGGAAAGGCTATCTTTGCCTCCAGGTAACTGTTCTGGTGATGTAGGTGAAAATCACCTCATAAATGTTAACAATTTATTGTCTTGCTTTCTGAAATCAGGTCTGTATTTGGAGAAGAACCTGTTTTTACTGGAACTTAGCTCATTGATAGGACTTATTAAAGTTCTGTCAGAGATGTGAGGGGAAACTTGCGAATTCTGTGAAGATCTTGGGGAGACTCAGACTTTGCCAAACATTAGGTAATTAGCAGTTGTGAGTTACTTTTTCACCTTGTGAAAGATAACCACTCAGAGTCATAGAGTTGCAGTATGGAAACAGATCCTTTGGTCTGAATAGTCCATGCTGGCCAAGTTTCCCAAACTAATCTAGTTCCACTTGCCTGAATTTGGCCCATATCCTTCTAAATATTTTCTCTTCATGTACCTGTACAAATGTCTTTTAAATATTGTAACTGAATCTGTATCTGCCACTCCCTCTGGCAATTCATTCCACATATGAACCATCCTGAAAATGTTGTCCCTCAGATCCCTTTTAAATTTTTCTCCTTAAAAATATTCCCCTAGTTTTGAACTCCTCCACCCTAGGAAAAAGAACCTTGTTATTCAGTTTATCTGTATTCACTTTTAGGTCGAGGGAGGGTAGGAGGCCTTGGGGTGGTGTCCAGGAGGAGGGGGTGTGTTGGAGGTGGGAGAAGGGATCAGCAGAGGGAGGGTTAGGCTCACATTTGAAGAAGTAAGCATGGATGCGGAGGCCGTGGAAAAACTGTTCTGTGTCCAAACGTGATTGGTATTCGTTGATGTGTGGGTGGAGGGGAACAAAGGTGAGCCCCTTGCTGAGGACTGACCGTTCGTCCTCAGTAATGGAGAGGTCTGGGGGGATGGTGAAGATTGGCAGGGCTCAGTGTTGCTGTCTCCTCTGCAGTTGCTGGCTGTGGAGGCTGTGGGCGGAGCGATGTCAGCGTTTCAAAATCTCCCCTCCCCCTACTGCATCGCAAAACCAGCCCAGCTCGTCCCTGCCTCCCTAACCTGTTCTTCCTCTCACCTATCCTCTCCTCCCATCTCAAGCCGAACCTCCATTTCCTACCTACTAACCTCATCCCGCCCCCTTGACCTGTCCGTCATCCCCGGGCTGACCTATCCCCTCCCTACCTCCCCACCTACACTCACCTCTACTGGCTCCATCCCTGTCTCTTTAACTTGCCTTTCACCTCTCCACCTATCTTCTCCTCTATTCATCTTCGATCCGCCTCCCTCTCTCTCCCTATTTATCTCAGAACCCTCTCCCCCTCCCCCATTTCCGATGAAGGGTCTAGGCCCGAAACGTCAGCTTTTGTGCTCCTAAGATGCTGCTTGGCCAGCTGTGTTCATCAAGCTCTACACTCTGTTATCTCGGATTGTCCAGCATCTGCAGTTCCTATTATCTCTCCGGAATGTTGTTAATGCCATTGAATACCAAGGTGAGATGTCTTAATTTTCTCTTGTTGGAGATAGCCATTATCCTGCAGTTGCATGATGCAAATATTATTTCTACTTATCAGTCTAAGCCTGAATATTTTGCAGATCTTGCTGTATGTAAGTACGGACTACCTCAGTATCTGTCAAGTCACAAAGGTGTTGAACATTGAGTAGTTATTAGTAAAAATACTCACGTATGACTTTACCATTTGAGGAGGGTCATTTTGCCTGCAGCACAGGCAGATCATACCATAGAAAGATTATAGGGTGAATGAACAGGGTGAGGAGTATAAAATAGTTTCAGAAATAGTAGGAACTGCAGATACTGGAGATTCTGAGGTAACAAGGTGTAGAGCTGGATGAACACAGCAGGCCAAGCAGCATCAGAGGAACAGGAAAATTGACGTTTCGGGCCTAGACCCTTTTTCAGAAACGAAGGCCCGAAATGTCAGCCTTCCTGCTCCTCTGATGCTGCTTGGCTTGCTGTGTTCATCCAGCTCTACACCTTGTTATCTCGAGGAATATAAAATTACGGCTGCAAAGAAGGTACATAAAAAGCAAGATCAACATTAGATTTGAAATTTGAGAGGTCCGTTCAGAAATCTAAAAACATCAGGGATGAAGCTGTTTTTGAACATGTTGGTATGTTTGTTTAAGCTTTTGTACCTTCTGCTTGATGGAAGAGGTTGGAAGGGATTATACCCAGGATCTCTGATGTTGGCTGCCTTTCTGAGGTAGTGAGAAGTTTAAGTGGAATCAATGGATGGAAGCTTGGCTTGCATGATGAACTGGGCTGCATTCACAACTCTCTGTAGTTTCTTACGGTGTTGGTCCGATCAGTTACTTTATCAGATAGAATGCTTTCCACGGTGCATCTCTAAAAGTTGGTGAGAGTCCTTATGGACATGTGAATTTCCTTAGCTCCTAAGGAAGAAGAGGCATTGTTGTACCTTCTTGACCACTGCATCAACATGGATCTCTCAAATTTCAAACCTAATGTTGATCTCGCTTTTTATGTACCTTCTTTGCAGCCGTAATTTTATATTCCTCGAGATAACAAGGTTCAGGACAAATTGTTGGTGATCATTGACCCTAGGAACTTGACACTCTGAACCATCTCCACCACTGCTGCATTGATGTAGATAGGGGTGGCTCTCCTCCTTGCTTCCTGAAGTTGATGATTGTTATTGGTGGATTGGCCACGCTAAATTGCCCTTAGTTTTCAGAGATGCATAGATTAGGTGGATAATAGGGGGATGGGTCTGAGTGGGATGCTGAGATGGGCACTCTGGACTAGTTGGGCTGAAGGGCCTGTTTTCCAAACTCTAGGGATTCTATGATCTATGATCTTTACACCAAGCCACCAAGCATTCTCTCTCTTTAGTTTAGTCCTGCTTTTTGTAGACAAGATATAGCTGGCCGATTTTTGTGCATTGTAGCTGTGGAGGCAGGAGTGGCGGGTAGTTCTGGATCACATCTTCGCTATTGCTGGAATGTTGTCAAGACCATAACCGTTGCTGTAATCAGTGCCTTGAGACACTTACTGATACCATGTACAGTGAATTGAATTGGTTGAAGACTGTCATCTGTGATGCTAGGGACCTCAGGAGGAGGCCGAGAAGAACCATCTGCTTGGCGCTTCTAGTTGCAGATGAATGCGCGTACTTCACCCTTGCTATAACCCAGCTGAGGGGCACTCCTGGAATTTTGGATCCAATGCAGTTACAGATTCTTCAAAGTCAAGGCACAAGAAGTATTCCATTCAAGATTATCAGTTGTAATCAGTACAACAAGTTGTTTTAATGTATTGTGTCTCTCAAAAAAATCAAGATTACTTGATGAAATAATTGGGATCCATCTTATTATTTCCCCTAATACAAATTTGAGAACATTAAAACAGTAGTCCTGCTTTAATTTATGCATTCCTGCGAACTAATTCTGTGCTCCTATGCTTCATTATGTAACTGTCTAGATCGCCTACAGTCCTCCTCCACTGCATCACTGTAATTTGTAACCCCAGTTAAAATCAGTTCTTTTACCTGGATAGATTTACCCTTTCGCTTACTGAACTACAATTATTCTACACTCTATAGTCTTCTCTAGTTTCCCTCTGCTGACTTGACAATATTTAAAGCAGAGCACTAGTGTATCTACCTCATCAGGGATGACATTTTGCAGGTCTTGCAGACTGATGCTTCACATTCTTATTCCTAACTAAGATGTAGTAAAGTGAAAGGTGTGATAAACCACTGTTGCCAGTGGTTTTGGAGCATGGCGGGTATGTATTCCCTTAATTAATTAAACATCTTTTAAATACTTAAAGTTGATTTAAATGCAAATAAAAGAATGTAAAGTATTTTGTACCAAACTGAGCTGTATACAGTTTTAAGCAGTGTTTTGAGTATGATCCTTTTCTAATTATTAAAGTTATTGATCTGTAAATATATTATACTTGAAATGTGGAATACTTATGTTTAACATGCGAGATATTTAAGTCAGTCAAAAACATTTCTGTGTTTGGTTTCTTAATTTAACATTCTGTTCACAAAGTGAACTCAGAAGTGTTGCAATGAATTCCATCTCTAGCAATCTTCTCATTACTTGCTATCTTTTAAGCTGTATAAGGATGTACAAATCATCTGATTCTGGTTGAAGTATCCATAGGCAACTCTGACCAGGTCAGTACAAATATGATGAGTGAAGCCCCTTTCAAACGAGTCCATCATCTGACTTCAAAAACTGCCCTGGACATCCTGTACAGCAAGATCATTACCTTGTGTTTTCAGATGCCAATGCCTCTTTTCCTGCTGAAAGTTGAGCAGAAATTTCTTCCCATACTTGAAGGCAGTGGCTTGGGCTTCAGCTTCAAGTTTGCATTCTCATCACGTATTTATTGTTTTAACTCACCTTCTGTTGTTTTATCTTGCATCAGCAGTTCTCATGCAGTTACCTGGAAGAAAATAAAGCTATAGGATAGAGATGACAAACCCATCCTCAAGAACACAGTTCCTATTGCTCAGGCATGAGCAATATTTTCAGCACCTGTGCAAAATGCAATGCGCTGAACTGTACTGGCTTCATAACTAAAGAGTAACACACAGGAGCAGTGGTAGACATAAAAGACAGTAATGAACAAAAAAACATTCTTACAATTGTTAATAATATTTCATTATAACTTAAAAGTGATATAAGTTGGCACTGATTCAGTGTTACATGTAAATTAGAGAGATATTAAAACATAGCTTCTGAAGCTGTCAGCTTAAGTTAAAGCTTCTAAATAAATTTATTGTGACATGTGCTTCTGAATTCTGGCTGGAGGATGTACACATTTGTGCAAATGTCAAAACCAGTCTTTTCTTCAATGCTACTGAGAGTTTTTTAAAAAAGAAAATAAGAAAAAAAAACTTGAGTGTCAATATTATCAAAAATGCTGTTGAAGAAAGTTAGAGTTAGCTACAAGCAAAACGATTCACTGAGACGTGTACTCGTGAAAAGATAATTAAGAAGTAGTAAGTCACAGATTGGTATGCTTGATCAACCAGTGTAAACGTGACTCAGCCCTTTACTGTTAACTGAAGAATTTGAGTTTGGTTCCAGCCTTAACTGGAGTTCACACTAATGTGCTTGATAGAAGTTAATTTGCCAGTTTGCGTTGGTCACATAGGACAAAGGAAGGTATGCTCGCTCATCTAAGAAAGAGTTGCCACAAATATTGCTGAAGTTTGTCATCTGGCAAGGTAAGTCAGGACGAGCAAAACATCAGGAAAATGGACTGAATGCATCTGACATTCAGAATCTGGAGAACTGTCAAAGTAGGTAATTTGGCAGTAGAATTGCTATAAGAATAAAAGAAAAATTCTCAAAGATAAAACAACTTCTGCCGGTAAAATTGTTCAGATAGGCAAAGGAAAATATATGGATGTTTTATACAATTTTGTTTGCTGACAGATCCAATATTAAGTACTGTTAGAATAGGATCATTTGAAGGAAACGAGGGAAGAATTCTAACAAGTAATGAGCAACACCAACAAAAATTGTAATGACTGGCTTCAAGTTGAGTGTGTGAAAAAAATCTTCTGTTTTCCAGTTAACAGGTGCAAATATATAAGTGGAAGTCAGGGAATTTCTTTCAGTAGTCCTCATCCAATAACATGCACAGCACAATATTTTGCTTGACATAAAACGCCCTTGAATGAAATGTGTGAGAGCCCTATTTTTGTCATTCAGGCGGGGCATTGAGTTCTGAAGAGTGCACCGCTGATTGCCATACACATTCTGGCCTGACAGCAAGTAACTTGTTAGAAGTACTTTGATTCTTCTGAGGACCGTTATTGTGTACTTTGATGTTTGATTTTTAGTAACTGATTTTTACTGCATTTCTTCCTGAAAGCAGGAATGTACCTGCAGCATGTTCCTCCAGTTTATCATGGCAAGGTTCTGATTGTTGTGATTTCAAGTCTGTTTTTGAGAATTCTTTTGGGTGTAAATAAACATAACCTGTAAGCCGTTAGAGATGTGGCTGCAGAATGACAAGGATTGGATCCTGAATATTGAGGCGTATATGACATTCAAGAAGTCAAGGAAGCTAGGTAAAGGTGTGAGGGTGACATTTCTATAATTATTGGAGATGAACTTTGTTCAGTAATCAAGATTTAGAATCTGTTCGAATGAGGATGAGGAATATTCGTGAAAATAAGTTCTAATGGAAGTGGTGTACAAGCCCCCAAACATTAACACAGTGTGAGACAAAGTATGCAATAAGAAATATTTTGTGCTTGTGATAACGATACTGCAAAAATCAAGGTGACTTTAATCTACATATAAACGGGCAGCAGGAGCCTGGATGAGGAGTTCATTGAATGCTTTTCTAGATGCTGATCTCATTGCGATGCAGTGACTGCAATATAATTGGATTTACTATCCATCTGGAAGACGAGAACATTAATTCTGTTTTTCTCTCCACAGATGCTGCCAGACATGCTGAGTTTCTCCAGCACTTCCTGTTATTATTAAAATAAGCATGTTATGTTTTATTTAGACAGGGTTTGGTCTGACCACATCTTGATTACTATGCGCAGCCTTGATCTCCTTATTTAAGGAAGGAGAAAAATGTATTGAAGGTGACTCAAAAGAGATTTACCAGATTGTACCTGGAATGCGTTGTTATCTTTTGAGGGTAGGTTGGGCGGGCTGGGCTTGGTTCCACTGGGGTATATAGGAGTGAGGGGTGACTTGATTGAAGTGTTTTAGATCTTGAATTGTTTTGATAAGATGGATAGGAAAATAATGGCATTGGGAGCATTGTTTTAAAATTAGGCATTGACATTTCAAGAAACATTTTCCCAGAGGGTTATTGTGATTTTAGAACTTGCTGACGCAGAATATGGCGGAGATGGGTTTGTTAAATTTTTTAAGACAGAGATAGGTTACATCTTGTTAGTTGGGGAGATTTTAAGGTCATCAGAACAGACAGGACTGTGGAATTTTTAAGCACAAACAGATCAGTTATAATTTAGTTGTATGGAAGAGCAGGCTTGAACGGCTGAATTGCTCCTGTTTTGTATATTTGGATGTATGATCGTATGTATTTATTTGTAAATTACTTCTAAGCTGTTAATGCTGAAATGAGGGTGTGGAGACAGCTTTAATTGTACAAAAGGTAGATTGTCTGCACTTGCTATACTGACTCAGAAGCATCTACCTTAGACCAATGAAGTAAAAACAGAAATGTGGGAAATGCTAGATAGTTCAGGCAGCATCTGTTGAGAGGGAGTAAAACCCATTTTAACATTTTAAATCAATTATCCTTCATCTCAACAGTCTAATGAAAATTGTCATCAAAGAATGAATTTCACCGAATAGATGTGATCAACTAATGCAATCCTCTGGATTTTGCCCTACAGACAATCTATGGTGATGGTTAAAGCACAACCCGTGCTGATTATCTCAGGAGATATCAGTAAACAATTAATGAGTGACAGCAGAGACAAGGCACTGAAACATTGCTTGCTAGGATAAACACTACAATCGTTTCCTCGGGGAAAATTGACAGAGTATGATGGATATGTTACTGGAGTGGTAATCCAGAGGCCTGGTCAAATAATCCAGAGAATAAGACTTCACATTCTGAAATGACTGCTTTTGTACTTGAATTCAGATTTTAAAAAAACAGTAAAATTAACATGTTGGAACGGACAAATTGTTACTAAAAGCTTGGCTCGTTTGCACATGGCCTTTAGGGACAGAATCAAGACTGTATTTGGTATTAGAGTTCTGACATATTAAATCCGGTGTTGTATATGATTTGAAAGTGGTTGGTACTGTCAACAAGTGAAGAGAAAATATTTCTAAATTCCCTTAACAGAGGCAAACTTGTTCAGATTTTTTTAATATTCACAGAGATCTGTCTTTAAGATTAATTATCTCTAAACCAAGGTACTGATCAAGTAGAGTTCCTGTTTTGCCCCAGATAGATTGTCCATAGCTCAAAGGTCATGAGGTGACCCTGTTTTGTCTACCAGCTTAATCCTGTCTAATTTGTCATTTGTGAAAAGAAGATGATTTTCTGATGAGAAGCCCACTCTTGATCTAGAGCCTCTCTCTCCCAGTTCTACCCACCACTTTTTGTATTTATCTCCTGCTTACAATGGAAGGACAGATATTGTAAGGGCAAAATCAAGGCCCTTGTGGCATAGAAGATGATACTTTAAGAATTGGGTACTTTTGGCAGATTTGTCAAATGGTAACTTGGTTAAAAACTGTGATAAAGGTGAAAACAGTGATACATTGTCTGGCCATTTGTTACAACTGTGAAGCTACCTCAATATCTTGGGCCCTCCTCACCTGAGACCATGCAAAAGCAGCTGAGGGAACGGGTGTAACCGATTCCTAAGGTTGAATTGAGCTGTGTTATGATGGACAGTCATGATATTATCAATTCTTTTTAAAAAACAAACTGTTTTGGAAGTTACCTTTCATAAACCATGAACTGAGTTTAAATACTGTTTACAAAATGGCCTTCATGGGTCGCTTGAAAACCTCATTTTGGATTCAGACTGGAACTACTTCCAAAGAGACAATAAATGACATTCTCACACATATATGTGGAAGAAAGACAATTAAAAGAACAATTTGTATTGACAATAAGATCCATTAATGTAATGGTTTCCTTTCAAGAACACATATTTATGAATGAAATAGCTAAGAATATAGGGAATGACAAGTTTGCAAATGATAGGAAGATTAATTGGGTGAGATGGGAGATCTTAGGTTCCAGAGAGAAATGGATGGATTGTTCAGATGGATAGATCATTAGCTGATTAAATTTAACCTTGATAAATGTGAAGTGATGCACTTTATAAAAGGAATAAGGCAAGGGATAACTCAACAGCAGGACACAACAACCTCAGAGGAACAGAGACCTTGGGATGTTTGTCCACTGATCCATGAATGTGGCAGGACAAGTTAATAGGATGGTTAAGAATGCATATGGGACTCTTGCTTTTATCAGTCATAGCATAGATTGTTATGAGCAGGGAGGTTGGAGCTATACACAACTTTGGTTAGGCCATAGCTGGAATGCTATTTGCGACTCTGGTCATCAGACTATAGGAAAGATGTGCTTGCACAGGAGAGGTTGCAGAGGTGATTCATAAGGATGGTGCCAGGGTTGAAGCATTTTAACTATGAGGAGAGGGTGGGTAGGCTAGGCTAGAGCAGAGAAGGCTGAGGAGGTGACCTGATTAAGGTGGAGATGATTGAGGAGTATGGACGTGGCGGATAGAAAGCAGCTGTTCCCCTTAGTTGAAAGGTAAGTAATGAAAGGGCATTGTTTTAAGTGAAGAGCAGGAGATATAGAGGGCATTTGAAGAATAAGTTTTCACTTAGAGGATGGTGGACATGCACAGCTTGGGAGGGTCATAGAGGGCGGTACATCTAACAACCTTCAAAATGTACGCAGCTGAGCAATTGAAATGCTGTAACATTCAAGGCCAAGGGCCAAATGCTGGAAAGTGGAATTATTGTGGATAAGATGGCAAGGAGTCGGTCAGCTGAAAGATCACGTTTGTGGTATCTGACACTGTAGCTATGACTGGATGACACGCACCATTGACCAATAAAGAGCTGAAGTTGGCCTCCCTGAACACTACTGGTGGTACCAAGTGGGGTTACGTTACGTAGACAATGATATAGTATTTTGTTACTGATCACATGATACAGTAGCTATCTTTGCTTGCTGACCAAAAATGATACAAAAGGTGAGGAAAGCCATGTGAAATCGATGCATTGTGAGAGATGTACCTTGAAACGTCTTCAGAGAATGACAAGTGGAAGAACTCTGGGAGAGAGAGACACACACGCAGAAATAGCTAATGATCCCCTCTTATTACTTAGGCAATCAAAAAAGCCTTGCCTGTAAAATCAGAAAACAAACGTTCCTCTTCCTACCTTGTGCTATCCACTTGAAAAGTTTTACCATCACTGAATCCCAGTACAAACATCCTGGGCATGACCATTGACCAGAAACTGAACTGGGCCAGCCAAATAACAACTGTAGCTATTTGAGCAAGTCAGAAACTGGGTGCCGTATGGTAGAAAACTCATCTCCTGTTACTCCAAATCCTGTCCACCATCTACCAAACATAAGTTGGGGATGTGTTGGAATACTCTCCGCTTGACTTGATGGATGCAGCATTAACTACACTCTGGAAACATAATACCATCCATGACAAAGCATCCCACTTGTTTGGAATAATGCAGTGTCCCTTCTTCAGAAGGGTCCTGACCCGAAACATCAACTTTCCTACTCCACTGATGCTGCCTGGCCTGCTGTGTTCCTCCAGCTCCACACTGTGTTATCTCTGACTCCAGCATCAGCAGTTCTTACTACCACTTGTTTGGTACCATGTTCACTGTCTGCAAGCACTGTGTTCAGCAGTGACGTACAGTAGCAGCAGTGTATACCATACCATTACTTTGCAGTAACTGATCAAGCCTCCCTCAATAGCACCTTCCAAACTCATGACCTTTACCGTCGAGAAGGTCACGATAGTAGATGCATGGTAATACCAATACCTGCAACTTCCTGTCCAAACCACATACTTTCCTGACTTGGAAATATATCACCATTCCTTCACTTGGTCAACATATTGGAACTCCCTTTCTAATAGTGTCCCTATGTTACCAAGAACTGAAACAGTCCAAAAAAGCAGTTCACAACTGCTTTCTCAAGGGTGTTTAGGATAGTTATCAAATACTGGCCAAGCCAGTAACAACCACATCCCATGAAAGAATAACAAAAATACTTACTTTTGAAATAAACCTCTGGAAATTCAAGTTTGAAAGGCACCAAAGCTGCTGACACAATTCTGCAATTCCAGGATTTTTGTTCAGAAAAGTGCAGTACCTCATCTTTGAATTATTTGGCCTGCATTAAACAATAGCAATATTGTTCTTATCTTCACCTGTATCATGTGTACGGAAAAGAACCCCTAGCTTGTCTTGCAAAAATGGATTGCAGTGCTTGTTTTGTGATTGGTGTCACTATACTGCATGCCATTGCCTGTCCTTCACTGAAGTAATTTATCAGACTATATCGTTAAATTGGCTGTATATGCTTGAGTGCTTTGAAATTTGAAATAAATATGGAGTTAGCAAGTGGGCTTATTACCTTCCCATTTTATAGTATTGTATCTGTGCGTATCTATTACCTGATTTGTTTTTCTATTTGTTTTCAGTGTCACAGCACATGGCCATGCACAATCCCTTGGGAAAGTTGTCGGGTGCTGCTGTCCTTTGCCATAAGTGTGGAAAACCATGTAAAGGAGAGGCCCTGAGGGTGCAGGACAAATTCTTCCACGTCAATTGTTTCACTTGTAAAGGTAATTTACGACTTTGATTCAATGTACTTTTGTACTGGATATACTTTTAACACCAGTTATTCAGATTATTTGAAAGTTTCTTTCTACCTGAACTAAATTAAAAATGTAGCGTGGTTCATGCTGACCTCTTGAAAGGAATGACAAGCAACTGGCTTTGAGAACACCAGCAGACATAGCTGTACTACTTACAGCACCCACACCCTCCACCTCCTCCAGACACCACCCACGCCCTCCACCTCCTCCAGAACTTCCAATTCCCTGGCCCCCAACACCTCATTTTCACCATGGACGTCCAGTCCCTATACACCTGTATTCCTCATGCAGATGGCTTCAAGGCCCTCCACTTCTTCCTGTCCCGCAGGCCCGACCAGTCCCCCTCCACCGAAACCCTCATCTGCCTAGCTGAACTCGTCCTCACCCTCAACACCTTCTCTTTCAATTCCTCCCACTTTCTACAGACAAAGCGGGTGGCCATGGGCACCCACATGGGCCCCAGCTATGCCTGCCTCTTTGTAGGTTACGTGGAACAGTCCCTCTTCCGCACCTACACAGGCCCCAAACCTCACCTCTTCCTCCGTTACGTTGATGACTGTATCGGTTCCGCGTCTTGCACCCCAGAGGAGCTCGAACAGTTCATCCACTTCACCAACACCTTCTACCCCAACCTCAAGTTCACCTGGGCCATCTCCAGCACATCCCTCACCTTCCTGGACCCCTCAGTCTCCATCTCAGGCAACCAGCTAGTTACTGATGTCCATTTCAAGCCCACCGACTCCCACAGCTACCTAGAATACACCTCCTCCCACCCACCCTCCTGCAAAAATTCCATCCCCTATTCCCAATTCCTCCGCCTCTGCCGCATCTGCTCCCAGGATGAGGCATTCCACTCCCGCACATCCCAGATGTCCAAGTTCTTCAAGGACCACAACTTCCCCCCACAGTGGTCGAGAACGCCCTTGACCGCGTCTCCCGCATTTCCCGCAACACGTCCCTCACACCCCGCCCCCACCACAACCGCCCAAAGAGAATCCCCCTCATTCTCACACACCACCCCACAAACCTCCGGATACAACGCATCATCCTCCGACACTTGCGCCATCTACAATCCGACCCCACCACCCAAGCTATTTTTCCATCCCCATCCTTGTCTGCCTTACGGAGAGACCACTCTCTCCGTGACTCCCTTGTTTGCTCCAAACTGCCCTCGAACCCCACCACACCCAGCACCTTCCCCTGCAACCGCAGGAAGTACTACACTTGTCCCCACACCACCTCCCTCACCCCATCCCAGGCCCCAAGATGACTTTCCATATTAAGCAGAGGTTCACCTGCACATCCGCCAATGTGGTATACCGTATCCATTGTATCCGGAGTGGCTTCCTCTACATTGGGGAAACCAAGCGGAGGCTTGGGGACCGCTTTGCAGAACACCTCCGCTCGGTTCGCAACAAACAACTGCACCTCCCAGTCGCGAACCATTTTAACTCCCCCTCCCATTCTTTAGACGACATGTCCATCATGGGCCTCCTGCAGTGCCACAATGATGCCACCCAAAGGTTGCAAGAACAGCAACTCATATTCCGCTTGGGAACCCTGCAGCCCAATGGTATCAATGTGGACTTCACCAGCTTCAAAATCTCCCCTTCCCCCACCGCATCCCACAACTAGCCCAGTTCGTCCCCTCCCCCACTGCATCACACAACCAGCCCAGCTCATCCCCTCCCCCCACTGCATCCCAAAACCAGCCCAGCCTGTCTCTGCCTCCCTAACCTGTTCTTCCTCTCACCCATCCCTTCGTCCCATCTCAACCCGCACCTCCATTTCCTACCTACTAACCTCATCCCACCTCCTTGACCTGTCCGTCTTCCCTGGACTGACCTATCCCCTCCCTATCTCCCCACCTATAATCTCTCCACCTATCTTCTTTACTCTCCATCTTCGGTCCGCCTCCCCCTCTCTCCCTATTTATTCCAGAACCCTCTCCCCATCCCCCTCTCTGATGAAGGGTCTAGGCCCGAAACGTCAGCTTTTGTGCTCCTGAGATGCTGCTTGGCCTGCTATGTTCATCCAGCTCCACACTTTGTTATTTTGGATTCTCCAGCATCTGCAGTTCCCATTATCTCTCTACTTACAGCACTACTGGATTCTGCCTTCTTATGCTTAAACTACTCACAATCCAGGATTATTGTGAAATGCAAAAATAACTTGGTCTTACCTCTACTACCTAATGTCCTTTTAAACCCCTCTCCACTTCCCCTTTCACCCCCACTTTGAATAATGTGTGCAAGAAGCTTATGGGCTTCTTTGTCACTTCAGCTGCAATCATCCAATCAGCAGCGTCTGTCACATCCCTCCCTCTGTTTTTCTGCGATTGCATGGCCAATCATCCTCGAAAGATTACAGAGATTACAATGGCATTGTCATTAACCTCATTGTTCTCTAGTTTCTCTCTTATCAACTCATGCTCTCACTGAGCTCACCTTGTCCAAGAGAACCTGCTCCCTTGACTCTATTTTCACTGAAATGCTGATCACCAGCTTCTCCCTCCTGGTGCCTATGTCAGTATTGTTAATAGTTCTGTCTTTATGTGATTTCAACAAACAGTCACTCCTTGACCCAACCCACTTTCCTCTCCAAATTCTTGAGCCTGCTCTCAGTTCCCAAATACGTTTCCTAAAACTGTATTCAAATCTTTGCAAACACATTTCCACTCCTGTCAGAGCACTGAAGTAACTGTTAGCAAAATTACGAATGACATCCATTGGTATGGTTGGCCACACCATCCTCCTTCAATGCTTGCCCAGCTTGATAGGATGTTAGGAACAAAAACAAAGTTGCTGGAAAAGCTCAGTAGGTCTGGCAGCATTTGTGAAGGAAAAAAACAGTTAATACTTCAGGTCTGGTGACCCTTGCTGTCCTGAGGAAGGATCACCGGATCAGAAACATTGGACCTGTGTTTTTACTTTACAGATGCTGCCAGACCAATTGAGCTTTTCCAGCAACTTTGTTTTTGTTCTTGATTTACAGCATCCGCAGTTCTTTCAGTTTTTATTTAGGTAAGATGTTATTTTTATCTATCTAATGCAATCAGTGTATCACTTACAGTTACAAATCTTCTTGATTAACAGCAGCTAATTTTGATATTTCTCAAGGATCCATCCATGAACCCTTACCTTATCGAATCTATAAACTGCCCTTCACTGGCATCACCCGAAAACATTTCAGAATTCATCTCTGGGTCATCACCACACTATATTATTTCTCCACTGAATTACCAGACAGCCTATTTGCGCAGGAATTTACTCCATTTCAATATTCAGAAGATTAGAGCTATGTTTCTTCAGTCCCTGTCACAAACTTGGTTCTTTAGATTTTGACTTCATTCCTCTCTATAGAAAATGTCTGAGACTAAACCAAATAAAACCTGAAAGATCTGAGGGTGCTGTAAATCAGAAACAGAAATTGCTGGAAAAGCTCAACAGGTCTGGCAACATCTGTGAAGAGAAATCAGAATTAATGTTTCAGTTTTCAGGAAGGGTCACCAGACCCAAAACATTAATTCTGATTTCTCTTCACAGATGCTGCCAGACCTGCTGAGCTTATCAAGCAATTTCTGTTTCTGTTTCTGAGCCTAAAAATCTTAGTGTCTTATTTGACCTTAAGATAAGCTTCAGATCATAGATTGTCTCTGTCAGGATGAACATTCATTTCCATCTTTGTAATATGGCATGACTTTACCCGTGCTTCAGCTCATTTCCTGCTGAAAACTTCAGCAATGCTTTTGTTACTCCTAGACTTGGATAATGTAATGCATACCTGGCAGATCTCCCATATCCTACTCTCTGTAAAGGTGAGATCAACCAAAAATCTATTGCCCATGTCCTAACTCTCAGAATTATCTGTGCTCACTGATTTACTTTGGTGCCCAATTAAGCAATACCTTAAAATTCTCAGCCTTGCTTTCAAATTCCTGCCTTCCTTTTCCACCTCCATAATCTCAAATAGCCTTGCAACCCTCTATAACAATTTTAATCACTCCACCATTGATGGCTACAACTTCAGTTGCTTAGGCCTAAAGTTCTGGAATTTTCTGTGAACCTTTTTGCCTGAACAGATTGATTTCCTCAAGTAATCTTTCAAGTAGGAGAAACCAGCAAAATTGGTGAATGAGATATGTAGATCTGATTCATCTTCTAAACGTCAAAATGGAGCTCCATTATGACCAGCACATTCACTTTCAGATATTACAGCGTTCTTTATTGGTTTTTGCCTGTGGATTAAAACTCTTTGACTATGCCTTCAACAACCTTGATCATTGGGTAGCTCAGTTGGTTGGAAGGCTAGTCTGCAATGCAAAGTAAAACAAGTTACGTGGATTTAGTGTGAGGCTACCATGATGGAGTCTTCTTCTCGACGTCCCCCCTCACCAGAGGAAATGAAGGAACAGAAAAATGAAAGTTCTGAAGTAACTCAGCCAGTCTGACAGCATCTCTGAACAGAGAAACAGTTCATTTTTCAAGTCTGATATGACTCTTCCTCAGATAAGTCTGCTGTAAGGAAGTTATGTTGGATTTGAAACATTAACTGTTTCCCTTTTCACGGATGCTGCCAGACCTGCTGAGTTTCAGGTTTTGTTTCAGATTTCAGTTTTTGTTTCAGATTTCCAAAATCCTTCATGTTTTGCTTTTTTTAGAATCAAAATAAATAGATTTGGTAGTGAGAAGAGAAGAAGAGAGCAGGTAGGGAAAGTGTGTTTGAAATATTATCTTCCAATGGTGGAGATATAGGGTTGGGAAACCAGCAATACTGAAGAACCAGAGGAATGCAGGACACAGGCTGGGCTGAGTGGGATAGAGATTTCCCAAATGGTCCAAACTGATGTAATGTAGAGGTCTTAAAATTTATTTTCCTGAATGAGCCTGCTGGAGCAGGAAGAGAACAGTTTGCAAAGTTTTAGATTATTATATGTTTATTAAAGGCAGAGATCTGGAGAGGGGTGTTTGAGAAATCAGTTGACTAATTAAAGTTGTTAATTATATTTCTGTTACTTATGAACAGCTGTGAGGAGGCAGCAGGGAGTTAGCTTGTAAAGTATCTTTTGTCTGAAATTATGGAGAGGAGGTATGGCTGCAAATTGCTTCCAGTTGCACGTTGACATCCTGCAAAAAAACCAGTGCCTGTTGTTAACATATGCCTCTATGTCTTTTTATCAACACAACATTTGTTTGAAATGAAAATTAGTTGAGGTGTTACACCTATTTATCTAACTACATAAGTATCAGAAATGTAAATTAAAGCATTAACGTTGTCTCGCTCAGTTCATCAAACAGTGTACACAGATGATATCACCAGAAATATGTTTTCCAGTTTTCACTAGATTCACAATCAAACTTCACCATGAATTCAAACTGTGGGTGACATCTTGTGGAGATGATCTGAGTCTTGGCTGTTGGTTGGACAGCCGTAACCATCACAATACCTCTTTCTAGGAAGACTCACCATGTCAAGTGCAACTCAGATATTTAACAGTGGGTGGTAAATGTTCAGCAAGAGTTTAGAGGAATATGGGCTAAATGTTGGTAAATGGCGCTGAATCAGATTGGGAAGTCTAGTCGACGTGAATGAGTTGGACCGAAGAGTTTGTTTCTGTGCTGTATGACCCTATGACTCTATAACTGTTCAACTGTGTGGGCCTTCCTGGAAGCATGGCCCCTGAGGACAGAATACCCATCAGTGTAGCATTGCCTGCCAATCAGAGGCCAGTTTAGAAGGTAGTGGCTGTTACTGGTACAATATTCCAACTGAGGCTTTGGATTGAGGAGGAATCCAAGCAAAGGTGATTGATAGCGGGGAAAGGGCCATAGTAAGGAGGGAGGGGCGTTGCCAAAGAGGAGTGCTTGTGAGGTGGAAAATGCTAGAAACACTGGGCTAGTCTGACAGCATCTCCAGGGAGAGATAACATTACAGTCTAAGGTCATGACCTTTCATCAGAATTCATCTCAGAAAATTGTGTAAATAATGCATAAGTACTAAAATGAGTATAATTTGTATATTCTCAATACATAGGATGGAAGAAAGACACATAGCTTCATAGTAACCAGATATCTGTATAAGTATTTAGGCATCATCTCAACCAGCTAGGAAAACCTTAGCAAGGTCCCAAAACAATTTGTCAGGATGGAATGTCATGTAATATCCCAGTCAATTGACATTATCTAAATTAGTTACACAGTATTTTGCAGTGTTAAAATAATAACAAATGGTGGAGTCCTAGAAAAGACCCATGTGTTGCGAGAGGTGATTTTCAGTAGCTCTATTAAACAATTATCTTTCACCATTTAATCAAGCCAGGTTCCATTTATCTACCTGAAATTTGTCATGATTTAAAATCAGCTACTGATTCTGAATTTTATTTTCCCCTTGTATATTTCGACACTGAATCTAATATAATTGCTCTATTTCCTAAGTATTCTCCTACTTTTAAAAAAAACACATTTAGCCTACTTCAATTTATTTTATTATTGGATTATGATCTGTAACTCGTTGGCCTTTATCCATGAATTTAAGTAATCTTTTATAGGATTGACGTTCATGCAATAGTGCATGACAGTACATTACTAATTTTTTGTCATAGTTGAAACAAAACCATGTTAAAATTTTTAATCAGGATAAAAATTGTCAGATAAGGTTAACTTTGAAATATTAACTCTATTTCTCTCCACAGGTGCTGCCTCTCCTGTGTATTTACAGCGGTTTTTGTTTTTTATTTGTGTATTGTTGTTATTGTTCGGTTGAAATCCTCTTTGTAGTATTTTCCAGCCTAGTGGAAGTGGGTTCTAACAAGAGTAGTCATGTATCTCCATTGACCTTGACTTTGATGTTGTGATGCCAGAAGATATTATTATTGGACAAGTCAGATCCTGGACTGAAATCTGGCTTGATAGATCATTTTCTTCTTTTCTAATGAAGTAATCTTTCATTAAGACACAGGTATACAATGCTGCAGAACTGAATTTAGCAATAAAACAGGTTTGTTATGCAAACAAAAATAAGATAAATAGAATAAACCAGACTATTTCAATATAACAAAAGTTGAATTTTGAAAAACACAGCAAGAGTACAGTCTCATTTATTCCAGCACCAACACTCTGCAGTACTCAACCTCCGGAGTGAATTTCTTTCTCTATCACACCTGAAGGTTTTAATAACTGTTTCTTTCAGTTTCCAGTCTTGAGCCTCTTCCTTGGTTATTCGGACAACTGAGCTTAGAGTCACTCAACGTCAAATAACCCTTTCAAGTTCTAACCTTACACTCTGTTCTGAACTTCCACACTAAAACACACTAGGACAACCTATTTTCCTTTCAGTTCTAAACTAACTCCTTTCTCAAGGCTAAACTATTCAAGGAGCAAGCTTAAACCAGAAATTCTGCTAAATGAAAACTAAAGCTTTCAAAACAGTGGGTTTTTCATTTGAAAAAAATCAATTCCTGATTCTTCTAACTGAAAGCTAGCTAATGCCCCTTATTGATTTCTTTGTCCACTTGTAAAACTCTGTCATACAGGTTAAAAAATTCTTGGCTCCAGAAATATTGACAAGTTAATCATTAAAACTTGTTATCCACGTGGGCCAAATCCCACTGTTCAAATCCAAATTCTAAAATAAATAATCTGAAATTGTACGTTTATCACTCAAATTACATCGCAGTTCTCAAAGTCATCTTACACTGTTAGGACTTCTCCATGGAAAGTTCGAAGTTCAGCAGAACTTATTTTGGATCCGGCAGAAAACAATTAAAAAGGCTGTTAAGTGCCTTTTCTTCTGGATTCCTGCTCCCATACCATGCAGTTTCCATGCAATGCTTGCATCTTGCCAACTTGGAAAAGACTAGAGTACAACAGGAAGTCACTATTGAATGATTCAGATCTAACATCAACAGTACAAAGGGTGAAATTGGCAAGGCTGCGGTCAGCCTAAGTGAAATACTTATGCTGACAGGAGCACTATTTTTAGCCTCACTCGCTGTTCTCACTGAGGATATTGTGCAACTTCTGTCAAGTACTTGGGATTCATTAGTCTCACCATATCACCCATAAGACTTCCCTGTAACATGAGAGATACATATCTTGAAGGTATTTGAATCTCTGAGGATGAGATGCCACATTCTGCAACTCAGCAGCGACTGTAACAGACAGCAAATCCAGCAGCTGCTGCAGCTACTTTCTCCACAGCAATGTGAAGACGCAGAAAAATAGGGGATGTGTACACAGGGTTGCATCTCGATGAAGGAAGTATGTTCAGTACAGGAGAAGTATTAGTTTCCTTCACATCTCTGAACAATTGTGACTACAACGGTTCATACTTGTACAAGATAGTTAGACTTCAGCCTCTTGGAAGATGAACTCTGCCTGTTTTGTGTGGTGGGATATGACGATCGCCTCAAACCTCTACTCATGTATGATGACATAAAAGGTCACATGGGTATGGCAAGTCACTGTGTTGAAGGTATTTATTCAAGTATCCCATTTTCAGAAAATAAATGAGCATGTGCTATTATTTGCAATTTATTCCACAGCTTGTATGGAATCAGCTGCCAGAGGAAGTGGTGGAGGCTGGTACAATTACAATATTTAGCAGACATCTGGATGGGTATATGAATAAGAAAGGTTTAGAGGGATATGGGCCAAATGATGGCAAATGAGACTACATTTATATAGGAAATCTGGTCAGCACAGATGTGTTGGACCGAAGGGTCTGTTTCCATGCTGTACATCTCTGTGACCGAATGACTAGATAGTTTCCTTTATCAACTACCTATCGCTGAAGGACAGAATTTTTCTATATAAGCTTCTCCAATTTTGATTGACTAAATGAGATATTGCACAATAGTACCATCTTAGTGTTCATTTATTTTTGGTGGCTGTTCATTCTGTGTCTTCTACTTCCTGTACATATCGATGCTGGATCTAGTCACTTGCTTTGATGATTCTTTCACTACGACCTGAACTTTTCCATTTGAATGTGGATAATCTGTGTGTTTTTCCCTCATTGTGTGCCATTGTCACTGATCACAAGATCACTTATGGCATGTTGACTGAAGGTGTTTCACAATCACACTTTATTAGCTAGCCTAACTACCAGTAATCTGAATAGTATTTGATTTTGACAAGATAATCAGTTCCTATGAGAGTGAAGAAGTCAACTTCACCTTTACCCTTGGTCTGTCCGGGATATCATGCGGTGTGACTGGCCCCTTAGCTTGATGTTCATTTCAATTATTACAGTGAGCAATGTAGCCATTAATTTCATTTCCCATATTTGGTCAGTAGAGCATTTCACTTGCCTTCCTTAGACTAGTCTAAATTCCTTGATAGAACATAGAACAGTACAGCACAGGAATGGGCCCTTTGGCCTACAATGGTGTGCCGAACATGATGCCAAATTAATCACTTCCGCCTGAACTTGATCAATATCCCTCCATTCCTTACATATGCATGTGCTTATCTAAAAGTCCTTTCAATTCCCCTATTGTATCTGCCTCCACCACCCTTCCAGGCTCCTACCACTCTCCGTGTGAAAAATCTTGCCCTTCACATCTCCCTTGAACTTTCCCCTGTCACCTTACATTAGACATGTTGTTAGACGTTGCAACTCTGGGCAAAAAGATTCTGACCCTCCACCCTATCTATGGCATCTCGTAATTTTATCAACTATAATTCTGTAGTTTGTGTGGCTGCACTTCATCACCTCTTTTTATCTTTAAGGATAATGACTGCAGTTCTTTTGAACAAGATGACGTCTGTGTGATCACTTCATCTCTGTGTGTCCATTATACTATTATGGCAGCTGCAGTGTCCTTGATGATTTCATTACAACTTTATGTAGCATTTGAAGAGTTGCAGTTTGTTCTGTAGTTTACTCTGAGCAGGTTGTTTATCAGTAAGGGTCTGTTTAGCACTCTGTGGTTTGAAACTTGCAGTCGTTCATGCAATACTATCTGGTACCTAGTGGATTACAAGTTCAAACTTTTCACTTGTTTCAGCTGAGATGAAATTATCTTGCTTAGTGTCCACTATCTGGACATGCAGGTCTTCTTTCTTCCTGTTGTATTGAACTGACAGCTTGCCTTCCCCTCTTGTGGGATGAGCACTGTTCCATCCCCAAGCTTCAACATTAACTTTGGCTTCATTTCCTGGTCACCACCTGAAAAAACTTTGCAGAACTTCTGATGTCATATGTAGAACCAGTGTCTATCTAATGTTTGCATTCACGTGTTGCTCACCTTGTATTGACATCATTTGAGATAACAAAGCATTTTTGACCTTGACATGACAACTTCTTCCAGGGTGTAAGATGATTTGTCAGAATCATGTCTGACATGCCCCCAGCAATCATGTTTGTCAGTTTGCTTTTCTTCTTTGTAGCAAAGCACTTATGTACAAAGTGGCTGAGCTCCTTGCAATTAAAAGATTCCTCTCCTCACTGATTTCATGTTTCCTTTACCCACTTCTGTTATCCTCCACAGTATTTGTATCCCATCCTTTAGCATTAGTTTTTTTTCTACTTGTCCTTCTGTAAATTATCTTTTTCTTCACTGACTTGTGCTTGAAATGCTTTGACTGCCCCGTGGCATAGTGAAAAATTTTGTTAGTTCTTGCTATTACTCTTCAACTGAATATTAGCCATGCCAGATCATAGCACTTTGCAGAAGCTTGAATGAAACTGGGTTTCTGTTTTCTCAGCAGATGTGGTCTCACAGCACAGTGTTGCTAAGACTAGTCTTATCTCTCAGATCATCCTTCAGTTTCCCAAATCTTAAGGTTTCAATTCAATATCATCATTACTTTCCCTCTCTTCCTGATCTTAACCCAGGCCTGAAGTTTTTTAATGACTGAGATGTTTTTTGTTGTTTCAATAGTGGCACAACACTGAAACCTGGAATTTCTGCTCCCACACAAAACCTCTGCCATTTTTATAGTGGGGTAAGGGAGGCAGATTCCAAATTGTACATACATGGTCCGCAGATTTAGTGGCTACTTCTGGTCATGTCTGATTCGCCTTACTTTACGATACATGGGTCAAAAGTTGTCACATTCTAAATTTCTTTTCATCTTTCTTGGAGAAAATACTTGAAAATTCAAAGACGTAATGACTTGTTGAATACTTAATGCATGTTTAAAACCATTTATAAAATATTCTTTACTTGCTTTTTCACAATGACCATAGGCCACGCAATCCTGGCTACACATTGCTGGCACTGTGTTCCATATATGGATAAAATGGTTGCTGCCTAAAGTTTTACGTATCTCACTTAGAAATGTCAAGTCACCATGAAAACTTTACCAGGGGGGTCACTGGTGGCTAGCCAATATCTGGTATGGTCAAAGTAGCCCTTCAATACCAATCTGCAGCAGCCTCTTGGATGCTGGTGATGTGCTGAAAGCTGCAGAGAGGACTTTACCCAGCACGAGGGAAAGATGGGGAACACCCAACATTCTTGGAGGAAGAAAAAGAAGAGTTGAAGGGTACTGTGGAGCAGGTATCCCAAAGCATCAGTGAAGGACCCACGGGTATGAAACCTTCATCCAGACATACTTCAGCTGATTACAATGTATACAGCATTGCAGTCATGTCATCCTGATGTCCTGTTGCAGTAGTTACAGCTGTAACCACTGACACCTTGCAAACAAAATAGGTTGTCTTATTGAAAAAGCTGTCCATCTGAGACATTTAGAGGCTTTTGTTGCCTTCCATGGAACTCTTGTCACTCCATGGTTTCACTTACCCATGGTTAATGCACAATGAAACAAATGAATCCATTGCATTCATCAAGTCAAAAACAAATGTGCCTGCGTTGAAATAAACCTCATGCATGTGATGTTAACACTAGAAGAGACAGCCAAGTGATTCTTTTTCTGCAACTAAGGCTTTTGCTGCATTCTGTCTTTCTCTTACATGTGATTTCAAGATGGTGGAGGCCCCCAGTCCGTCTGTTCCCTCTTGCATGATCGATGGCATCCTTCTTTCTTTTTATTACTTTTATTTTCTTCATTTCGCTTTTGAATCAAGTTCATCTTCCTGCGGTTGCAGTGATCGTGGGGAGCTGTTGAGCAGCGGATCTGGTCCAATCCTCGTGACCATGGTGGTCACGGCTTGACCAACTGTTCTAGCATTGATGGATTGGGGTCGGTTCTTTTCCTTTGGTGTTTCGATGATGCCTGCAACAGTGGCAGAATGAATGATCTCTTGAGTGAATGGTACTTCAGTCCTTGGGAGTTAATTTGGAAGGTTAATTGGTCCTTGGCAGTTGGGAATGGGCCCGATCCTCTCAAGTTGGGATGGTCTCCTGGCCATGGTGGTGGTTGGAATATTGGTAGCGATGAGGCGTGTTTGACAGAGGCAACATTGTACGTCTGGTTAGCAATGGTGGGGGCTACTTCAGCATGCTTCCTCCTTGTTGTTGTGGCCTCAGGGAATATTTTGGTGGCTGCGGAGTAAGGCAACATTCCATAGCTATTAGGAAATCAAGAAGCCATGCATGGAACAAGAAATGAAATTTCTCCTAACTTTGGATTCCACACCCCAGGAACTTCAGACATGGACAATTCATGTGACAAAACCAGAGAATGAACAGGCTATCTCCAGCTCTGCTGAAGCCACAGCAAACACACCATGTAATAGTAATATTAATTTATTGTTATCTCTATTTATGAAAATGCAGTAAAATGTGTAAGTCACCTTACACCAGTGCCGTTTTAATTACATAGATTATGAAAAAGAAATAAATCATACAAAGACTGCCCACCTGCGTCTCTGCAGGAGCAGGACATAATGAATCAAGACCAAGACCTCATTTGGCTGACTTTGAGCATATCATTCAGCTATCAAAGTGTTTCTGTGACAGTGCTTTGCAAATTCTCCACCGTTGTGTGCAGGCCATTGTCTTATGCCTATACCCAGTTATTCACCTGCGAAATTCTCTAATAGTTTGTTCGCTCTGTATAGGTGATTATATGTTTAATGCCTAGAAAAGTGTTTACATCTCCCTTTTGATATTCCACAGTTCGGTGAAGAGTGCAGGAGGGCATACCAGAAGCCGCACGAGGCATACCTAAAAATAAGGCACTAACCTGGTGAAGGTACCAAACATGACTTCTTGCATGCTAAAAAGCATAAGAAGTGAGTGATAGATAGAGCTAAGTGATCCCACATCAAACTGATCAGATCTAAACTCTGCATTCCTATCACATTTAGTCATGAATGATGGTGGATAATTAAACAACTCTCTCGGAGGATTTTTCACAAATATCTTCCTCGTCAATGATGGAAGAGCCCAACACATCAGTGCGAAAGATAAGGCTGAAGCATTTGCAGCAATCTTCAGCCAAGTGCCAAATGGATGATCCATCTCAGTCTCCTCCAGTGTGTTCCCAGCATTGGAGATGCCAGTCTTCAGCCAATTCAGTTTACTCCAGGTGATATCAAGAAATAGTTGGAAGCAAAAGCTATGGGGCCTGACAACATCCTGGTAATTGTATTGAAGGCTTGTGCTCCAAAACTTGCTACTCCCCTTGCTAAGCTGTTCCAGTACAGTTACAACACTGGCAATCTACCTGACAATGTGGAAAATAGCCCAGGAATGTCATGTATACAAAATACAGGACAAATCCAACACAGCCAATTACCACCCAATCAGTCTGCTTTCAGTACTCGGTAAAGTGATGGAAGGTGTAATCAACAGTGCTATCATGCAGAACCTGCTCAGTGATGCCCAGTTTGGGCTCCATTAGGGCTACTCAGCTCCTGAACTCATTAGAGCCTTTGATCAAACATGGACAAAAGCACTGAATTCCAGAAGTGAGGGGACAGTGACAGCCTTCGCATCAAGTGTGCCATTTGTGACAATGCTGTCACTTTACGAGGTTATTTTGTCCTGGTTTTATTTTTGAAGGGAGGTTGTAAGGCAAAGCTACTGAGTGAGCTAGTTAAGATCAATTATGTAAACAACTTGGGAAGCTTTGGGTTTTTTTTAAACAGCCTGAATGGGTGTGGCCAGCTCTCTCAGATTAGGATGTCTGGGTTTCGGTTTCTCTACCATCAGAAGCCATTGGGGGTCTCAACAGAGTTGGAAGCTTCAGTAAATGTCTCCTGGCTGCTCCTCTCTCTGAATTTTCTCTTGATGTTTTTTACCTCTTGGATGGGAGAACTGCAAGTGAGAATCTGCGTCTGAATTTGCCTTTTTTGCCAAGGGGTGTGTTTATGGGTTGTTACAATATTGGAATGGATAATTAGTAATAGCTACTGCATCGATTATTCTGTTACGTTTCCAATAGAGTAGCTTTTCTAAATTTCTCTTTCTTTGGTTGTATTTTAACTACAGTGTTTAAATACCTTGTTTTGCTTAATGTTGAGTAGTTTGACCAGCCACATTGCATCTGGAACAGACACTTTACATTTACCTCTAAAATAAGAAAGAGTTAGGGTCTAGGCTACCTTCTTAAAATATTTTGCAGGGTTCTGGACTGGTCCGTAACATAACAAGGAGCACTAGCGAAACTGGAATCAGTGGGTAAATTCTCCACTGGCTGGAGTCATACCTCGTACAAAAGAAGATTGTTATGGTTGTTGGAGGTCAGTTATCTCAGTTCCAGGACATCTCTGCAGGAGTTCCCCAGGGTACTGTCCTAGGCCCAACTATCTTCAGCTGCTTCATCAACAACCTTCCCTCCATCATACGGTCTGGGTGTTTGCGACAATGGCAGATTGTTCAGCATCATTCATGATTCCTCAAATACTGAAGTAGTCCACATGCAACAAGATCTGGACAATATCTGGGTTTGAGCTACCAAGTAGCAATTAACATTTTCACCACACAAATGCCAGGTAATAGCCGTCTCTCGTCACTGCCCCTTGCCATTTGATGGTGTTACCATCACTGAAACTCCCACTGTCAATATCCTTGGGGTGTCACCATTGACCAGAAGCTCAGCTGGATTCTGTGGTTACAAGGGCAGGTCAGAGGCTAGGAATGCTGCACTGAGTAACACACATCCTTACTCCCCAAAGCCTGTCCGCCATCTGCAAGGTACAAGTCAAGAGTGTAATGGAATACTCCCCACTTGCCTAGATGTGTGCAGCTCCAACAACACTCAAGAAGCTTGACACCAGATAGGACAAAGCAGCCTGCTTAATTGGCACCACATCCACAAGGGTTCACTTCACCACAGATGCACAGTAGCAGCAGTGTGTACTGTCTACAAAATGCACTTCAGATATTCCACCAAAGGTCCTTAATCTCCTTCCAAACCCATGCCCATTTTAATTTAGAAGCACAAGGGCAGCAGATTCATGGGAATGCCACCACCTGCAATTTCCCCTCCAAGCCATTCGCCATTCTGACTTGAAAATATTTTGTAGTTCTTTCACTAATGCTAGGTCAAAATCTGGGAATTTCCTCCTTAAGGGCATTATGGGTCAGACTATAATATGACCATATGATATTGGAGCAGAATATGCCCATTGTGTCTGCTTCACCATTTGATCTTGGCTGTTATGTTTCTCAACTCCATTCTCCTGTCTTCTCCCCATAACTCTTAATCCCTTATTGATCAAGAACCTATCCCTGTCTCAAATACACTAAATGACTTAGCTTCCACAGCCCTCTCCTCTGTGACAGTCATTTTCATAGATTAACCACACTGTGGCAGAAGAAATTCCTCTGCTTCTCATTGCTAAAACAATGTTCCATCACTGGGAGGTTGTATCCTTGGGTCCTAATCTCTCCACTAGACAAATGGAAATATCTTCTCCACATCCACTCTGTCCAGGCATTTTTCAATCAGATCCACCCTCATTCTTCTAAACCTATTGAATACAGCCCAGAGCGCTCAACCACTCCTCATATGATAAGTCCTTCACCCCGGGGTCATTTTTGTGAACATTCTCGGAATCTCCTCTAATGCCAGCACATCCTTACTTAGATAAGGGGCCCAAAACTGCTCATATTATACCGAATGTGGTCTGACCAGAACCTTATACAATCTCAGCAATACCTTCCTGCTCTTGTAATCTGCTGTCTTGAAATGAATGCTAAGAATGCATTTGCCTTCCTCACTGCCAACAAAACCTGTATGTTAACCTGGAGAGAATCCTGAACTGGGACTCCCATGTCCCTTTGTGCTTCAGATTTCCAAAGTCTTTCCCCTGGAGTGCTCCAAGAAGGCAGCTCACTACCACCTTCTCAAAGGCAACTGGGGGCAGGCAATAAATGTTGGCCAGTCAATGTCCCATGAGTGAATGAAAGAAAAGCCTCTCTGGTATTCCAGTTTCCCTAACATGGATGGCTGCAGAGTTGCCACTATTCTGATTTCTAGAACTGCTTCATTACAACTCCATCCTTGCTTCTCTGCCATGGTCAGGGAGGAGGATATCTCTCTCTGCTTTCACTACACTGAGCATCACCTGCAAGGTCCAGCCTGTGAAGGAGGAATGGCAGGAAGCCATTCCATGTATTGCATCCATTCTGCAGGTTTTGCTGTTATCACTGAATTATACACTGCAAACACTTGCTGTTGTGAGTCCCATATGGGTCCCTTTAAATATAAGCCCTTTGTGTTGCTTTTCGATTTGTCATTCTGCTTGCTCACTCTGATTAGTTAGGGAGCCTGGAGTCAAATTACATTGCTTTGGGACACAGCAGCCTCAAGGGATGCAAGTAAATTAGTTAATTCCTTATCCAAAATCTGTCCTGTGATGCAAGTAGTCTGGCAGGAGCTAATTTCCTCAGATTTTGTTCCTACAACGATATAATTCTGTCTTTCCTCAATAATTCTTGATTGAGAACCATATGCAGCCACAATCCAATGAATGTTTTATCAGACTACTTCCAAAGGGGCTCAGTCTACTGTAGTGGATGATGGATAGTGTGATGGTATAAACACCTGTTACCCTGCTGTATCTAAAAATACCTTGTTTTGCATTATTCAGACATTTACTTCCTACAGCATTATGATTTACTGGCAAGGAACAACATGATAAAGTTAATTAGGTAAAAGGGTGTTGTGTTCCAGAGCAGTTGGCAAACTTGTGGGTTGGATATTTAGGCTTGCATGTAGGCTGTTTGGTTCCATCCCGTTCCCTGGTTATTTTGCTAGAGGCAGCATGTTGGGGGCAGTGCTCGGGGAAGGGTTACCAGTCACAAGTAGTAGATAAGCAAATGGCCTGCTTTATGGTTTATTCAGGCTTTCAATCAGAGGCCAGTTTGAATTTCCAGTTGACATCCACAGGCCGTGAGATATCACATTGTCTACTTCTTCAATCCATATTGATGGCCTGATTGTGAAGGTCTCTTTCCCTTTCATGCATTTAGAATTTGAGGGAGATATCTCCATTTTGAGCACCAGCTCCTTCATTTACCAGTCATGACTCCTACTGCTGATTCCAAGCTGTGGGGCTATATTTTGACCTTCGAGGTTTGAGACCTGCCTGCCATCTTTAATTGGGTAGAAGGTCTGCCTTTCCATGTTAAGTCACCCAGTTTGGGATAACTGTCTGCCTGTTCTTCACACTGTAGGCTTTTCACCCTCATTTGAAGTTGACAGCTTTAAATTGTAGGTTCTGGTTTGTGATCAGTAATCCTCTGATTTTTAGGTGGTTCGTATCACCCCCAGATCCCTAATTCTGACACTTGACTTAATTTAGGAATGTGAAATGAAGAAGGCAGTAGGCAGGTGTTTCAGGGCAAAGAATCTCTGCGTTTATTAATTTCAAAGGTGAGTATATCACAAAAAAAAGACAAAAGTAATAAATAGGGAGATAAACCAAAAGTGATTAAAAATACAACAGTTAAAAAGGCAAATTCAAAACAGTGAAACTGACACTATCAGTTATTAACTTGACGCAGGATAATTACTGTTAGAAACTAAACAGTGGTTTCAAACACAGACATTTTAATCAGACTTCCTGACCTTGGGGTCCTCTGCACTGTAACCACCCCACCTTCCCCTCCCTGCTAGCTAGGTTGGATACTTTGGGTCTTGAGAAAATAGGTTCACCACTGGGGATAATTTTGAAGTACAGCTGGCTGTTGCCAATTGCAGTGGCCTATGCTTTACTGAAGACTTTGAATGGTGTTCAGTCTGGTTTAAGAACTTGGGTTTTCTTACTTTGTGGTTGTTTTATAAGTCAGTTTTCACCTCAGAATATGTCTGACGCCTTGTCAGCCCTGTCGGTGGTTTTCAGAGGTCTTCTGTTGTCAGTCCTGCTGGTTGTGGTTGGCTGCCGTTTGTTCCCCTGGTACGGGACAGCCCTGTGTTGGTGGGTTTCAAGGAGATAGATGTGTAGACAGTTCTTGGGGGAAAATAACTGTCTGGGATTCCTCTTCTCAGAGATAGTAAGAACTGCAGATGCCTGAGTCAGAGATAACACAATGTAGAGCTGTAGGAACACATCAGGCCAGGCAGGCATCAGAGGAGCAGGAAAGTTGACATTTCTTCAAGATCAGGACTCCACACTGTGTTATCTGGGATCCCTCTTCTGTTGATGGCTGTCTGTCTCCCAGGTCAGGGCCAGCAGTTATACAGACTTGTGTGTTCTGTTATCACCTCACAAATCTGTGTTATCCATTGTGTTTCTGTTGTCCACTTTGTGGTGAGTTGACTTCCCGATAGTTTAGAGTAGTATTTAAATGTGTTTTGATAAAGTGGAATGTCCAGTATTTTTGTGAATGAATATTAATTGAAGTTGAATGACTTGGTACCTCTAAAGAGTCTAAGATGTCTAAGATTGTTGTCTTAGGCCCGGTTCATTGTTCCTATGGGATTGAAGCATGAATAGGATTTCTAATTGATCATGGCTCCAGACAACTATCCCCACAATTGTGCATTTCAGTGCATTTCCCAGCTCTCAAATCCAGGGTTTTGGTCCAGCATTCTAAATGAAAGGGATTTTTGCTGTTTCCTACAAAATGCTATCCTTGTTCTTAAACTATTAACATTGAGTTGGAGTGGAAATTAGTTGTGCAAAATGAATATTTTTCTCTAAAAATAATCTTTTTTCTGTTTGACCACAAATATCCCAACCTGAAATGTTTGGCACCAACTAAAAGAAAATAAAGAACTGCGGATGCTAGAAATCAGAAACAAAAGCAGAAACTGCTGGATAAATTCAGCAGGTCTGGCAGCATCAGTGGAGATAAAGCAGAATTACTGTTTCAGGTTCAGGTCTGAAGAAGGGTCACTGAACCCGAAATGTTAACTCTGCTTTCTGTCCCCACATGCTGCCAGACATGCTGAAATGTTCCAGCAATTTCTGTTATTGTTTCTGCAGTGCTTGGGTGTAATTGTAAAATGTGATTCCAACATTCTTGTTAACATTCCAAAGAATGACAGGAACTTTGAGATCATGAAACAATTCAGAGCAGCTAGAAAATATGTTTGATGAATTTCTATTGCTGCATCACAACATTAAAACTGGCTGACAGATTCATATTACTTGATGCTATAATCAGTTTGCAAGAACTAAGTAACTTTCCAGAATCAAATGAGAAACATATATTTGTATATAGACTGTGGAGGGTAAAGTTGTTGAAATATTTAATTTTCACTTTAAACAGAGTATGTAAAATACGTGAAGGATTTGGATGGGCTTGTCATTTTGGAGACTTCAGTTTATTCATAACTAGTAAGGGCAAATTGGATGAAAGCCTCTTTATTTTCACCACTCAACTGTTCAAAGTGATAAGTGATAAAAGTTTAAGAATTTGTATTTGATTTTTTCCCTTTTCAGGGTGTGGCAGATGTTTTGAAGCATTAATTTTACAGTATCAACCTGGGCAGAGGTTTCTCATCACTAATTTATTTTATCTATAAATGAAGTGGAAATCAGCAATAGATGCTTTGGTTCTACCCCCTGTACATGTGACCAATACAGATGGTGTTCTTCAATGACTCCTTACGAAATTGCACGTCCTTTTATTTTAGTCAGCAGTTTTGACAAAAAAATACTTTTTATTCAAATTTGGAAACACAGGAACTAAAAGCAGGAGTAGACTATTCATCCTTTCAAGTTTGCTCCATCATTCTTTATGATCATTGCTAATCCTTTATTCTCAATGCCACAACCCTATTTTCTCCCAATACCCCTTTATGTCTTTAATATCAATAAAATTTCAATCTCTTTCTTGAATATAGTCAGTGTCTTGGCCTCCACAGCCTTTTGTGGTAGTGAATTCCACAGGCTGAATACTCTTTAAATGAAAAATTCCTTCCAAATCTCAGTCCTAAATGACCTACTTCACACCCTGAATCTGTGTCTCCTGATTCTAGATTCTCCGACAGAGGAACACTTCCTCCCTTCATCGAGAATGTCCATTCCCATTAGAACTTTATATGTTTCAATCAGAATTCCCCTCATCTTCCTGGACTCTAGTAAATACAGGCATAGGTACACCAGTCCCTGATTGTATGTCAGTCCTGCCATCCCATTTACTCATCTCAATCCACATGGATAAGGAGAACCACCAATTCGACTGGGACAGCACCAAAATCCTGGGACAAGATAAGCAGAGACAGTTACGGGAATTCCTAGAAGCCTGGTACTCCACAAAGAAAGCCACCAATAAACACATAGAACTCGACCCCATATACACTCCACCATGAAGGAAAACCGGAAGCGAGGCAATCCATCTCAATGGACCCCAGAGTTTAAAAACCAGGCACGAAAACACACTGGCACTTCATCGGAGGCTGCACTGAGGATGTTACCCAGCAGGGTAATGAAACATCTGCGGAACCATAAACTAGCTCAGTGAGCCAACCAACCTCAACACCTACAACTCGAGTTACAAATCTACTCCAAAACCTTATATCCCATTTGTGTTCCTTGATTGGCCCTATTCCTCCTTTTACCACCTTTTTATTATTAAACAACCATAGAAGACTTTGGGTCACCCCTTTATGTTGGACGTCAGTCTTTTTCCATAATTCCTCCTTGCTTTCCATGTTTACTTTTTCATCTCCCCTCTGAACTTTCGATATTCTTCATGGATTTCAGTTTTATTTTCTACTTGACTCTTGTTATATGCACATAGTTTCTTATTTATCTTAATTTCTATCTCCTTTGTTATCAAGAGAGCCCTGGACGTGCTTGTTCCATTTTTCTCATTTGAGGAAATGCACCTTGACTGTACCCAAATCATCTTTTCTTTGAATGTAGCCTATTATTGCTGCTGTTAAAGGCCTAAATTAGTATGAAGGCAGAAAGCCACCTTGCCTGCCTTGAACTAGATCAGTAGTAGTCAGGAAGGCAGTGGATCCCTATCCCATACAATCCTGTCCAAGCGCATCCTGCTCCACCTCCAAACTTGTATTGGGGCAAGGATTAAATTCCATGCCGTATTTTGAGTGCAAAATTAAATTTTTAATTCGCATAAAATTTGTATGTCTCTGTGATGTCATTATGTTCTGAAATCATTATATCTCTTGTACTCTGCTGAGTTAAAACCTGCATTGCTTAGGCACTAAATAGAAGGTAGGCAGCTAGTGGAGGAAGAGAAGAAAATTCACAAATGAGTGATTATTACCCACTTGTATTCTCTTTGTGCTTGTTCGCTAGACTGGAACGTTGTCAGAGCATGTGAGCAAGTTGCCTGCTCAATCTTAATATAAATGATAAGATTAACAGGAAAAAGAGAAAATAAAAGAGGAAAGTTGGAAACATTCCTTTGAAAGAAATGCTGGACTGTAACTTGTGGGGTGTCGTGCTCCTGGCATTTGGCTGAAACATCAGTCAGGTGTCTGCCCATGAAAAACTGACTGTCCCGCAACCATTTTATACTCTGAAGGTGTTTTGGCTAAGGGCAAGTAAGAGTTGTCAGCCAGTAGTTCCAGCATTGTCAGGTTTAGGTGGCCATCTCTGCTGGGATTAGAGCCCATCCCTAAGGAAGAGGTTATATAGGCTAGAGTACAGGTACATTCACAATATCACTAGCCTCAGTGCCAGCTGTAGGTTCCAGGCTCGAGAAGCCAGAGAGTAGGATTATAGAAGAAAGTATGACCTTGGAGGCTGAGGTTCTTCTGATGTCCACACAAATCATCTTGCCCAATACCAGCCTACACAGTGAAAGTACTGAGCTACCCTGTTGACTTGGGCCTTCCAACTGCTGTGCGTAAAATGTTGGAAGAGTTGGGATGAAGCACATATGGGATCAATAACTCCGAAGGTGGAAAGGATTCCCAACACCTCCACTGGCCCCTGTAAAATGGTAGACAGGTCAGGCAAGCAGATAGGCTGCTACATACTGTATTTTACTTGCCACAGGCAGAGGAGGGTAAAATGCAGCGCATGTTTAAGAAAGAGGTAATGCAAAAGCCTCGAGATAGTTAGGCTGTATATATTTCGAGTCTTGGGTCATTAATAGGAGACCATTCAACTCACGGAGTCCATGGTTTGTATAAAGCAAGGCTGTCATTCACATTCCACTTTGCTAGCTCTGCACATTGATTTTCTTTAAGTACACTCCGAAATTCCTTCTGAAATAATTGATTGTCACCAAAAAAATCTTCTCCTGTCTTTGCAGAATTGTTAAAATCTGATTTGGAAGTGGCTACTTTGAGCTGTTCTGATTAATTAGTCTTGATTTTCAGTTGCCTGGTATCAGTCACTTCTTATGCGGGTGACTGTTGTTTACAAGGTTGGAACCATCTGTTATGGTATAAATAACAATGTAGAAAGTCAGCCTTTGTGATGTGATAAGTGACTTGCAACATACCAAGAATTACCATGTCACAGCCTCAGATAAACATTTCAGTGGTTATACAGAAACTTTTGTTGTCCGTTAGAGTGTTATGTCCTTCAGTAAAAGGAAGAATAATCACTGATAAATGTCATAATTCCATATTGGTGAAGCAGTTTCATTCAGCCAGTGATTTATATGTATTCCTTTTGTCATGTTTATTGAGGAGCCTAAGAATTTCCCATGTACAATAACAGGCACTTAATTCCAATCAAGCTATTTTTAATGAAAAACAACAGTGGAAAGACAAATTTAATGGTTTAATTGTGAATTTAAAAGAAACTGGAATAAATCAGTGAGGAAAGCATATCAAAGAGGAGAAAATTGACCTTAGAAACAGTGTGTTTGAAACCACAGTTTAACTAATTGTATACACAGTTAATAAATTTTAAATGTTCAAAGGCCACAGGCACTAATTTGTTTTCAACAGCGATAGTGTTTTACCAGATGTATAATAGCAGAAAAGAGATCATTGTAACAATTGTAAATTTTTCGAGAAACTAAGCAAACAAAGTTTGCATTACAGGACACAGTTTAATGCTAGTATGTTGTGTGTATACCTGACTTGATGCAAGTGAGAAAGGTGACAAGAATGGTCCACAACTTACACCACTGGTGTAACATGACTGCCATGTGTTATCTGTAGGATGCATTGTATCAACTCACCAAAGTTCTGGTGACAACATCTCCAAACCTCTGCTATCTAAGCCAGTAAATACGATAGACGTCATCACTTTCATCTCCATATTCTAACACCATTCTGACTTGGAAATACATTGTTCTTTCATTGATACTGGGTGAAAGTACTAGAATTTGCTTTATAATAGTACTATGGAAATACCCTCAATGCATCAAATGTAAAAATTCAGTTTTAAAAACTACCACCAATGAAGTTGAATGGCATGCACAATAAAATTGGCTTTGCCAAGAAACCCCATAAACCAAGAATTTAAATAAAATTGACAGCTGGGTCTGAGCTTGGATGGTCCTACTGATCAATCAGCCTTACTCCTTCATAGTTTAATATATTAACATGTTTAGAATTGTTACCTCATAAGAAATTTTGGATTTATTTTTATAAATCTTTCTCTAATTATTAATGTTACTCCACTTTTGAATCTTGTAATGCAATGGGTTGATACAATCATCAACATAAATCTAGCCTCTAAGCTTGTGTTTCGGGAACTGTTCATGCTACAAAGTGTGGCATGATGATTTGAGGAATAGTGCCTTCTTATCAGACAAAAGCCTTTAATTTCAAATTGACTGTCTTCCTTTCGTGCAATTAATGAAACAGAACTTTGAGTTCCTGAGACTTGAAATAGGGAATTGATGCTTTGTAAGTTTTTTTTAACAGATTTCAGACTTCAGAACCTTCAGACAATTCATTCTCAGTCATCATATTCACCCTTCAGACCAAACTTTTGAAAAGGTTGAAAACTAATCAAAAATATCTTTCAATTGCTAAAAAGTTTGCCCCATTTTTGCTTTCACAAAGAACACCTTCATGTGTCTAGATCCCATTAATGTTTTTATTGTTTTCAACATAATTGTCACTAATTGTGAAATTACATAATCGATACAATGGGAAAAGAAACCAACTATTTTCACTGATAATGGGAACTGCAGATGCTGAAGAATCCAAGATAACAAAGTGTGGAGCTGGATGAACACAGCAGGCCCAGCAGCATCTCAGGAGTACAAAAGCTAACGTTTTGGGCCTAGACCCTTCATCAAACTATTTTCACTTTTCTTTTAGAATCTGCAATGTATATTTTATACTTAACTGAAAAATGGCAACATTGTTTGAAAAATTAGCGGTGTTCTTGGCTGAAGCCACAATTCTTAAGCAATATGTGATTTTAACGATTAAATATGACCTCAAGGAGTGAAACCAGATCTTCTTACAACTATTGATAAAGTGTTAAGATAATAAAATGTGAGGCTGGATGAACACAGCAGGCCAAGCAGCATCTCAGGAGCACAAAAGCTGACGTTTCGGGCCTAGACCCTTCATCAGAGAGGGGGATGGGGGGAGGGAACTGGAATAAATAGGGAGAGAGGGGGAGGCGGACCGAAGATGGAGAGTAAAGAAGATAGGTGGAGAAGGTGTGGGTGGGGAGGTAGGGAGGGGATAGGTCAGTCCAGGGAAGACGGACAGGTCAAGGAGGTGGGATGAGGTTAGTAGGTAGCTGGGGGTGCGGCTTGGGGTGGGAGGAAGGGATGGGTGAGAGGAAGAACCGGTTAGGGAGGCAGAGACAGGTTGGACTGGTTTTGGGATGCAGTGGGTGGGGGGGAAGAGCTGGGCTGGTTGTGTGGTGCAGTGGGGGGAGGGGATGATCTGGGCTGGTTTAGGGATGCAGTAGGGGAAGGGGAGATTTTGAAACTGGTGAAGTCCACATTGATACCATATGGCTGCAGGGTTCCCAGGCGGAATATGAGTTGCTGTTCCTGCAACCTTCGGGTGGCATCATTGTGGCAGTGCAGGAGGCCCATGATGGACATGTCATCAAGAGAATGGGAGGGGGAGTGGAAATGGTTTGCGACTGGGAGGTGCAGTTGTTTGTTGCGAACCGAGCGGAGGTGTTCTGCAAAGCGGTCCCCAAGCCTCCGCTTGGTTTCCCCAATGTAGAGGAAGCCGCACCGGGTACAGTGGATGCAGTATACCACATTGGCAGATGTGCAGGTGAACCTCTGCTTAATGTGGAATGTCATCTTGTGGCCTGGGATGGGGGTGAGGGAGGAGGTGTGGGGACAAGTGTAGCATTTCCTGCGGTTGCAGGGGAAGGTACCGGGTGTGGTGGGGTTGGAGGGCAGTGTGGAGCGAACAAGGGAGTCATGGAGAGAGTGGTCTCTCCGGAAAGCAGACAGGGGAGGGGATGGAAAAATGTCTTGAGTGGTGGGGTCGGATTGTAAATGGCGGAAGTGTCGGAGGATAATGCGTTGTATCCGGAGGTTGGTAGGGTGGTGTGTGAGAACGAGGGGGATCCTCTTGGGGCGGTTGTGGCGGGGGCGGGGTGTGAGGGATGTGTCGCGGGAAATGCGGGAGACGCGGTCAAGGGCGTTCTCAATCACCGTGGGGGGAAAGTTGCGGTCCTGAAAGAACTTGGACATCTGGGATGTGCGGGAGTGGAATGTCTTATCGTGGGAGCAGATGCGGCGGAGGCGGAGGAATTGGGAATAGGGGATGGAATTTTTGCAGGAGGGTGGGTGGGAGGAGGTGTATTCTAGGTAGCTGTGGGAGTCGGTGGGCTTGAAATGGACATCAGTTACAAGCTGGTTGCCTGAGATGGAGACTGAGAGGTCCAGGAAGGTGAGGGATGTGCTGGAGATGGCCCAGGTGAACTGAAGGTTGGGGTGGAAGGTGTTGGTGAAGTGGATGAACTGTTCGAGCTCCTCTGGGGAGCAAGAGGCGGCGCCGATACAGTCATCGATGTACCGGAGGAAGAGGTGGGATTTGGGGCCTGTGTAGGTGCGGAAGAGGGACTGTTCCACGTAACCTACAACGAGGCAGGCATAGCTGGGGCCCATGCGGGTGCCCATGGCCACCCCCTTAGTCTGTAGGAAGTGGGAGGAGTCAAAAGAGAAGTTGTTGAGTGTGAGGACGAGTTCAGCTAGGCGGATGAGAGTGTCGGTGGAGGGGGCCTGGTCGGGCCTGCGGGACAGGAAGAAGCGGAGGGCCTTGAGGCCATCTCCATGCGGAATGCAGGTGTACAGGGACTGGACGTCCATGGTGAATATGAGGTGTTGGGGGCCAGGGAATTGGAAGTCCTGGAGGAGGTGGAAGTCCTGAGCAAGGGGCTCACCTTTGTCCCCCTACAACCACACATCAACGAATACCAGTCACGGTCGGACATAGAGCAGTTTTTCCGCCATCTTCGCCTGCATGCCTACTTCTTCAAGCGGGAACCCAACCCTCCTTCCACTGAACCCTTCACCCGCTTCCAACACAAGTCCTCCTCCTGGACACCACCCCCAGGCCTCCTACCCTCCCTCGACCTCTTCATCTCCAACTGCCGTCGAGACATCAACCGCCTCAACCTCTCCACCCCTCTCACCCACTCCAACCTCTCCCCCGCAGAACGGGCAGCCCTCCGCTCCCTCCGCTCCAACCCCAACCTCACCATCAAACCCGCAGACAAGGGTGGCGCAGTGGTAGTATGGCGCACTGACCTCTACATCGCCGAGGCCAGACACCAACTCTCCGACACCAGCTCCTACCGCCTCCTCGATCATGACCCCACACCCGAGCACCAAACCATCATCTCCAACACCATTCATGACCTCATCACCTCAGGGGACCTCCCACCCACAGCCTCCAACCTCATTGTTCCCCAACCCCGCACGGCCCGTTTCTATCTCCTTCCCAAAATCCACAAACCTGCCTGCCCTGGTCGACCCATCGTCTCAGCCTGCTCCTGCCCCACCGAACTCATCTCCACCTATCTGGACTCCATTTTCTCCCCTTTGGTCCAGGGGGAACTCCCCACCTATGTCCGTGACACCACCCACGCCCTCCACCTCCTCCAGGACTTCCAATTCCCTGGCCCCCAACACCTCATATTCACCATGGACGTCCAGTCCCTGTACACCTGCATTCCGCATGGAGATGGCCTCAAGGCCCTCCGCTTCTTCCTGTCCCGCAGGCCCGACCAGGCCCCCTCCACCGACACTCTCATCCGCCTAGCTGAACTCGTCCTCACACTCAACAACTTCTCTTTTGACTCCTCCCACTTCCTACAGACTAAGGGGGTGGCCATGGGCACCCGCATGGGCCCCAGCTATGCCTGCCTCTTTGTAGGTTACGTGGAACAGTCCCTCTTCCGCACCTACACAGGCCCCAAACCCCATCTCTTCCTCCGGTACATTGATGACTGTATCGGCGCCGCCTCTTGCTCCCCAGAGGAGCTCGAACAGTTCATCCACTTCACCAACACCTTCCACCCCAACCTTCAGTTCACCTGGGCCATCTCCAGCACATCCCTCACCTTCCTGGACCTCTCAGTCTCCATCTCAGGCAACCAGCTTGTAACTGATGTCCATTTCAAGCCCACCGACTCCCACAGCTACCTAGAATACACCTCCTCCCACCCACCCTCCTGCAAAAATTCCATCCCCTATTCCCAATTCCTCCGCCTCCGCCGCATCTGCTCCCACGATAAGACATTCCACTCCCGCACATCCCAGATGTCCAAGTTCTTTAAGGACCGCAACTTCCCCCCCACGGTGATTGAGAACGCCCTTGACCGCGTCTCCCGCATTTCCCGCGACACATCCCTCACACCCCGCCCCCGCCACAACCGCCCCAAGAGGATCCCCCTCGTTCTCACACACCACCCTACCAACCTCCGGATACAACGCATTATCCTCCGACACTTCCGCCATTTACAATCCGACCCCACCACCCAAGACATTTTTCCATCCCCACCCCTGTCTGCTTTCCGGAGAGACCACTCTCTCCGTGACTCCCTTGTTCGCTCCACACTGCCCTCCAACCCCACCACACCCGGCACCTTCCCCTGCAACCGCAGGAAATGCTACACTTGTCCCCACACCTCCTCCCTCACCCCCATCCCAGGCCCCAAGATGACATTCCACATTAAGCAGAGGTTCACCTGCACATCTGCCAATGTGGTATACTGCATCCACTGTACCCGGTGCGGCTTTCTCTACATTGGGGAAACCAAGCGGAGGCTTGGGGACCGCTTTGCAGAACACCTCCGCTCAGTTCGCAACAAACAACTGCACCTCCCGGTCGCAAACCATTTCCACTCCCCCTCCCATTCTCTTGATGACATGTCCATCATGGGCCTCCTGCACTGCCACAATGATGCCACCCGAAGGTTGCAGGAACAGCAACTCATATTCCGCCTGGGAACCCTGCAGCCATATGGTATCAATGTGGACTTCACCAGTTTCAAAATCTCCCCTTCCCCCACTGCATCCCTAAACCAGCCCAGTTCATCCCCTCCCCCCACTGCACCACACAACCAGCCCAGCTCTTCCCCCCCACCCACTGCATCCCAAAACCAGTCCAACCTGTCTCTGCCTCCCTAACCGGTTCTTCCTCTCACCCATCCCTTCCTCCCACCCCAAGCCGCACCCCCAGCTACCTACTAACCTCATCCCACCTCCTTGACCTGTCCGTCTTCCCTGGACTGACCTATCCCCTCCCTACCTCCCCACCCACACCTTCTCCACCTATCTTCTTTACTCTCCATCTTCAGTCCGCCTCCCCCTCTCTCCCTATTTATTCCAGTTCCCTCCCCCCATCCCCCTCTCTGATGAAGGGTCTAGGCCCGAAACGTCAGCTTTTGTGCTCCTGAGATGCTGCTTGGCCTGCTGTGTTCATCCAGCCTCACATTTTATTATCTTGGAATCTCCAGCGTCTGCAGTTCCCATTATCATTGATAAAGTGTTTCCAGGTTACTGTGCATGGCACATACAGAAGTCAGATGCAGTTTGTAGATAACAAGATGTAGAGCTGGATGAACACAGCAGACCAAGCAGCATCAGAGGAGCAGGAAAGCTGACGTTTCGGGCTTAGACCCTTCTTCAGAAAAAGAAAAAGGGTCTAGGCCCGAAACATTAGCTTTCTAGCTCCTCTGATACTGCTTGGCCTGCTGTGTTCATCCAGCTCTACACCTTGTTATCTTACATTCTCAAACATCTGCAGTTCCTACTATCTCTAAAGCAGTTTGTAGATGTCAGGATTCCATTGAATTGTGTCAAAATAAGGGCACATTGAGGAAAAAAATGTTGGCACACTGAAGTATTTTGTTGATAAGATGTCTTAAATGAAGCCTTTGTATTGGAGATTCGGCTATGCATGTTTGTAAAGCACGTTCAGAATCATAGAAGAGTGATGGTACTTCAGGATGCTATCCAGCTTATCATGTTTGCAGCAGTTTTTCAAATGAGCATTGTTATCTAGTTCTGATTTCCTGCTTTTATTCCCCAATACCTTTATATATTATGTTTATCCAAAGACTCATACAATGCCCTCTTGAATCACTCAATTAAACCTGCCTTCATCACACTTCCAGGCAGTGCATTCCATACCCTAATTACTCACTTTCACACTTGCTCCTTTTGCAGATCACTTCAAATCTACACCCTTTTGTTCTTGTTCTTTTTATGAGTGGGAATGGTTTCTCCCTGTCTATTCTATCCAGACCACTCATGATATTGAAAACTGTTATCAGGTCTCCTCTGAGCCTTCTCTCCAATGAACACAGTCCCAACTTCTTCAATCTATCCGCACGGAAGTTCCTCATCCCTGGAACTATCCTTGTAAACGTCTTCCGCTTTACCTCCAATGCATTCAATCCTATTTTCTATGCAATACCCCCTTTGTAGATGCATCAATACCCTGTATTATGGTAGTAATGCTTTGTGTTCCATTCCCTTTGTAGCAAGCAATAACATGCGATCTTCCTTCATAATCCCTTGCTGTATCTGCATATTAACTTTTGATATTTGTGTGACAGGATATCTAGATCCCTTTGTACTTCAGGGTTCTGCTATTCTCACTCTCTTTCTCTCCATTTCACGAATATGCTGCTTGTCTATTGTATAACCAAAGTGGACATATTCATATTTTTTAAAAATTATGCTCCATCTTCCAACTTTTTGTCTAATCATTAATCTTGCTTCATCCTTTTTCAAACTCCTTATGCCCTCTCTTTACTACATATCTTCGTGCTGGTAACAAAAAAAATCTTGTTCATAATGGCACCAATTAGCACTGGGTTGCAGTAGTCACAGACGACCACTTTCTCATTATAAAGAGATGTCTGGTGATGATTTAACCTGAGGGTCACCATGCTTCAGGTGAGGGGCAGGTTTGAGAAACAGGACCTTCATGGTCACCTCAGCCAGCACAGGAATTGAACCTGTGCTGTTAGCTTCACTTTTCATTGCAAACCAGTTGTCCACCCAACCGAGTTAACCAACCACAAAGTTGGCACTCACCCTGTTTGGGCACATTTTAAATGCATTTTCAACAGTCAAGTAGTTCTGTAATGGTACTTGAATGAGGAGATTCTGGTTCAAGAGGGCCACTGCCCCTCAAAACCTCCTCAAAAGTATGTATTAGGACATGCAAAATTACACTATCCTGGCCACATAACTAGGACTTTCCATTTTGTAGCCCCTGTAAACGATGCAGCTTCAACTTAGAACAGTGACTGTTGATACTAAACTCCAGAGAACATCAAGTGTAGGCCTAAAATTTGAATCATACAGTAGAGAAGAGGCCTTTCAGCTCAATCAAATCTGAACCGCCAAAAATACACTGCCACCTACACAGGACCTACTTTCCTGCACTAGGCCCATACCCTTGAAAATTGTGACACTTAAGTGTTCATCCACAAACTCTTAAATTACCTTTTGTGCATCAAAATTTGTAATTTCATACTTTTACTTTCATTTCAGGACTGCAAACCATCTGCTTATGCCCTTCAAACAATAAGTATGAGGAGGTCATGGACATTCTTGTTCCATGTGATGAATTGCTTTTATTGATTCCTTCCTTCTAGGAGCTCATTTGGTTCAGTATTCTCCGATGTTCCAACCTCTGTCCTAGCCCAAACTTGCAACTTTCTCAAGGTTCACCAAATAAATATTGGGAAAAATGAAGCCATTGTTTGTGATTGCTGTTTCAAATGCTGTTCCCTAGCTACCAACTCTGCTCTCCCTGAAAATTGACAGTGAATAAGCCAGTCTGTCCACAACCATGGTGTCACCTTTGACAAGGAAGTGAACTTGCAACCTTATATTCATGCCAACACAAAAGAACCTTATTCTCACTCTGTTTCATTGCATGAATTGGTCTTGTCTCAGCTCATTTTCTGAAACCCTAATTCATGTCTTTGTTACCTTAAGATTTGATAAACACACTGCCCTCCTGGCTGCCCTCCCATATTCAGCCCTCTGTAAACATGAGGCCATCCAAAATTCTGCTGGCCTTCTCTGAGGTCACACTAAGTCCCACTCACTTATATCGCCCTGTGTTTATCAACCTAGATTGGCTCCCAGTCTGGAAATATTTTGATTTTAAAATACTCGTCCTTGACGCGGCTTCACTTCTCTCTGTCTGTGAAATCTGTTCTATCCCAGCAATGCTCAAAAATATCCCGGCTGCTTTGATTCTGGCTTTTTGAGAGTCTCTGACTTTAATTGTTTTATGCAGCCAGACCATAGACTTGTGACTGAATTAAAGAGGCAGGTTAAAATGGGAGCACTTGAAACCATTAATGTGAATGATTGGGCCACACCTATCATACTAGTGATGAAAAAAGATTAATCTTTCTTCACAGTATGCATCTGTAATGGTCTTAAGGTCTGTATTAATCCGGTACTCTGTGCTGAGCAGAGCTCTTTGCCCTTAATCAATAAGCTATTTGTTGGACTGGCTGGATGTCAGGCTTGACTTAGTGCAATTTTATTGACAAGATATCTCCAAATGAATGTAGATTCTTAGTCACAGAAATACTTGACAATTATAACACATAAATGATTAATCAAGTACAAGAGACTTCCATTTGGAATCACATCTGCACCTCAGTAATTCCAGTGTGCCATGGATCAGAATTTAAGTGGATAGCTTGGAGTCCAGTGTTCTCTGGACAATATTTCACTCAGGAGTAGAATCTAGAAAAGGGTATATCCACAATTTAGATGCTATTCTGCAGAGACTTAAAGATTATAGTGCAAGAATGAGAAAAGACATAAATGATTGTTAATATCATAAATGCCTTAATTGGGAGGAATGTTGTGTACTTGAGTAAGTATTTTGGACTGGCACATTGAGTCTGATCCATGTGACTTCATGAAACATTGTGGACTATTTTGGAGGCAAACAGTTCAGTCTAAATTAGTGTCTGTAGAGAAGGTATCTCTTCAATAAAGTTCCTGCTGTTATTAAACACTTCGGCTTCCTATCCTTCATGAAACATCACAGTTATGTCATATGAATTGCTCTTACAATGCTGCAGTGAAGTGTCTTGAGATATTTTAAAATATTCAATGAATTGCAGTTGTTCTCTGTATCTGCTATGGTTCCTTTCCTGAGAACCTCCACAAATGATGAAATCAGGAGTGTGAAGCTTGTTAAAAAGGGATTTTAAGAAATTGTGGATATGTGATTTTTGCTGGTGGATATTGACTTTTATTGTTACTTATTTTTTGGAATGAATAGGTGAATTCATGACTTTGCAGATACAGAGGATTCACTTTATATTAAATCCCCTTTTATGAATGAAATCACAGGAAGTTCTACTGCCTTTTGTCTTTGCCACTTTGTCACAAAATTTGAAACCAAAACAATTGATGCCTTTGTCATTTAAACAAACTTTACATTATTTGGGAAAGAAGAGATTACTTCATGGTGATGCTTTTGATTCAGAGTTTTACAAATGTAACACATTCATCTATGTGATTTTCACCATATTCTCACCTAAGATTTTGGAGTAGATTTGTAGCTCGGCTTGTGGGTGTTGAGGTTAGTTGGCTTGCTGAGTTGGTTTGATGTTCTGCAGATGTTTCGTTACCATGCTGGGTAACATCATCAGTGCAGCCTCTGATGAAGTGCCGGTGTGTTTTCCCGCTTGGTTTTTAAACTCTGGAGTCTATTGAGCTGGATTGCCTCACTTCAGGTTTTCCTTCACGGTGGAGTATGTATGTGTCGTGTTCTATGTGTATATTGATAGCTTTCTTCCTGGAGTACCAGGCTTCTAGGTGTTCCCGTGCCTGTCCCTGCTTAGCTTGTCCCAGGATCTTGGTGCTGTCCCAGTTGAACTGGTGGTTCTCCTTGTCCATGTGGATTAAGATGAGTGAGTATTGGTCGTGTCTTTTTGTAGCCAGTTGGTGTTTGTGTACCCTTGTTGTTAGTTTCCTTCCTGTTTGTCCAACGTAGTGTTTCTCACAGTCTCTGCAGGGGATCTGATAACTGACATTGGCCCCATTCTCATCATTGAAGAAGATGCTTATTGCAGTACATATTAATGTATCAGAATCTATGATTTAATAAATTTTATTGTGTTTATCTTCACTGATTGAAAATAGAATGTACTATAGTAATATGTAGAAATAATAATAGAAATATAGTTCATAGGAGTAGGCCGTTTGATTCCCTCAAAACTGCACAGCCATTCAGTATGATCATGACAGCTATTTTGTGCTGTAATCTAGTTTTATGTAGAATATTAGTGTCTTTGGGAGTGGGGAATTACACTATCTAGTCATCTAATTTTTCCTAATTTATTTTACTTGCAGACCATGTACCTGGCTAATTGAGAATTGATGTTTTAGATTGGGTAAATAACTATTGATGATATCTTACTGCTCTTCCTGTCTGTGGGGAAATAGAGGTAGAATTAAAAATTCAGTTTCAACAGTTATAAAATCAAACTGTATCAAAAACAGTTTCAACTGATTTCCTTGTCCTAGGACTATAAAGTTAATGCTGTATAATGTGTTATTACATCAGTCGTATTATAAATTTAAGGTACAGTGACAGCCATTGCATATGCTTCCAGTTATCTCTCTTGACTGATTGTTTTATTGTGTACCTTGGATGACCAAATGTCACTAGGTCAATTGTGTTGCTGTTGGGTTTCATTCCTACCCTCTTTTAGATCACAGATTCTTACAACTGGAAAAATTTAAAAGTTCAGAATTGTGTTAAGTATATCTGGACTCAAACTCACCTTTTTTTGCTTTTGTTCCAGTATGTGGATGTGACTTGGCCGAGGGTGGATTTTTTGTGAGGCAAGAGGAATACATCTGTACTTCTGACTATCAAAAGCTGTACGGAACACGTTGCTTCAGCTGTAATGAATTTATCGAAGGTGAAGTGGTTTCAGCTCTGGGGAAAACTTACCATCCAAAGTGCTTTGTTTGTGCTGTTTGCAGGTAAGGAAATACATTTTTTTCAGAATGATAGTCATGTGAAGGCCTAAAGGAACGGGGTTGTTTCTAATTATTAAAGACTTATAAAACAATCAAATGGTAGAACTTAGCACAAGTATTGAGCTGTATTCATCCTGCAACTCTGCTAGTTATCTTGCAGATGTTTGTGGAGTCAAGGAAGGTTCTATGATTTTGTAGCATTTGGTGGGTAGGGACATATCTGGGATCATCAATCCTCAATAAGTTTAAAACGTCCACATGAATACACTGGAGTGAGTTAGCAAGGAGGGCTGGTGGAGATATCTGTATGGTTGTACCACATTTACTATGTGGAACCCTTCTACTCCACAGTTACCTAAACCTTAGATCAACCCTAGATTGGAATAGTACCTCAGAAAAACAAATTGAAATGGCCCAGCAGAAGAACGACATGGAAGAAGAACTTCAAAAGCTATGAATGGGCACCTGCTATATAACATCAGTCAGTCCTGGATCAGAGATAATGGGAACTGCAGATGCTGGAGAATTCCAAGATAATAAAATGTGAGGCTGGATGAACACAGCAGGCCAAGCAGCATCTCAGGAGCACAAAAGCTGACGTTTCGGGCCTAGACCCTTTATCTTCTAGGCCCGAAATGTCAGCTTTTGTGCTCCTGAGATGCTGCTTGGCCTGCTGTGTTCATCCAGCCCCACATTTTATTATCTTAGTCAGTCCTGGATATTGGCTTTGTGTTAACAGCTCCTCAAAGCTTAAGTATTAACAGTTCTACTATCTTGATTATGTATTGCACATAGCATACAAAAAAGAAGTTAATTAAGCTTGTACTTTATAGAAAATAGAGTAATGTAAAAAACCAAGTGCCTGAAGTGCGGTCCCACTAGTACAGATGGTCTGACTTGGTACCTTTACAATAGCCATCTGGATACCTGGCCAAGACGGTGGAGTGTAAAGGACAATATCACTAAAACTGGCTACTTTTGGGTAGGCCACAAGCCAAAGTGGGGAGCTGTATTGGGAATTAAATAAAGTTACTATAAAAGGGATAATAACAGCAGTAAGACAACACCTTATAAGGTAGTACTGTTAGCCTCATTTGAACCTTGAGCATCATCCCAAGGGCCACATCAGTAGAAGTGACCGGCCAGGAACCTTGTACATCAAAAAGCTTGAATGATGCCTGGGAACAGACTAGAGAGATTCAATACATTCCTGTAGGTTGGTTTGAGAAATACCTAGAATGGAAGATTTCTCTGTATTCAGCAACAATAGCTCTATTTATGTATGGGACAGAGCCAAGAAGATTCAGATTGAGTATCACGTAGAATTCTGTTTAGTCAAAGGCAGACACTCTTTCTGAGGTTATTTGAACAAACACAAAGTTATGAGCATACTTGAGTCCTCTTGTGGTCTGTGCAGTAGCTTATCCACAACAGCTGATCTGTAGAATTGGACTTACTAGGTATACCCCTGTCCTTCATGTACTAAACCCTGAAGAAGAGCACAAGCACAGAAACACTGACCAAATCTGTAACAGTAGTAGATTCGCCAACTTAAGGGCATTTAAATGGTTATTCCATGAACATATGGATGATAATGGAATAGTGTAGGTTAGATGGGCTTCTGATTGGTTTCACACGTCGGCACAACATCGCGGGCCGAAGGGCCTGTACTGCGCTGTAATGTTCTGTGTTCTTTAAATCATTTTCCCTCCTCCTAGCCCTAGCCAGCTCCCATTAGTTCCATTGGACATATACAAATTATAATTACATGTATATACAGTTAGAGTTTTAATTTAGGAAAGACATGAATTCATGACAGTTTACAATTTCTGACATACGACAAGTCTTTCTAGATATCCTATTGCATGTTTGTGGTGTATATATAAGTAATTATCACAAATTAGTTGGTATTGCAAGGGTCTATTTTAGAGTGTTATTCAAGATCATACATTCTTTGTTTATCAGGTATTTTAGTACCATTCTTGTTTATGTCTCAATAAGACCTAAAACAACTTATGTCATAAATAGGTCTGCTTTTATATCAAGGTGCTAGTCCAATATTTTATATATAGATATGTTGCTGAAAAATGAGTAAACATAGCTAATATTCAATTTAAGTCATGCCTCATTATCATCAGACAACAATAATAAATCTGTAACCTTATGCTAGTTATCTGACTCATTCGATTCACTATTTAGAATGTATTTTGCTGTGTTTTTGTAGTTGCTAAGCAACAGTCCAGCTCCTGAAATGTTGTAACAATGTATTCAGGCTGAGAGCTGGAAACTCTGCATTGGAGCTGGCCATGTTAGTCATTTTTCTTGTCATGATTTTTATGTGAATTTCATCATAGTGAGACAAAATTGGGATATGGAGTAATTTTCTCTTTTGGTTCTCAATGTTCTGAGAAGAAAATGTAAGAGGTTGCTTTCTCATGGTGATCAGCAGTAAAAGAAGCATCAAATCATGACAGAGTTGGCATCCAAGGTGAATTGTTGTTCCTGGCACTAGGTAATTTAAGAATCAGTATTCATTTGATACTTTCAGAGATACTAGGAGCTGCAGATGCTGGAGAACCTGAGATAACAAGGTGTAGAGCTGGATGAACACAGCAGGCCAAACAGCATCAGAGGAGCAGAAAGGCTGATGTTTCAGGCCTAGACACTTGTTCAGAAAATGAAGAAGGGTCTAGGCCTGAAATGTCGGCCTTACTGCTCCTCTGAAGCTGTATCGCCTGCTGTGTTCATCCAGCTCTACACCTTGTTATCTTCATTAGATACTTGTCAGTTGTGCCTAGGCTTTAAAAATGACACCTGTAATCTCAGGAGGTCCAGCCACTGGTGAGTACCATTTCGGGGGCAAGAGGAAAGTTAGAACAAGCAGACTGCCATAGGAGCATGGCTAATGAGTTGAATTTTGGAGAATAGCATGAGAAGACTCATTGGAGCTCGTGGGAAGCAACCCTCCATGAAAGTCACCAAAACTGACACTTGGCTGATTTCTGATAAAATTCACCTTCATATTCTTTTCATAACCAAAATATAGTGGATTCTCGGAAACTGAAATAACAAGAGGAAATTCTGGAAGTACTCAGTAGGTCAGGCAGATTCTAGTACAACATTATCGACCTGAAACAGTAATTCTATTATCTCTTCTCTAGACACTGCCCGAACAGTTGTGCATTTGAAATGTTTTCTGTTTCATTATCATATTTGTTCTCTGCTGCAGGGTGTCTTTTCCTTTTCTACTTCAAATACAGTCTTTGCAGTAATTCAGTATTGTCAACAGCTTGTTTTTATATTTCTGTTCCATGACACTTGTGCTGAGAGATGCTTTAGCATGTGCCATTTTGGATTGCATCATGTGGTCTTTGAATATTTCAGAGCCCAACGTGAAGGGCCAAGCCTCATTCTTACAGTAGCAAGTTGCAAACTGTACAGAAGAAATTAATTAGGATGGCACTAAAATTGGATTTTAAAAATATGTAGAGTGGTAGATTGTGGTACCAATGTGAACATGGTGAAATAGTTTCACTAACTTAAGATTCTGGGAGTTAGTGAGTTCCGATGTAAAAATTGAATGAAAGAACTGTAAATTTCACTGTTCTGCTCGGGCTTTTTATGTGGTATAAGGTGGATAACATTGATCCTATATCAGCCTGAACAGAGAAACCCAAACCAAATCTTTTACAGGTCTAGGCTTTCTAAGTATGCAAGTCAGGTGATATTTCCCTTCCTGAAATCCTGAAATGCCAGCTGGGGTGGCATGGCTCCAGAGGACGCTAGGGAAGAATTCACTAGGAAATAGGTTGGGCCCAGTTGTGTTGAAAATATCTTGCTGTAGTGATCTTCAAGCAAGTCCTGGATCCACCTCAAAACTCTTGCCAGTTCCCAACTGTTGGCATACGGACTCAAATCCTGAGGTAGCCTGGAAACTTTGTCTGACGTGCCTTTTGGAATGAGAATGGGTAGAAATCTCAGCACTTACCCAAACACAACTTCTCATAAAAGTGGAATCCTAACAATACTGTGGTTAACTCCAGTTTCTAGTCTTCTGATTGGAGATCAACTGCACCTACATAAAGCCTGATTGGAATTTCAGATCCATGTAATTTGACAGCATAGAAGAAAACGATACATTCTCCTAGATTTATCTGCTTAGTTCAATTCTCCTATTATTTCTTCACGCCCTTATAATTTTTTTACTTAACAAAGATTTACTCAATCCTCTTAAAATCTATTCTCGATTTTACGCCCAACTTGTGTCATCGGTGGAATGCTGTGTACCCTAAAATTATTTTCATATCAAAACAAAGTCTGCAAATTCCTCCATTCATTTTTTCTGGAAATTTTAAATTTGTGTCATTCTGCTTATTGGCTCTCAGAATTTTGACAATAGTCTTTCCATGTTTAGTTTGTAATAGCCCTTTGTTTTGAACATCTCTATAAATCTCTTTTTAGCCTTCCATCTTTGATTGGAGTCTGGTTTCTTCTTCTATTATGTAAAGGCTGTCAACAGGAAACTGTCTACATGTGCAGGAAGAGTTTCTGCCAAAACTACGATGAGTGGGAGTGGGACCTCCAAGGAAGAGGTTTCAGCCTCCTTGTTTGCTCTTGATATGTAGTATGCCTTGTGCAGATTATTATTATTATTCAAAGGAAGTAATTTCAACTTTTAGGCAGTTTAGTGGCTCAGTACAGTGATTCATTTATATAGACTCTAAAGAGTTTGGACATCTCTTGTCAAGCAAAGTTCCACTTTTGCACCCTTTGCCTGATTGGAGCACTGATCGGAAAAACAGACATAGAAGACTTGATTTGTGACACTCCCAATTTCCAAGTTTAATTTCCAGTTTTAAAACCAGTCAGTCTGAACCATGAGCAGTTAGGCACTGTTGCCTCCATCATTAACTGTCCTGTAATATGTGTCTATGAAATGAACTGGTGCAAAATCTACCTCCATGATGATGTGAAGATTTGCCTGTACAAATAAAATGCACCTAGTAATGTTAATTAGGAGTGAGGTAGTCTTCTGGACTTGCTTGTGTTTGCTTAAGCAGGTTGTAAAAGAATTTTTCTTTTTTTTGATCCTAATTGGTCCATGTTTTATTGTTTATTCCTTTCTTCAAGAGATCACATGGCTTGTGGACATAGTGCAGTGTATATTCTGAGATACACAAGATATTATTTGCCTTCAAAGGTTCAGGTGGCTGAGGATAGAGCAATATTGATGGCAATTTAAAAGGACTGTTAGTAACTCTTAACTAATGTCTAGCTAATGTCTTAACTAATGTCTGGTAGGTGTGTCTCTCCTGGAACCTAGACGTAATTTTGTTTCTTGTTGTTTGTCAAGGTACCAGGCTGACAAGTTTGACTTGTACTCAAAATGGCCATTAACTGAGCAGTAACTCTGCCTGTACATTCATCTTTCCAAAAGAGGATGAGTAACATTTGTACTTACATTTTATTTAATAAAAAAGCTGCCAGTGAACTGCATTCAATAAATACCCAGCAGTTGTATTTGGGAACGGGAAGGGAAGCAGTATCAGAGTGCCTTGAATAGGCTTGTTACTGGCTAGAGTTCATTAGGGTTATAGTTGGTTTCCTGTCTGGATGGTAAAGCAGATTGGCAGATACCCTAAGCTTTGAGTTTGCTAATTATGACGGAATCCGATTGTACTGCTGCTGCTGTTGCTACTGATGGTCAATAGTGTTTCATAGACACCCAGTTTTGAGTTACTGAATCAATCCTGAATCTCTCCCATTTAACATAGTGACAGTGCAATACAAAACAAATGGTGTTCTGTTTGCAAAGACAGTGCTTTACCTCCTTAACAATTACACGGTGTTCACTCCTGCTGCCATTGCCATGGATTGATGCATCTGTGACAGACATGTTCATGAGAACAATATATCCTCTGTGCATTTTTTTCTAAAATGTTTGTTCATGGCATTTGGGTGTCACTGTCTAAGCCAGCATTTGTTAAACATCTGAATTGCTGTATAGAAGTTGGTACTGAGCTGCCTTTTTGAACTACTGCAGTCCTTGGGGCATAGGGACACCTGTAATGCTGTTATGAAGAGAGTCCCCGGATTTTCACCAGTGACTGTGAAGGATTGCAATGTAGTTTCAAGTCAGGAGTGTGTGACTTGGAGTGGAACTTGCAGGTGATGGCATTGACATGCATCTGCTGCTTTTGTCCTTCTAGATGGTAGAAGTTGTGGTTTGGAAAGTGTTGGCATCTTTTTGTTTTTTTGCAATGTATCTTTTAGATGGGACACTGTTGCTACTGCGATTTGTTGGTGAATGGAGTGAATGTTGAAGGTGGTAGATGGCATTAAAATCAGGTGGGCTTCTTTGTTCTGAATAGTGTTGAACTTCTAGAGTGTTGTTGGAGCTACGCCACTCAGGTAAGTGGGTCGTAATCAATCACATTCTTGATCTATCTCAGTGCTCTCATTTGGCTGGACAGCTGGTTTGTAATAGACTGCAGAGTAATGTCAACAGTGTGGGTTCAATTCCCGCACCAGCTGAGGTTACAATGAAGGGCTGCCCTTCTCAGCTCTCACAACATCAGAGATGTGGTGACCCTCAGGTTAAAACACCGTTGGTTGTCTTACTGTGTAATGAGAGAGCAACCCTATGGTCTGGCAGAACAAAGGCAACTTTACCTTTTAATTTCTACAAAATTACGAGAAGTAGATTTAATAAGTTTTTTTTAAAAGCAAGATAATGTGGATGCCTGGAATCTGAAATAAAAAAGAGGAAGTTGTGGTAATATTCCCAATCATGGATGATGTAATAAGTACTAGTCCATCAGCTGAGAGAGATAAGTAGTCATCAACTGGACATTTTTTTTGCCTTGTTCAATCTAAAACAATGAGGAATCTAAGGTACCTGAGACAATGTGACCTCATATCCTCACCACCACCCACCATCACTGCTCTCCACTACCCTCAACTGTGAATCACTGTACCACAACCTTTAGTAAGTCCATTAGTAAGAAAAATCTGTATTTACATTGTCCCTTTTAGTGTAATAAACTGCCACCAGGGCACTTAAAGTGACCATTATCAAACAAAATCTGACACCAAGCCTCCAAATTAGATTTTCATACAGATGACTTAATTGGCTTTAAGAACTGAATTAAGGGAGGTGAGAGTGAGAGAAAGGGAATGAATTCCAGAACTTAGGGTCTAAACAGCTGAAAGCACAACAGGTTGTTATGGAGAAATCAAAACCAGGGATACGTAAGAGATTAGAATAAGAAAAACAGATCTTGCAGCGGAAAGAGATTATTGAGATAGGGAAGGGCAAGGCTTTCTATAAACAGGACTAAAAATTGTAAAATTGATTGATATAGGGTTGTATTGAGCACAAATCCAAGAAGCCTTTCTGACAGACTACAATCATTGACATATCACTTGGAGTTACAGAAGGACCAGGGAAAAAAAAGGCCATTTAGCTCATCATGATTATGCTGATTCTTTCCAAGATCGATCCAATTTAGTCTCATTCCCATGCTCTGTCTCTGTTGTTTACAACCATTTCCTATCCAACCATTTACATAACTTCATTGAATTCCAGATCATAACCTGCTACACATAGATAAATATATTTAAAAACCGAATACCATATTTCATGTGTACACTGACAGCATTGAGTTCTACCTCATATTCTTTCATGAAGGCACAGCATGTATGTACGAAACAGGAGTGGATGACTGTGAGATGTTGTAGGCCTCCAGAACTAGCAGTGAGGGCATAGGAAGAGAAGTAGTTCTGTGAGGTTCTGTGGCTATGTCAGAGTAAATAAGAAATAAGAACAAGTTGTCCCATTCACTTGAACAGTGGAAGAAAAGTGTTGGATAAGGATGGTCCATCATGTCAAAGTTTGGGTAGGGCCATGTTTATTGAACCAGTATTTCCGTGGTGTTAAACAGCTTTTTAAAACTCAAGTGCCGAATAAAACAAATTTTCATTCGATGAATCACCGCAACTGTTGAAACTATTGTTTCTACCTCACGTTCATTCTCTAGCCAATCATTCCACATGAAACTGAACCTGATTCTGGAAACTCTTAGCATTCTTATTTGACGAAGAGCTGAACTTTGTCCTTCATGTCCCCCAATCTAAAAAAACTGCCCATCTGCTTCTCAGTTATGTCTCCTATTTCAGACGATCTGCTGCAAAAACTTGTATTAGGCATATTGTACCTCCAGACGTGGATATTTCAATACTTCCCTTGGCCGCCCTCCTGTCCCCTCCTACTCCATTAATATCAGCTCAACCAAACTTCTGACAATATTCTGACTTGCATGAAGCATTCCTCACAGATCAACGCTTTGAGGAGGAAATGGACAGAGTCCCTCATGCTTGTAAAGTTTGGTTTAGCCATCAGCATTAGGAAGTCAAATATCATGGTCCATAAGAATTGAGTACTGGAATAGGTCACTTCCTTTGATCAAAAATGTATCTAATTCAGCCTTGAATATATTCTATGACCCAACCTCCAAAGCCTTCTAGGGACAGAATTACAGAGAATAATGACCATCCAAGAGAAAAGAATTCTCCTCATCTCAGTTTTAAATGAGAGACCCTGTTCCTTAGCTCTGGACACTGGCAAGTGGAAGTATCCCCTGAGCATTTTTCCTGTCTAGTCCCCTCAGGATCTTGTATATCTGTAAAACAATTTTCTAATCTTCAGTGGATATAGGTCCAGTCGTGTTCATGATTTCCTTATATGATAGTTCCTCATCTCAGAAATCTATGAATAGCTTCCATTGAAATCATGCCCTTTCATATGAGAGGAGGCCAAACTGAATACCATACTCCAGATGCAGCCTAATTAAGACCTTTTACAATTGCAGCAAGGCTTTGCTACTTACTTTCAATTTCTCTTGCAATAAAGACTGACATTCTGTTTGCATGCCTAATTAATTTACCTGCACCTGCATCCTAATCTTTTGTGATTCATGCAGCAGGACACTCGCATCCTTCTGAGTACAGAGCTCTGCAGCCTCATTCATTCAAATCAGATATTGCTCTTCCTTTTTTTTAAGATACTTTTTTAAAATTTGTTCAGGAGATGTGGGTTTTGCAAGCTGGGTCTGCATAAATAGTCCATCTCTAGTTATTCATCTACTTGTAGAATCTGTTACAGTTTTTATATTTCTATCTAGCTTTCTTTTATACTCTAGCTGCTCCTTTCTTATTATGTTCTTAGCCATTCTTTACTAGTTTCTACAATCTGAACAACTTTCTTTGTCCCAAAATTGAGAGCTATGTCTTCAGCAATCCCAGTCCCTAAACTCTAGAATTCCCTTCCCAAACCCTCTGGCCATTTACTGCTGTAACTTCTGTTCAAAGCGCTACATATGCAGTAACTATTTGACCAAGGTTTTTGTCACCTAATTTAAAACTTGCAACTCTGACTCAGTGGAAATCTTCATCTAATTAAATTTGTGTGAAGTGCTGGGATGCTTAATTATGTTAAAAACACAATCTAAATCTAAGTTATTGCTGAAATTGTTGCTCATCACAAAGTTGTCAGCAAACAAGCAGCAATTGGGCAATGCAAAGGTAGTGCAGACTTTTTGAGAGTTTGTGGAGAAGTAATGTGCCTTCCACATATATTTTAAACCTGATGTCATGTCTTGAAATAATGTCACTAATAGGCAAAAAATTGGTGAGGAGAGGATGGATCCTGAGACCTTGTGGATCCCTGAAGTAACATGATGTGGGCAGAAATGACAAACAGTTGCTAAAGATGCAGTTGCTCTGACTGGATAAGTGAGGACATGCTCTGACTGGATAAGTGAGGACATGCTCTGCTTGGATAAGTGAGGACATGCTCATCTGTTATGTTTGAAAGCAAGGTTAAAACGAACAAGAAAGAATCATGTGATAGGCATTATTACAAAAAAAGTTTAATTTTGTTAGGGATATCTCAAAGTCACAGAAGGGCTATTTCAAATGGGTTGGAGAACATTGAACTATTGATGATTACAGGAATAACAAATGCGATAGTTCCAGTTAATTACTATTCATACAATAAGTAACAGAAAGTATTATAGGTGCCAGTACTTATAAAAGGAAAAAAAACCTATTTCAGCATATTTTTGTTATTAGTGTTAGAATTAAATCTGCTATAATTGATCTAATTTTCTCATCTTACTTGTAGAGAGTAGTCTGCACTGAAGCACAGATCTGGGAACAGTCTCATATCTAACAAACTTGCCCCTGAAATTTCACATGGTTTCCTTGATAACTTTGGCAGAGAATTCAGAGAACATTGCAATAGGAACATTCAGCCTTTTGGGTTTATTCAACTGTACATTTAGATAACTGTAATCTATTAAAAAGTATGCAGTTCTGGTGAATTTGCACTGTTACTGCTAGGAAAACTGCATAAATGTCTGAAAATAGTTGTTACATGATTCCCTTCATGCCAATCTCCCACTTAAATTCTGTGCTAGGTGTTTAGGAAAACCTGTACTGAGTTTCTAGAGCCTTGTTTCTAAGATGAATGAAGAACAGAAATTCAGTTGGTGATGCTGAAGGGTTAATAGAAATAAAATCATATAGGCCAAGGTGGACATTCAGGGGCCATTGCCAGGTTAGACTCTTTAAATATAGCATCATCACCGCGCATAGCTCAGGGGATTATGACGAGAAAAAAAGTGGGAGAACAAGTCAAATTTTTTTTTTGACACAGAAATTGGAAATCTGCCAGTGTATTTCTCTGACCTTCTTACCTTACACAACAAAATATAAACATCAGAACTGAAATGCCTCAATTCTCCAACATCTATTTAGTATGAATAGAGACGAACTTGTGTTGCAATTTTCTGGACTTTATTCGTTGACATGTAGGTGGGAACCGGATCTGTTATATATTCACATTCACCTGCATCAAGAAGGACAAACTGTGGTCAGATTTTTTTTTCCTGACAAGTGATTAATAACCATGACTTGACTGTAGAAGTCTCTAGTTTGAAGTTTTCAGGAATGCCAAATACAGTCTGTAGAATAACTCTTCAGTTTGATGCAACATTGGAAGCATGCAAGATGGATCAAATCTTCCTTTTCAGTAACTTGAGACAGTTTACCTCTTCAGATCTGGATTTTTTTTTCTGGACTGCTTGTGGAAGAGCTAAAGCCAAGTTTTGGATCTTCCATGTTATCTGGCACAAGACTTGCATCTTCACCTTCCTCTGATGTCAACTGATCAAGGATATCATATGCCAGTTTATATATCTCCTCATTTTCATGCAGCTGTAGTTGTTCAATTATTTGCAAACCTCCACATTCTTCAATTGAGTTTGCTACCAGTTCTGTCTTATCATTTGCTGTATTCAGGATATTACTTAATCCATCCAGCACCACAATAATTATCTGAGGGTCCAGCAGTGTTAGCAGCTTGCAGAAAGGAGCTACTGCATTCTGTTCAATCAAGTAGTCGACCTGATCTTTCCGACCACAATTAGCTAAGTTGGCTATAACCCAGGCAGTTTCTTTCTGAGTAGCATAATCCCCATTTTCCATGAGATTTACAATCAGAGGAACAAGGTTAGCATTAATCACTGCCTGTTCCTGCTGCTGGTTTCCAGCAGTGACATTGGAGAGAAACCATACAGCATCCTTGTTGATTTTCATATTTGGATGAGTTAGTAATGCTGGGAAATGAGAAAGAGCTCCACAGTTCAAAACTACCTGTGCTTGTTCATCAGTACCAGTTACAATATTTCCTACAGCTCGTAATGATGCAGTCTGAATATTGACCTCCGGATGGCTAAAAAGAGGTACCAAACTAGGAACTATTCCTGAATCTATAACCATCTGGATTTGCTCATCTTCAGCATCTGTTATGTAGGACAGGGCCAAAACAGTGTCTATTAAGATATGAATATCATTATGATGAACGAGAACACACAGAGCTGGAAGAATCTCTTGAACAGTTGCCTTTGGCAGGGGAGGGTCTTTCTGACGGCAGAGATTAACAATGACCCATGTGACAGTGCGAAGGAAAGTAACAGGGACTGGAACACTGACAAAAGAAAGCAGGGGCTTTATAATTCCTAGACTAATGACGTAATCTCTACATTTAGATCCATCCGCTATGATGTTGCCTAAAGCCAGAAATGCTTGTTCACACACATCCTGGTGAGGACAACAAAGCAGCCTTAACAAGAGTGGAACTGCATTTGATTTAATCATAGCCTCTGTGTGCTCTGAAGGACCATAAGCAATGTTTGCTAAAGCCCAAACTGCTTCTAACTGCAATTGATGATTATGATCCTGTTCTAGACATCGCATAAGAATTGGAAAAATGCCAGACTTGATTAAATCCTCTATTGGAGGAGCATTATCACTGGACACTAACTCTCTCACAGCTTGCACGCCTCCTAGCTGGACTTCCTGGTTTTCATTAGCTGCATTTTTTACTATTTCTTCTAATGATACATTTTGCACTCTGATATCACCATCAGGATCAGTTTCTTCATTTCCTACAAGGACATTCCTTCGTTTTAAGTAGTGTTCATCCCTTTTGATTTTTCTTAGTTCAACAACGATCTCATTTTGTTGTCGTCTCACAGTCTCCAGATCCCGCCCTTTTTTCTTAAAACTCTTTAGCCTTTGATTATCCAACTTATTGGTATCAGCCATATCCATTTGCTTCTTGGAAAAAAGGACTTGTGTTTAAAAGGAAAGTCAAAGATTCAGTGATTGCAGTTCTCTTATCCAATGTTTCCTCACCTTTAAACTCAGAAATGGACTACTCATTATAATTTCTAAATGGAGTAGATCTGAATTACAAATTCTCTAGGACCATATTGCTATGAAGATTGCAAAAACAACAGTGCCTGTTGACACATCGAACTCCCTTTTATTACCTGTGACTAAGTCCAGTGTGTCATCATACCAGTATTGTGACAGGATCCAAATCAAACCTCCTAGCCAATCAAATCTCAATATTCAGATGAGGCTTCAGTAAACAAATTTAGTTAATACTCTAGGACTAATACTTATTTCAACACATGTGAATGTAAAAGCTAACCACCCATCTAGTTGACACCTTGTTTACATAAAAACCCAGATTAGCAATTGACTCAGAACAATCCAGTTTGAAATCCAGAGCCCACCACATCAGGTGCTATTGAAGGCAGAACAGGGCAAGGGTTACTGCCTGTTTCTCTCATGTCTACTTCAGTTCCTTGTTTTTCCCAAGAATGCTAGATGCAGGTGGTTTAGCTGTAATGTGCTGTGGAGATTCTGTGGACATTGATATGACTCCAGGTTGGTATGCAGCTTCTCTGGTGTCAGAGTCAAGGATATCACAGAGTGGCTGTAGAACTTTCATCTCAGAGAAGGAGGGTGATCAAAGGTTGTGGTCCACTTTGATACAAATAGCATAGCTAGGAAAGGGAATGTGGCCTGGCAGTCAGAATTTAGGGAGCTAGTTAGAATGTTTGCAAGCAGGATATCCAAAGTAATAATCTGTAGATTATTCATAGTGCCACATGCAAATGAAAATGGAAATAGGAGGAAAAAGACAGATAGATGAATGTGTGCCTGGAAGGTTGCTGCAGTAGGGAAGTCTTTAGCTTCCTGGGACGTTTAGACTGGCTGTGGAGAGAATGGTACAAGTATGAGACAGATTGGTTGTAGTAAAGAGTTACTTTGCCAGCACTGTTGAGCATTTAAAATAAGTTATCAAGGGTGTGCGATCCATGAGAAAATACCAGAGAGAAACACAAGCACACAAAATACTGGAAGAGACAGTGCTAGAACAGAGTACGGTAAGTTACTAGGTGAAGTTGGAAAAAAGGAGAAGTGAAAACATTATAAATCGTGGTTACAGTTCATGAACATAGTAAATACATTTGGTGAATTACAGATGTGATTTCACATTGGAATTATCATGATGTGGTATAAGTGGTCTGGTTTAAGGAAGACCTGGACTCAGTATTAAATATTCCTGGAGTAAAGATGCTCAGGAAAGATGGGAAAGGATGAGGAGAACAAAGAACAATACAGCACAGGAACAGGCCCTTTAGCCCTCCAAGCTTGTGCCAAAACATATAAAACTGTCTTCAGTTACAGGATCCGTATCGCTCTATTCCTTTCCTAATCATTTATTCATCCATTTGCTTCTTGAATGCTGCTATTATGTCTGCATCCACCACCTCCTCTTGCAGCAGGCACCAGGCACTCACCATCCTTTGTGTGAAAAATGTGCCTTGCACATCTCTTTAAAACTTCCCCCACTCGCACCTTAAACTCGTCTTTAGTAGTAATTGACCCCTCCACCCTGGGAAAAAGCCTCATACTTTCCACTCTATTCATGCCATTCATAATCTTATAAACTTCTATCAGGTCGCCCCTCAACCTCTTGCGTTCTAGTGAAACCAAACCCAGTCTAACCTCTGATGAAGGGTCTAGGCCTGAAACATCAGTTTTTGTGCTCCTGAGATGCTGCTTAGCCTGCTGTGTTCATCCAGCTTCACACTTTGTTATCCCAGTCTAACCAACATTTCTAGAAAGCTAAAATCCCTCTTCCAGGCAGCGTCCTGGTAAACCTTTTCTGTACCCACTGCAAAGCATCCACATTCCTCTGGTAATGTAGTGACCAGAACTGGATGCAATTTTCTAATTGTGGCCTAACTAAAGTTCCATTGAGCTGCAGAATAACTTTTCTACGCTTACACTTAATGCCACTTCCAATCAAGGCAAGAGTGTCGTTGGCCTTTTTTTTACTACTTTATCTAACTCCTTCAGTGATTTGTGGCACTACACACCTAGATCTCTCTGCATATCAATTCTCCTAAGCATTCTGCCATTCACTGTATAATTTCCAAATGAGCTTGACCTTCCAAAATGCATCACCTCACATTTGTTCAGAAGGATAAATGGATAAATCGTTGAGGTGGTGCACAAGGCAGGTAGGGCATATCTGCACATGGAAGCATTTCTTTGCAATTCCTTGAACCTGTCTTTGTCAAGGAAACAGATAGTACTCAGATGACAAAGTATGAAGCTGGATGAACACAGGAGGCCAAGCAGTATTTTAGAAGCGCAAAAGCTAATACTCCGACCATGGTGACAACGGAGCAAATTCAGTCATGAGAAGGTGCAAAATTTATGAGGAAGAGGAATTGATAAGCTTGTCAGTACTTCTGTAAAATGTACAGGAGAAGAGAGACATGGGTACATATGTGATGCACACATCTTGATCCAGCTGCCATAACTCGTCTAGAATGACCTCTGTTTTGGTCCGTTTATCTAATAAGAGATATCCAGCATTGGAAGTAGTTCACCAGGTTGATCATGGATATGAAGGGATTTTCTTATGAGGTGGTAATGAGTAGTTGGACTTGCATTTGTTGGAGATTAGGAGAATTAGATGGGACATTCTGAAACATTAACGATGCCTAGCAGGCTTGATGGGATCAATGCAGTGAGGTTGCTACCCCTTGTGGGAGAGTCAATAATTTCAGATTAAGGGTTTGCCTATTTTAGACAGAGATAAGGAGGAATTTCTTCTGTCAGAGGTTGATGAATTGTTTACCACTTAAGACTGTCAAAACAGTATAATTAAATATATTCAAGATTAAGACGGATCGAGAATGATTCCAGGAATAAAAGATTTGTCATGTGACGAGTGGTTGAGATCTCTGGATTTGTACTTAATGGAATTTAGAAGGATGAGGGGGGGATCTCATTGAAATTTACAGAAAGAATATTGAGACACTTGGATATAGTGCATGTGGAGAAGAAGTTTCCACTTGGAAGAGACTACGACCCAAGGGCACAGCCACAGAGTGAAGGGATGACATTTTAGAACTGAGATGAAGAGGAATTCTTTCAGAAAGAGGGTGGTTAAATTGTGGAATTCATTGCCCCCACAGCCTTCTGTGGCAATGTCATTGAGTGTGTTTAAGACGGAGATAGATTCTTGCTTAGTAAAGGGATCAAGGATTATGGGGAGAAGGGAGAATGCAGGATAAACAGCGTTGAGAAACATAGTTGAATGGCAGAACAGACTTGATGGGCTGAATAACCTAATTCTGCTCCTATATCTATGGTCTAATCAATAAGGGAATCACATTTCAAGGAGTTAAAGCTAAAAAGTGGAGTTGGTTATTAGATCAGCCATGATTTCATTGAATGGCAGAATGACATTAATGAGCAGAACAGCCTGCTTCTCCTATGTCTTATGGTCTCATTCTTTCTCTCAATTTGTCTTGTAACCACCTTGTCACATGCCTTACCTGTCTGTACATGCATCCGTCTGAACCCCTCAGCTCTACCCTGTTTCCAATGCCCACTGTATGTCTGCAGCTTGTCATTCCCCACTGGGGAGTGTCACATACAGACAAACAATTGGACAAGTGCAAACAGGAGCTTTTATTTACAGAAAGCAAAAAAGAACACAAACCAAATCAATAGTAGTTGAAGTTCACTCCACAATGTAAACCAGATTTTGGCACCATGATAAAACAATATTTTACAGTCCATAATTGTCTACAGCACTCAGCTCTCATCTTTTTGGAACCAGTGTAAATTACATTATTTCTGCTTTAGTCCCCAGTGCAGCTGAAACCCTTCATTGACTGTCCTGCTACTCGGATGCTATCTGACCTGCTGTGTTTGTCCAGCTCCAAGTTTATCAACTCTGGCTCCAGTATCTGCAGTATTATCTGCTAGTCACTGGAAACCAATACTGTGAAGTCTCCTCCAAGGATGCCCACCTTGAAGATGTTTTCCTCCTCCCACCGAAGACAGCTCAGTAAATCTCTCTCCCACTGCCTGCCCCCACCCCACCCCAACCCCCAGTTATCTCTTCTGCCCTTAAGCTGTTCAGCCACATTCTGAAGCAATCTTGCAACTACAGCCACATCTTCTTCCTTAGTAGCTGTCTACACAACTAGCTCATCCCCCATAGACTCCAAATAACTGTCAGACCTTCATAATTTGGACCCAAACTTGACAATTGTTCTATGTAGTGCCTCCAGAAATGGTTCTCCCTGCAGATTCTCAGCTTCATATTCTCTACCTGCATCAACATCTTCTCTCCTAGCAGTCAGCCTTGCCCCAGCTCAAGGCCTCCCTCTCCCAGACCTGCAGAGGACTTCCACTGTTCTCTTTCCTCAAAATGATCCACACCCTCAACAAGTGCTTTTCTCCGCTCTACCAGACATCAAAAACTGTAAGTAGACCAAACTCTGTCATACTTACCTTTAGCCACAGACCTCCTCAACCATTCTAAATCCTAACCCCACCTTCGACCTTCTCTGGGATCAACCTGACATCATTGACCATGCGGTTGCTCTCATCACTCCTAATGACCATGTGGATGAAGGGCTTCAGCCTGAAATGTTCACTTTCCTGCTCCTCTGATGCTGGCTGACCTGCTACGTTTGTCCAGCTCCACTTTTATTGAAAAAAGGGATACATTTTAGCAACAAAGAACCAGATACTGAAGCCTAAAACAGTAGAGCAAACATTAATAGGATATTTAACGATTAACAAAGCCATCCAAACCATCAATAGCCATCAAGCATGATCTCTTGATTGACAAAAGCTATAGGAAGATCCTGAAGCTGGGTGAAAAGATACAAAAATAGGACTTGCCTGTAGATCATTTAGGATACCTTCTAAGGTGACTGTCATGTCAAACGCCAGAGATCAGCTGATTGCCCAGAGAGAGTGAGAGGGAGGAAGAGAGTAGTTTCTCAGTCCCACAGGCAGAAAGGGAGAGAGCAATTGTGTAAATCCACAGTTTGGAAGTTTGGAAATGTACACAGGAGGTTTCACAATCTTGGGGCTGAATAGGATTAGAGATAGAGATTACAAGGAAATTTCTGAAGAAGGGTCTAGGCCCAAAACATCAGCCTTCCTGCTCCTCTAATGCTGCTTGGCCTGCTGTGTTCATCCAGCTTTACACCTTGTTATCTCAGATTCTCCAGCATCTGCAGTTCCTACTATCTCTGAAATAGGATTAGAGATAGTGTTTTTTAGCATTAAAAGCTATTCTAACTAATTTCCTTATAAAATTGAGACTGTTTGTATTGGTACTAGCTTATATTGCTAGTGATTTGAATGTTTTCGTGGGATACCTGGGCAAATTCATTCATAACATTCTGGTTGGAGTTGTCTAACTTGTTCAAGTGGGGACTGGACAGTATTTGGTGTTCCTCGGTGGACTTTGATATGAAATGATCATCAGATCCTCAAAGTTGATCCCATCAGCCTGCTATCCTCAGAATTCAGCCTGACCTGTGCTTAAGAGGGTAAACTCAGCATGCGAAAACCAGGTTTTAAGTGAGTAAATGAGAATACAGGCAGCTGAAATTGGCCTATAACCCAGGCCTGTAGCCAGAGTGAGCAAAGCACAAGCTTGAAAAGTGACGCAGGGTATAGAGGGACTGTGAGGAAGTCAGTGTAGAGGGTTGGGTTTTTACCTCTTGTGTGGGATCCCTTGTGATGTTGGCAGCTGTTGACACCCCTATGTACTCCACTACCCCTACTGAAATGAATGCCAGGTCATAGAGTCATATACCACTGAAACAGACGATTTCAGTCCAACTAGTCCATGCTGACCATAATCTCAAACTAAACTAGTCTGATCTACCTTAGCTCATATTCCTCCAAATATTTCATATTCATCCACCTATCCAAATGTCTTTTCAATATTGTAACTGTACCCGTATCTACTACTTCCTGTGAAAGTTCAATCTGCAAACACTGTCTAAAAAAGGTTGTCCCCCATGTCTTTTTTAAATCTTTCTCCTGTCACCTTAAAAATATGCCCTCTAGTCTTGAAGTCCCCCACCTTAGGGAAAAGACTTCTGCCCATTCACCTTATCTACATCCTTTGTGACTTGGTAAACCTCTTAGTGTTTAAACAATACCTGGAACAAGCGGCAGATGTTGGGTCAAGAACCTACTGATAGATATAATGCACAGGTGCAGGAAACTCCAAGGTCAGGCTACAACAAAGAGTTAAAGATCTTTCTCTGGGTAGTTGTAGAAGGTGGTCGTTGTGCTCCAGTTCTAAAGATCATAGAGAGGGTGCAAGAAGAATTTAGCTGGAGACTTACCCCAACTGCAGCCACTTCTCATGCCTTAATAATATAGAATCATAGAATCCATACAGTTTGAAGTACGCCATTTGGCCCATCAAGTGCACACCGACCCTCTGAAGACCATCTCATTCAGATCCACCCCCCTACTCTATTCTTGTGACCCTGATTTTCCCCTGACTAAACCATCTAGCCTGCATGTCCTGGCCACTCTGGAGCAATTTAGTAAGGCCAATCCACCTAATATGCACACCTTTGGACATGGAAGAGAAATCCAGAAAAGTACTCGGCAGTAATACGCTTCCTAGCAAAACGGAACAAGTGCCCCTGACCCAACATGGGAGGACACTCTCAAACAATATATTTTTTTCAAAAATGGCCCATATGAACAGAATTCTGTACTGATGCATATGAACTGTGGGCTATGGAATCCAAGACCCAAGACATATGATGGGAAACACATAAATTAGGGAAGGGGGCCACTTAGGTAACCACAGCAATAGCACACAGATTCTCACGGCTGATTAACCAAGATTAGACTGCTGTGGAAGCAGTGAGAAATCATTACTGATGGACTGGAAAAGTTAAAACTTGTAGGTAAAGAGCGGCCACCAAATCCTGAATCAATGCAAAACATAGCCATTACAACCCACCAGTTGGTGAGGTGACTTTTGAATTGGGGTTCTAATATATAAATTCATCCATGGATTTGGTTCCCCTCGAATCTAGCTATGGTGCTAATTATACTCACCTTAATATACCTCAATATACTGGCAGTTAAGATTACAGGCTGGAAGACAGATATCCCTACAGATGGGCATGCTCACTATGAATAATGCCTGCACATGTGCAAAGGGTTAGAAGATAGATGGAACTGTCAGAGTTATCATTATTCTTACTTCTGTTTGTTCTGGTTATTGAATGTTGTCTAGGCATCATGACCTTGTATGGATTATCACAACAGGAATTTTCTTTACTGAATTTTGTATGGACCTAAACCTCATGACTCTGGAAGGGTTATTATAGCAAGATTTTCTGTTTGTTCTATAAATAGTTATACCACTTACCAGACGTATGATTATGGGCCTGACCAATGTACACAATGGCTTTCACATTAACACATAGCCTCCACTGGGAAAACCAAAACCAACTTCTACAATTAAGTTTGAACTTCTTTTGCATAAGCTTCTTCCTGTTAAAAATGAGGGAAATATTACAGATTCCTGACTGCTAAAATAGTTTACCAGTGGTAGTCGTGGAAGCGGAGTCATTAGTGACATTTAAGCGACTGCTGGACATGCACATGGACAGCAGTGAATTGAGGGGAATGTAGGTTGGGTTATTTTATTTTTGGATTAGGATTATTCCACGGCACAACATCGTGGGCCGACGGGCCTGTACTGTGCTGTATTTTTCTATGTTCTATGTTCTATGTCCTAAACAGCAAGTGATGCTAGGTACATAGGCCAAGTAAAATTCTGAACTCTCAGAAGCCGGAAACAAATAGCAACTGGGTGCTAAAGACGTTAGCACAGTGTCATATTCCCCAAGAGATTCTTTCCTGTCAACAGTCATCCTGGATAGACCTAGCTCATCAACTAAACAAGGAGGAATGATTATTAATAATCGAGAACCAGACACTGAAGCCTAAAACAATGGAACAAACATAAATAGGATATTTAGCGATTAACAAAACCATTCAAATGTCCTGCCAAAGGGTTTCAGCCCGAAATGTTGACTTTACTGTTCCTCAATGCTGTCTGACCTGTTGTGCTTTTCCGGCCTCACACCTATAGCCTCTGGCTTCCACCATCTGTAGCCCTCATTGCCTCCATTCAAACCATTGATAACCATTAAGCAGGATCTCTTGAAGGCTAAAGCTGCAGGAAGATCCAGAAGCTTGGGGGAAAAAATATAAAAACAGGACTTACCTATAGATCTGAGGAGACTGGTGTGGCAAATGGTAGAGACCAGCTGACCATCGAGGGAGAGAGAAAGAGAAAGGGCAGCTTTGCAAACCCAGAGACAGAGAGGGAAAGAACAACAACCAATAACAGACTCAGGAATTTTTGTAAGCTTAGGGTCAAGTAGGATTAGAGATGGCGTTTAGATTTAAAGTCTTTTTTTTTCAACTTGTTTCCTCATAAAGTTGAGACTCTTTGCACTAGTACTGGCTTGTGTTCATAGTAATTTGACCACTCTGGTATTGTGGGCAAATTTGATCATAACATTCTGGTTGGATTTGTGTAACTTGTTTAGAGGGACTAGACAACACTGTTGACACATTGATCTTGTAGCTGCCCTTCAGTGCTAGATGCTGATGCACCTTACAATGTAACTCTATGCTTCATGAATAGCCTGCCAGTGTATTGGAGAGGTACCGTGACAGTCAGGAGAGGGAGCCAGTGGATACTAATGCCTGTGGACGAAGGGCGCATGTGGCTGATGCTTGTGAATCATTCCGAGACACATTTTGATCATGCTCAAGTTGAAGTTTGTTCAAAGCATTCAGCGAGCTGAATCTGTCAGGATTTGTAGAAACATGGCCATTGGGAACATCCTTCCTGCATTTACCTTGGCTCATCCCATCACTGATCCAGGTCTCTCGTATGTCATTCCTGCGATCCCAGGAATCAGTCTGCTAAAACTTGATTGCACTCCATTCAGAGCGTCCTTTTTCAGATAATGAAACCAAAACTGCACACAGTACTTCACATATGGTCTCACCAATTGCAGCAAGACCCCACTGCTCCTGCCTCCCCTCCTATCATCTGCTGCCCCAGCATTGTTATATTCAATGACTGGTGTATAACGATCTCCAGGTCTCATTGCACCTTCCCCTTTCCCAATCGTTGTGTGTCAAGTTTTCTTGACATTCACATTGTTTGGTGAGTTTTGTCAACTAGAAAGCTAAATATCAAGGTATGCTATCCACAAGGCATTTAATAAGCAATAATGGTCCTTAATTAGCAACTCATCACTGCCTAGCAAGAACCTCACAACATCACTTGTGAAAAGCTTAGAAAATGGGATAAATTTCTCTTGCCTTCAAGAGAGGCCTCACCAGATATCTTGTCCAATTCTGCCACACACCTCACCATCATCCATGGCCACTCAGACAACTATAAGCTTCCACCAAGCACATTTTTTTCAAAAGTGATGTGATTGCACAAACCTTAAGCCCAGCTTCCTCAGTGGCCTGTGGATTTTGCAGCAAGCTTGTTTTTTGGTGTTTGCAAGCAGCTGTAATGTGAGTGAAAGTCTCATTTGAAAATTGTGGTCACATATCCAGATGTACCCATTCAAAAAAAAAGTTAAAGGATCATGGTCTGTACAAATAATAATCTTTGCAGAGTTGTTGGATATGTAGAGTCTAGAATATTGTTGGAGAGGTGTCAAACTATATGTCTGTCTTCCCATTGTTGAATATTTCTGTTGGCATGAATTCAGTTTTAGTTAGAATGGTAACTGGTCATTTGATATTTCATTTTCCTGTAATAACACAGTGTCATATGATGATGTTAACATCAACAGCCAGTTAAAACAGTTTAGCATAATCCTGTGCTACTAAAACCTCTGAAATTCCTATGTCTATTCAAATTTCTTATCTTTCTTTAACAAACTTGACAAATGACCACTACCATGCTGAAAGTTGGAACAAATATCTGATAGTGCCCACTTAGGCTACTTACTGTGAAATTTCTTATTTCATCTCAGAAATTGAAAAATATGAAGTTAACTTATTTTTGCTTCTCTAGGTACTTCTTGGCCTCGTTCTGTGGTGTAGCCCAAATAAATTGCTTTTCCTTTGGAAAATTAACTTTTGCCCAACTTTAAGACTAAATTTGCTAGTTGCAGCCAATTAAGCAATTCATTCAACTGTTGTAAAATGTCACTCCCATGTTTGTCTAATTACAACTGAATCATCAATATTTACAACATGCTTGCATAATCCTTCAATGATCTTGGTGATTAATCATTGAAAAGTTTCCAGTAGATTTCACAGTCTGAATGGCATGACTTTAGACTATGTCCATCTGAGGTTACAGAAGCTGGTATTACTTTGGCTGTAAAAATCGTTCAAATTTTTATCCATTGCTTATGCAGCCCTCTCAGTATTGTCCTCCAAATGTTGAATCAGTTACGAACACAACCTTTGTTACTATAGAACTTGTGATAATCTCTATGTAGTGCTGTCATTCGTGTGATTTCAGAACTATCATTACAGATGAGCTCCAGTTACTGTGACTTTGCTTCGTAATGTCTTCGTCCATCATGTACTGATCTTTTCCCTCACTTGGACTAATATCTCTGTGTTGAGTCTGTAAGTAAATTGGTTTATGGGTGAAATGTCCCCTTGTGATAAAGGCATATTATAAGTTATTATTATTTGGAACTTGGATTCTGAAGTAGATGTGAATGGTTTTGGTCGCAAAGGTGACTTTAGTTTAGAATGGTCAAAGTCATGTTTAAAACTGAATTTTAAAACAGCATTTTTTGGGAAGGCGTATGATTTAAGCTAAATTACTTGATAAGCTGTCTTGGGAACTTTTTGCAAAATTGAGTTTCCATAAAAAGAGGGACTGGCACTGGGACTGACAAATAGGTTTTTGTCAGAGAATAAAAGATCCATATTCACAGAAGGGTGGTCGGTCTTGGCGGTCTCCAGGGCATCAGAGCTGGAAAGAAGTCTTCGGGGTTTTTTTTAACCAGTTCAAATAAACCTGAGGTTTTGCTTAAGGGTTTCGTGAGCTTACTGGTCTGTATCTCTGGACAAGATAGAATTATATCTGGCAGAAATACTTCAAAAATACATTCTTGCAACTTTATCAGTTGAGCCAGAAGTGAAGATAGCACCGAGGTTGAATGTCTGTAAAGGGTTTTGGTGGAGGAAAAAGTATGAATCTTTCTCGTTGTTATCTATGATGAAACCTGTCAAAATTGTTATTTATATAGTTTTTTTGCATAATAAACTTAAGCCCTTTTGCCAAACGTACATTGGCAGCCTCCTTTCTTTAATCTGGTCTTAGAATATAGATGTTGCTAGCTGGGCTAGTGTTTATTACTTATCCCTAGTTGCCCTTTAGAAGGTAGTGAGCTGCCTTTTTGAACCAATAGAATTCATTTCTGAAAGGTAGAACCACAATGTTGTGATGGAGAGAGTTCCAGGATTTTTACTCAACAAAACTGAAGAAATGGTGATATATTTCGAAGCCAGTATGAGTTGCTTGCAGGTGGTGATGTTGCCATGAATCAGCAGCCATTGTCCTTTTAGATGGTGGTGGTTGTGGGTTTTGCTGGAGCTGTCTAAAGAGCTTAGGTGAATTTGTCCAATGCATCTTGGAGATGGTATCACAACTGTGACTGAGTGTTGGTGGTGAAGGCAGTGGTTTTTCGTGGATGTGGTGCCAATCAAACAAGCTGCTTTGTCCTCGAGATAAGAACTGCCAATGCTGAAGTCAGAGATAACACAGAGTGGAGCTGGAGGATCACAGCAGGCCAGGTAGCATCGGAGGAGCAGGAATACTGACGTTTCGGGTCAGGACCCTTCTTCAGGAGAAGGGCCCTGAACCAAAATGTCAAATTTCCTGTTCCTCTGATGCTGCCTGATCTGCTGTGCTCCTCCAGCTCCACACTTTGTTATCTCGGACTCCAGCATCTGCATTTCTTTTTATCTTGGGTTGGATTTGTCCTGCTTTTTGAGCATAGGACATCTCTGGGAAATTTTCCACAATAATAGATGGTTGCGAGTGTTGTAGCTGCACAACAGCTTGAGTAACGGCGCAACAATTTCTGGAACACATGTCTTCAGTAGTATTGTAAGAATGTTATCAGGGATTTTTTGTATCTCCGACCATTTCTTAATGTCACATGAGTGAATCAAATTGACTAAAGACTGACATCTGTGATGCTGATGACTCAGATTTCATTGAGGACGGGGACATTTTTGAACCCGTGCCTCCAGTGGGTTGTTTAATTGTCCAAACAGCATTCAGGACTAGATGTGGTAAAACTGCAGTTCTTAGATCTGATTTGTTGTTTGTGGAATTGGTTAGCACAGCCTATCACTTCCTGTTTCTGCTGTTTTGCATGTAAGTAGTCCTATGTTGGCTTCACCAGACTAATGCTCACTTTTAGATGTACCTGGTATTGTTCCTGACATGTCCTCCTGCACTCTTCATTCAACCACGGTTGATTCCCTGGCTTGATGATAATGGCTGAGTGGAGAATATGCTGGGTCATGAAGTTGAAGATTGTGCTGGAGTACATTTCTGCAGCTGATGGCCCACAGCACCTCATGGATGCCAAGTCTTGGGTTCTGGTTCTGACTTCTGCTTGAAATCTGTCACATTTAGCACAATGATACTACCACGCAATATGATGGAGAATATTCTCAATGTGAATATGGAATTTTATCTCCACAAGGATTTTTGGTGGTGACTGTTGCTAATACTATCATATACAGATGCATCTGCGACAGATAGATTGGTGAAAATGAGGTCAGATATGTTTTTCCCTTCAACCTTGTCAAGCACCAGTCTCTCTTAGAACATATGAAAGGTCCTGACCTGAAATGTTGACTTTCCTGCTCTTCTGATACTGCCTGACCTGCTGTGTTCCTCCAGCTGCACACTGTGCCAACTCTTTTAGGACATGACTAGCTCAATTAGGATTCCCAGATCAATTCCCTATTATTGGATACAACAATTCACTATTCTGCTGTGATGTTCTGCAGGTCTGACCTGCTAGTGGGTCATGGCACACCCAGGAACAGTGGTGTCCAGAAAGTTTTATGATATTATTCCATGAGACTGAGAGAGACAGCTCTCCCAGTTTAGGCATGAGCCCCAAATTCTGGTAAGGAGGACTTTACGCGGTCAAATTTCTCATGTTTTGTGTCAGTGCTAGCTCACCTGGTTTTATTTATTTCTTTCCTATTTTCGCAGCTTGCTAGACAATTTCAGGTTAAGGGTCAACTACAGTGTTGTTAGTCTGGAGATACATGTAAGTCAGACCAAGTAAGGACATCAGTGAGCCAGGTGGAACCAGTTGTTATGGCAGTAGATAGTCATTATTACTCTCTTAATTCCAGATTTCTTAAAAAATTCAAATCCCCTGGTCTGTTGTGGTGGAATTCAAGCCCCTGATCCAAAAATTACCACTACAATTTCATCTCCCCTTATTTACTTACTAATGTAAATTATAAGTAAACAATCCCTGCAGAACACCACTTCCAACCTTTGCAAATTTGCAAGTTTATCTCTCTGAATATTTAATTCATAAGAGCTTGTCATTCAACACTGAGCTCATTGTAGTTCAATCTCCCTTTCTACAAAGAATTCATTGGAGAATTAACAAAAGTTCCGTTCTTCTGTATCTGTGTTACGTCAATGCTTTATTATAGTTTTAATTCATCTCCTGTATGCGTAAGCAGAATAATGCATCTTATAATTTATTTATCAGTGGAAAACTAAATCTCTCAATATCTAGTGTGCACATCAATTGCCAAGAATGTAAAGAGCACGGCTTTTTTGCAGATTATGGTGTGTATTTCACATATTTTAAGTAACATAAGTAATTTCAGAACAATGTTAACAGGATGATTTATTGCCCTTTCCAAGTGTAATTGATAAAGGTGACACCGGCAGAATAGAATAACTCGTTACCAGTAATGAATACAAATTAGTGCACAGGCCTAATGCCACATTGAGAATTGGTATTTATTTCAGTAAGTGTCATTTACCTTATTCCTGTTGTATTTTTAATGTACCAACAACAATAAAGAATGCAATTCATTAATGTGATCAGAGTCAGCCTAGTTGATGCTGGTCCTTTGGCAAATAGCCAGAAAGTATCTGGAGCAGGAGGGGCCTTTCAAACATCCCACTCTTAATGAGGCAATGAGCACATGTGAATGTAAAAAATGCTACCATCAAAAAAGATGCAGCCAGCTTCTGCTGAAAGTGCTGAGTGGATGAGCTATCACACCCTCCTGCTAGGGTCCCCACCATTACAAATGCCAGCCCTTCGGCATTTTTATTTAATATCTGGAAGTGCGGCCACTTTGGTTCACTCCACTTGAAATCAAGAAGCAGCTAAGTTTACTGGATAGCACAAAGGCTATGGGCCCTGTCAGGATTCTGACTATGAAGCTGAAGACTTATGCCCAGAATTAACAGCACTTCCATCCAAATTCTTCTGGTGCAGTTGTAACATTGACATTTATGCTTAGACTTGAAGTGGAAAATTGTTCAGTTATGTCCTCTACACAAAAAGTAGGACAAATCCAATCTGGCAAATTACTGCCTCAGTCTATTCTCAACAATGTAATAGAAGATGTCTTTGAGAACACTAGAAAGTAGGAATTACTCACTAGTAATCTGATATTGATGTTCTGTTTGGGTTCATCACTTTGTTCCGGACCTCATTACAGCCTTATCCCAGACATAGCCAATACCTGTGGGCAATTAGTCTGACATCTCCTGGTTTTACGTGCTCCCACAAGATAAGCAGACTCAGGCCTAATTACCACCTAGATGGGAGGTTTTAAAAAGACTCTTCTGCGGCAGTGGTAGTATTCCTACCTGTGGACCAGAAGTCTTGGGTTAAAGTTCAATCTGTGTGAACAAAAATTAAAAATATGTCCAAGCATGGACAGAAGAGCTGAATTCCAGAGGAAAGATTAGATTGACTGCCCTTAACATCAAGGATGCATTTGACAGCGTTAGTATCAATGACCCAAAGTATGTTTGAAGTCAATGGAAATGTGCTTGAAAATATGACTGCTTGAGTTGTACTTAGGGCAAAGAAAGATAGTGTGGAGCCAATCACCTTGGCCCCAGGTTTGCTGACTTCTGCCTAGTTGATGGTGGACAGGTCTTGGGGAGTCAGGAGGTGAGTTATTTGCTGCAGTATTCCTAGCTTCTGACCTTCTCTTGTAGCCATTATGTTTATGTGGCATGTCCAGTTGAGTTTTTTGGTGAATGATAACCCCCAGGTTGTTAGCTGTGGTGTTCAGTGGTGGAAACACTGAATGTCAAGGGGTGGTGGTTGGATTGTCTTTTATTGGAGATGGTCATCACCTGGTATTTGTGGGATGCAAATGCTACTTGCCACTGTCAACCCAATTTTCCAGATTTTGCACAATCATTGGTGAACATTCCCACTTCTGACTTTATGATGGAGCGGAGGTCATAGATGAAGATGGTGGGACCTTAGATGGTACCCTGAGGAATTCCTGCAGAGCTGTGGCAGCATGGTGGCTCAGTGGTTAGCATTGCTGCCTCACAACGCCAGGGACCCGGGTTTGATTCCACCCTCGGGTGACAGTGTGGAGATTGCACATTCTCCCCATGTCTGTGTGGGTTTCCTCCCACAGTCCAAAGATGTGCAGGCTAGGTGGATTGGCCATGCTAAATTGCCCGTCATGTTCAAGGATGTGTAAATTAGGTGTGTTATGTGGGATGCTCTGAGGCTCGGTGTGGACTTGTTGGGCTGAAGGGCTTGTTTCCACATAGGGATTCTATGATCTATGTCCTGAAGCTGAGATGACTGACCTGAAACAGCTATGACCATCTTCCTTAGTGCCTGGTACAAGTCCAACTAGTGGAGAGTTTTTCCTCAATTCCCAGTGAAACAGATTTTCTAGGGCATGTTGATTTTTGAAATTTCTGCACAAGGGTCCAGGCCCGAAATGTCACCTTTCCTGCTCCTCTGATGCTGCTTGGCCTGCTGTGCTCATCCAGCTCCATACCTTGTTATCTCATATTGTGGAATGGTCAGGGTAATATTTGGTTCAGTAAGTTTTTGACAAGTTCAGTTGACCCTCAGTTATTTATTTTCATATGGCTGGCAGGCTGCCACGTTCACCCTCCTGTAATATCAGGCTGAGCATGGTGGGGGGGGGGGGGCGATGGGGGAAGGTGGAGTGAAAGTCACTCGACCTATTTTACATGATACCCACCCAATGAAAACAGACCTGACAAAGGCATGTAATATCTAGCCCTCAGTATACTACGTAGTCAGTTAAAACATTTCCACAGATGTATGCTGAAATTAGCCTCTCCTCTCTTCCAAAGTTACAGCCCAAGGAATAAAATCCCTGTAGAAATTCAAGTCACTAGTAATCAGTAATATCAAGGAGATATGAGATTTAGGTTCTTGGGCTCCTTACTGGGTTTTCCTGGCACTGAGGGATGCTTCTTGCCTTTGGTGGAGGTTCTTGGAGGTTTGCAATACCATGGAAAGAATGCTGATGAGGTAGAAATGTGGAAAAGTAATTCAAAGCTTGCTAGAGCCAGTGGGGTTGTGGTGTGGAGGTGATAGCCAGGGATTGAGTGGAATTAAATGTTCTAAATCAGACTGAGACAGTGTTTCAAAAATTAAATTTGATTACATTGTGAAGTATGTAATTTTTAATTTTAAGGGAAGACATATTCAAAACATTCCATATTTTATTTACTGAAAGCGAATTATTTTTCCTCAAAGTGATTTGATTTTGGCAATAAATTATGTTACAAAATGGTTTCATATGACTCTCCATTGTGAGATGTTTGAACGCAAAATCACATTGAAAATAATTTGTAACAACTGTTTATATATTAAAATATGTTGAACAAAATCATGTTGTGGGCATAAAGTGCCTGCCATACATAATACTTATCAGTTGTAGTTAAACCACATAGGAAAATAAGTTTCGGTATAAGTTTCAACTAAATTTGCAATTGGTCTGAGTCTTAAATAATATATCTTGTTGCTATCATATCTGGAAATGAGCAAATCTGACCATTAACTGTTAATCATAAATTGCCCAACTGCTTATGGCCATTTGGTGAGTATAATCTACAATGTATAAACTGGTTACAGAGTTACAAATGACTTCAAAAACTCACTTGGCAGTGCTTCTAGTATTCAGAGGTTTGAACAATAATTTGAATGTTGACATAACAAGATGGAAAGGGAAGTGCTGTTCGGGAAATGTTGACTTGGATTTAGGGGAACTATATTCACTGTAATGACTTTGATTACCCCAGGACTTTTGCTTTGCAATTCAAACTATGGCAGTGATACTTGAAAATGAACATATTTATCAGCCTGGATCTCCAGTTTGCTGTATACATGACAGGTCCAAACAGCATGTGTCATTAACAAATTTTCGTCTTCTCGGCTGGGTGATCCAGGACTGAATCCCAGAATATTCAAAGGAACCTTTCAAAGCAAAATTACAGCCTAATTGGAGAAAAAGCCTTGAGTTCAAAAATGATGAAAGATTGAACAGGATTTGTAATTGACTGTTGTCTTAGCGATTATAATAAATGTTAATAATTAAACTGAATTTAGTGTTGTACTCAATGCATGTATTTTTCTTTATCCTTTAGGCAGCCCTTTCCTCCTGGAGACCGTGTAACTTTTAATGGGAAGGAATGTGTTTGCCAGAAATGCTCTCAGTCTCTGAGTACCAATGCCAAACATGTGTCAGCACAGACACCTCAAAGTAAGTGAGTTTAATTATTTCTAAGCGTTCACACCTTAAGGTCCAATTTTTTTTTCATTTGTAATGTTTCATCATATTGGAGTGTTTGAGGTATATCCTTTGAAAGCGTATTTGGAACACATAACAAAATACAAATAAGATTGACTCATGCATTGGGCAATTTTAGATATACATGTGGTAGGATTATGTTGAACAGTTGGTTCAGCAGTGATATTGCATCGACTGGTTGAGATTTCTGTACAAAGCCTCCAAGGAGCTATGTCTTTTCAATGACTGTGGGGTTTACAGTACTGTAGTTACTCAAATGGCACACTGGAACCTGTTGGGCAATTGAATTAATATCACTAATGTCACTGTGCCAGCCTGCTTGCTGCTTGTGATGTGAGAAATCACAGAATCCTTTAATGGTTGGGAGGAGAGATACAGTAACACTGTAAAATAACTTACAAATACTTGCTATTGCATAGAGATAGATCGTCTCAAGATTATAGCAATAATAACTGCTGGCAAACTGAGATTAAAATGATAGTGAAAAATAACCCCACTCTGTTTAAATGACATGGAAACATGTAGGTCTGGTTGTCTAAAAACTGATATTTGGTGTTACTAAAGTATGAACTAATGTACTTTTGACCATGTGGAGATTGATATTCAACTTGTAACTTATGTAAGCTCCTACCCCCTATAATCTTGCAATTATCTCGATCATTCATTTCGTTGCTGATGCTGTAATTGTCATAATTTTTGTAAATTGTGCATTTTATGATTGATAATGTTGGATTATTAAAGACCAAAATATTAAAAATTTTATTGGAAGGAGCTTTAAAATTGGATTAAAGTAGATAGCTGTGTAATAAATAACACACAGAAACTGGTTATTTTTACGTTTTGAGGTATCATGAGGGAATATCTTTAGTTTCTTTCTGTCCCATTAGTAGAAACCCAAAGAAACCACAGTACTAGCCATTTGCACAATTTCTCTAGGGTATTCACTGAGGGTTGACCAATCCACTTGAAAGTATTTAGTATTGGTGACAGTACACACACATTTTAAATTTTTATTTAACCGAGTTTTCTAATCAACCTATTCAGAGAGTGGGTGGGACTGGAGCCCAGACTTCCTGGTTTGGGGTAAGGGACACCACCGCTGTGCCACAAGAAGGTGCACATACCCATTTTACTAATGGGACATGATAAGGTGGGTAAATGTCACTCATTGATATGGTGAAAGAACAATTAATGTATTTAGGATGCCAGTTAATTAGAATTTCAAAGCTTCAGGTTTTACTAATGGTGTATGAGTACTTAGAGGCTTCAGAGTCTCACTTGATGAAGGGAGGCAGCAAGCAAGTGAGACATCCATGCCCACTCACTTTGGCAACCATTAAAAGAGTGTGTCAGAATCCACTTCCAAACATACAAATAAAAAGCAGAAGTAGGCCCTTCGAGTCTGATCCACCATTAAAAAAGATCAGGACTTCTCTGTTTGAGTTTTGAATTCCACATTTCCATCTACTTCTGATTAACCTTTGATTCCCTTACCCAAGAAGAGTCTGTCAATTTTCATTTTAAAAATATTCAAAAGCCATATTTCCACCACTTTCTGAGGAAGAAAGTTTGAAAGACACACAACTGCCTAATCGAAAAGTGTTCTTTACTTCTCTCCTAAAAGGGCAACTCCTAATTTTAAAACAGTGCCCCCTGGTTTTGGATTCACTTATAAGAGGAAATATGATTTCAGCATCCACCTTGCCAAAACCATTCAGGGCTTACAAACTTCCACAGGTCACCCCTACTCTTCTAAATTTCTGTGAAAATAAGCCCAGCCTGTCCAGCCATTCCTCATAAGACAGCCCATTCCACCCATCGATCTAGTAAACCTATTCTGAACAGTCTCCAAAGCAGTTATGCTCATCATTTAATAAGGAGACAAAATTCCACACAATATTCAAGATGTGATCTCACCAATGCCCGGTATAATTGAAGCATAGCATAGCATCCTTACTTTATAGAGATTGCTAAGCTTTTCCAGCAGGTCTGGCACCATCTGTGAAGGGAAATCAGAGTTAACGTTTCTTGTCTGTTGATCCTTCCTCAGAACTGGACATGCATCACTTCACAGATGTTGCCAGATCTACTGAGCTTTGCCAGCAATCTCTATTTTTGTTTCTGATTTACAGCATCCTTAGTTCTTTTGGTTTTTAACCTTACTTCCATGTCCAATTTGTCTCATTTTAAAAAATGGCATTCCATAAGTCATCTTAATTACTTGCTGTACCTATATACTAACATTTTACAATTCAGGCACTAAAACACCTAGATCCCACTGCACCTCAGAATTCTGTACTTGTTCTGTGTAATAAACTGCCTTTTATGCTACCTGCCAAATTGATTGATGTCAAATGTTTCCACATTATACTCCATTTACCAGATACTTGTTCACGCACTTAATTTATCTATGTCATCCTGCAACCTCCTTATGTCCTTTTCGCAGTCTACTTTCCAACCTATCTTTTTCTCAAATACAAGTTTAGCTATCATGTCTTTGGTCCTTCGTCTAAGTTGTTGACACAATTTGTAAAAAGTTGAGGTCCCCGGAACAGACCTCTCTCATCAAATTCTATCAATCAATAAAATATCCATTTATGCATGCTCTGTTTTTTGCCAGTGAACCAATCCTCTGCCCATGCTAATATGTTACCCACTACACCTGTGCTTATGCTTTCTGTGATAATCATTTTTTGTAGCGCCTTATTAATTGCATTCAGCAGGTCCATGCTTGTTATTTTAATGAGCTTCCCATATTGACAGTGCATGTTACTTCTTCAGAGAACCCTAATCAATTTATTAAACATGATTTTCCTTTTGCAAAACCATACTGACTCTTTCCACTTATCTTGAAGTTTACAAAGTGCTCAGCTTTAACCTCAATCATTGAATCTAGTGCAGTCCCCAAAACGGATATCAAGTTAAACAAACTGCAGTGTCTTGTTTCTTGCTTCACTAACTCTTAAATAGAGGAACTACTTTTGTTTCCATGGAGGAACTGCTGAGATTCTGTTACTGTGCAGTCCAATGGAATCCTTACAGAAACAAACAAATTTTGAAAAAATAATACCAAAGTATCTACTACCTCATTAGCCACCCTTTCTAAAACTGTAGGATGATGTCCATCAGGACCCCAGTACTTTGCAGCCTACAGCTCTATTAGTTTGCACAGTATTTCTTCCCTGTTGAATTTAAATTAATTTAGTTCCTTCAACTTTTGATTTATAACTGTTACTCGTGTGCTTGTTTTCCCTATCCTGTACAGCGAAGATAGAAAAACTTGTTAATTTCATCTGTTCCATCCTTGTCATCTACATCACTTTCTGGAGGACCAACATTCACTCTACTTACTTTCTTCCTTTTTAGATACCTTTATAATCTCTTTCTATCTGTTTTTACGTTTCCATCTAACTTCCTCCCATACAGTAATTTGTTTCTCCTGATTAAACTTTGACATATTTTGCCTTCCTTTATATTCTGACCACTTATCTGACTTGTTACTTATCTACATTTTTTTCTTAGTTTAATGTTTTCTTTTACTTCATTAGTTAATCCAGATGGTGGTTGTTTTCTTTCCTTTGTACAGAAATATACTTACTTTGAATATTCTGAAATATCCCCATTAATAGAGACTTTGTGTCTCTATTAATCTGTTTCCTAACCCAATATACCAGATCACTTCAGCTAGTTCAGCTTTCATGTCTACATAAGACCATAAGACATAGGAGTGGAAGTAAGGCCGTTCGGCCCATCAAGTCCACTCCGCCATTTAAATCATGGTTGATGGGCATTTCAACACCACTTCCCTGCACTCTCCCTGTAGCCCTTGATTCCTTTTGAGATCAAGAATTTGTCGATCTCTGCCTTGAAGGCATCCAACGTCCTGGCCTCCACTGCACTCTGCGGCAATGAATTCCAGAAGCTCACCACTCTCTGGCTGAAGAAATGTCGTCTCATTTCAGTTTTAAATTTACCCCCTCTAATTTTAAGGCTGTGCCCATGGGTCCTAGTCTCCCTGCCTAACGGAAACAACTTCCTAGTGTCCACCCCTTCTGAACATGATGGCCCTCATTTAAGTTTAAAGTACTAGTCTTCTCCACTTAAAACTGGATGTGAAATTCAATCACATGGTGTTCACTGCTACCTAGTGGTGCCTTTACTTTACTTTAAGGTAATATTGTCTCATTACAGAATACCAAGTTTAAAATATCCTTCTGTCTGGTTGGTTCCAGAATATGCTGCTCAACTCTAACTCAAAAGCATCCTATGTACTCTTTGTTTAGGCTACTATTGCCAATCTGATTTTTCCACTTTATATTTGATTAAAATCGTTTAAGGTTTTTGTTGCCCCTTGACCACAAGCTCCCAATATTTCTTGTATCCTTTGTCTTGCATTGTTACTGTTCAGGTACTCATAGACCACACTTCGACTTATTCCTGTACTATTCTTAATTACCACCAAACTGGTTCTACATCCTGATCGTCTGAACCAAAATCATCTCCAACTGTTACTCAGATGCCATCCTTGATTGAAAGTGCCACCACTCTACCTTCTTCTTTTTCTTAAGTCTGATATACCTCTCAATAGTCAGAGCCCAATCCTTGTCATTCTGCAGCCACATCTGTTATGACTGTCTATTATATTTATTTACTTTGATGTTATCAAATTATATACTTTGTTATGAATGCTACCCTGATCTACACACACAGTCCACAATGACTTGCTAGAGGAGAAAAGATGAAGCAACTGTGCAGGAGGAGCTCTGGTGCGTCAGATACACTCACTTGCATTGCCTTTCTTCTTGGCTTCCTGCAGCTGTTAAGGACTCTGCACAATTGAGTTTGTACCACTATCAGCTCCAAATGCTCCTCCATAACATTAGAACACCTTCACTCTTCTCTTATACCTGGGTCAATACATACAATGGAAATCTGTGTCTACCTTCAATGGAATAATGTATGATTATCTTAAGAAGATCCAAAAATATATGGGTATGTCAGCAGACATGAAGCCCAATGTAGTTGGGTGAAGTTGAAGATCCAGATAAAGAGAGTGTACAGGTAATTCTACTATAACACGTTTCTTTGGCGCGAATTGGCTGTAACGCAATTGATGAACAGTGGACACTATTCAGAAAATGCGAACTTTCAGCTGTACATGTGTAGTGATTTTTTTTCTGTAGTGATTTCCCTATAACATGATTTTCTATAGCGTGAGGTCATGCAAGAACGCAACTATTGCATTATAGGAGAATTACCTGTAGGTTCAAATATTGAGAAGTTATTAAGCAAAGGTGACATTTTCTTTTCAGAGGGGAATACAGGCAAATGAGTTAGGAGCATGTGTGGGCTGTTTGGCTGCTCAAGCCTGCTCCTGTATTAGGAAAATGATGGCTGATCTGATTGTAACCTCAACTCCGCATTTCCACCTACCCCTGATAATGTATTATCCCCTTGCTTGCCAAGAATCTATCAGCCTTTCCCATTAATATGTTCAAAGACTTTATTTTCACAGGCTTCTGAAAAAGAGAGTTTCACTCTTGATCTTTTGAGTGGAAAGTGGTTATCACATTTCTGTCTAAAATGGGTCACTCAAGTTCTATCTTTTCACCCAAAAGAAAATGACTCTTCAAATCCACCCTGTCAAGACTCCTCAAATCTTATGTGTTTCAATCATATCATTTCATACTTTTGCAAATTCCAGTGGATACAAGCCTAGTCTGTCCAAGTTTTGCTCATAAGATAACCTGTCCATTCCTGGTATTACTCCAGCAAACATTCTCTAAATAGCTTCCATTGCATTTATACCTTGCTTTAAACAAGGAGATCAATATTGTACACAGTACTTCTAATGAGGTCTCACCAGTACCCTGTGTAACTGAAGCATAATTCCCAACCTCTGTCTTCAATTCCCTTCAATTGAATCAGTTTTAAACACAAAAATATTTAAAGTCCATTAACCAAGGATGAATTTGCCTTGCCTAGAAAACTCCTTGACCTAATACTTACTTGCTTAACAGCAAATAATCTATCATTGTTTTATAATATTCCCTGGGGGACAATATAGATACACAATCACAACATCTCATTTGGATATGGGGTAGTAAACTATTTTTAGCAAACGAAAGATAATATTGCTAATGATAATTAGTCGGTGGAAAAGAGATAATGTGGACTGGTCCGAGTTGTGCCAGAACTTAAACATTGTAAAGTACTACAGTTTCCATTCATGATATTTTAAAATGTGTTTATATGGATATACAACTAGCTTAAAGATTCTGATGTACTTTTAACAAGATATTTAATGAACTCATCTAATCTTGCTGTTTTTGCAGAGTGTGGAGGCTGTGACCTGGAAATAAAAAATGGACAATCCTTGGTGGCTTTGGACAGGCAGTGGCACCTTGGCTGTTTTAAGTGTCATACTTGTGGGAAAGCCCTGTCTGCTGAGTACATCTGCAAGTAAGTACAGTTTGATTGCATTATGTAGGAAAAATCAAAAATTGAATAAAAATTCATTTCTCATGATGGGGCAAGGGGCAGCAGGGAAGGAAAAACTGGTGGAATCAAATTGACTACTGGCTACACATTATGACTGTCCAATTTTATTTTCCATTTCGTTCAGAGTAAAGGCAATTGCCCAGGTAAATGACAGGTGATCAATCTTCATGTGTTCCCAGTTCTGCCAAAGTTGAAAGTTAGCTCAAATTAAAACAAGAAATTGCAGATGCTGGAATTTTGAAATAAAAACAAAGTGCTGAAGCAATTTAGGAGCTGTGGCAACATATATGGAAAGAGAGAGCATTGATGTTTTGAGTCTTATTTAACCCTTGTTCACAACTGGCTGAGAAGAACTGTAACCACTTCTGAAGAGTCATGCCGGGTTTGAAATGTTAACACCTTTATTGGTTACAGATGCTGCCAGGCGTCTGAATTTCTCCAGCACTTTCTATTTATACTATTGTAAGTTACTTTTGTATCTTCGGATAGACAGGACTTCAACAGAATTTGCGGAATTTGCATGTGTTTCTTCCAATTCCTGCAGTAACTTGATTTAGGGAATGATGGAACCCTACAGAAACAGTAGACAGCAGCATGAACATTTTTGGCCATTTGTGGCTTTCTCCAAGAGTTCTGTTAATCTTCTGTCAGTGTTGCAGCAGGAAATCAGGTGAACCCCCCTCAAAAACTCTAGGTAAATGTAAATACTGCAGAAGTTAATCTCTCAATTTATCACAAGTAAATTGAACAATGCTTGCACAAAGACATGAAATATTTCTGATAACAATTATTCTTAGGAGGAGTTAGGCTTGCTTCTCACATCATGTAGAATTTATTGAAGCTTGCTGAAGTGGGAAACATGGTGGGTAGAGCAATTGAATTGAGACAGAGAACTTGTGTCAGCGTTTCAGCAGTGAGCAAACAAAATGCTGTTTAACAAGATTGAAACAACAAGGCAGTGCAGACTGGAAGTGGAGAGAAAGTAGTTAAACACATTGTCAAGCTCATAGTTAAGGCCTTTAAGTCAAATTTACACATCTCTAAATTGAAGGTTAACTTGTCTTGCAAATTTAACAGGATGTGTACAGCAGTCCTGTTCTTTCAGAAACCCTTCCATTGAAATCTAGAAGTTTTTGGGGACCATCTCTGTCTTAAAGTGAAAAACTTACCCTCCCTTTCATTGCATTGCAGTCTAAAATAGAAGAGGAAGTGAAGCAAAAGTTTGATTAAATGAAAAAGCCAATACTGATGAACTGGAGAACATAACCTTAAAGACGAAATAGAAGGACCAGGACCTCAAAGTGGATGACTCTTCAATCTCAGTCTTAAGATCATTCACTCAAATCCATCCTTGCAGTGCTTGTAGGCCATTCACTTTGTTCCTGCACTAGACACTTGACTGTCACTGGTGCTCACAATAAATGCTGCCTGGCCAGCTACACCCTCATTCCATGAATGAATAAAGTTGCTTACCTCCACTGTGATATCCATCCAGTTTTCCTTACTCGGGTATGAGGGTTTCTTCCTTACATCAGTTGGGAACAAGACCTCGTACTGTTTCAGAACTGCCTGGAGGAGGACACTCAGAAGGGTATTGCTGAATTGTGGAGTTATATTCAGCTGCATCTTTTTCTTATTGGTCTAGGTCTTGTTTTTCAAACTGCTCACTATCATTCTCAGAGTGTAGGAGACAAATGTTGCATTTGAAGTTTTTAGAATTGCATTCAGGTATGCCCATCTCAGGGCTGAGGTTTACTGCTGTGAAATTGCATTGCTGTTCATTATACCAATAATCCATTATTCTTTAGGAGGTATATAGCAGGCCTTCAGGGACTCATTTTTTTGGCATTGTATCCTTATCCTGCACCAAGAGGCCTGTGTTCAAGTCCCACCTGCTCTAGAGATGTGCAATAAAATCTCTGAACAGGTTGATTAGAAAAGTAAGTATATAGCAGGCCAATTAGAAAAATGTGGTGTCATCAGGCAAAGTCAACAAATGAAAAATCATGTTTTGCTAAATTATTAGTGTCCCTTGAGGAAGTAACAAGTAACATCAATGAAGGGGAGCTGGTGGGTGTACTCTATTCGGATTTCCAGCGAACATCTGACAAAATGCAACATCAAAGGTTACAAAGCAAAATAACAGCTCTTGATATGGTGGTAACACGTTAGCATGGATAAAGGACAGATTAGCTAATTGGAAGCTAAAAGGTAGGCATAGCTGGTTGGCAGGATATGGCAAGTGGCGTTCCACAGATGATTAGTGTTGGGACCTCGGTTATATACAATTTATATTAATGACTTGGGATGAAGGAACCAAGCATCTTATTACGAAATTTGCTGATGATACAAGGAGAATTGGGAAAGTAATTTGTGAAAAGTCCATAAATCGCCTGCAAGGTGATATAGTTAGGTTAGATGTGTGGATAAACCCTTGGAAGGTGGGTTATAATTTGAGGAATGTGACATTATTCACTTTGGAAGGAAGAATGGAAAGAATAGTTTAAATTCTACAGCTGAGGTGCGTGAGGATTCCGGTTTCCTGGTACATGAGCCACAGAAAGTTAGTATGCAGGTACAGCAAGTGATTAGGAATGCACGTGAAGAGTTGTTGCTTATTGCAGTTGGAATGGAACATAAAAGTAAAGACATATTACTCAATAGTATAAAGCTTTGGTGAGGCCACAACTGGAGTACTATGTTATAGCCTTGGTCTCCTTATTTAAGAAAGGACATAATTGAATTAGAAACATTCAGCAAAGGTTCATCCAACTGATACCTGGAATTGAAGGACGGGTTGAGGGACAGGATGTTGTCTTGAGAGAAATGATTTACAGTTTGGGCTTGTATCCATTGGAGTTTAGAAGAATGAGAGGTAATCATTTTGAAACTGATAACATAAGAAACTTGACACAGTAGAAGCTGAAATTATGTTTTCTTTGTGGGAAAGGGTTTATTAGTCTGGTGACCTGTCCTTCTCAGAAAATGGTGGATGTGGATTTTGTTGCAAGCTGTTAAGACTGAGATAAAAGGATTGTTGCCTAATAAGGGAGTTGGAGGTTATCGGAATAGGTAGGAATGTGAAATACAAGTCACAATCAGCTAAGTTATGAACTGTGGAGCAGGCTGCCAGGGCTGAAAGACCTCCTTCTGTTTCTAATTCTGTAAAGATCATATCTTTTTACTTTTCTGCACTTTAATTGGAGACTGAAATGGGAAATGAGCTATTTTAAAAACTAAGAGTTGTTGAAGGTTTGCTGCACTTTTTAAAAGCAAGTAGCTTGACACTCATTGTAAGTATTGTTTACAGTTTCTTATTCAAGCAGTAGTGGAAATCTAGTAATAGACAAGCTGGAGCCAGGGGCTCTGGGGATGAAGCTTCGGCCAGCAACAAATAGCTTATTGATCTGTGGACTAGAGAGCAGTTACCAAAGACAAAGGTCTCTTGCCTGCCGACAACTGAGATTGGCTCCCAATTAGCTAAACAGCTAGTGAGTGTGAAAAACCAAAGAACTGAGAATGCTGGAAACCTGAAACAAACACAGAAATTGCTGAAAAAATCTCTGCAGGTCAGGCAGCATCTGTGGATAGAAAGCAGGTTTAGCGTTGCAGGTCCAGTGGACCCTCCTTTAGCACCCTGAGTTTTTCTAGCATTTCTGATTTTATTTGGGAATGTGAAAGTTTGAGAGAAGCAACCAGACTTACACAACGAAAGTATATCTGATCCATTATAAAAAGAATCTCAAGTCTGATGATAACCAGTTTCTTTCCCCTCAATAGTTAGTGTAAGCTGTGACTTTTAGTCAGAGAGCTTTGAGTGTGAATCAATCACCTTGTGCCTCCTGCACACAAGTAAAATATCTGATTATGAAATATTGAGAGAAAATCCTATGGATAAGAATGGCAAAACCACTTCCTCAGTCTTTCTCTTCACCCACAACATCTATTTCTTTTTGTAGCTGTCTGTGTGTGTGTGTGTGAAGGGGTGATTTTGTAAGTGGGTTAGAGCTTCATCTAGTAGGTATAAGTCAATTGTTCATAATTTTTCTCCAGTAAGAATCTGTTTATTTAAGAAATAGCAGCTCTTGTTAAGGTTAGGAATCTGCTCTGTGCTTTCCGTCAGGCTGGATGTAAAAGACAGGTAAATTGGTGATTTGCATGCTTTTAATCAATTTTTTACTGATGTGATATCTCCAGGAATAGTGTGATTTGATTTCTAGCACGCTGCCCCAGTGAGGCATAGCAACTCATGTATCTGGATGTGTTGCTGCTGGAGAACCAGTGAAGGGTATTTACACTATGCAAGCAGAGCTGACTAATAATGACCATAAATCCATTGTCCATTGTCAGGAAAAAAAGCATCTGACCTTTAGGTAAGGAAACTACCATCCTTACCTGGTCTGGCCTGTATGTGACTCCAGACTCACAGCAATGTAATTTACCCTGAACTGCCATCTAAGCAATTAGGGATGGGCATTTAAAAGTGGTGCCAGTACATGTCCAGCCATCAGCTGCTGTTGGAATTGCTCCATACTCCTCCTCGACCCGTATGATTGACAGGTCCCATGTCTTCTGGGCATACTTGCATTTGGATTCATAGAATCCCTGCTGTGTGGAAGTGCCTATCAGGTCAAATTTAACTGTTTTAAGTTGGGATATAGCAGACCACATAACAGAATTCGAACTGTTTAGTTTTTTTTTCTCTTTGTTCATTAATGGGACAAGGGCATTGCTGGCTAGGCAGCATTTATTGCCCATCCCTAATTGCTTAGATGGCAGTTCAGGGTAAATTACATTGCTGTGAGTCTGGAGTCACATACAGGCCAGACCAGGTAAGGATGGTAGTGTCCTTACCTAAAGGTCAGATGCTTTTTTTCCTGACAATGGACAATGGATTTATGGTCATTATTAGATTCTTAATTCCAGATATGTATTGAATTCAAATTCCACCATCTGCCATGGCTGGATTCGAACCAGGTCCCCAGAATGTTAGCTGGGTCTCTGGATTAACAATCCAGCGATTATACCACTAGGCCATCACCTCCCATTTAAACAGTTTTCAGAGCTGTGGTGTCTAGATTTTGATATGTTCGATGCAGAAAAGGAAGCATGAAGATTTGTTTAGCAATCACGATCAAAGGTCAAAACAGACGAAGTGTGTTGGGGTAGCAAAGAACTAAAAAAATCCCCCAAAGAAAATGACCACAATAAAGACAAATTCAGACTTGGATTAAATTTCGATATTTGCCTACTAGAATTTGTGACTACTCAATGCACGGATACATGTAAGCAGATGCAGAGAAAAGATGGGGGAGCTAGCAAGCACAATTGTTGTATTGGTGAACACATCTACCTCCATGAAAGCTTGCCAGAAAAGCCTTATGGTGTCAAAATGCTACTGAAGTTTAGATGTAAGTCCAACCTAGAGTATTGTAGGCTGTTGAATCTTACAGGTCCTAAATACAATCTCATCACCAGACATCCAAATGTGCAAGGCATGGGGAAAGCGTGGTTTTCTGCATGCACCAAGAAAATGCTCTGCTTCTAATTAAATTTGCAAGATGTGGCAGCAAAGGCCCTTGGCAAATGCAGTGTATTTAAAGCAAAGATTGCTATAGGTGCAAAGAGAGATGTACTGAACCAAACTAAATGTGCATGAGGAATATCTTCAATTATAATTAACACAATCTGGTATCCTACCAGACATCTTACATCTATACAAGTGATCCTCAAACCAGAATTTGACAATGTACATGACAAGACAAAGAATGGTGAATACATGTTTCATGCTGTCATCACATTGTACAATTTTTTTTTAAATTTCAAATTATCTTCCTCAGCCAATCATGAATAGTCACCAGTTTTCTAAGATTGACACAGGGGCAAGTGCCAACATATTAATTATGTGATTTCTAAGAAAAAATCCACAAACATGGGAAGGCACAATGAAATGTGTGAATGTAAAGCTTTCAGCGTACCACCTGTTAACCAATTCTGTGCAATCACTAAGGGAGAGGCAATGGCCTACTGGTATTATCACTGGACTCTTAATCTAAAACACCCATGTCATGTTCTGGGGGACCCAGGTTCAAATCCCATCATGGCAGAGTTCAATAAAAATTTGGAATTATAAAACTAATGATGATGATGAATTCAATGCTGATCGTCAGGAAACACCCGTCTGGTTCACTAATAACCTTTAGGGAGGGAAACTGCCATCCTTACCCAGTCTGGCCTACATGTGACTTCAGACCCACAGAAATGTGGTTGAACCTTAACTGCCCTCTGGGCAATTAGGGACAGGCAATAAATGCTGCCCTAGCCAGCAATGTCCTCATCTCATGAATGATATTGTACCAGATATGTTAAGTCATAAAATGCTGACATTAGTCTTCACCCATGGGATCAGTCAGATATTCGAGACACAACAGAAACTGCAGTAGATTATTCAAGAATGCAGAACTGAGTCTGAAAGCAGAACAGAATACTTCACTTTTCTTTGTATTAATGGAGCTAAAATCTTACTATAAAGGCAAAATGTTGTGGCTGCTGGAAATCTGAAACAAACTCTGCAGCTGTGGCAGCATCTATGGAGTTTGAAGAAGTCATACCAGACTCTAAACATTAATCTTGCTTCTCTCTGTGCAGATATTGCCAGACTTGCTAAGTCTCCCCCAGCATTCTCGGTGCTTGTTTGATCTAAAATCTTAGTTTTCTGCTATGGAGAGAAAACTAAGTTCAAGGAGAAAAGGCTATTCTCTCTGCTGACGATAAGTCCAAATTGGACAATATTGGGTGGTACCAAAATTGGTGACACAATGAACAATGAAGAAGGTTATCTAAGAGTACGGTGGGATCTTGATCAACTGAGCCAGTGGGCTGAGGGATGGTAGATGGAGTTTAATTCAGATAAAAGTGAGATGTTGCATTTTGTTAAGATAAACAATGGCAAGATTTTCATTGTTAATGGTAGGAGTCTAAGAAGTGTTGCCAAACAGAGAGAGATGAAAGGATGCAGGTACATAATTCCTTGGAAGTGGAGTCACAGGTAGACAGGATGGTGAAGAAGGCATTTGGCACACTTACCTTAATTGGTCGGAGCACTAAATACAGGAGTTGAGCGATCAATTCACAGCTGTACAAGATATTGGTAAGGCCACATTTGCAGTACTGTGTACAGTTCTGGTCATCCTGGCTTGGGAAGGGTGTTATTAAACTGGAAAGTGCACAATAATGATTTATTAGGATATTACCGAGACGATAGGGCTTGAGTTACAAGAAGAGCTGGGACTTCTTTTCCCTGGAGTATCAGAGGCTGAGGGTTGACCTATGATGAGAGGCACAGATAAGATGAATAGCCAAGGTCTTTTCCGCAGGGTAGGGGAGTCCAAAACTAGAGGCTTAGGTTAAGGTGAGATGTGAAAGATTTAAAAGGGATCTGAGAGGCAACTTTTTCATACAGAGGATGGTGTGTGTTTGGAATGAGCTGCCAGAGGAACTGATCGAAGCAAATATAATTACAACATTTAAGAAACATTTGGACAGGTACATGGATAGGAAAGGTTTAGAGTGATATGAGGCAAACAAAGGCAAATGGGACTAGTTCATTTAGGAGACCTGCTTGACATGGATGAGTTGTGCTGAAGGCTTGTTGCCTTGCTGTATGATTTTAGTATTTCCAAGATGTCAAAATCTTTAGGGGATACTTTTATTCAGTTCACAAAGGCGAATGGAGAACTTAAAGAGAATAGAAAGGAGGAAGATGATTGATGATCTTGTATCATCAACCCAGTGAAAAGACTGCCCGTTTAGAGTAAAATTTGGAGCAACTTAATACAAGACAGAACAAGCCCAGTAGGAGCAGCTACAGAAATGTTAGCACAATGTCAAATTGATGGTTCTGCAATAACAGCTGGAGATGCACAGCATGCACAAGGAGTTGCAAGTCATTTGTGAGACAGTGCTTTGAGAAAGAAATGATGCTGTCGTGAAAGGATTCAAGCAGGCCATAGAGGAAACCAAACAACAGGCAGTAAATAGAAGCGGTCTGGCTTCAAATAATGCACAAAGAAACAAAAAAAAATTGTAGGCACGAAATAGTTGTTAGAGCAGGTAATTAAGGAAAAAAAATAAACTGGACCAAAGAAGGCTAAAGTTTTGATAGGATTAGAAGAATCCAGGATTTAGAATGAGAAGCTTCAAAATGAGTCAGAAACTATGAGGAGCAATGCAGTAAATGCTTAAAAACATGTACACCACTTGCAATACTTTGAAGAACAAAATCCATCAATTGCTAATGCGGAACAAATCATGACTGCACTACATCAGAATAAGCAAATTCGGGAACAGCAACTGCAGTTTATTAGTGGGGAAAATGACAATACTTCCAAATAAAGTCACCATTACAAGATCTGGACACACTACCAATTATCTATACATTACAGAGTCTCGTGGCCTCAATTGTTATTGTAAATAGTTAAAAAAATCTTTTCGAAGGAGGGAAGTTTTGTATATTTGACTTGTCTTAAATAGAATTCACCTTTAAATAGTCCACATGCTGTATGTACACAATGCCACATCATTCTCAGGTAATTAGTCGGCACACCAGTTGGTTTGGTGAAATGTCCTTTTCCTAACCTGTAGTGTGTTTTACAGTTTTAACAGAACAAATCCACAGAATTAATCAATCCCTGACAAACAGTGGATCATTAGACCATTATCATTGACAGGATAAGACCCTTGTTCCCATGATTAAATTATAGCCTACGTATTTAACTTAATAATCAGTGGAGCTAACACAAAGGGGAATCAGATAACAAATATAACTTAATATGGTGTTTGTACCAATGTTAAATACACTATATATCCCTTTAAATATTTCTGCAAGCTTTAGACTTGTAAACCATAACACCTAAGAAAAAGAAGCAGTCAATGCTGTTAATTGCAGTATAGTGAGTGATTTAGGAAAGTTTTTTAAATGTTGCCTTGAAATAGAGACGATAAAGCACACTTCTCTTATTTACACATTTATAAAAAGCTGGTAAAGAATAAATTATGCAAAGACAGTCGTGGAAATATGAAAATAGCATGTATGGTTTATGTTGGTGCTTCATTGCTGTTTGTTAATATCTTGCAATGAATCACTTTGGAACAAATTATGCTGGGGATAAAGTTAAACTTTGGTGGGGAACTAGGTATCAATATAAAAGCAGGTTGCATTTTACCATCAGATTCCCACTCATTGCATTACCTCAGTGACATTTGATCTTTTAATAAAATTACAGACATTATATCCAAATACTGTACATTGTGCTCAGCAATTTTATTTGTATCATATAAATGGATAACTAAATTATACAATTGAATTAATTATGAGTTTTAATTAGCTGGCTGGGAATTGAACCTGAAATATCCGTTATGCTGAAGCTTTTGTCTCTCACACAGAAGCATCCTTGGATTACTACATGTGACGTATCCAAAAGCCAGGGGAAAGGCTATTTATTTTGCAGTTTAGATTTAGTTGATTTGATGGATTTTTTTGGATAGTCAGTAAAGTGCTTTCTTTCACACAATGGACTGGAAACTAATCAGAAACAGAGTGGCTGCCACATGCTGAAAGGTTAATGAGACTTAATCAGTGTTCAACGAAGTGACAGGTTATGATCTAATTTGAATACTTCCCTGAGATAATGCTCAAAGTGATAGTTCTTTTGAGAATGAGCAAGTTGAGTGTGAGAGAGGGTAAATTAATATGTGTGACAGAAGCTCCTCCACCACCCAACCAACCCCAGTTTTAATATCCAGGATTGCAGCTTTCAATCCTCCAGACAGATTTCTGGATAGGTTGGGGAAGCACTGCTTCAAATCTTTAAACTTTCCAGGTTTAGCAGCTGAGCCTGAGATTGTAAGTGTTATTAAAGTAGGCATTATTGCTATCTGCATTTTTAGAACATGAAGGAACTTTGATCATTTTGTGTACAAATTGTACAATAATGCTTCGCCTGAATGTTGGAATGGCGTACAGAAAAACTGAGGTGTTCTACCCATCAGAAGCTTTCCCCCTCTCTGTCGAATATGATAGAAAGCAAACTGAGCTCTAAGCAAGATGCAAAACAGAATCCCTAAATTCAGGTATAAGGGTGGAAGTGATGTATTTAGTGCTTTAAGTCAAATTGTGCTACTTTCAGTGTTGGCTGAATGTAAAGACAGCAATCCATCATGTTTTTATCTGAATCATTTGTTGTTTCCTTTCCCATGAAATGCTTATTGGAATTGAGCAAATAAGTTGAGGATAGTTTTAAGTTTATTGAGAAATCTATTAAAATTAAATAGTAGCCCTGGGTGTATCTTTTTTAAAAAATATATAAACTCTGTATAATCTTTGTCAGTATTCAAACATAAAATGTTTAGAGATAGTGATCTTGGAGAGCATTCCAGTTCTACAACTCCATGTAAGGGACTAAGCAAGTAAATCCATCATGGTTATGAACCTTTTAAACTGTAGTCATTTAGCTCTTAATGTACACTTGTGCAATAATATTTAGTTTTACACATACACTGCTGGGGGCATATTCTATGGAATTTGGATTGTTGGGGATGATTTAATCAAAGATTTTAAAATCATAAGAGAACAGAGAAGGTTGAGAGAGAGAATCTACTAATGATTGAGAAACATAGAACTAAGGGGCACAATGTAAATTAGAGCCAGATCAAGTGAAAGGAAGAAACAATTATGTCTTCAAAGGACATTAAAAGTTTGGAATTTGCTTTCACCAATGACAGTTGATGTTAGATTAATTATTAATTTTAAAACTGAGATTAATATAATTTTGCTAAACAAAATTTAGAGATAATGAGCAAAAGTTAGTATATGAATTAGCCATTACCTCAATAAATTGCAGTGACACAAGCTTGTTGGGTCACATGACCTTCTCCCCCATCTATGGTCCTTCAATTCCTTTCTACATATCTGATACATAGCTTCAATGCTTTCACTTTAACTGCTAGTTTTGCCAGTTTTAACAAGTCGTCAAATGGTAGAGCTAGTGATTAGGCGCCATGTAAGGCCGATACTTCTGTTTGCCTGCACTTTGAACATGAAATACAATTTGCCGTGCCAATTTGGCAGTTTTCTATTTCAAAGATCATTCAGAAAAATGTTCATTTATGAGCTGGTCAGTAAAATAAATTTATTTGTTGCAGTAAGATCTCCACTCCCCAATTGTCGGTCATAAGTAATCTTTTTTCAAAATTGGGTGACAGCAGCAACTTCCATTTGATCACAACCTTTATTACTGTAAACATCACAGAGGAGAAATGAATGACTGACTGGCAATGGTCTGGAATAGAGGGTTGGAGAAATTGTGCCACATCAAATGATTTGCTATTGCAATTGAGGAATCTTCAACTTTTTGCACAGTTACTGCAAATGTCATAATCGCAGCTGAAAAGTCTAAGCAATTATCAACATTTTTGATTGAAAGTTAGACTGTAGTATGGGGCCCATTTTTAAACAGCATGGTAATGTCATAAGTTATGTATTAATATGTGTCTCACTTATACAGGGATGGGGCTCCTTACTGTGAGGCTGATTATCATTCTCAGTTTGGCATCAAATGTGAGCGCTGCTTGAAATTCATTACTGGAAGAGTACTGGAGGTAAGAATTTATATGCTGCTTTTTAAACATTTTATCACCCTTCTGCTTTTCCTTCTCAACTTTTTATCTCTTCTTTACGCTTCTTACTGCACTAACTTGGGTTTACCCTATTGATGCACCCAGTTTTGGTGGTTTTCAGGTGTACATCTTATGACTGGAAAGCGTTGAGCTGCCATTCTACCTGTGCAAATTGTGCTCTCCATTCTTTACTCAATATGATGTTCATGGAAGCATATGCTTCTCAAATACAGTGATAAATAGAAATAAAATTTAATTAGTTGCAATGTTGAATGTTGATCATCCTCTTAATAAATTAAAACCTAAGGGCATTCAAATTCACTCTCTGCTTGTTTCATTTATGGGGACAACTTCTCGTTGTACTTGGCCCCTTTTACCTCAAACGCACTACTTGCTTCTGTTTGCCTTTAATAATTTTAAACGATTAGACCAAATCTCTCTTTTTAGTATAAATGTTGCCAAGAAGTTCACAATCAGCATTGAGTTTGATCTCATACATCAATTATCTTAGTATAGAATTATCCTTGTCACCTTTCTTTGCACCTTCTTACGAGCTGTAGTATCCTTCTTGAAGTAGTTAGTGATTGCATTTCATTCACCTGGCTCCTGAGCTTTCCTGGAGGGTGGCCTTTTGTATAGAGAGCACTCTGATTTCTCTCCATACATGATGCCAAATCTGCTGAGCTTCTCCAGCAATTTCTGTTTTCGTTTCTGATTTCTAGCATCCACAGTTCTTTTGGTTTTTATTTAACACAGCCACAGAGCCTGGACTTCCAGTCAGATACAACATAACTGGGAAGGGCTTTTGCTGGATGCATATAGGAGGATAAGGCTATCAGTTGCAAATGAAAAAAGAGAACAGGAAACCTTGAAGTATCCCAGGCCTCAGTTTAGCACTTACCAAAGTGTTCAATTAGGCATCTATATCACTCTTCATCTTAGTGCTTTGAAACCTCTCACCTCTTGGATAACAGGCTTCTTTTTGTTCTCCTTACTAAAATGGACAGTTTCATTTTTGGTGATATACTTCATTTGCCAGATCTTTGCCCATTCATATAACTTAGCTGTATCTCATTGTGACTTTCTAATGTCATTTATGCAAATTACTTCTGTTCTTATCTTTGTGTCTGGCTGCTCCAGTTCAGTTTCTACTCAATGGTAACCTGCAGGAGATTGATAGTGAGGGATTTTGTGATGGTGATACCGTTGAATATCACATAGAGGTGGTTAGATTCTCTCTTATTGGAGATAGTCATTTTCTGGCACTTGTGTATCATAAATGTTGCTTGTCACTAAACAGCCTGGATGTTGTCCAGGTATTGTTGCATATGAACATGAGCTGTTTTAATATCTGAGTGACAAATACTGCTGAACATTGTGCGATCATCAGCCAATATTCCCACATCTGACATTGTGATGGAAGGAAGGTCATTGGTGAAGCAGGGAACATGGTTGAGCCAAGGACACTACTCTGAGGAATACCCACAGTGAAGTCTTGTGACTGAGAGGATTAAACTCCAGCAATAACAGCCATCTTTCTTTGTGTCAGGAATGACTACAGCAGAGAGTTTCTTTCTGCTTCCCATTGGCTACATTCAATTTTGCTTGGACTCCTTGATTCCATGCTTGGTCTTCTTTGCCATGATGTCAAAGATAAAGAGAAGGGCAAGAGCTTTAGAATATTTGAGGAAAAGTCTTTTTACACATGGGGTGGTGGGAATCTGGAACGCACTGCCTGGCAGGACAGTAGAGACAGGAAACGTCACAAACTTTAAAAAGTATGTGGATTACCACTTGGAATGTTGTAATATTCAAGGCTATGGGTCAAGTTCTGGAAAGTAGATAGGTCAGTGCAGACTCAATGGGCCAAAGGGCCTCTTCTGTGCTTTATGATTCTCTGACAGTCACTTTCGCCTCACCTCTGGAGTTCAGCTCTTTTATCCAAGTTTGGACCAACACTGTAAAAAAGTCATCAGTATATTGGTCCTGTCAAAACCCAAACTGAGCTTCAGAGAGCAGATTATTATCATTTGATAGTGGTGCTGATGACACCATCCATCACTTTGCTGACTATCAAGAGTAAACTGGCAAGACTGTAATTGGTTGAATTAAACTTGTCCTGCTCTAAGTGAATAAATAGCTGGTCAATTTTCTATATTGTCTGGCAGTGCCAGTGTTGTAGCTGCCTGGGAAAGCTTGCCTGGGTCTTGAGTACAGTTACAAACCTTTGCAGTATCCAGTGCCTTCATCTATACCTGGATATTATTTGGAGTGAAGCATATTGTCTGAAAACTGGCATCTGTGACTTTGAGAGCTGGGACCAGCAGCTGGGGAACTGTGGAGGAGTTTCAGATGTTTTGTTCATTTTCAGGGAAGATGGATGTGAATGCATCAACCTTGCCTTTTTGAGATATTTGTGGAGTTACGTCTTCCTGTTAATTGTTTCATTGCTCTCTACCATTCACAATTGAATGTGGCAAGCCTGCAGAGCTTGGATCTGATTCATTGGTTGTGGGAATGCTTAGTTCTGTCCATTGCATGTTGTTTCTGGCTTCCATACTCACCTCAGGATATGAAATAAATGCAGTAGCAATAAAACAAATGTGTAAACTTGTGACAATAGATTTGACATTTTAAACCATTAAGCAATCGAGATACATACACTCACTGTGAGAAAGCAGAGATCAGCTTCAAAAGGTTTTTACACTCCAACTAATAGGCAAAGTAAGCCTCTCAAAGTGCAGTGACAATCTGTTAACTGAAGTTGTGTTCTTTCTATGTCTGACAGCATACATAAGTTTGTTTAAACAAACACATTTCCTTAAGAGTGAACTGTGTCTATCTTCTACTGGAATTGATACATTGTGAGACTCTGGATGGTATAAACTGCTTAATAAAATCAGCTGAGAGGTTTTAAAGAATGTTTCTGCCCAGTGTGCAGATTTACATTAGAATAGACATATGCCGTAGAATGTTGAATTCAAATTTGTTTGTCTCAGAATCAGAAACGGGTGAGTATGCTATCGGGGAGATTAAGTTAATTTTACACTAAGGCTGGCGATTTTCAATGTGCACAATGCTGGGGTGCCCTTCCCCAACTCAAGAAATGATAATCAATCAGAAGACTCTCAGAAACCAGCTACTGAAATTATACCTGGGGAAAAAATATATTGCAGACAGTATTTTCTGAATATTTATGTTTGACAGTTGAAGCAATGTGAATGACTCTAATGTTTTGACTTGGTGTTGTTCTATCTAATTTTCTTATTAAAGGCAGGAGAAAAACATTACCATCCAGACTGTGCACGATGTGTGAGGTGTGAAGAGATGTTTGCAGAAGGCGAAGAAATGTATCTGCAAGGTACACATGTTCTTGAAAGATCATAATGGACTATTACTGACTGTACTTATGTCTTAATCAGTTTGCCCAAGGCAACCCCAAATTCATGCTCCCTGCTGCAATGAGAAATATCTTGCATTGATGGAGCTTTGTTGTAATCACATGGGATTCTAAAGAAATGGGATTGTATTATGGTCAGGATTCTGACTGCAGAAAGCCAGATGCAGTACTGAACAAACCCTGTTTATCTTAATATAATTGAAAACAATTTAAAGAAAGAAAGTGGGATCAAAATAAAAACAGATTTTCTGATTCAAAGAAGTAATAAAAATGAGATGTGTAGTTCTAGACTGGTGTATTTGAGTTCAAGCTATTTCACCATATAGCATTGCTATAATTGGACAAGTGCCATTGGAGGTCCAAAGGCTTTGAGAAGATAGCAAATCACGGCCCACAGTTTCACAAAGAACAGAACAAATTACAGTACAGGAACAAGCCCTTCAGCCCTCCAAGCCTGCACCGACATGCTGCCCATCAAACTAAAACCCCCTATTCCTTCTGGGGACACCATCCTTCTATTCCCATGCTATTCATATGTTTGTCAAATATTCATTTATTTGGGAACAGGAATCAATGGAAAGGCAAAATAGGGTGGTTGCAAGGACTTTAAACTAATTAAAGGCAGTTTGAGAGCGAGGGGATTGGGGTGGTGCATAGGAGACGATATTCAAATTTCCAGAACAATTTATAGGGCAGAGCGTATGGAAAGGGTCAGGAATCTAACTTTGGGCACAACAGATCTGAAGAACCTATGAAAATGGGTGGTTAACACAGAACTGAGGGTGTTATACTTAAACATGTGTTTGTAGGAAACAAGGTAAATGAGTTTGTAGCACCGTTCGAAATTGGCAGGTACAATGTCTTGGACATCACAGAGACATGGCTGCAAGAGGATCAGGGCTGGGAACTAAATAGAGTCAAAAGATTGTACAGCACAGAAACTGTCTCTTCAGTCCAACACATCCATGGTGACCAGATATCCTAAATTAATCTAATCCCATTTGCCAGCATTTGGCCCATATCCCTTTAAATGTTCCTATTCATATGCCCATCCAGTTGCTGTTTAAATGTTGTAATTGTACCAGCTTCCATCACTTCCTCATTCCATACGCGCATCACCATGTGCATGAAAAAGTTTCCCCTTAAGTCCCTTTAATATCTTTCCCCTCTCACCTTAAACCAGTGATCTCTGGTTTTGGATTCTCCCACCCTAGTTCACCCTGCCCATGCTCCTCATGATATTAAAAACCTCTACAAGGTCATCACTCAGCTTCCGATGCTCCAGGGAGAATAGTTTATTCAGTCACTCTCTACAGCTCAAACCCTCCAGTCCTGGCAACATGCTTGTACATTTTTCTGCACCCTTTCAAGTTTAACAATTCCTTTACTATAGCAGCGGGACCAGAATTGAACGCAGTGTTCCAAAAATAGCCAAACTGATGACCTGTACAGCCACAACATGGCCTCTCAAATCCTATACTCAATGCACTGACCAATAAAGGCAAGCATTCCAAGCGCTTTCTTCACTACCCTATTTACCTGTGACTCCACCATCAACGAACTATGCACCTCAAGGTCTCTTTGTTTGACAACACTCACTAGGACCCTACTATTTAGTGTATAAGTCCTGCCCTGATTTACCTTACTAAAATGCAACACCTCATATTTATCTAAATTTATCTCTGTTTGCCCCTCTCGGGCCCATCGGCCCATCCAAATTAAAGTCCCATTATATTCTGACATGCCTTCTTCACTATCGACAACACCACCAATTTTGGTGTCATCTGCAAACTTACTAACCAAGGATACCAAATATCCAAGGAAACCTGACCTATCAACAAAACACGCAGATGGGTAAGTGTTCGAGGTTGCATTGTTCGTAATCCTGATGTGAGTAATGTACAGGCCTCTGAGCAGTAGTGAGCATATGATGCAGAAAATAATCAGGAGACAGAAAGGCATGTAAAAAATGCACTATTACAGTTGCCCTGGGATGGTCAATATGCAGGTGGATTGGGAAAATCAGGTTGGTAGCTGATCCCAATGAAAGGAATTTGTGGAATTTCTATGAAATGGTTAGCAGCTTGTGGTAGAGCACACTGGTGAACAGCCAGTTCTGCATTTTATGATGTGTCTCGAGGCACACCTGATTAGGAAGTTTAAGGTGGAGGAAACCTTAGCGGGCAGTGACCACAGTATGATAGAATTCACCCTGCAGTTTGAAAGGGAGAAGCTGGAATCAGACATTACAGTATGACAGTGAGGGTGGAGCTGGTGGAACTTGATTGTAAAGGAAGCCTAGCAGGGAAAATGGTGGAGCAGCAATGGCAGGAGTTTCTGGGGGAAATTCAGGAGGCACAGCAGAAATTCATCCCAAGGAAGAAGCAGCTATGGTTGACGAGGAAAGTCAGGGACAGCATAAAAGTAAAAGAACAAACATGTAATGAAGATTAGTGGGAAACCAAAGGATTGGAAAGCCTTTAAAATCAAGAGAGAACAATTAAAAAAGCAATAAGTTGGGGAAAGACAAAATATGAGTGTAAACTAGTGGGTAATAAAAAAGAAGATTGCAAAAGCTGTTTTAGACATATAACAGGTGAGAGGCAGGAATGGACATTGGACTCCTGGGAAATTCGACTGGAGAGGTAGAAATGGGGAACAAAGTTACAGCAAAGAAACTGAACAGGTACTTTGCATCAGTCTTCAGACACCAGTAGCATAATAGAGTTTCAAGAGTCAGTGGGCAGAGGTGAATGTAGTATCCTTCACTAAGGAGAAAGTTCCAGGGAAGCTGAAAGGTCTAAGGATAGATACATTTCAATGACACCCCAAGGTTCTGAAGGAGATAGCTGAGGCAATATTGGAGATGTGGTGGTGATCTTTCAGGAATCACCTGGAGTTAGGGAGGGCTCCAGAAAATAGCAAATGTAACACCCCAGTTTAAGAAGGGAGGGAGGCAGATGATGGGAAATTGTGGCTGATTAACCTAACCTCGTTCATTGGCAAGATTTCAGAATCTGTTTTTAAGAATGAGATAGCAGAGTACTTGGAACTGCAAGGTAAGACAGGACTGAGTCAACACAATTTCATCAAGGGAAATTCATGCCTGACAAATCTGTGAGAATTCTTTGAGGAAGTAGTGAGCAAGTTAAATGAAGGAGTGCCAGAGGACGTGATCTAGTTGGAATTCCAGAAGACCTTTGACACGGTGTTGCAAAAGAAGCTGCAGCAAGAGACCCTAGTTTCAGGGGCAAGGTATTGGTATGACTACAGGATTGATTGATAGGCAGAAGACAAAGTGTAGGAATAAAGTAGTTTCAGTGATAATGGGAACTGCAGATGCTGGAGCATCCAAGATAATAAAATGTGAGGCTGGCTGAACACAGCAGGCCCAGCAGCAATGTGAAGGGTCTAGGACCGAAACGTTAGCTTTTGTGCTCCTGAGATGCTGCTGGGCCTGCTGTGTTCATCCAGCCTCACATTTTATTACGGAGGAATAAAGTAGTCTTTTTCAGGATGGAATCAATGGTTAGCAGTGTTCTCTCGGAATCAGTGTTGGGAACAAAACTGTTCATATTATACGTTAATGATCTGGCCAAAGGAACTGGGGACATTGTTGCTAAATTTGGAAATGTCATAAAGAAAGATGGAGGAACAGGTAGTATTGAAGAAGTGGATGGAAAGACTTGGACAAGCTAGGAGTTTGGGCAGAAAATGGCAGATGGAATGCAATGTGGGAAATTGTGAGGTTATGACTTTGAAAGGAAGAATAGAGGCACAGACTATCTTCTAAATGGTGGAACTCTTTGAAATCTGAAGAACGAAGATACCTAGTTCAGGATCCTTAATGTTAACATACAGGTTCAGCTGGCAGATATGAAAGCAAATGCAATGTTAACATTCATTTTAAGAGGCCTAGAATACAAGAGCCAAAATGTGCTGCTGAGGCTGTAGACAGCTCTGGTTAGACTGAATTTGGCACATCATGAGTAGTTTTGGGCCCCATTTCTAAGGAAGAATGGGCTGGCCTTGTGGATGTCCAGAGAAGATTCACAAAAATGATCCTGGGAATGAAAGACACGCCATATGATATGCAGTTCATGACTCTGGATCCATACTCAGTAGGTGTTTAGAAGGATGAGAGTGGATCTGATTAAAATTTACGGAATACTGAAAGTCCAAATTGAAAGGCTTCCTGCTCCAGTTCATAGTCAGTTATCTAATCAACCCCGCAGCTCTTACTCATTTCAAATAATCGAATCAATCTCAGGAATAGAATAGATTTAACTTCTTACCAGATGCTTCCTTTCATAGAGGAAGAACCAAATCCACACTGGAGGCTCTCTGCCTCTGTAACATCCTTTGGCTTCCTCTTCTAATTGTTGCTTACTGCTTGAGGACCCTACTTTCACTGTTTATGAACTTATTTCTCTTCTCCTCCTTATTCATTTCAATTTTAGTAAAGCTAACATAGGAACAAGTTTAAGTTGGGAAAACATCTGGCATTGAAGTACTGATTTGTGAAGAAATATTGGAATTGAGATTAATGTTCTCTTTTGAGATCTTGACAGAGTCAGTCTGCAGTTTGGTCTTTGTTAGGCTGCTCATTATCTTGGGCGAAAGCTTATCTTACAGCTAGCTACATGGTGAGACACATCCTCAGTTATCAGTGGCTGGCTTTTGTCTTCCTGATGCTGCCATTTGTGAGATATTTGTGGCTTTGATCTTTATTTTGCTTTACATGCGTGCTGCAGTTTGCACTTTGACTTTTGGTGGTCTTCATTCTCCCCTGCAATACAGTCCTACAACCTTGGGATGCACAGCCTGCATCACAATTTCATTCCTAAGTACTTAACTTGCAAATAAACAGGCCTGTTAATGCACCTGCATTGGCTGAATGATGAATAATCCCAGCACTCCAATCGCTGTTTGTAATTTTTAGGTCCCCTTTATATCAAAGGTTCATGAATGCAAGGATGTGGTTGCAGAACTGGTGCTTGGAGCTGAAGAACTTTATCACATTTATTCTGCATTGACACTTTCTCTTCATTGTAGAACTCTTAACTGAGTCCTCTTGCAATGATATTTTTCAGGTTCTGTTTTGGTCACCTCAGTTGGGCCTAATTGCACTCTGCAGAACCACATACAAATAGATCTGGGGCCCTTCTCATTTGCACTACGCTTTCTCTGAGTCTCCTTGTGAACTGCAATTTTAGGACAATGTTAGTTCTAAACTTTTACTTCATTTCTTTCACCCTGTAACCTCACCCTTTAGAATACATATTTCACCCTATAACTGTAGATGGACTTTTCCTCTTCTGTAGCACTGCTGTGACATCCTTCAGCCTCTCCTATTATGGTAGGCCCTTTCAGTATTAACCTCAATGTTCCTGCTCTTCCTCAAGACCCTAATCCCATCCAAAACCCCTTGTCCAGCCACAATCTTACACCACACTCTTATTCATTTGAGCTGCTCATTCTCCATCCTCATCCTTAATATATAGCTTCCAGGGCCGTGCCCCCTTTGCCCTTTCACAGGGACTCTTCCATGGCATCACAAGTTTCTCCTTCTCTTCCTCTAGCTCTTACCAGTGTCCCCAACTGTCATGCCCTTTATGTTTCACTCGCTCCCATTCCTGACCGGCCTCCTCTCGAGCATCACCTGCTTATACTGCAAATGTTTAACTACATCGAGCAAGACTCCACATGACTGAGCCATTGTGGTCAACCCAGTGGGGCTATTGGCCCTAACAATATAAGCATTTAAGAACAATAAGCAAGACCAACAGATGGTTTAACCTGAGGGTCACCACTCAGCAGGTAAGGGGAGAGGTGGAGAAGATGAGTCCTTCATGGTAACTTCAGCCACTGTGGGATTTGAACCCGCATTGTTGGCATTAATCTGCATTGCAAACCAGCCACCTAGCCAATTGAGCTAACTGACCCCCTTTATTATCATGATATAAACAAATCTGACTGCATATTTTGAATCAGAAATAATGGGAACTGCAGATGTTGGAGAATCCAAGATAACAAAGTGTGAAGCTGGATGAACACAGCAGGCCAAGTAGCATCTCAGGAGCACAAAAACTGACATTTCGGGCCTAGACCCGTCATCAGAGAGGGGGATGGGGAGAGGGTTCTGGAATAAATAGGCAAAGAGGGGAGGCGGACCAAAGATGGACAAAGTGTGAAGCTGGATGATTCTCCAGCATCTGCAGTTCCCATTATTTCTGATACAATTTTAAACTCACTGCGAAGCCTCTTCCAGGGATGTCTAACCTGAAGAAGTTACCCTCCTCCCTCTGGACCAACCTCAGGGAATCTCTCTCCCACTGCACTCCATCTTTGGTCCACCTCCCCCTCTCTACCTATTTATTCCAGAACCCTCTCCCCATCCCCCTCTCTGATGAAGGGTCTCGGCCCGAAACATCAGCTTTTGTGCTCCTGAGATGCTGCTTGGCCTGCTGTGTTCATCCAGCTTCACTCTTTGTTATCTTGCATATTTTGAAAATGTTTCCCAAAAGTTTCTTCATTCCTTCTGTTTCAAAGGGAATCCTACATTTCCTTCTGATTGTCCTCCAGAATCTCTTTCCAGTTCGGCCCAGGTATCCTCTGTGCCTCCCACCCAGACTTGCTCAAAGCTCAGGACTAAACTGGGTATCTTAATCCACATCTGTGCTTTCTTGCAAGGAACACTGAAAGCACAGAATTAACAGCTCCAACATTCTTCACTGTAATGAGGATGCAAAAGAAATTGCAGTGTAATGGGACAGCTAAGCCCACTCCTCCATCACTTGCCTTTCCCCTGAAACTGTGAGCACTCCCCTGCTCCAATTGCTTTGTTACAGCATCATTCCTTGTCAGTTGATTTACACTGATTTCAGTTGAATGCTGCTGATTGTTTTGAAGGCAAATAAATGTTTGCAATTGATGCAGTCTAACTGCTGCGTAATTTCACTTCAGCATCACTAATTTCAAAGAACACTATTAGACATCATGCGATGATTCAGTGGTCGTTTTCATTTGCTGATTGTCAATGAATGGGTATAAATGAAAGCTGCTGAGCATAGAATTACGTCAAGAATTTCTAGTAGGGTGTGTCTCTTTTTCTGTTGAAAGGAAGTGGCTAGCAAGTGAGCGGTTTGTCCTGATAACAATTTTGTTAGAGTAGATGAAGGAAGACTATGTTCACTTATGGGAATGAGGATCACTGGGGGTTGTCAATATGAAAGTGGTCATCAATAAATCAAATAGGGAATTTGGAACAAATGTCTTTATCCAAAGAATGGTAAATCACAACCGCAATGAATAAGTGAATAGTATAGATACACTTAAAAATAGACTAGATAAGTATATCAGAGAAAGGGGATAGACGCTTATGGTGTAATGGCTAACTGGGGTAGCATGCTGGAAATCATGCCTTGCTATACTGAGTTTAAACTCCACATTTTACCTGATTTTTGGATACAGGTTGACAGAAGCATGGACCAGGTTTCTGTACTCAACAAGAATTATTATTTTTTATAAGTAAATAAACTCTAAATATAGATACACCATTATAAACTGTTAGAATATACCACTACAAAGTAAACCCTAGTTGCTTTTTAAACTCCTACTTACACATACAGTTTCAAACAGAGAGGAGAAAATAAGTTGTGGGCAAAGGAAAACTAGGAGATAGGCCAGAGGTTCCTATAAGACCATAAGATATAGGAGCATAAATTAAGCCATTCTGCCCATCGGGTCCACGCCGCCATTCAATCATGGCTGATAAGTTCCTTAACTCCAATCTCCTGCTTTTTCCCCATAACCCTTGATCCCCTTGATAATCAAGAACCTGTCTATCTCAGTCTTAAATGTACTCAATGACCTGGCCTCCACAGCCTTCTGTGGCAGTGAATTCCATAAATTCACCACTCTCTGGCTGAAGACGTTTCTTCTTATTTCCATTCTGAAAGGTCTTCCCTTCACTCTTACGCTGTGCCCTCGGGTCCTAGTCTCTCCTACCAATGGAAGCATCTTCCCAATATCCACTCTGTCCAAGCCATTCAGTAGTCTGTAAGTTTCAATTAGATCCCCCCCCACCCCATCCTTCTGAACTTCAATGAGTATAGCCCTAGAGTCCTCAAGCGCTCCTCATATTTTAAGCTTTCCATTCCTGGGACCATTCTCATGAACCTCCTCTGAACCTGCTTCAGGGCCGGTACATCCATCCTGGGGTATGAGGCCCGATACTACACATAATACTCCAAATATGGCCTGACCAGGGCAATATAAAGCCTCAGGAGTACATCCCTGCTTTTATATTCAAGTCCTCTCAAAATAAATGCCAATTTTGTATTTGCCTTCCTGACTACTGACTCAACCTGCAAGTTTATCTTGAGAATCCTGGACCAGAACTCCCAAATCTCTTTGTACTTCATACTTCTGAATTGTCTCCCCATTTAGAAAATAGTCCATGCTTTTATTATTCTTACCAAAGTGCATAACCTCCCACTTTCCCATGTTGGACTCCATCTGCCACTTCTTTGCCCACTCTCCTAACCTGTCCAAATCCTTCTGCAGCCTCCCCACCTCCTCAATGCTACCTGTCCCTCCACCTGTCTTTGGATTGTATGCAAACTTAGCCAGAATACCCAAAGTTCCTTCATTTAGATCATTAATGTATAAACTGAAAAGCTGTGTTCCCAACACTGACCCTTGTGGAACACTGCTCGTCACCGGCTGCCATCCTGAGAAACAGTCTTTTATCCCCACTCTCTGCTTTCTGCCACACAGCCAATCTTCTATCCATGCTAGCACCTTGCCTCTAACTCCATGGGCCCTAATCTTGCTCAACAGCTTCTTGTGCAGCACCTTGTCAGAGGGCTTCTTGAAGCCCAGGTAGATAACATCCATTGGCTCCTTGGTCTACCCTGCTCCTTACTTGCTCAAAGAGTTCTAGCAGATTTGTCAGGCATGACGTCCCCTTAATGAAACTATGTTGACTTAGCTCTGTTTTACCATAGACTTCCAAATATTGAGAAATCTCATCCCTTACGGTAGACTCCAAAATCTTACCCACGATTGAGGTTAGGCTAATTGGCCTGTAATTATCCGTCTTTTGCCTTACTCCCTTTGTAAAGAGGAGTGTCACGTCGGTGATTTTCCAGTTCGCTGGGACCCTCCCTGACTCTAGCGATTCCTGAAAGATCACCACTAAGGCTTCTACTATCTCTTCAGCTATCTCCTTTAGATCTCTGGGGTGTAGTCCATCTGGTCCATGTGATTTATCCACCTTCAGGTCAATCAGTTTTACTAGCACCTTTTCCTTGGTGATGGCCACCATACTCAGTTCTGCCTCTGACTCTCTTGCATTTTTGGGATATTACTCATGTCTTCCCCGTGAAGACTGACGTCAATAAATTATTCAATTCCTCAGCTATTTCCTTGTTCCCCACTACTGTCTCTCCAGCGTCATTTTCCAGTGGTCCAATGTCCACTTTTGCCTCTCTTTTGCCCTTTATATATCTAAAGAAACTCTTACAGTTTTCATTTATATTACTGGTTAGCTTACCCTCATATTTGATCTTTTCTCTCTTTAATTCTTTTTTTGTTGCCCTCTGTTGATCTTTGTAAGCTTCCCAGTCCTTTGGTTTTCCACTGCCCTTCACCACATTATATGCTTTCTCTTTTGCTTTTATGCTATCCCTGACTTCCTTAGTCAGTCATGGTTGCCTCATCCTCCCTGTACCATGCTTCCTTTTCCTATGGATGAATTTTTGGCTGCGTCTCCTGAATTACACTCAGAAACTCCTGCCATTGCCGTTCCACTGTCTTTCCTGCTAAGCTCGTCTTCCAGTAAATTCTGCCCAGATCCTCCCTCATAACTCTGTAGCGACTTTTATTCAGCTGTAATACCGTTACCTCTGATTCTAACTTCTCCCTCTCAAATTTCAAAGTAGATTCTATCATCATTTGACCACTGCCTCCTAAGGGTTCCTTTACCTTAAGCTCTTCTATTAAGCGTGCCTCATTGCACAACACTAAATCCAGTATTGCCTGTTCCTTTGTGGGCTCCACCACAAGCTGCTCCAAAAAGCCATCCTGTAGACATTCCACAAACTCCTTTTCTTGTAATCCACGACCAACATGATTTTCCCAGTCTGCCTGCATATTGAAATTCCCCATGATCACTGTGACTTTGCCATTCTAACACACCATTTATATCACCTGGTGTATCTTGCCTGTACACAACTCCAACCATGTTTTTTTTTGACCTTAGAAGTTCCTCAGTTCTACCCACGCAGAATCTCCACCATCTGACCCTGCCTCATTTTTCACTAATAAGGCAACTCCACGCCCTTGGCCCACCTGCCTATCTTTTCGGTAGGACATACATGAATGGAAATTCACTTAACAATCCTGATCTCCTTGCAACCACGTCTCCATGATGCCTACCATGTCATATATGCCAGTTTCTATCTGCACCACAAGCTCATTTACCTTATTCCTTATACTGCATGCATTCAGATATAACACCTTCAGTCCTGTATTAACCCTCTCTCTTCTCATTTTCATTCATTTTTCCTGTGTTTGATTGCTAGCCCTTTCCAAACACTCTGTTCTATTTGCGTCTGTTCCGGAAGACTTTAGTAACCTCTTCTGAGTTCTCCTTCCCTGTCATTTCTTTCATATTTTTCCACCTAGTTGAATCCACAACTACAGATATTATCCTGCCACTTTATTTCCCTTTGGGGCAAGTTTCACCATTCCCTACCCCCTCACTTTCCAGTTTGAAATCCTGTTGACCAGCCAATTTACCCTTTTTGCTAGAATATTGGTCCCAGCTCAATTGAGGTGGAGACCGTCCCAACGGTACAGATTCCTCCAGTTCCAATACTGATGCCAGTGCCCCATGAAAAGGAATTCCTCTTTCCCACATCACTCTTTTAGCCTATTCACCAATTGCTGGTTTTTAACTAGTTCTTTTTCATTTTGCCTCACAATTTTAAAAATAAAAATAAAGAAGAACTTCCTTTACAATGGGAAAAGGAATAAAAAATTCTGAATAAACTGGTTGTAGTGAATGTGCCATAAATTCTAAGTCATTGTAAAGGTCATGTAGTCAGAAGTTGTGTAAGAAAGGCCAAATATCAAGTGAGACTTTGATGTGCTAGCATACGTCACAAAGATATAAGATACCACATGGGTGCTGGGAAGTGTCTTTGTTTCTGGGACAGGGAGAATGGTTCATGTTCTACCCAAGGACAAAGCTTGATTATTTTGTTAGGAGTATCTGTGTCCTTCCCTCTTAGTCAGCTGTCAACCTCTTTGTTCTTGTGAAAAGACTTATCTTTGCTGACTGAGACCATTAAACTTGTTGCTGTTTGATACTACCTATTCTGCCAATTTTATGGAATATTGGGCAAAGCTAACCTTCTCCAATTTTGGCAGCACTAACTGCTGTCTTGGCTCTGTCTTACTCCTGCCTTACACTGATACATCAAAGAACTAGGAGTTTAGGTTTAAGGCCAAGTGGATCAGATTCTGGAGCACCCATTTTTGCTTGCAGCCCATCCACCATACACCACCCCTGTACTATGCACATAGACAGTGGGAATATGGTGGGGAGAGGTTTATCCTTCCTACTACTGAACCTCTGTACGGCTGTCCATTTCTAAGAATGGCTTGATATCTTTGAAAAAATGAAAGATTTAGCTCCGATTTTTAAGAGTTCGATGAGCTCAAATTTTCAGGCTCTTTTGTAGAGATATCTCCTGACATAGATTTCCTATAGCTCAAAATATATTTCAGTGATTAAGTAATATTTTAGTTCTGCTGTCTTGGAATTTGTTTTGCTTGTTTCTATTTCCCGCTAAATGCTGAACAGCACAATCAGAGTCCCCAAAAAAGGACTACTGCTCATACGTTGTAATCCTCCCATTTGGAATTGCTCATCTCCCTTTAGATCTATCAAAATGGCAAACAAAATTCCTCCTGGCATATATTTCATAAACGCATACATAATGTTAATTTGCTGTAATAACACTATTGATGATTCTCCCAGATACCCAAATCTCTTAATTACATCTTGGCCTTTATGGAACACAATTAAGGAAACTGGTTTAAAAAAAAGTGCAATAAAAGTGCGAATTTAAGTATAATTAACAAAACTATTGACTTTATTTACAGAAAGTGGAGAATTACTAACATTTTCAATTATTTTGTTTCTAATTTGGTTCAGGTACTTTAATTTGGCATCCAGTCTGTAAACAGGCTGCCAGGGCAGAAGAAAAGCAGAAGGTAAGGAAAAAGTAGCATTGTAAAATCAGTTAATAACTGATATGAGTTAAAAACCTAAGTTGTGAATATTCAGTATTCTCTACTATTTGTGGTGAAGCTCAAAAACTTATTGGTCTTTATTATTTCTGATGGAAACTTCTTATTGATGATTTTAATGCTTTGCAATGTCTAAGATTGATTTGTCTTACAAAATAAGTTTTGTACTATGGTCTATAGATACACTGATCTATTGCATTGGTTAATTGCAGTTTTTTTTTCAATTTAAACAATTAATATTTCTACAACACTTTATTAATTGTTTTTAAACTTTCCAGTGACACTCCTACTGAGCAGTGTTTTTTGAATATAATTTAGAGTAGAAGGAAAACGAGTGACACATGAATGCATCACAAACCTTGCACATACCTAACAATTAATAAACATTGAAGAAAAAGTATTCCATAAATAACAATGTGACTTGTAAGTGGTTACATGGAATGTTGAAAGTAAGGAGGAGAGGCAACAGTCCTAGTGGTATTGTTGCTGGACTGTTAATCCAGGTAATGTTCTGGTGACCCATGATCAAATCCCGCCATGGTAAAACAATAGACAATAGACAATAGGTGCAGGAGTAGGCCATTCGGCCCTTCGAGCCAACATCACCGTTCATTATGATCGTGGCTGATCATCCACAATCAGTATCCTGTTCCTGCCTTATCCCCATAACCCTTGATTCCACTATCTTTAAGAGCTCTATCTATCTCTTTCTTGAAACTATCCAGAGACTTGGCCTCCACTGCCTTCTGGGGCAGAGCATTCCATATATCCACCACTCTCTGGGTGAAGAAATTTCTCCTCAACTCTGTTCTAAATGGCCTTGCTCTTATTTTTAAACTGTGTCCTCTGGTTCAGGACTCCCCCATCAACGGAAACATACTTCCTGCCTCCAGATTGTCCAATCCCTTAATAATCTTATATGTCTCATAAAGATCCCCTCTTATCCTCCTAAACTCAAGCGTATACAAGCCCAGTCACTCCAATCTTTCAACATATGATAGTCCCGCTATTCCGGGAATTGACCTCGTGAACCTACACTGCACTCCCTCAATAGCCAGAATGTCCTTCCTCAAATTTGGAGACCAAAACTGCACACAATACTCCAGGTACGGTCTCACCAGGGCCCCGTACAGCTGCAGAAGGACCTCTTTGCTCCTATACTCAATTCCTCTTGTTATGAAGGCCAGCATGCCATTAGCTTTCTTCACTGCCTACTGTACCTGCATGCTTGCTTTCATTGACTGATGTACAAGAACACCCAGATCTCGTTGAACTTCCCCTTTACCTAACTTGACTCCAAAACAAAGAATTTGAATTCAATTTAAAAAATCTGGAATTAAGAGTCTACTGATGACCATGAACCTACTGTTTATTGTCAGGGCAAAAACCCATCTGGTTCATTGATTTCCTTTAGGGAGGAAAACTACCATCCTTGCCTGGTCTGGCCTACATATGACTCTAGATCCGCAGCAATGTGGTTAACTCTTAAGTGCCCTCTGGCTAATTAGAGATGGGTAATAAGCGCTCACCTAGCCAGTGCTACCCTCATTCCATAAATGAATGAACAAAAAAGACAACAATAAATTGGCAGATGCAAATAACTAACTTGGGGATTGGTAAATGTAAAGTTGTCATAGTCCCAGAGGACCATAAGGCTGCTGTCTCATTAGAGAGATAACTAGTCGTAAGTTTAACCTGAAGGTTACCACACACCAGGCAATGGGAAGATTGAGAAGGTGGGACCTTCATGATAAACTCAGTCCATTGACCCTGCACTGTTGGCATCATTCTGATTTGGGACTAACCAGTTTCTGGCCTACGGAAGTCGCACAGCCTCCCTTGCCAGAAAAAGTTAAAATGAATTAAATAAATTTTCTGAAACATGGAAGTATGAAGAAAGAGTATGGCAAAAGAAAATAGAGAACAGCTATTTTATTTATCTAAAGTGTAGGTATCAGTTTAAAATGACCATTATGAGAGCAAGGAGGCAGATTAGGAGAAATTTCTTACATGTGAAGTTTCTCAAGGGTATAAAGTACTTTGCTGCACTGAGCGCTTGATACTGATCGTATTGTTTATGGCAAGAAAAGAATAAATATTTGAAGCAGTGAAAGAGGATAACAGAATTTGTTTTTCATTGTACTAAAAGTAAGACCATGGATATAGCAACAAAAATAGGCCATTGGGCCCATCGAGTGTGCTCCATTATTCAATGAGATTGTGGCTGATTTGATAATTCTCAACGTCACTTTCCTGCCTTATCTCGGGATAACCCTTGATTTCCTTCCTGATTAAAAATCTGTCTCAATCTTGAATATACTTAACAATCCACAATAGGCACTAAACAATTCCACAGATTGATTATCATAGAACATAGAACAGTACAGCACAGTATAGGCCCTTCAGCCCACAATGTTGTGCCGACCTATTATCCTGCTAAGATCAACCTACCCTGCATACCCTACATTTTATTATCCTCCATGTCCCTTTCTAAGAATCGCTTAAAAGTCTCTCAAGTATCTGACTCCACTACCACTGCTGACAGCACATTCCACATGTCCACCGCTCTCTGTATGAAGAACCTGCCACTGACATCTCCCCTATACCTTTCTCCAATAACCTTAAAATTATGCCCCCTTATAGTAGTCATTTCCACCCTGGGAAAAGGTCTCTGACTATCCATTTTGTCTATGCCTCTTGTCATCTTGTAAACCTCTATCAAGTCACGTCTCATCCTTCGCTCCAATGAAAAAAAGTCCTAGCTCCCTCAACCTTTCCTCATAACACCTGCCCTCCAGTCCAGGCAGCATCCTGGTTAAAAACAAAATCCTCCTAATCACTGCTTTAAAATGTATGATCCCTCACTCTCTGATTATTCCCTCTGCTCCTAGACTCTCCCACAAGGGAGAAAACACCTCACCGTAGCTACACTGTCAGGCCCTTAATGGCCTTACATGTTTCAATGATGTCTCCTTGCATTATTCTAAACACCAAAGAGTACAAGACCAATCCACCCAACCTCTCCTCATAAGAAAATCACTTTATACCTGGAATCAACCTAGTGAGCCTTCCCTGGACCAGCTGCAATGTCAGTATATCTTTGTTTAGATAAGGGGACCAAAATTATAAGACTGTAAGGTATAAATAAATACAGATATAAAGATAAAGAAAATAGGGTCCATCAGGTTTGCTTTGCTGTTTTGTCAGATTATGGCTGATCTAATAATCCTGAACTCCACTTTCATGCCTTATCTCCATAATCCTTGATTCCCTTACTGATTTTAAATCTGTCTGTTACAGTCTTAAATTTACTTATTATCTGAGCCTCAACAGCCCTATGTGGTAAAGAATTCCAAAGATTCACTAACCTCTGAGAAAAAAAATAAATTCTCCTTATCTCTGATTTAAATGTTTGGCCTCTTATTCAGAGATTATGCCCTTTAGTCCTAGAATCTTCTAGAAGGGGAAAACAACTTTTCAACATCTAGAGATAACCAGAATTATTCACAGTATTCCAGTTGTAGTCTGACTGGTGACTTGTATTGTATTTTTGCAAAATCTCCCTACTTTTTATGCCATTCCCTTTGAAAAGGGGCAGCACAGTGCCTCAGTGGTTAGCACTGCAGTCTCAGCGCCAGGGACCCAGGTTCGATTCCAGCCTCAGGCAACTGTCTGGTGTGGAGTTTGCACATTCTCCCCGTGTCTCCGTGGGTTTCCTCTGGGTGCTCCAGTTTCCTCCCACAGTCCAAAGATGTGCAGGCAAGGTGGATCGGCCATGCTAAATTGCCGATAGTGTTCAGGGGTGTGTGGGTTATAGGGGGATGGGTCTGGGTGGGATGCTTCAAGGGGCAGTGTGGACTTGTTGGGCTGAAGGGCCTGTTTCCACACTGTAGGGAATCTAATCTAAAACAAAAGCCACTGTTCCATTTGCCTTCCGTATTACCCACTAAACCTGAATTTTAATGTTTGTCCATCTGTTCTGTTGCTTTTTTTGGTCTTTCTCCATTTCAATAATATTCTATTCCTCTACCCTTCTGCCAAAATTCATAACTTCAGATTTTCCGACATTATATTCCATCTGCAAAGTTTTTTGCCCTCTGCAGACTCTGTGTCATCGTTACCACTTTGCTTGCCACCTACTTTTTGCAATTTCTGCAAAACCTGGTTTATAGTACATTTACTTTCTCATCTGGGCTATTAATATATATATTGTAAATAACTGTAACTCCAGAACTGATCCCTGTGGCACACAGATTGCTATCCTGAAAATGCCGTCCTTATCCCCATTTTGCTATCTTCTGTTAGTTAGCCAATCCTCTGTCCATGCTAATCTACTACCCCCAACACCATGAACTCTTACATAATTAAGTAGCTTAACCTGTGGTACTTTATCAAACATCCTCTGAAATTTGAAATGTACTGACTGCCTGTCCTTTATCTATCCTACTTGTTACCTCTTCAAAGAACTGTAATAAATTTGTCTGGCGTGATTCTCCTTCATCGGGCCATGCTAAGTCTGCTTGATTTTGTTACATGTTTCTAAGCCGTCTTCTATTACAGCTTCTTTTTAATAGAACCTAGAAATGTCTCGATGACAGATGTTGAGTCATTTGACATATGATTACTTTTTTTTGTCAACCCTCCCACCTCCCCCTGCCAACAATCCCCCACTTTTATAATAAGAGTGCTACATTGGCAGGGTTGCAATCCTTTGGGACTTTTCCAAAACCTACCAGGACCAAGAGACTTATCAGCTTTCTACCTCATTAGTTTCTGAAGTACATTTTCTCCGGTGATAGTTATTGTGCCCCTTGATTATTTAATATTTTTGGGATGCTGTTGCTATCCATTGCCATGAAGACTGATGCAAAGTATTTATTAAACTCCTCTGCCATTGCTCGTTTCCCCATTATTATTTCACTCATTCTCTGAGAAGACATAATTACAATCTTTAACATACATTTGCATAAATACGAGAATAGGAAAGTTGTGGAGGAATGTGGACCAGGAGCAGGCAGGTGGGACTCGTTGACTTTGGGATTATGTTCAGCATGGACTGAAGGGTCTGTTTCCATACTACATGAATCTAAGAGGGCTATAGTCATGTTGGCCTTTCTTTTCCTTTATATATATTTAAAGAAGCACTTACTTTCTATATTTATATTTGTATTTATATGTATCTATTTCTCCCTTTTTTAACCAGTTTTTGGCGTTTATAACTTACCAATCCTCTAGTTTACCAATAACCTTCGCCACATTATATATTTCTCTTCCAATTTCAAACTACCCTTAACTTCCTTGGTTGACCATAGTTGATTTATCCCCTTCTTAGAATCCTTCTTCCTCATTGGGATATACCTTTGTCATGAACTACCTGCTTGAACATCTGCCAATGTTCCTCGCTCATCTTTTCTGCTAAATTCCTTTGCAGTGCAGTGCAGCCAACTCTGCTCTTGTCCTGTGTAAACAGCCTTATTTAAGTTTAGCATAGTTGTCTCTAAACCAAATCACTCCCTCTCAAACTGAATGCTAAATTTTGCCATGTTATAGTCCCTCCATGATCTTTTACAATGAGATCATTTATTAAATCTGCTTCATTGCACATTACCAGATCCAAAATAGCCTGATTGGATGCGCAACGTATTGCTCCAGATAACTGTTCTGAATACACTCTGAATTCATCCTCCTAGCTACCTTTGTCAGTTTTCCAATGAACTGAAGTATAATGAACTGAAGTACTTTTTCTTTTCTCCACAGTACATCTTGATAGTTTTAAAATTTAATTAAATCACTCATTTTAAATCTATGTTTTATGCAGAAAAAGAGGCAAGAAATATGATTTATGATATACCTGCTTCACCAATAAGACATTGTGTGATTTTTGCAGTAAGCAAAAAATGAATTAATTAAGGCTTGAGATTTGTATGATGACAGAACAACCAAAGATCCTGAATCATTAAGGTTTATCAGAATCAGAATGTGAGCTTGAATACTAATGAAGTCAGGAAGTGACTACTTCGTATGAAAATTAAAGCATTACATTTTGCGTTTGCATTTTCCATGTTCAGGTTCTAATTTTTGATATCTATAAAATATTGTTACTTTGCCTCTAGGTCACTCGTACTTCTTCTGAGAGCATCACATCTCCTCCAGCCTCCAGTGCCTCAGGGTCCCCGAGCCGGTTAATATATGTGAGTTTATTCCACAGTTTTCTTTGGATGTCAGATATTCATCTCCAGTAATGCCATAACCTGGGTAGATATTTTCAAATATGAATGAATATTTTGAAAGTTTTTACATGTAAGAAATGACAGAATAAGTAAAGCAACATACTTACAGGACAGAAATAACTGTTTCTAAATAAGGAAATCCCACATATCAAATCCGTGTCTTTCTTTGTTGTGAGTGCTGTGCTTTACCGCATGTGGAATGCTGTCAGTCTTAGATTTGCTAGATATTTAAACATTGCATGAGATAATGCAGCCTTGTATGTGTGGATCAAACACACTTCCTATTGGGCAACACAAAGATCATGACAGATTGTGTGATTAAAGGTGTGTGCAAGCCTGGCTACCTATCTTGAACTGAGTTGCGGTTGCAAAGGACGATGGTTCCTAAAATCAAGAAAATAAAACATCAAAGTGTCAAACACTACTTTTTTGAGTAAATTCATTTCTTAAGCAAATAATAAAATGAAGCTAACAGGAATATTTGTTTGCTTAATGTTTCCAGAAAATCTTATCAATGGAGGCAGATTTTAGATAATTATACCTGTATCATATGACCTGACCTCAGTGCTTGTATGTTTTCAAGTCAACCTTTCAAAATATTTTTGTCAGAAATTTAAGTCATCACTCTGAAGCAGTATATTAATTTTATAAATATTATCTTGACTATTACCTACATGTTTCTGAATCAGTAAGAAATGCTTAGTGGTCCATAATGAGTTTGTTGAGCCTTCTTGTTTGAAGTTTATCACACACCATTCATTTGCAGACTGCAGCTGGATTTGGTATGAGGTGATTGGGGAAACGCAGAGGTGAGGGTGCTGCTCTCAATGATTTCCAGCACAGATTGCCATGTTATGAAGGATGCTATTATGAACATCTGATGCATGCACCAAAAAAGGCAGAATAGAGCAATTTAAAATCATGATAGCCATGATCATCTTGTAACATTGATTTGACATCCAACCTGTCATTTTGGACTTTATCTATCTTGTATAGGCAGGACTGAATATGTCTGCATGTGTTCAGCTGCGCAAGGGACCTGATCAAGTTTGTTGTGGGAAGTTAGGGAGGAAAAAGCAGGTCTCTTAGCAGAAATATAGTAGACCAGTTAGGTGGAGCTTACCGTTGATACAAAGTCGGTTTTACAGTAGGGGACAAAGTGTAATGGTAGAGGGATTTTTTTGGACTGGAGGACTATGGCCTGCAGTTTTCCACAGGAATCAGTACCTGTCCACTTTTGTTTGTGATTTCTATAAATGATTTGGATGAGAAATAGGAGGCATGGTTAGTAAGTTTGCAGATGACGCTAAAATTTGGCAGTATAGTGGACAGTAAAGGAGGTTATCTAAGATTACAATGAGATCTTGACCACTGGATCAATGAGCTAAGGACTGGCAGATGGAGTTTAGTTTGGATAAAGGTAGTGCACTTTGGTAAAATGAACAAGGGCAGGATTTATACAATTAACAGGGTTCTGGGTAGTGTTGTAGAACAGAGAGACCTAATGGTTCAGGTACACAATTCTTTGAAATTTTCATCACAGGTAGGCAGGTTGGTTAAGAAGGCATTTAGCACACTTGCCTTCACTGCTCAGTGCATTGAGTTTAGGAGTTGGGACGTCATGTTCAGGTTGTACAGGGATGTTGGTGAGGCCTCTTCTGGAGTAGTGTGTGTAGTTCTGATCACCCTGTTATAGGAAGGATATTATTAACTGGAGAGGGTTCAGAAGAGATTTACCAGGACATTGCCAGGAATGGAGGGTTTGAGTTATAAAAATAGGCTATATAGGCTGGGACTTTTTTCACTGGAGCATTGGAGGTTGAGAGGTGATCTTACAGAAGTTTTTAAAATCATAAGGGGCATAGATAAGGTGAATAGCAAAAGTCTTTACCCCAAGCTGGAGAAACTAAGGGACATATTTTTAAGGTGAGAGGAGAAGGATTAAAAAAAGGACATGAGGGGCAATCATTTTACACATGGTTCGTGTGTAGAATGAGCTACCAGAAGAAGTGATGGATGCAGGTACAGTTACAATGTTTAAAAGACATGAAGAAGAAGGGTTTGGAGGGATATGGGGCACACGCAGGGAGATGGGAGTAGTTTAGTTTGGGAACATGGTCAGCGTGGAGTAGTTGGACGGAAGGGTCTGTTTTCAAGTTCTATGACCCACCTCTTACTGCTTCCCCGCCAGCTGGTGCTCTTTAAAAGCATTGTCATCTAACTCCTTATAAAACCTCTACAGTATGGAAGCAGGCCATTCAGCCCATCAACCATGTGAAAAGCATAGCACCCTCTATGCTATCCCTGTATCGGTTAACAGTCCTATGGCTAATCCACCTAGCCTGCACATTATGGGCAATTTAGCATGGTAAATCCACCTGACCTGCACATCTTTTGACTTTGGGAAGAAACTAAAGCACCCAGAGGGAACCCATGCAGACACAGGGAGAATGTGCAGACTCCACACAGACAGCCACCTGAAGGTGGAATAGAACCCAGGATCCTGGCTCTGAGGCATCAGTGCTAACCACTGAGCCACCGTGCTGCGCTTTGCGGATGAATTGTTACTCACTGTTGCAGAATTGGTGGGAGTTTTGTGTTATTGGAGGAATTGAGGAAAATTGTGTGTTTATTGGAGGAAATATTCTTTGCATCTAAAGGGAATAGTGCTGAAAGTGGTCTGTACTTTTGAAAGGCCTGCGGGCATGCCATTTTTGTCTGAGTCAGAGGGAGTATAGGTTATCCCAGATAAATGGAACAAAAACAGCCAAAAAGACAGGTCCCTTGCATGGGCAGGAGGAAGAGAGATGTCAGCAGGAGGCCATACATACTGAGAGTTTTCAGGAAGCACTTTCTTCCTCCACTGAAGCTAGGTGCAGTGGATCCAATGGGAAGAGTTTTGCAGGCCTCTGAATGACATGGGTAATGGTGAGATTGGAAAAATAAGATCCTCAGTGTCAAAAAAAGTGTCTGATTTTTTTCATCCGAAGTTTGAACAGCAAGACAAGAATGCATAAGACTAACGAGCAGCGCAAGGTATGTTTTCATGCATTTACATCTCATTAGTCACTAATTGCGCCTCATTTAAATGCAATTCCCCACTCACCCACTATAATGGAATGAAATTAGGTAGCGACAATTCCCAATATGTAAGTCAGAGTCGATACCTGGCACAGCCAGCTCACTGCTTACTGCTCTAGGCCTCTGTGTTAGCCAGCAGTGCCCAACATCTCAGGGCAGGGTCCATCGGTATGAACCACCTACATAAACCCTGTCTACAAAAGTTGACATCAAATGCCAGCTTTGACACATCAGCGCAGCCATTTTAGACTAACTTGGAATATTACAGATCACCACTTCAGCGTTAATCTTTGGAGAACAGTGACAATTCATATTGCAATGTTGCGGCAGCTAGGCCCCCCCCCCCCCCTCCCTTTGGGAGCACTCGTCCATCTCACGCATAGGAATAGGGCACCTCAGACCTGCAGCCTCACAGCTCTCCTTTCCCCCTGTCCTGACTGCAGCCCATTCATGCCTCGTGGCTCACCTTATGCAGACCCTGCCTCTATACTATACCCTAATGAACATGAAATACCAGAATGGGAGCTCGTTGCTGTAAGTGTCATGTCATGTAAGGGGGTTTGTAACTGGAAATTCATCGTTCTTCTAGTCCTTCATCCTCAGGCGTAACTGATTAGTGAGGGAGCAGTTCTTGAGACTCTGAAATGATACTTGCAGAAGGGGATTGTTGGTGTGAGGGTAGAGTACTTTTGAGGGATTAAGGTGGTAGTGAAAGCAAGAGGTACATGCTGCACAACTTATAGCTTTTCTTTCATGTCACATTGTGAGATTTCAGATGGTGGTTCAGACAGGAACATCCCATCATCCTGGATGATTTTAGCAACACTGCAGCAATTAACTTGCCACCATCTCCTGCGAAGAGGTCAAGAAGGAGTGGTCATTCATGTTTGCTGCCAGCAGGTTGCAGCTTTCTCCTCTTTGACATTCAAAACAGAAGCAAGCGAGTCATTGAGAGATAATGGGAACTGCAGATGCTGGAGAATTCCAAGATAATAAAATGTGAGGCTGGATGAACACAGCAGGCCAAGCAGCATCTCAGGAGCACAAAAGCTGACGTTTCGGGCCTAGACCCTTCATCAGAGAGGGGGATGGGGGGAGGGAACTGGAATAAATAGGGAGAGAGGGGGAGGCGGACCGAAGATGGAGAGTAAAGAAGATAGGTGGAGAGAGTGTAGGTGGGGAGGTAGGGAGGGGATAGGTCAGTCCAGGGAAGACGGACAGGTCAAGGAGGTGGGATGAGGTTAGTAGGTAGATGGGGGTGCGGCTGGGGTGGGAGGAAGGGATGGGTGAGAGGAAGAACCGGTTAGGGAGGCAGAGACAGGTTGGACTGGTTTTGGGATGCAGTGGGTGGGGGGGAAGAGCTGGGCTGGTTGTGTGGTGCAGTGGGCGGAGGGGACGAACTGGGCTGGTTTAGGGATGCAGTAGGAGAAGGGGAGATTTTGAAACTGGTGAAGTCCACATTGATACCATATGGCTGCAGGGTTCCCAGGCGGAATATGAGTTGCTGTTCCTGCAACCTTCGGGTGGCATCATTGTGGCACTGCAGGAGGCCCATGATGGACATGTCATCAAGAGAATGGGAGGGGGAGTGGAAATGGTTTGCGACTGGGAGGTGCAGTTGTTTGTTGCGGACTGCATCCACTGTACCCGGTGCGGCTTCCTCTACATTGGGGAAACCAAGCGGAGGCTTGGGGACCGCTTTGCAGAACACCTCCGCTCAGTCCGCAACAAACAACTGCACCTCCCAGTCGCAAACCATTTCCACTCCCCCTCCCATTCTCTTGATGACATGTCCATCATGGGCCTCCTGCAGTGCCACAATGATGCCACCCGAAGGTTGCAGGAACAGCAACTCATATTCCGCCTGGGAACCCTGCAGCCATATGGTATCAATGTGGACTTCACCAGTTTCAAAATCTCCCCTTCTCCTACTGCATCCCTAAACCAGCCCAGTTCGTCCCCTCCCCCCACTGCACCACACAACCAGCCCAGCTCTTCCCCCCCACCCACTGCATCCCAAAACCAGTCCAACCTGTCTCTGCCTCCCTAACCGGTTCTTCCTCTCACCCATCCCTTCCTCCCACCCCAGCCGCACCCCCATCTACCTACTAACCTCATCCCACCTCCTTGACCTGTCCGTCTTCCCTGGACTGACCTATCCCCTCCCTACCTCCCCACCTACACTCTCTCCACCTATCTTCTTTACTCTCCATCTTCGGTCCGCCTCCCCCTCTCTCCCTATTTATTCCAGTTCCCTCCCCCCATCCCCCTCTCTGATGAAGGGTCTAGGCCCGAAACATCAGCTTTTGTGCTCCTGAGATGCTGCTTGGCCTGCTGTGTTCATCCAGCCTCACATTTTATTATCAAGCGAGTCATTGACTCTGTTTCAACGTGTTTGGGTGATGCGCCTCCCATAGCTAAATTGCTGCCAGTGCATGTAAACTGCTCATTGTCAGAATGAGGTTGCTATCATTGCTTCATCCATATTAGGTATCAGTTCTGATTGGTCGTGATTATCAGTGGGTGAATAATGGATGTGTGGTTCATCGGGCACTGCATGATGTTAGTGGTGTAGTTTTTTTGTAGATAGCATTCACTGTCTTTTCACATGCACGTGGCAATGAACATCTTTAGATACTGGACCCAGGTCCTTAGGGCCTCACTCATAGCATTGATGTCCACGGCTACCTGCTCCCACAGATGTCGTAAAGTCTGGGGGGCCTCCCCACAACTACCCTTTCAAGTTCCATCTTAGAGACGTCTGCTGCATTGGAGAATCTAGGAGCCCTTTTGGCTTACTGTTGTGTTCCTGGGGCTTATTCCTGCTCCTAAAGTATTCTCCAGGTAATTAAATGAATTGCGGCAGCCTGTACATGTTTACCATTAAAAGCTGTTCACTGGCTTTAAATAATGAGGATTAGCCATGATTGCTGCTTGTCTCACACAAATTTGGGCTTCCTGTTGAACATGTAACCATTTAGCAGTGTGTTTGGTGCTGTGTGCAGACTACAGTCTTGAAAGGGAGCAGACCGTAGAATCCCTACAGTGTGGAAACAGGCCATTTGACCCACTGGATCCACACCAATCAAGTGTCTGAAGCGCATCCCACCCAGACCCATCCCCCTAACCTATCTCTGTAAACCTGCATTTCTCATGGCTAACCCACCTAGCCTGCACATCTTCAGACTGTGGAAGGAAACTGGAGCACTTGGAGGAAACCCACACAGACACTAGGAGATTGTGCAAACTGCACACAGACAGTCATCCAAGAGCGGAATCAAACCCAGTTCCCTGATGCTAACCACTGAGCTACAATGCTGCCCAGCAGAAAATTCGCGTGCTTCCTTCACTGCTTTGAGTATGAGATTTTATTCCACACCCTGTCAATTGGAAGAATTGAATTTCTAGTCATACATTTAAACACAGATGTAATTAATGACATGATCATACTAGCCCTTTCAATAGTATGCTATTCAAGTGTCTTGAAAATCTAACCTTACAAGGTTACAAATTAATCTGAAATGCTGACCTTGTGAAAGGTGCCTCGGCCTGGATCTTCCTGTATTTGGATCATTGGAGAGCGGACGCATGACCCAAGATGTGTGTCGATACTCAGTGGAAGTCTTGATGTGGCGACCTGTAATTCCCCAATTTGATTTGGTCTCTGAATGTTCCAAATGCCAGTCCCCACCGACCTAACTCAACAACCTCTTTTGACCACATTAACCCCAGCCACCTGACTACCTCTCCCCACCCAATCCAACTCCTTCCCCAATCCACCTATCTGTTCATCCACTTCAACCACTTGCCAAACCACTTACCCACCCACTGTCTTGCCCACCTGCCACTCTACCCACCCATCACCAGACCATTGCTCACTAACTTCACTCACCCTGTTCACTTACCTGCCTACTATTCTACTGATTCACCCATTTAGGCATTAAGCTATTTGCAGACAGGGCCGTAAAAAGGATGCAAGGCTTTGTGTCCTCATGTCTACTGCAGTCTGATGGAACTCCGAAAGATGTTCTACTCCACATTGGGAGTCATAAAGTCATATAGCTTGGAAACAGATCCTTCAGTCCGACTTGTTCTTGCTGACCAGACGTCCCAATCTGACGTAGTCGTATTTGCCAGCATTTGGCCCTTACCCCTTTAAACCCCTCCTATTTGTATACCCATCCAAATATCTTTTAAATGTTGTAATTGTATCTGCCTCCACCACTTCCTCTGGTAGCTTGTTCCATACACGCACCATCCTCTGCATGAAAAAGTTCCCTCTCAGACCCTTTTTAAATCTCTCTCCTTTAACCTTAAACTTGTGCCCTCAAGTTTTGGACTCCCCACCCTCCGAAACGGATCTTGGCTATTCGCCCTATCCATCCGTCTCATGACTTTATAAACCTCTATAAAGTCATCTCTCAGCCTCTGAGGCTCGTGGGAAGGAAGCCCCAGACTATCCAGCCTCTCCCTACAGCTCAAACCCTCCATTTCTGAAGAGTTGGAAGACTCAGCAAGAAGTACACCAGAGTTAATTTGGAAAAAAGAGCAGCAATCCAATAATGACTCCTGACCAGATCTATGCCTACACCTTCAAGAAGACATTTAATTCAATTGTAAGAAAAGGGGGAGGAATTTGTTTGTCTATCAGTGAGGATTAGTATTGCAGCTAGTATCATGTGGTTCTGCCTCCCCTGTAAAATTGTTATTGTCTGGTTAAAACAGAGAAACACAGCTATGTGAGTTTCTGAACAAAGTGTGAACCTAATTACTTGTAGAAAATAATTTTAGTTGAGCTTAATAGCCATTTTGACTTGAAAATGTATAAACTCTGAAATTACATTGTGATACTGGAATAAAAAGCCATAGTATACATAATTATAAGTATACATAATTATTTAAAATCTATCTTCCAGCTATTTTGTTGCAGTATTAACCCTTTTTTAAACGAATCAATGCCTTGTTTGAGATCAAGGAGTTCCTGCAGAAATTTTCACCTATTTCCTACTGGACATCTGTACTTAGGCAGAAATTCTGCTGAGCATTTGAAATTGGCTAATACATTGCTAAATAACAGAATTATTTGTTCTTAAAAATGTTTAACAGAATTAACATCATGGTGTTACCAGGATACCTCACAAAGTCTTTGTGTGAATTTAGATTCTGGAAACTTAGTATTACCATAGTATAGAGTATAGTCTTAGTATAGAATTGAAGTGGAATGTTTGTGATACTTAAACTGGATGTGCCACTCCTTTGTAAGAAATGGAATCCTGTAACTATGTGGCAATACTTAAACATGAAAAGATTAATTAGAGGCATGATACACAAATTTACTTGGAGCTTTCCTCTTCCATCGCCATAACTTTTTCAAAAGTGCTATGACAACTTGTCTACCTGCATAAACAAAGCGTCCACTGGACAAATTTGTAACAATGGAGCAGGAGCAGCTCGAATAAAATTCATGGCCATGATATTTACAGCCAAATAATTATTTATGCAATATATATACTTAAAAGTCGCTATCACTATTCAATCACTATTTTTTTTCAAGTATACACTAAGCTTTCCTTAAGGATATATTAATGCTCTGATATTTGAAAGTTATCTGTCTACGTTTGTTCCTCTGTTTTCTTCAATCCCTGATCGTTATCTTTTGCATCCTTTTTTCTTCCTTTCTTAGGCCAAGCTAGATGATGAGATTCTTGACTACAAGGATTTGGCTGCTCTGCCTAAAGTTAAGGCCATTTACAATATTGATCGTCCTGATATGATCTCCTATACACCGTATATCAATTACTCCACTATTGATAGGCATAGACTTGGGGAGGTACTGAACAACTCAGCGGTCCTCAAGAGTTCTTTAATTTGAAATAATTTAAAAGATGAGGTTTGGATTTTTATACTGGACAGTTTTGTTGCACTTATTTTGAAGAATAATTCATGATCATTCTGATCCTTTAATAAAGCAATTGTCTTGATGAACTAGCACAGAATGAGCAAACTAAAATTATCAGGGAGAGCAGAGGTAACTGTCTGTTAGGATGTTTTAAAATATGTCAATGCGGATTAGGATAAATTCACCTTTAGTTCACTGTCTTTTCTTAAAGAACCAGCTGCACTCCTCTCAAAGGAATTCGGTGGGGATTGGCATATTAAACCATACTTTTTAAAATTGGTTGCAAATTTATATGTGGGTTATTTCTGATCAAATTCTGAACAATAATTAATTGAATGTTTGCGCTGCAAGTTGACCAGCTGGTATATAAAGTGAGCCAGATTGTGTGGCTAAAGTTGCCATGACATTGCTTTTCATTATCTGTCCAGAGAAAAATCCAGGCCAAAGAGTCTCTTTGTTCTACCCTAGTGCTCATTATGTAAAGTCAATTTTGTATTGTATACTTCCTGAATTATTACTTTTTTAGCCTGCCATTTCACCAAGTACAGTTTGTTTTTCTTGTTTGCTGATTAGGTGATTAGTATTTGTACAAATATTGCACAAACCAATGCTTAGATTTAAAGCTACTTTTTGTGTTTCTCCACTCTGACATCAACTGAAATCAGTGCAGGCATTCAGCAACTACTCATTTCTGCTTTCCCTGTGGCTTCCAAGTATTCATATACTTGGTGTGATAAGATGTGTTAATTGTGATATGTATCTGTATGCAGTGGGCCATCATTTTTCTCCATGAAAAGAACAATTTCAAAAATGAAATTGCATGAAAACAGAAATGATTCAGTTTTTAAGAGGAACTTTTCTATTTCAAAGAAAGATCAACAGGATGTTTTAAAGAAACAGTGCAAAATTCTACATAGATCTCTGGTGTGTTCATGCATATTTATACACCTGCTATACTTAGGAACGTAAAGCTAAGGATATAGTCAGGTGTAAAATTTAAGTTAAGGGGTATACAAATTTGAATTTTACCAAAAGTGGCAAACAACTTTTGAAAATGATATGTATGCACATAAATAGCAAAGTCAAAGCTGTGTTCTCTTTTAATTCTTATTTTAGATAATATTTTGGATATTTGACAAGTGCGGAATCTCCAGTAGCCTTTTTTAAGTTCAAGTAGGATATTTTTAAAGAACCTGACGAGTCTGGTGACTCTTCTGAAATCTCACCTGTTAGTAACAAAAGAACATTTATCTTTTAAAATCTTGCAACTGTTAAGTGACACTTTTTTGTGTCTAATGTTTACGTGAAGAACATTTTCATTAGCAACATGTAACCCAGAAGGAGGTTTTTGGAATTCTGATGCTGAGACACAGTTGTATTCGAGAGTTTTAAAATCCTACTTCCAGAATGAGTGGGGAAAGTTTGGGAAATAATAAAACTAAATAAAGCCAGGTCACAACCACCACAATTACATCTACCATTTGTGCAATATTTGGTAGTGTGATGTGCCCAAGTGCCATGCTCAAGCAACAGAATGCTGGAAGCATTTAAATTAGACTCACAGAGTGCTTTGAAATCTGAATTGTATTTAATGCTAGAGACAAAAAAAATTGCAGATGCTGGAATCCAAGGGAGACAAACAGGAGCATCTAATACTAACTGACTGGATTTCTGATGGCTCAGGATTAGGTGGATTTCCAGTTTTCCGCTGGTACCTAACTCTATCATCCACTCCTGCATTAATATTAGAGCCATAATATTCACTACCTGGCTAGAGCTGTTACCATTCTATGCTACTATGTCAAGCAGGGATCAGTAGTGACTGCTGCAAGATAGGTGACAGAACACCATGCTTCAGTATTTCAACTTAGAACATAGAACATAGAACAGTACAGCACAGAACAGGCCCTTCAGCCCACAATGTTGTGCCGACCATTGATCCTCATGTATGCACCCTCAAATTTCTGTGACCGTATACATGTCCAGCAGTCTCTTAAATGACCCCAATGACCTTGCTTCCACAACTGCTGCTGGCAACGCATTCCATGCTCTCACAACTCTCTGCGTAAAGAACCTGCCTCTGACATCCCCTCGATACTTTCCACCAACCAGCTTAAAACTATGACCCCTCGTGCTAGCCATTTCTGCCCTGGGAAATAGTCTCTGGCTATCAACTCTATCTATGCCTCTCATTATCTTGTATACCTCAATTAGATCCCCTCTCCTCCTCCTTTTCTCCAATGAAAAGAGACCGAGCTCAGTCAACCTCTCTTCATAAGATAAGCCCTCCAGTCCAGGCAGCATCCTGGTAAACCTCCTCTGAACCCTCTCCAAAGCATCCACATCTTTCCTATAATAGGGCGCCCAGAACTGGACGCAGTATTCCAAGTGCGGTCTAACCAAAGTTTTATAGAGCTGCAACAAGATCTCACGACTCTTAAACTCAATCCCCCTGTTAATGAAAGCCAAAACACCATATGCTTTCTTAACAACCCTGTCCACTTGGGTGGCCATTTTAAGGGATCTATGTATCTGCACACCAAGATCCCTCTGTTCCTCCACGCTGCCAAGAATCCTATCCTTAATCCTGTACTCAGCTTTCAAATTCGACCTTCCAAAATGCATCACCTCGCATTTATCCAGGTTGAACTCCATCTGCCACCTCTCAGCCCATCTCTGCATCCTGACAATGTCCCGCTGCAGCCTACAACAGCCCTCTACACTGTCAACGACACCTCCGACCTTTGTGTCGTCTGCAAACTTGCTGACCCATCCTTCAATCCCCTCGTCCAAATCATTAATAAAAATTACAAACAGTAGAGGCCCAAGGACAGAGCCCTGTGGAACCCCACTCACCACTGACTTCCAGGCAGAATATTTTCCTTCTACTACCACTCGCTGTCTTCTGTTGGCCAGCCAATTCTGTATCCAAGCAGCTAAGTTCCCCTGTATCCCATTCCTCCTGACCTTCTGAATGAGCCTACCATGGGGAACCTTATCAAATGCCTTACTGAAGTCCATATACACCACATCCACAGCTCGACCCTCATCAACTTTTCTAGTCACATCCTCAAAAAACTCGATAAGGTTTGTAAGGCATGACCTACCCCTCACAAAGCCGTGTTGACTGTATTTGATCAAGCCATGCTCTTCCAGATGGTCATAAATCTTATCCCTCAGAATCCTTTCTAACACCTTGCAGACTACAGACGTGAGACTTACCGGTCTATAATTGCCGGGGATTTCCCTATTTCCTTTCTTGAAGAGAGGAATTACATTTGCCTCTCTCCAGTCCTCAGGTACGACTCCAGTGGAGAGCGAGGATGCAAAGATCTTCGCAAGTGGCGAAGCAATTGCATTTCTCGCTTCCCAAAGCAGCCGAGGACAAATCTGGTCCGGGCCTGGCGACTTGTCAATCTTAATGTTTGACAAAATTTTCAGCACATCAGCTTCCTCCATCTCTATCCATTCCAGCATGCACACCTGCTCTTCAAAGGTTTCATTCACTACAAAGTTCGTTTCTTTCGTAAAGACAGAAGCAAAAAACTCATTTAGGGCTTCCCCTACCTCCTCAGGCTCCACACACAAGTTCCCTATGCTATCCCTGATCGGCCCTACTCTTTCTTTGATCATTCTCTTATTCCTCACGTAAGTGTAAAATGCCTTTGTGTTTTCCCGGATTCCTTCTGCCAAGCCTTTCTTGTAGAAGATCACAGTAATATTTATAATTTAGGGAGACTATTTGATTCATCTTGGTTATTCTTCAAAACATTTGGGAATATGATGTCCTAAAGTAAATTGAACAGCAATTCCGAGGCTAATATAGTTATTTTTAAAATATAGTGGATTTAAATACTCAAGGCTTTCTTGTAGTATTCCTTTCAAAGTCTATACAACTTCATTTAATCATTCAGCTTTGTTTCAACTAAGTTCCTTTTTCTTGTGGGTCTCTAGTTATGATTTATAGCACTTTTTACCAGAATTCTTTCATTTACTTTGTATTCTACAATTTGTTTTTGGAGTAACAAAATTCAAATTGTTGCACCGTATAGTATTATTGCTCTATTATTGCAGCTATTCTGTTTATTTATTTTAATCTAAGAATTGTTCTAAGAACTAACAAAATGTATTTCTTTTTCTAGTCACATCGACTGCTTTACTCAACGTCAACTGAGGTAAACATTAGATTCTTTCTTTTTGTATCTTTTTTGTTATCAGAAAATTGAAAAACACTTTCTTGGAAAAGTAAAGCCTAGGTCTTGAGTCTGTGAGTGATTCTGATGTGATTGATTCTATTGTCACATGTACCAAAATACAGTGAAAAGCTTTATCTATGAGCAGTACAGGCAAATCACAGCAAGCAATAGATGTACAGATCAAAGAGACTTACAGGCATACAGATTACCTTGATGCTAGAGTACATTCAACAGTCTCATAACAGCCAGAAAGAAGCTGTTCCTGAACCTGCTTGTGCATGTGTTCAGGCTCCTGTATCTTCTGCCTGACAGAAAAGGTTGTAGGCGGTCCTACATAGCACCTGACTGGCCTCTTAGAACAGAGAAAAGTCTGTCCCAAACCTACTTATCAACATTAGGAGGAACAACAACATCCAACATCACCATTTTCAAATTCTTAGTCTACTTATTTGGTTCAGACATGAGAATTAAAGGAAATAATGAAATGCTTTCAAACTTCTGGATTAGTTATTGAACTTCATTAGGTTAACTCAAAATATGTTAAATATATAATGTGCACTTGTACTTTTCAATAAATTATTTATCACAATTACCGGCAACCTAAGAAGGAGTGATGCTTTAAATTAATCAGATATAAATGTCACTGAATGCCCTTGAAAATATTTGTGTTGAGTTTTATCAAGCAAGAAGAAAACAAAAATCATTTCACAGCTCTTTCATTCTTGTAAAGCCATTTGGTATTGGATTTGAGATTTTCTTATCAAAGAATAGAAAATAGGAGGGCATTATCAGAAATGGAAGGATACCAACAGAAATAAATTAGTAATGTTTTACAATTTTTTTAGGTGATATGCTTCATTGGAGTTTTATGTGAATGATGAAAATGAAAATATATCTCAAAGGCCTCTAGAAACATAATAATGCACAAGAGTTATGCACAGAGGATTATTTCCTCTGGAACTTGTCATAATTTGAATTTGTTTAAAAAGAAAATGTAATGAGTCACTGAATGTCACAGCACAATATAATGCAATTGTGCTGTGGTGGTCATACTTTCAAATTCCCTTGCAACAAAGACTATTCCCAGTGGGGAAAAAGAAACTCGGTCCGACTGTCTTGTCTTGAGTGCTGTTGTTGGCCTGATTCAATAAATAATTTTGACTCCAGTACTGAAGGATTATACAGGATGAGGCACCAAGCTAATCAGGTGAACTTTTGACACGGCTTCTATGAGTACAAAAGGATACATTCCAAGATGTAAAGTACTTCCCTTCGAAAATAAAGGCATATCCTTGAATTGGGTCAGTTGGAAACTAGGGCAGCAAATAAATTGCTTTTACAATGGTAATTGTTCAATACTTTTGTGCTCTATTTATTTTCTTTGACATTACAACTTGCTTGAATGTGCTTAAAGTGCACATTTACTAAATGTTCAAAGTTTCAGTACACAGAACAGCATTTGTCCATTTTTGGTTACACAAATGCATTTCTTGAGCAATATCATATTGTAGTGTTTGAAAAATGTCAAGAGCATGAATTGGAAGATGTCTAAATACATTCCATGCATATATGTATTTAAATATAGAAGGGCAAAACTGGATGACGTTATCATATTTGTTTTGTGAAACACTAATGAAGATTTGAATTTTGATTAACTACCCATAGCATCTATTGGAAGCTGGTACTATACTAATAACCCCAATATAATAACTTAACAAATTCTAAGTCCCAGCTTTTGGGCAAAAAGAATTTGTCCAGACACTTTTCCTTATTCATTGAGGATAGGGCTTTTGAAGCTGCGAGTTCCTGATGCATTGTCCATGGCCACCTGACCAATTGGAGCCTTTCTGCCTGGTCTGAGTTTAATGAGCTAACTAACATTGACAGTCAATAGTTCCTGTTGTGTCTCCATATTAATCATATTACAACCTATGAGTGCCTTTTTCTCATGCTGTATGTATTTACATTCCCTTTCTAAATTTGGTTTTAGATCTGCTAAGAGAGACAAGACAAAACGTTTTGACTTCATGCCCTTTTAGCAATATTTAAGCTTTAGCATTCCTAGCTTTTGCTGTAATTTATAGAGGGATTTATGTAAGGTTGCTGTAAATCATTAGACTCATTAATTGGACTCCTTCTATTGCATGGTGACATAGATTTATATATCAGACATTGCACAATTCATTTAAGACGACAAGGTGTAGAGCTGGATGGACACAGCAGGCCAAGCAGCATCAGAGGAGCAGGAAAGCTAACGTTTTGGGCCTAGACCTTCAGAGAAGGGTCCAGACCTGAAACATCAGCTTTCCTGCTCCTCTGATGCTGCTTGGCCTGCTGTGTTCATCCAGCTCCACACATTGTTATCTCAGATTCTCCAGCATCTGCAGTTCCTATTATCTCTGGCACAGTTTATTTATATTTGTTCCATTTGTGAATCTTACCTACATAATTATCATTGCATTTCAAATTCATTGTAAATGAGATACTTTGAGAACCTTGTGGCAGATTTGATACAATGCTATTTAACTTTGTTATTTTCTTGTTATTGTACTGAATTTAAAAGCAAAATTATGCTAACTATTTACAAGTCATTGCTACTGGGCATGCATAAGTAGCAATTGGATTAAATAATAATATAGTTCTAATAGTCACAGTGAGGTTCATTATCAATCCAGTTAATTGATTTGCTGGTGCAAATCAATGTGGATTTTTTTTGTATGCACCAAATGTCAGGATTAGCAGATACTACTAAACAGCCTGCTCGGACATGTTATGACAGGCCTTTAGAGCAGGTGGGACTTCAACCGAGGTCTGCTGGCCCCGAGCTGGGAAACAAGAGCCCTAAGAGCCAAGTTTGTAAACTTGCCCATTTCAACTCCCAGTTATTTGCTGGATCTAATTAATTTATTTATTTGATTTATTTATTGTCACGTGTATTTTGTTAGAAAATACAGTGAAAAATATTGTATTGTGTCACTACAATCTGGCACCATCCTAAAACATAGAAAAAAAACCAAAACATAGAATATAAAGGCAGAAAAATGAAGAAATAAAGAAAAATAGTTCAACTTCACAATCCTTCTTGTTAAGTGCTCTGCCATGGGCCTGGTGACATAAGTCCCCATTCCATTTGCTGGAATGAAAGTTGCCACTCTTTGGCACTGTCTTACCTCCACCAAAGCCCTCGATAGACCATGCCAATTGAGATGTCACCGATGTCACTGGGTACCACACTTGCCCAAACTTAACTCTGCTGCTGCCATGCATCTGCTTCGGGCCCATCTCACTGATGCAACCACTGCTGATGCGGCGGGGACTTGTACTGGGCCCAAACTTGCCTCCGCAATGCCTCCATGAATCTGCGCTGGATGCAGATGCCACCAGGAACCCAAAAGCTCCTCCATTGTAGCAACCATGAATTAGCGCTAGGCCTCATCAATAAACAAGCTGCCAGGAACCCAAAAGCACCTCAGATGCCGCATGTCGTCGTTATGACCAAGCTCTTCAGCAGAAGATAAATAAAGTAGAAGAGAAAAAAGAGAAAGAAAAAAATTGAGAAAAGAGAGAAAAAAGAAAAGCAGACTGAACAGACGAGCCGTTGGCTTAGAAGCCCTACTCCACAGCCATCTTAGCAGAATTGAATTTAATGTCATCTTAAGTGGATCAAATAAAACCAAAGTAGTTAATGGGCAGTTGAGTTCGTTTAGAGTCATTTCATTGAGAAGAATATATATTGGATTCTAATTTACATTTATAAATGTGTAAGCAATACTGCAAGTAATAGTTGCAACTTTGAATTCTGTCATAATTGTTTACGAATCCAATATTCTGGAAAATAAATGCATTTTTCTTATTTGGTTTGGACTAAATATATTGAGTAAAATAATATTCTTGGAAGCTATACATGACAATTAACCCCTAAATGCAGAATATTTATATTGTCCTAGGACAAAACGAATGATTTACAAACTGTAACTTTAAAGAGAGATCATCTAATAGGGTCTGAAAGTTGTACAACACAAACAAACCCTATGGCCCAACTCATCTTTACAACAAATTTATGAAAGTTAATATAACATAGAGCTGTTACAATATCAATTAGTTAATTATATTACAAGGTACACAAAACCAAAACGCACAATATTACATCTTGTGGTAGTCATGCATCTTTTTCCTGAATTGCATTTTTGGTAAATGTACATGTTGCAATACAGATTGTTTGTTGATGCATTGTTAAAATAGGGTTGAATTATGTAACTGGTCTGTTTGATAAATTCTCCTAAAATTGCTATCTGAATTGACACCAATGGTTGACTGCTAGTTGCTTGGTCTAAATACAATTGGGTTGCACAATATCAAAAAGTCAGTGTTGCCATCAGTCTTGTTGTTTCCAGTCCAAAACAAATGGAGGCACTGTTAGACCTAGTTTTGGCAAATGAGGTGGACACAATGGATCAAGTTCTCAGCAGGACACTATGTCGGGGACAGTGATTACAATGTAAAAAAGTTTGGGTTGGTTATGAAAAAGGAGAAAGAACAATCCAAAGTAAAGGTAATTTACTGGGAGAAAGCCAGCTCTAATAGCATAGAGATAGTAGGAACTGCCGATGCTGGAGAATTTGAGATAACACGGTGTGAAGCTGGATGAACACAGCAGGCCAAACAGCATCAGAGGAGCAGGAAAGCTTGACGTTTCTGAAAACTTTCTGAAGAAGGGTCCTGACCTGAAAAGTCAAGCTTTCCTGCTCCTCTGATGCTGCTTGGCCTGCTGTGTTCATCCATCTTCACACCATGTTATCTATAATACCATAGAAATGGATTTAACCTAGATAAATTGAAATTGAATGTTAGAAGGCAAAGCTTAGAAGACAATGGATGCCTTTAAATAGGAAATAGTTAAGGCACAGTCAATGTATATTCTTTCAAAGGGAAAAGATAGGGTAAACAAATCCAAATCATTAGCACTGATGAAGAAAAGAGAGAGTCTGTAATGACCAGCTGTTACCAGGGAGCGGAATAATAACTAGTGCACTGTCTGTGGCTAGGTTTTAGTCTTCCCCAGTACTTAGTTGGAGCACTGTGGAATAAAGCTGGGACATTCTAATATTAAATTGATGGATTCAGTTTCACTATGGTGAGGACAATCTTTACATTGTTCCTTTTATCTGTGTTAACACATGCATACCCAGAGTTTAAACGCCCTATGTAAATGTCATCATTGTAATCACCATTTACTTTGATCCAATGCAAGATACCGATTTCTGCTAAACAGCACATATCCAAGGAAATCTTTTGTTTTCCATTACAGGATGAAGAGGAAGGACCAAGACAGCGTAGAGCCTCCAGCCCTGGATCCTTCGGGTCTCTTGGTTACGGGCGTTACACGCCAACGTGGTCTCGTTCACCGCAGCATTTCCATACACCAGGTAATAACTGCCCTTATTGCAATGTGTCCTGTCATAGAAAAGCAGACACTAAAAAATGCAGTAAGCTTTCCAATTGAAATGTTTAAGAACCATGAACAATTTGATCACATTATTCAATGGTTGATCTCAAATTCTTTCTGGTGGTGGTAATATTACAACTCAACAACAACTTGCATTTATATAGTGGCTTCAATATAATAAAACATCCCAAAGTGCTTCACAGGAGCCTATTCAGAAAAATAGAGGAATACTAAGTCAAAGCAGGAATCATGTGGACAGGTGATCAAAGTACTGGTTTAAAAGCTACGTTTTAAGGACCGATAGGAATTTGGAGAAATCTATGGAGAGAAGTCCAGAGCTTAGGACTTAGATAGCTCAAGACATAATCATCAAGCAAATGCAAGAGACTATAATTCAAGGAACACAAAAATTTTTAATGACTTGTAGGACTGGAGGATGCTATGGAAATAGAGGGTGAGCTTTTTAAAATTGAAGTATTCATGAACTGGGATTCAGTGTGGATCAGCAAGTGCAAGCATAGTGGGAGACTGGGCTTTGGATGACCTCAAACTTATGGGAAGTGATTGATGGAAGGTCACCAGAAAACTGTTGAAATTGTCAAATATATTCATTGTCAAATGTACCAAATTCATGAATGAAGACTTCAGCTGAAGATAGAGTGAGGCATGGGTACAGACAAGCAATAATAAGCAAGGGGGTAATGAAGCAACTTGAAGGGGAGCGATTTTGGTGTTGTGATTATGGGTCTGAATCTCAGCCTGTTTAGTTACCCCAGAGACCTTGCCAAATTTAGTGTTTCAAGTTCAGTATGAATCCACTTCTAAAGAAGACATAATGAACTTGGACATTAACTCTGTTTCTCTCTTCACAGATGCTGCCAGTCTTGTTAAATTTCTTGGGATTATCTGTATTTTTCCTTTATTATGTTTATTATGTCTTTCCAAATCTAATGATAAGATCTGATTTATTTCAGCTTGGTTTCCAGGCAATAGAGAGGCAGTTTAAGAGGCTAGCTAGCTCCCAGGAAAATGGGCAGCCATGAGTGGGAATGACCCAGATAGCTCAAAAAATTCTGTTTTTGTTCTTGGTACAGAATGAAGTTTGGGGGTTAGTTGAACATTAGAGGCTGAGGATGATAGCTGGACAATGGAACTCGTGAGATGAGTTGGATGTCAGACTGAGAGATCAGATCAGAATTTGGGGTGACAATATGGTCAGTTAATTAAGGCTGTTGGGTTGTGGATGGTTATTGTCTGGGTAGCTTGGGGTGCTGAGAGCAAACAGCTCTGCTCTCTCAGCCCTCAAGCACTGCTGGAAAGGTGTTTGTCTGTTCCATCCAATCATTCCTGACTTGTTTCCACTGCTGAGTTCCCCAACTCCCAACAAATCTGCTGGGAGATGTTAAATTTAAAGGTCAGTGATATTCAACTTAAAGACACCATTGTGCGAATACTTTATTCAGTATTCTCCACCACCAGGAAAGCACCCATGTGACTAGTGAAGCATTAACAAGCAAAGCCTGATAAGGGCAATGCTTACATCAGAAAGTGAAGGAGTCGGTATCGGGACAGTAGGAGGGGATTAAATCAAAACAGAGTTGAAGGGTGAAAAAAAAGCACCCCATCCACCAAAGTGCCCACCCCTCCCTAAAGGGAGCATAAAGGCATTGGTAGACACCATGTGCTCCCTCTCCAATGACATCCAGGCCCACTTGCTGTCTTGTAAGGTTGTTAATTGCTACACTAACTATCCATTTGACTGTGTTGTTTGAGGTCCTGACTGCAACAAGTGGATGACTTACAAGTGAAACTGCATCTCGTTTGATTGCATTCAAAAACCAACAAACAATAATTATTCTGTTGACCTACTCACTCCCCACCCACTCAGCCATCCCTGGGAGTTAAACTAGAAGTTAAAATTCTACTCCAGTAGAAACTGGAATTGTTTTTCCCCATTGCTGAAAAAAATTAATAGGCATGTGAAAAATTAAGAAGGGCTTACCTACAAAATGAGGAGAAACTATTTCCATTGCCAAGAGGACTATGAAGCCAGGTAACAGATTTAAGGTAGTTGGCAAAAGAACCAAAGATGAAATGAGAATTATTTTATCCTTCAACACTGTGAACTGGATTGCACTTCCTTGAAAAGTGGTTGAGGCAAACCCAGTGGTGGTGTTCAAAGAGAATCAAAGAAATGAAGTATTGATAATGAAATATTCGCAGGTCTGTGGGAAATAGGAATGTAGTGAAAATATTTAGATAGCTCTTTAAAACAGCAGAAGCACACATGATGGACTAAATGAGTGATAATGGGAACTGCAGATGCTGGACAATCCAAGACAACAAAATGTGAAGCTGGATGAACACAGCAGGCCAAGCAGCATCCAAGGAGCACAAAAGCTGACGTTTCGGGCCTAGGGTCTAGGCCCGAAATGTCAGCTTTTGTGCTCCTGGGATGCTGCTTGGCCTGCTGTGTTCATCCAGCTTCACACTTTGTTGTTTTATGATGGACTGAATGACCTCGTTGAGTGCCATAACAATCTAGGTGGTTATGCTTCATGTGGGGGTTTAAAGTCTTAAGAATAAGATTCCTGACCCAAACCAATTTCCAGCTGAGGCAGAAAGTTGGATGGATGGTCACACAATCTCAAAGTGAAAGGTTAGACCTTCAAATGTGACATTGGCTGCCAGCCACATTGTCATTCAGTTTTTCAATTTTAACGATGGTTGACCATTTAAAGCCATGGGAAATCTGACAACTACTTCTAGGTAAGAACTTGGTTAACACATATTTGCAGAAACCAGAAAGCTTGCCTGAGGAGCTTCATGTTCTGGCAACTCCTATGAACCTTCCTTATGAGACATCTGATTTTCCAACACGCTGCACCTCCAACTAAAATGCATCACCTAATGTTAGTGTGTTGAACTTCATTTGCCAATTATTTGTCCGTTCTGCAAGTTTATTAATGCCATCTTGTAATTACTTGGAGTTCTGCTCAACATTGACCATCACTTCCTCCATATATGCAATGTGGTGTCATTTGAAAATTTAGAATTTGCACTTGTGACTCCATTTTCAAAATTATTAATGTAAATCATTGATATAAATTGTAAACAGAACGGCTTCCAGCACTGATCTTTTTGATCATCACTTAACAACTTCTACCACTCTGAATAACTATCCATTATTTCTACTCTCTGCTTTCTGTCTTGAAGCTAGGGAAGAAAATGTGGGGCGCCTTGCTGAAATGTTTGTATTATCTACAAACATGGGTAGAGCGTTAGAGGACTGTAGGGTGGCTAATGTTGTACTCTTTGTTTAAGAAAGACTGTAAGGAGAAACCTGGACACTATAGACCAGTGAGTCTGACATCAGTGATGGCTAAGTTGTTGCAGAGGATTCTGAGAGATAGGAATTACATGCATTTGGAGAGGCAAAGAACTGATTAGGGATAGTCAGCTTGGCTTTGTGCATAGGAAATCATGTCTCACAAACTTGATTGAGTTTTTTGAGGACGTGACCAAAAAGATAGATGAGGACATAGCAAGCATAGCAAGAGATGTCATCTACATGGACTTGCCAAAGGCATTATTGAAGGTTCCACATGGCACACTAATTAGTAAAGTTAGTTCACATGCGATTCAGGAAGAGCTTGCCGATTGGAAACAAAATTGGCTTGACAGTAGGAGACGGAGGGTTCTGGTAAGAGGGTTGTTTTGTAGACTGGATACCTATGACAGTGGTATTCTGCAGAGATCAGTTCTGGGTCCGCTGTTGTTTGCAATTTATATAAATTATGTGGGTGAGAATTTAGGAGGCAAAGTTAGTAGATTGCGGATGACACCAAAATTGTTTGTGTCCTGGACAGTGAAGAAGATTTTCTGAGATTATAAAGGGATCTTGATCTACTGGGTCATTGGGCTGGGAAGTGACAGATGATTTTAATTTGGATAAATGTGAGGTATTGCATTTCGTTAGGATGAACAAAGTCAAGACTTATACAGTTAATGGTAGGGTCCTGGGTAGTGTTGTCGAACAGAGAGACCTAGGGGGTTTGTCACATAGTTCATTGAAAGTTGCGTCACAGGTAGACAGGTTGGTTAAGAAGGCATTTAAGCATGCTTGCCTTCTTTGCTCAGACCGTTGAGAATAGGAGCCAAGACGTCATGTTGAGGTTCTACACAATGTTGATGAGGCCACTTTTGGAGTACTGTGTACAGTTCTGGTTACCCTGCTATAGAAAGGTATTATTAAATTGGAGAGGGTTCAGAAGAGACTTACAAGGATGTTGCCAGGACTGGAGGGTTTGAGTCATAAGATGATGTTGGATTGGTTGGGACCTTTTTTACTGGAAAATAGGAGGTTGAGGTGTGACCTTATAGAGGATTATGAAATCATGAGGGGCAAAGATAAGATGAATAGCCAAGGTGTTTTTCCCTTGGATAGGGGAGGTCAAAACTAGAAAACTAGAGAGGAGAAAGATTTAAAAGTGATCTGAGGGGCAACATTTTCACACAAGATGGTGGTTCATATGTGGAATGCACTGCCAGAGAAAGTGGTAGATGGAGGTGCAAATAAAACATTTGAAAGACATTTGGACAGATACATGAATATGTAAGGTTTAGAGGGATATAGACCAACCACTAGAAAGTGGGGCCAGTTTAGTTTGGGAATGTGGTTGGCAGGGATGCTTTGGACCAAAAGGTCTCTATAACATAGCACTTACAAACAAGAGTAGACTATTTGGCTACTTGAGCTTTCTGTGTCAGCTGATACAATCCTGGTTGATCTGATTGTTATCTGAACTGTAATTTTTTGACTGCCCTTCATAATGAATGAATCCCTGACCTATTAACATATAGCTAATTCTGCTTTGAACAAGTTTGGTGACCTAGCCTCCACTTCATTCTGTAGGGGTGATTTCCATACATTTACTATCTGCTAAGAGAAGAATCATGCTCTTGCTCTTAAAGCTATTTCCCACAACATTTCCTGCCATCCAATAGAGGAAGCATATTACTGGTACTCAATCGACATAGTTCTTTAGGATCTTACATACTTCAATTTGATTGCCTCTCATTTTTCTAAACTATGATGGACATAAGTATAATCTACTCAAGCTTCTTCAAAGATGTCATTCATCTCAGGCAAGAGTTAGTGAACCTTCTCTGAACCACTTTATAATGTCTTTATGTCTTTTTTTTCAAATAAGAAAACCAAAACTACACTGTTTTGGATGTAGTCTTACCAAAACCCTGTGTAGCTGCAGCAAGATCTTGTGATTTACATCTCATGTAAGAATTTTTCAAAATTCTGAAGTTAAAAGACATTGCCATATGTTGTCAGTACTGTTACAGTGGAGCATTATTCATGCTCAGCCTCTATACTGTCACATATCTTCTGCTTTCCCCACATTAGACCTTTGTTAAATTACCATTATTAGCAGTTTAATTTCATAGCCACTTCAAAGCTGAAACAAATTATAGACTGCTTAAATTAAAGGTTTCTTTATCTCTGGTGCTCTCAAGAGTTTGTCATAAATTGGTTTTGGAGTCTCACTGAGCTACATAAATTCTTAGGAACAAACAGACCTTCAACATGCAAATAATTTAGCCAATTATTTTTGTTCCTAGAAATGAAGTTCAGTTTCTACAGAAAACACACGGGGTAGATTGATATCATCCTCGCCAATCTATTCATAGTAGATATATCTGTCCATAATGGTTTGAGTAGGAGTGATCATCGAACAGCTACTGTGCAGACAAAGACCTGATTTCAATTTGATGATATCCTCTAGTGTTGTGTTGTACTGCCACAGGGCTGAATGGATTAGATTTCAAACAGATCTACCAACTCAAGACTGGGCATCCATGAGGCACAGTGAACTATTAGCAGTGCAACAATTATATTCAACCACAATCTGTATCTTCATGGCCTGGCATATCCTCCTCTCTACCAACACCACAAAACCAGGGAATCAACATTGGATAAATGGAGAGTACAAGAGGGTATAGCAGAGCTGTACGAGGCATAACTAAAAATGAGGTGTCAATCTGGTGAACTGATAACACAGGACTGCTTGAAAACCATGCATTTTAAGCAGCATGCCCTAGGCAGAGTTAAGTAATTCCACAACCAATAAATCAAATCTAAGCTCTGTATTTCTACTGTATTCAGTTGTAATTAGTGGTGGACAATTAAACAACTCACTCAACTCACTGGAGGAAGTAGTTCCACAAATATCCCTGTACTCAATGATAGGGCAGCACATCATGTCGTCATCATGGATCATAGAATCCCTACAGTGTGGAAGCAGGCCCTTCAGTCCAACAAGTCCACATTGAACCCCAGTGCATCCCCCCATAACCCACCGAATCTATACATCCCTAAACGCTAGGGGCAATTTAACATGGCCAATTGACCTAGCCCAGACACCTTTAGACTGTGGGTTGAAACCTGAGCACCCGGAGGAAACCCACGCAGACGTGGGGAGAATGTGCGAACTCCACACAGACAGTCGCCCGACGGTGGAATCAAGCTCGGCCCCAGTGTTGTGAGGCAGCAGTGCTATCCACTGAGCTATGTCATTGCAAAAGACCAGGCTGAAGCATTTGCAAGCATTTTCAGCCAGGACTGCAAAGCGAACGATCCATTTTGGCCTCCTCATGAGGTCCCAGCATCACAGATGCCAGTCTTCAGCTAGTTTTATTCACTCCATTGATATCAAAAATGAGTTGAAAATACTGGTACCTGCAAAAACTAGCATTTACCTTGTCATCTGCAAATTTGGCTATCATGCCTTCATTCCCTTCATCTAAGTCATTGATGTAAGTTGTAAAAAGCTGCAGTGCCTGCACATAACCCGACACAACTCTACTTGTTGCATCCTGCCAGTCAGACAAAGGCTTATTTACGCACACTTAGTCTTTTGCCAGTCAGCAAATCTATCCATTCCAACATATTACCCCTAAGCCATGACCTTTTGTTTTCCCCAATTACTTTTGGTGTCATACCTTATCAAATACCTTCTGCATATCAATGTGTGGTATGTTTACAGGCTCCATTTTATCTACAGTGCATGTTATTCCTTCAAAGGACTCCAATAAATTTGTTAAACATGATTAATTTTGATGAAACTGTGCTGGCTCTTCCCAACCACCTCAAGTTTTTCAAAGTGCACCACTGAAATCTCCTCAATGATAGATTCTAACACCTTCTCCATGACAGACAACAAGCTAACTTGGCTTATAGTTTCCTATTTTTTGCTTCCCTTCCTCCTTGAATAGTGCATTATTTTCGCTACTTTCCTATCTGATGAAACCTTCCCTGAATCTAGGGAATTTTAGAAAGTTCACACCGGTATTATTAACAACCACTTCTAAGAACCTAGGATGAAGTCCATCTCAACCCAGAGACTTGTCAGCTCACAGATTCATCAGTTTGCTTAGTAATGCTTCCAATGTGATTTTAGTTTCACTGAGTTCCTCCTTCCCTTCCATCTTCTGATGCACAGCTATGACTGCAATGTTTTTGAACTCTGCATTGAAGACAGAAGCAAATATTTATTCATTTCATCAACAATTTGCTTATTGTGTACTATTTTTTATCTTCTGTTTATTCTTAGTCTGTAGAGGAGCAATACACACTTACTGTTTTGCTATTTGTAGAAACCCTAGTTTATGCATTTTTACATTCCTAGCCAGTTTCTTCTCATTCTCCAGTTTCTTTTTCCAGATTAACCTTAGTCATTCTCTACTTTTTTTTAGTTTCTGACCAGCCATCTAACCTGCCACTCATGTTTACACAGTTATGTGCCTTTTCCCAAAATTTGACGCCATTGCTAACTTCTTGGGTTAACCGCAAATGGTCAGTCCTCCCTTTCAATTTCTTCTTAATCAAAGGCATATACTTTTTCTCAGTATTTGGAAACGTCTCCCCCCTAAATGTTTGCCACCATGCCCCTTTTGAACCAACCCCCGGCCTAATCCACCAGCTCACTTCAGCTAGCTTAATTGTCCTTATTTAAGTTTATAATATTAATCTTAGACCCAATATTCTCCCTCTTAAACTGAATGTAAAATCAATCATATTGTGGTTGCTGTTATCTAGAGGTACCTCAGCTCTCTAGCCATTAATTAGTCATGTCACATTTTATAGCACTAGTTCTAATGTAACCTGTTCTCTTGTACATGACAGAATATGCTATCTGAAAAGAATAAACCAACTCAAAAGCATACTATAAACTCCTGATCCAAACTACTGCTACCGATCTGATTGTCCAGTTTATATGTCATCCATGATTATTGTTACAAGCATTTCTTTTTTGTGTACTTTATTTCACATTGTGGTTACTGTTAGCAGCCCTGAAGATCACTTCCACTGCTGTCTTCTTTTCCTTACATTTCCCTCATCTCCAGCCAAAACTATTTTACATCCTGATATCTCGAACCAAGCTCACCTCTAACCATTGATTTCAAATGATTTATTTATTGTTACATGTATTTTGTTACAAAAATAGTGAAAAGTGCTATATAATGCCATTACTGTCCAGCACCATCTTAAAACACCAAAACATAAATCAAAACATAGAATATAAAGGCAGAGGAATAAAGAAAAAGCGTTCAGCTTTACAGTTCTTCTTGTTACATGCTCCACTATGCGCTGGTGGCCAGGCATGAGTCCCCTACACCCACACCGCTGCAGCTGCAACAGAAGTCTCCACTCATTGATACCATATCGTCTCCACTGATGCCCTAGCCACTATAAGTACTTGCTGAACCCCACCATTGCAGATGCTACCAGTGCTGCCAGGTGCCACACTGGCCCAAACTCAACTCTGTCACTATCAGGCCCATCTTGCCCATGCAGCCAATGCTGCAGGGCCTCTTACTGGGTCCAGATTTGCCTCTGCTGCCTCCATGAATCTGCACTGGAAGCAGATGCCGCCAAGAGCCCAAACTTACCTCTGCTGCAGTAGACAAGAGTTGGAGTTGAGACTACCTCATCGATGCAGAAGCCACCAGGAACACAAGTTTACCCCACAGCTGCCGCGAATTCGCCTTGCTGGGCCCACTCAATGACCGCCATGAATCCGCACTGCGCCTGAATGCAACCACTTATGCCATTGCTACGATCAAGCTTTCAACAAGGGATAAGTAAAATAAAAGAGAGAACAGAAAAAAAAGCGGTGAGAAAGAAAGGTACAAAGAAACGTAAAGAAAAGTGGACCGAGTGGACGAGCCCCAGGCTCATAAGCCCTGCTCCACTGCCTTTTTTCCAGAAGATTGCAGATGACTTACACAATTGCACAATTGCTATCCTTGATTAACACAACCACCCCCTTTACCTTCACCTAGATTCCTACTTTTCTTTAATGTCATACACTAGTGAATATTCAGGAGTCAATCCATGTCATCCTGAGGCTGTGTTATTATAGTATTATCTAATCATATTTATTTACTCTAGTGTGTACTATCATTTTGTATTCTAGCTATGAATTTCACACATATACAAGTGGAAAGCCTTGAGTTTTGTCCTTTTCGTTATCTTTGTAATATCTGTTCATGATTTTTGGTGTATTCCTAGGTTTTTTTCTATCTCTTCCTTCAAACCATTCTCTGACAATTATTTTCCCTATTAATATTTCCTCTCTTTCTTTGTCACTACACTTTGACATATCCCAGCTTTCCACGTTTGACAGCTCACTCTGACCAATTCCTTAATTTTGGGGTTTGCAAGAACAAGGACCACAGCACAGTTTAGTTGTAGGCTGACCCCAGTGGTACAGCTCCCACTTTCCCCATAATTGGTATTATAGCCCACAAACTGGAAATGATTTCTAACATACAAATCTTTGAGCCACGTAATTGTTTCTCATTTTATATGCTGTATGCCGATTTACACACAACTCGTGATAATCCAGAGATTTGAGGCTTGAGGTTCAGTTTTTCAATTTAGTGTCAAATTATTCAAATTCTGTAACCAGGTCCTTGTTTCGGATTCTACCTAAAAAATTGGTACTTTTAGTGGATCCTTCCTTTTCCACTTCAATTTCCTTTCCAGGCCTGAGCATATGTTCCAAACTCTGACACTGCGCAGGCAATACAGCTGCATGGACTGGCTGTTTGATGAAAAGATTGATATTGAAATCCCCCTTGCTACTTCCTGCTCCTTGTATTCTTGTATCTTGGCTTCTTGTATCATGATCCTGTGGTCGGTTTCAACATCCACCCTGCCCAGTCTCATCCACTCAGACTGAGAGAACCTCAAGATTATTGGGGAGTTTTCAGGGCAGACTGTCCCCCTGGACCCTCTTAGCTGCCTCACTCACAGTTACACCCTCCGTCCCTGACCATTGACCACATTAGAGGACCCATTGGTGTGACTACCTCCCAGTATAAAGAATCCAAATAATTTGGCTGATGCACTGCAGTGTCTGTGGTTCAGCCTCCAGTTTGTAAACTCTAAAGCAAAGCTGCTCAAACTTTAAACATGTACTGCAGTCATATTTGCCCTGCATTACAATGGATCATAGTGGAGCCATGGACTCGAGCTCCCACGTGCTGCTGCCTTAAACACATCACCTGAACTGTTGCTGTCAATGAGTTTTGATTACTTTGTTTGTTATTCACTCACCTACACAGTCTTTCATAAATTTAATCAACTTTATCACCAATGTGTGTACTATGCTAACATTTAAGAATAAAAAAGGACCTTATCCACTTGCCAATTGATGCAAAAAAGACACGACCAATACTCACTCATCTCTATCTACATGGATAAAGAGAACCACCAATTCGACTGGAACAGCACCAAGATCTTGGTACAAGCAAAGCAGAGACAAGCATGGGAATTCCTAGGAGCCTGGTTGTCCATGAAGAAAGCCATCAATAAACACACAGAACTTGACCCTGTATACACTCCACTGCAAAGGAAAATCGGAAGTGAGGTAATCCACCTCAACGGACTCCAGAGTTCGAATAACAGGCGGGAAAACACAACAGTGCTTCATCGGAGGCTGCGCTGATGATGTTACCCTGCAGAGTAAAGAAATGTCTGCAGAAAAACAACGAACCAGCTCGGCCAGCCAACCAAGCACAACATGTGGTTTGCTATGTTTTACGGTGAAGGAATCATTTCCATTGAACTCTGGTGAATCTCACTATGTCTCTGCCTCATCAGGGGCCTTGATCTGTTTTGTTCCTTTCCACAATGCTTAGTAGCAACAAACCAAGGCTCCTTTGACGTAAATGTCCAAACACATGACTTCTGCCACTTAGAAGTTGAAGTGCAGAAGATGCATGAGAACACCAGCAACTGCAAATTACCTTCCAAGCCATACACCATCCTGATTTGGAAATATATCACCATTCCTTCACGAGTTCAAAATCCTAAACTCCCTCCATAATGCACTGTCAGTGTATCTAAATCTCATGGACTGCAGCATTTCAAGAAGACAGCCCACCATAACTTTTTCCAGGGTAGTTGAAGATGAGCAATAAAAGCATGCTTGGACAGTGACATCCCAAGATCTATGAATGAATGAAAAGAAATAATGTACTCTGGCAATAATGGTAAGGTTAACAACACTCACAAAAATATAAGTGATGCTGTTAACCTGACCATAATTCCTTGTATGTACTGGACAGTAATTTCAGTGAATGCAGATGCACAGCTAATGAAAAAATGTAGAGGTTATAGTTTAAGGTGTTTTGTTTCTTTATAAGCTGCCTAAAAACAGAGTCTTGTTTGCTGCCCATTCTAGTATATTCAATCACTTGAAATTCTTGTACTTGTGCTCCAGATACACACTAAGCTTTACCACGAAAAGACAGAATTCCTCCATTTTAGCTGAATTCCCTTATGTAAGGCAAAGTCTATTATTGTTTGATGTTGAAAATCAACCTTTACAAGCATGGAACCTCTGCCAGCTTTTAGTTAAGTTGAAGATGTTGCCTTTTTAGTGCCCCTTGTAGTTTGTTTTCATTTTGCTGCCTTCATCCATTCCCTTTATTTTTTTCCTTTTTTCATAATTTAGCACTGCAGTAAAAATTATAAACAGCAGTTTCTAGTTCATACTCTGTATTATCCATTAATAATTCTTCAGTATGATTGGTGAAAGAGATACAGTTGCTACCCAGTTCTCTCAGATCCCAGAGGACTTAGATAGAGCACCACTCTGTTTCTGTGTCTCAGTATTACTTATAGCATAAAGTCTTCCAGAAATCGAGTGGTTAATGGTGAGTCTAATAAATAATAGCACCTGAGAAAGAATGTTGATTCTTAAGCACTAATCTCAGGACACTAACTTCTTTTTGACTTCAAAGCTAACTCACTGTTGAATAACTGTCCTCTTACTAATAAAAGCTTACTGTCTCAGGGCAATCTTACAATATATCATTGTTACCACAATTTCCAATTTTCAGACACACAAACAGTTTCCCACCAACAGGATGACCACAGAGGCCACAGTCACAACTTGGCTTCTGTGGGTGTTCAGCCATTGTGTGAACATGTCATGGCAAAGATATGAGGGAGGAGCTGGCCAGAGTTAATTGGAAGGAGAGCCAAGCATGCAGAACAGTGAAGCAGCAGTGGCCGGAGTTTCTAGGGCAATTTGGGAGGCACAGCAGAAATTCATCACAAGGAAGAAGAATAATACTAAGTTCGAGGGAAACAAAGTGACCATGGCTGACAAGGAAGTCAGGGACAACATAAAAGCAAAAGAAAAGGCATACAATGTGGTGAACGTTGATGGGAAACCAGATGACTGGGAAACTTTTAAAAACCAACAGAGGAAAAGTAATAAAGCAACAAGGTGGAAGAAGTTGAAGTATGAAAGTCATTGAGCTAATAATATATTTTAAAAATTGCAGATTTTTTTAGATATATGAAAGATAAGAGAGAAACAAGTGTGGACATTGAACTGTTGGAAAATGAAGCTGGAGAAGTATAACGGAGATCAGTGAAATGGCAGAGGAACTGAACAGGGACTTTGCATCAGCTTTCACAGTATAAGACAGCAGCATACTAGAACTTCAAGAGAGTTGAGGCAGAGCTCAGTGTGGTGGCCATCACTAAAGAGAAGGTGCTGGGGAAGCTGAAACATCTGAAGGTGGATAAATAACCTGGACTAGATGGACAACAACCAGAGTTCTGAAGGTGATAGCTGAGGATATTGTGAAGGCAGTTGTGGTGATCTTTCAAAAATCACTGGAGTCAGAGAGGCTCTCAGAGGGCTGAGTAATGATTAGTGTAGCAGCCCTGTTTAAAAACGGAGAGAAGCAGGAGACAGGAACCTATAGACCAATTAGCCTGACCCTGGCCATTTATAAGATTTTAGAGTCCATTATTAAGGATGAGATTATGGAGTACTTGGAGGTGCATGTTAAAGTGAGATTGAGACAGCACAGCTTTAAGGGAAGGTCATGCCTGACAGATCAGTTAGAATTATTTGAGTACGTAAAATGCAAGTTAGACAAAGAAGAGCTGGTGGACATGATCTATTTGGATTTTCAGAAGACCTTTGACAAGGTGCCACTCAGGAAACTGCGCAACAAGATAAGAACCGTGGTATTAGGCGTGAAGTACTGGCATGAATAAAGGACTGCCTGACTGCCAGAAGGCAGAGAATAGGGATAAAGGGATCTTTTTCAGGATTCCATCTGGTGAATAGCAGAGTTCCTTACGGATCCATTTTGGGACACAACTGTTACATCGTACATTAATGATCTGGACTATGGAACTAAAGGAATTGTTACTAAGTTTGCAGAAGACACAAAGATAGGTGGGTGGATGGGGAGTGTTGAGGAAGCAGGGAGGCTGTAAAAGGACTTCAACAGGCTAGGAGAGTGAGCAGAGAAGTGGCAGGTGGAATACAATTTGGGAAAATGTAAGGCAATGCACTTTGGTAGGAGGAATAGACGCATAGACTAATTTCTAAACAGTGAAAAGCTTTGCAAATCTGAAGAATAAAGGGACTTGGAAGTCATAGTTCAGCTTCTCTTAAGGTTAACATGCAAGTTCTAGTAGCAGTTAGGAAGGCAAATACAATGTTTGCACTCATTTCAAGAGGACCAGTATACAAGAACTGCTGAGCCTCTATAAGGCACTGGTCAGCCTACATTTGGAATGTTGTGAGCAGTTTTGGGTCCCTTATTCAAAGAAGAATGTTCTTCCTTGTGTTGGGGATTCAAGGACTAGTTAATCAGTTTAAGGTAAGAGGGAAGAAAATACATGGGAACATGAGGGGCAACTTTTTTACACAGAAGGTAGTATGCATATGAAATGATATGCCAGCTGAAGTGGTTGACACAGGTACATTAACATCATTTAAAAGGCTTTTGGATGAATACATGGATAAGAAAAGTTTATAAGGATATAGGCCAAGGGCAGGGAAATGGAATTAATGTGGATGGACATGAACCAGTTTGGGTTGAAGGGCGTGCCTGTGTGCTGTAGGACTCTATGACTCTATGAGGAGGTTTACAAGAAAGATCCCTGAGATGAAGGGCTTGTCATATGAGGAGCAGTTGATGATTTTATAACTGTAGTCAATAAAGTTTAGAAGGATGGGAGTGGGGGTATCCTGTTGAAATTGTAGAATATTGAGAGGCCTGATACAGAGTGGGTGTGAAAATGTTTCTACTGGTAGGAAGAACTAGGAAAAGAAGGTACAGCCTCAGAGTGATGGGACAACTGAGATGAGGAGGAATTTCATTAGCAAGAGGCTGGTGAATCTGTGGAACTCATTGTCACAGAAGGCTGTGGAGGCCAGGTCATTGAGTGCATTTAAGACAGAGATGATAGGTTCTTGATTAGTAAGTGAATCAAGGTTAACAGGTAGAAGGCAGAAGAATGAGGTTGATAAACATATCAGCCATGATCGAATGGTGCAGCAGACTCAATGGACCAAAAGGCCTAATTCTGCTCCTCTATTTTGTGATCTTACGGTCTTACTGGAGTTAGAGATTGTTTGTGCCAAAAAGAGGGCCACAAAAAAGGCCTCATCCAAGGTCTAATCAATGCATCTGCAGAGGTTTCCTTCCAGTCTGAGGGTTCCAGTGACTTTTGTCCTCAGGCTTTTGACTTTTAAATGGATACTCCCAAGGATGCCTCTGTTTGAGGCATTTTCATGGTCCCTGATCTGTCTCAGTCATTTCCACTTTTCCCACAGGGTCTGCTATCGCTCAGTTTGGATCAATAGCACTGTAAATGACCTTCTGTTCTTAATAGGCTGGGAAGCACATAGTTGGCCCAATCTGGCAACTGGTTCCAAGAAGATGACATCATTGGATAATTATTTGCTTGGGATCTCATTTCATCTGCATTTGGTGTCTCAAAGCTCATGAGAAAATCTGTCTCACTGTCAACGTGCATAGTTGATAGTGTTGCATCTGAGTCAGTATATGTTCACGTTGCCCTTTACAACGTGAGAGTCTTAAGATTTTACACATAAAGTGCTCAACAGAGTTCTGAATTGTGGAAGGTATGCCTTTTGGATAAAACATTAAACCTGCGTCTACTTATTCTGTTGATTTAGGAAATATTAAAGATTTTACAACACTTCTTCTTAAAGGAAAACAGACACTCAATATTTTTTGAAAACTCATACATGGGATGTGGCTGTTGTTGACTGGGCCAGTATTTATTGCTCATGCTTCGTTGCTGAAGAGAAAGTGGAGTTGAGCTGAAGCCATGAACTGCTGCACTCCATTTCATGTAGGTAGACCCACAATGCTGTTAGAGAAGGAGACCCAGTATTTTGGCCCAGTAATAATGAAGGAATGGTGATATATTTCCACGTCAGGATGGTGAATGGCTTGGAGCCGAACTTAAGGGTGGGTGATGTTCCCATAAATTTTCTGCCCATGCCCTTCTAGGTGGAAGTGATCATGTGTTTGGAAATTGCTGTCAAGGATAAGTAGTGAATTTCTGCAGTGCATCTTTGCAGATGGTATACACAGCTGCACTGGCCATTGGTGTTGGAGGGTGTGGATGTTTGTGAATGTGATGCATGTCAAGGAACTTACATTCCTTTGACAATAATTATAATTGGAAGTTAATAAATGGCCATTCATCTCCTCCTCTTTTCATTGAACCTGGCTGTGTAGGCACAGTGGCTCAGTGGTTAGCAATGCTGCCTCACAGTGCCAGGGACCCAGGTTTGATTCCACCCTCAGGCGACTGTCAGTGTGGAGTTTGCACATTCTCCCTATGCCTTTGTGGGTTTCCTCTGGGTGCTCCAGTTTCCCCCCACAGCCCAAAGATGTGCAGGTTAGGTGGATTGGCCATGCTAAATTGCCCATAGTGTTCAGGGATGTGTGGATTAGGTGGGGGATGGGTCTGGGTGGGATGCTCTGAGGGTCACTGTGGACTTGTTGGGCTGAAGGGCCCGTTTCCACACTGTAGGAATTCAATTCTTGATGTCTTTATTGTCAACAAAATGGCAGTAACCACATTTTAAGTAATTAATTGCTTGTGAAGTGCCATGGAATGTTATTGAGAGACATGATAAGGTGCTATATATAAATGCAAGTTCTTTACAATTCCCAATGTCAACCACAGTCACCAGGAACATATCAAATGGAGGTGAGATGTTTCTTTAGGGGATGAAGGTTAACAGGGACATCTGACTCACAGATGTTTTTCTTTAGGATTGGTATTGGTAGCTGCCAGGATTCAACCCAAATTATTCACTGTCTGGTGTCTATCAGACAAGATTGAAAAGGAATTAATATAACTTGTGTGTGGAAGATTAGAACCAATCTCGCTACCAATCCTAATTACCGAATACATTTAAACAATTTTCTCTCTTTACTTGCATCCTTTTTGTTCTGCTCAGAGCTCACCTCTGCTGGTATTCATTCTCTGCATACTGGTAGTTACAGCTCCTTGTCAACTCACTCCAGTCCTCCATCCACTCTCACACCTAACTATGTTCCTTACTTTAAAGGTAAGATGCACGTGCTGAACTTGTTAAGATGTACCACTCTGTGCCTATCCAAAGTGATAGGGTCTATGCATGTATGTATAGAAAACTTGATGTCAGTAAATTTCACTGGGAAGTGTTATTTACATTGCTAGTTTCAAATCTTACATAGTATCCTTTTAGCATATTTGATTCAAGAGTTATGTGGCTAATCAAAGCTGCATTGCAGAGCTGTTTTTCACAATTAGTACTATGCATTTTTAACCCTTCAAAATTACGTAGTGTTTGTAAGTAAATTTAAGGCATTACTGCAGCCCACCCTTTCAGTTCTAACTGCATTACAAAATATTTTTTGTCAATGCATTGAGTTACATTTTCTAATGCTACACTCTTTGACACGTGGCTTCATTCAGACAAAATGTAGAGGATTAAGCAGAGAAATCTGTACACTAGGTTTGCAATACAGTCAATTTTCCAGTGATTATAACTCACTCTATTCTTAATGGTTTCCAAATTAGCTACAGAAAAATTTTGTCAGTACGTCTTCTGGTCATTATAGGCTTTGAAGAATTTGAATGCTTTTCTACATCCATAATATGCTGGGCATGATTTTATAATTACATATGCAGCAGTGCAAATGTAGTGAGGTTTGCACATTTTTTTCTACTGCCAGAGCAATGTAGCACTAGTCATTCTTTTCACAAGAGTAGTATTATGCCCAGATGTAGCAGCAAGACATATTTTATGTATAAATCGAACAAACCTACAGACAAGTGGATGGAGGTAATCAAATGATAAACTAAGCCACAATTGTAGAATGGGCTAGAATTTTAGCAGATGAAGGCTCAGTGTGGGTTTACAGTTCCAAAATGAACTTGATATGGTGGTTCCTGGATCCACATTTTAGTAAAGGTGTTTGGAAATTAGCAGGAAATTCTCATGGAGCTGTCAGTCATTATTAAAATATTTAAATAGTCATATTCAAATATTTAAATTTTGTATTGTACTGGAACCAGAATTCTGGCTTGACCAGCTAATACATGGGCTTCCCAAATTCTGTGGAACTTTCCCTGGTCAGCAAGATGAATGGAGAGATATTAGTTAATGGAACTGAGAGGCCTAAAAATATTTGATGTGAGAAATTGTATAGTTGCTGGGATGTTGCTCACTGCACCTGCTCTGTGTGTGAATTTGCTGTTTCACACTTGATTTCCAACTTTTTGAAGTCCTTTCAATTACCTTGGATTTTAAACATTTTGATTTGAACTCCTTGCTATCAGCTATCACTGAAACCTGAACAACTTATGCAGCTAAAGCATTAACCTGCTGACCTCCATCAAGAAGTAACACAAGAGGAGCCACAGTAACAGCACCAGGAGAAGCAGAAACAACAAGGCCTGCCTTCCATATGCAATCTTGTTATCCCTTCATGGAACAGAAACAGGATAGAGTTCTGGTCTGAAGAGTCAATGTTGCCCACATAGGGCATGCAGCGAGAGAATGCGTTTCTTAAAATACAGAGCAGTGATATCTAAATATGCCTGGCTTTTGGAGCAGGCCTTTACTGATAGCTGCCATGTTCTTGAATAAGACCACTTTCCAAGTGGATGAAGTTGTTGTTATTTCCACAATCTCAATTTACTGCCACAAGTGTTTGCCACAAGAGAATGCACCATTGAGACAATGCAATTTTGGCCAAGGCACTATTTCCATTCGTTTTAACACTGGTCATGCCTGTCAGGCTCTCAAATTTGCTGAAGTTGCTTACCCTCCTGTACAGGGAGTCATTAATTGTGCACATCTGGTAAACTTGGCGCACTCAGATGAGGCTTGATTTATCAACCACTAGGGATTCCAGCCTCCATTTTTCAACTCTTTGGTGCAAGGTTATCATACAAGATATCTTGGGAACTGCCATGATTAATTCGTTCTAAAAATGTTCCATCTCCACCAGATTTTCACAGCTCCACAAGTTGTGTTATTTGGACTCTTGAAGACAGGCGTTATTTTTCTAAGGACCTGGCTAATGACTTGATACTAAATCCCAGCCTAAGAATTACTACATTAGAATTCAAACTAACCAGATTGATTGGTCAACTTAATATTTCGCTAATGGAAGCATTGCATGGTACACAGCCTCTACTCATGTCAGTCTTGTCTTTCAGTGGTTCTGCGACTTCCAGGATATTCTGTTCTTTGTTCATTGAACCCGGTATCTTAGTTCACAATATTCATCAAAATTTTAAGTCAGCCAACTTAACGCTAGCATATGTAAAAAAAATGCTCCCTTGCAATTTGAAGACTACGACTCTAATTTCTCAGTTCACCTTAACCGTTGGAGATGTACAATTTCATAGCTGTTTGCTGAATGTTTGGCTCTCTTGCTCTATTTATACATGTCATAGCCTCTTCTGAGATCTCTAAGTAACCAGTAATCATATATTTGCAATTCATGACCGGTGGGAAGTGCTCCTGGCTTCTAAAACAACCTAAACTTAACTTAGCACTATACATTGAAAATCCTAGCCCTTAAGCCATTCTTAAAACCAATCAGTACCCAGTTTTGGCTTCTATTTACTGTAATGCTAGACCCTGGAGGCTGGACCCCAAATGTGCAAATATGCCTTAGCTATAACACCACTTGTCAGTTCTTAAACAAACTGAATGGTATTTCATCGCTTGAAGAAATGCTGACTCAATAAACCACATCCCAATAATAAATAGGAATTAAAGCTCTTCTTCCTTAAACTTATGAATTCAATAACTGAAGCCTTGGTAATTACACCAACTTGTCGATGGCATGAAGATTAATAGCTTACTGTCTCACTTAGACAGATACCAGTTCCAGAATGACTTCTGTCCTCTCCAGAGGTGAGGGTCATGTGATGACTAAATAATTCAGTGGTGGATCTACGTACCCTACCACTGGTGCAGATGGTGGTGTGTGAATAGGCATGGGATGGTCGGATTCTTGCACGCTGCCTCTACTGTTTGTGTTTAGCCTCCACCAGGCCATGTCAGAGATGCTTAAGATAGTTAATATCTTCAAGGACGCTTTTTTTTGTCCAGTTTAGGTGGTCATAGGCTAGAAATTCCCATGCGTAAATGGGGTAACGTGGTATTTTTAAGAAGACTTTGAGGAAATCCCTCTGCCCTCCTGGTAACTTCTTGCTGTGACAGAGCTCGAAATAGACAACTTGTTTTGGATGCCTTGTTTCAGGTATACCATCAGCGTGGGCCACCCAATAAAACTGCCTGACAGCAACTAGTGTCTAATTATTAGCCATTACACTAATATTGGAGCACAGGTTTGCACATTCACTGGGTCTGTGTTAGATCTCTTGGTGAGGATAATAGTTTACATGTTAATCTCACCTAACTCGCTCTCCTTTGTCTAACTTGATTATTGCCTCCTCTAAGATGTCCCCTCGACAAAGCCATGCTGACTCAGTCCTATTTTACCATGCACTTGCAAGTACTCCTCAATAATAATGGACTCTAAAATCCAATCAATAACTGAGGTCAGGCTAACCAGCCTATAGTTTTCTGTCTTTTGCATTCCTCCCTTTTTTAAACAGGAACGTTGCATTCGGCTTTTATTTCAGTTGCCTGGAGCTCTCCCTGACTCCACTGATTCCTAAAAGATAATTACATCAATGCCTCAACAATCTCCTCAGCTGTCCCTTCAGAATTCTGGTATGTAGTCCATCTGCTCCAGGTTATTTATCCACCTTCAGACTCTTCAGCTTCCCCAGCATCATCTCCTCAATGATGGACACTACACTCATATTCGCCCCGACTCTTTTGAAGTTATGGTATGCAACTGATGTCTTCCATCATGAAGTACCTACTTAGTTCCTCTGCCATTTCTTCATTCCCCATTACTACTTCTCCAACCTCATTTTCCAGCGATCCAGAATTGACTGTTGCCTCTCTCTTACCTTTCATACTATACAAGCAGGAAAAATATGGCCAAAATACATTTTTTAAAAATGCTCACTGAATGTTCAGCTCATTTAAAAACAGGGAATAAAATACTTGTTAAGAATGCAGTTATAGCACGAGTGCATAAAATAGAAAGAAACTTCCCATAGCATTGGAAATTCTTTCAAATCACAAGTTAAATCAAAGGGTGCCTCAATCTTGTGCTTGTGCTTACAAGTCATGAAATAATCCATAGTCCCTCCATCAGAGTAAAATCTCAATTATTAAAACATTAACTTGTCATTATGCAGTAATGCAAATTCAGTTTTGATGTTACTTACAGAATGCTACTGATGAGAACATATTTTTCCCCATAGTTTAATAGCTGACATCAAGGCAGTCTTGATCATCTTTGTGTGTCCAGTGTTGCCAGGCTGTCTCAAAACCTAGGCGGTTATATGATATGCCTGCCAGTGTTTCGCAGCATCATGTGTCTATTTTAGTCAAGTGTCAGATGGCTTTGGTGTGTGTGGTTCTCTGTTTCAGTTGCATCATTTTATTATATGTCAACTTGCTGGATGTAAAACTGTCAAGGAAAGATTGCCATGCTTGACAATAGTGCTAAGTTTTGTACCATTCGTGTTTATTTAGAAGACAATGTATACCAGTGAAACATAACATTCTTCAAACTATCTGTGACATTTTATTGGTGCAGCAATAACTTAAGCCACTGCCCTACAATGATGTTGTAAAAATATAGAAGTATGCAGTGCAGAAGTACTTACGTCATGTCCATGTCAACTCTTTGAAAGAACAATCCAGCAAGCCCCGTGCCCTTATACTTCTTCTATGTTCCTGCACCTTTCATTCTTTAAAATATATATCCATTTGCCAGTTGCAAGTTGCAGTTGTAACTGATTCAATTGCCCTTTCAGTCGGTATATTTGAGTTCATCATCATTTGATGAGTGAAATAATTTCACTTCATCACCAGTGTTCCCTCTGAGGTTTGGGCCATGCGTCTGCACATCCACTGGATTGTTCATGCCAGTCAGTGTGTAGACACTTTGACTCCCAGACAAGATGCTGCAAGGTTTTGCACAGTAGCAGGAAAAATTGAAGGGAACATCACCCAACATCTCCTGACTTTTTTTTTGCCAAAAAAAAATTAAACCCACCTCCTCTGGTTATCAGCCCATCTTCTAGTAAAAACCATTTGGTCAACTGAGAAGTGCAGACCTGAATAAAACTGCAAGGAATCTGTGTTGGATTGGCTACCAATGCATTCTTGCTGTCATGGTGATTTACCAATGACAGCATCAGCTGCATGGAGGTTGCCTGCCCCAAAAAGGTGGGTGGCCACTTTACATAATTTGCAGCTCTGTAGAGCTATTTTATGGGGCAATCTGTATTTTGCTGATTGCTGATGGCAGGCATCTCTCTCTCTCTATCTCTCTCTCCCTCTTTCTCCCCTGCTGTTATGCAATAGTAACCTAGTTATTTCAGGACACTGCCTCTGCTACAGATACTCTAATCACTGGGTAGCCCAAGACTAAACAAATACAAGGAAGGACTGATGGCAGCAAACTATCTGAAACAACTCTTACACTGTACCTCACACTGGTAGAAGTGATGAATGCCACAATACACTAAGGAGTGGTCATCTGGGAAAATGCTCTGTGTGGTGGATTCAATGCCCAACAGCAAGAGTGGCACTACTGTCTGAATCCTAACGAGTACAGCTGCTAGACTGGGCCTGTGGCATGTGACGAGGCAAACAGTAAGGGAAAAATGTACTTGCTGTTGTCCTTTTCAATCTACCTATATCAGATGCAGTTGTCTATGACTGTATTGGTAAAAGTGACCACCTCACAGTCCTAGTGGAGACTATGTACTGTCTTCACATTGAGAATACTCTCCACAACCAACATGCTAAATAGGATAGATTTCAAACAGATCTAGCAACTCAATATTTGGCATCCATGAGGTACTGCAGACCATAAGCAGAATTTTATTCAAACATAATCTGTAAACTCATGACCCAGCATACCCACTACTCTACCATTGCCTTCAAGACAGGCGGTCAGCCCTGGTTTGATAAGAAGTGCAGGAGGATATATGCTAAGAGCAGCACTATATGCACCTAAAAATGACTTGTCAATCTGTGAAACTATAATGCAGAACTATTTGTGTCCCAAGCAGTGTGTATGCAACGTACAATAGAGATGCATCATTCAATAAGCAGTGGATCAGATCTAAGCTCTGCAGTCTAGGCACATCTAGTCATGAATGACTGTGGACAATTAAACAACTCACTGGAGAAAGGTGCTACACAAATGTCCATATCCAGAATGATGGATGAACCCAGCATATCAGTGCAAAAGACAGGACTGAAACATTTAGCCAGAAATGGAAGTGGACAATCCATTTGTGCCTCCTCTTAAGGTCCCTGGTATCACAGAACCCAGCTTTCAGCCCATTCAGTTCACACGATATGATATCTCAAAAGGCACTGGATATTGCAAAGACTAGGAGTCCTCACAGCACTCACACCATTAGGGGCAGCAGCTTGCCCCCCAGAACTAACCAAGCTGTCCCTGTACTGTTATGACATTTGTATCTAATTGGCAGTGTGCAAACTGATCCAGCTGTGTTCTGTCCACAAAAAAGAAGCTGGAAAATCCAATTCACCCCATAACCATCAACGCTTCCTCTGATTTTCTTACTGGCTACACAGACCTCCAAGGCAGTGACTTTCCAAACCAGCCACCAATTCCGCAGCTGGTGTGCCAATTCCGATTACTGTGCATGGAACTTGAAGGCAGCTGAGCTTCGAGGCTACGCTGATTATTGTCACATCCGTCTCCTCTGAATCATCAGCAAGGTGATAAAAGATGTCATTGACACAGCTATTCTGTGGCATTCTCTCAACAACAGCCTGCTCACTGTATTTGGGATGTGTCAGGTCCAGTCACCTCCTTTTCTCATTATAGTCTTGGCCCACACATGGACAAAAGAGCTGAACTTGAGGGGAAGTGAGGGCAACTATCCTTGACTTCAAGGCACCATTTCACTGAGTGCAAGACTGGAGTCAATGGAAATTAGAGTAAAACCTCTCTGCTGGTTGGAGTCACACCCAGCAGACCGAAAGATGGTTTTAGCCATTGAATGTCAATTATCTTAGCTTCAGAACATCTCTCGGGAGCTTTTAAGAGCAAGGTAATAGGTCATGAACTTCTTCAGCTTCTTCATTATTTTCTTCCCTCTATCACGAGGTCAGATGTAGGGATGTTCACTGACATCTGCGCAATGTTCAGAAGCATTTATGACTCCTCAAATACTTAAACTATCTTATGTCCAAGTGCAACAAAACCTGGACCGCATTCAAGCTTCAACTGATAAATAACAAGTAACATTTCATATAAAGCAAGTGCCAGACAATAACTATTTCAACAAGAGAAAATCTAACCAGTACCTCTTGATATTCAACAGCATTTCCATCTCTGAGTCCTCTAATATCAATATTCTGAGCATTGACCAGAAAATGAACTGAACCACCGATATGAATATTCTTGCTACAAGCACAGTCAAAGGCTGGGATTTCAAATAGCCGATCACAATCGAGTTACGTAGCCATCTTCTACACTGCATAAAAAATTAAGAACTATTTTCTAATCAGTTGAGAACTTACAATCATTACTTAACAAATTAATATTAAGAGACAAAGTGATTGCATGTATTAAATCAAAAGCCTTACCATCTAAAACTGTTTATCTTCAAAATACGACAGTTATCCGTTTTCTTATAAAGCTTCTCACACTGTTTATCAGTTGAGGAGTTCTTACTGCAGTAATTATTGTAGATAAAATTTCTTGGGTTGTTTGTTCAATTCAACATATAGATGATCTATAAAGTGAAAGTGGCTGATAGAACAAATTACTTTCTCACATTCATGTTCATTCAAAAGGAAAAATGTACAGTCCACATTTGTAGAAATTATTAGCAGTAAATGAAATTGTTTGCAATTTGATTTTTTTCTCCAAATTGACTGATTTATCACTTCTGTAATTCCTGAAAATTTACGAATCTTATGTTTATTTTTGAACACCATTTTAGTGGGATTTGACATGCTTTGGACCTTTCCCTCCAGCATACATTGCAGTGCCAAGGAGTAAAAATGGAACTGGTTAGGTTTGGAACTACAAATACATTGAAAAGACCTAATTCATATGACAAAACCACTTGGTGACTTTTTATGACAGATCAATCCACCCCCCCAGATTTGAGGGCTGGAAAATGAGTTTTCTCATGAAAACTTAAAATTTCTTTTCAAAGAGAACTCCAAGGAATTTTAAAAGTTCACTCAATAATTCAAGTTTTTTTCATAAAACTATACACAATTAAGGCCACTAGCATGGCTGCATTGAAGCTTCGTAGCTAAATATTAACTAGATCTAGTTCCGTCAGCAAGACCAGTCTCTGCTACTGAGTAGGGAACTTGGAAGTTGGATGCTTTGCTTTGACTCTTCTTGATTATCTCAATATTTTTTGATATTGCTTCCAAATGCACAAACCTCAGACATCTATTATAAAATGTATGTACAAATATAGTGATGTAGTTTTAATTATTATTATGTACCCGTTCCATCTTTCATTTGGCAGAGCTTTAATGACATGTCAAATGTAGCCAGTCATCAAAACCTATGTAAGGCTTTCAGTAGATATCCTGACTATTTGCCCGGCCTCAAATACTGATGGAGAAATGCATCAGAAAAATTCAAATTTTTGATAAACAATGCATATCAGAATTTATTTGTTTAAAAATTCAAACCAAAAACTAAAATCTCTATTATTTACCGATTAATTAATGCTTTTGCTTGTTCAACATTATATAATGCCATAGGTAAACTTGAAGTTTCATTTTAAAATATAAGAAAGCTGGAATTGAAGTCAAAGAGGTAAAAATATTACCAAATGATCGTTTTCTATTACCAAAATCTCTGGTACAACACTCCCATAGACATGATGCTTACATCCCACAAGAGAATAACAATGAAAAGCAATAATTATACATACTGTATACAAGTTGGTTTTCATTCTCTATGGCAGATAAATTGTAACAAATCATAAGAGATTGCCTTATACTGAACCATTTAGTCCTGTGGAGTATAGTACAGCATGGTATCACATCATTGCATACATCACTTGACGTTCAGAGATCATTTCCGGCATGGGCCCTGAACTTGTGGCAGAATGTGTGCACTTGTATCTTTTATCTGGATAGTGTTACTGTCTTTTTTTTTCAAAATTATGCTGATGAATCAAATACTAAATGAACACAGATCATGTGCAATTGTCTTCTGTCTTGGCACAGTTTATGCAGCTTGGTATGTTACGTAAAATGGTCAAGTACACCATCTTTATTTGGAAACATTAAAAAAGGATGAATCTCTTCTGCTGAGCAGGGAACTTGGAAAGTGCTGCTTTGCTTTGACTCTTCCTGATTATCTGAATTTTTTTTTCTTTTTTACTGATATTGCTTCAAAATGCACAAACCTCATACATGTCTATTATCAAATGTATGCACAAATATAGTGGTGTAGTTTTAAATATTGTTCTGTACCCTTGCAATCTTTCATTTGGCAGAATTTTAATCAATTGTCAAACCTTGCAACCAGTTATCAAAAACCTGTCTAAAGTTTTCAGTGACTATCATGACTATATACACTAGCTATTTACCCTGGCTTCAATACTGATGGAGAAATGCATCAGAAAAATTCAAATTATTGGTAAACAATGCATTCCAGAATTTGTTTGTTTACAAATTAAAACTAAAGGCCAAAATCTGTGTTATTTACCAATAATTAAAACTTTTGCTTGGTTCAACATTATATAATGCCATAGGTAAACTTGAATTTTTGTTGAGAAAACTGGCTGAAAATAATGGACAGTGTTCCCATTTTTACAATATTGAGGTGGAGGGGGCATGAAAAGTAAATGCAAGATACTAAGCACCAACCCTGACGTCAAGAACCTTAGTACAGTACAGGTGCCATTCTTTTTCTGAAAAGGAAAATCTGAACCTCTTTAGTTTAGACATGTTTATGCATTATGGGCATCTGAAAAGGTGTTGCTCCATGGCTTTATAAATACTGGTCTGTCACCAAGTTTGTTTGAATCTTACTATGGCATTATATCCTTCTACCACTAGGCATATAACTATGTTACTCTGCTTCCCATTTCTTTTCTGTACCTTCTTTGCTTTTCTCTTTGGAGGCAGTGAAAGTCGTCGGAGCACTCCCAGCTTATCCATGCACCTAGACAGCAAATCTTATGTCCAGGCTCCCAGACATTTTCATGTACCAGGTAGGAACTGCATGTGCTTTGCTGGATTTAACACAAACTTTCTTTGCATCTTCCATAATTCTGGCACTATACAAGAGTATGTGTGTTCTGCAAAACCTCACTGTCATTGAAATGCTATATTTGTTTCGATTGTTTCGACTTTGAGAATATAGGGTACATGACTGTCAACAGGTGACATAGGGTAAAAAATACTGGCCATAATATCATATAACTTGTACTAGATTCCCCCTCATTATCCTAATGAAAATGTTAATCTATTTAAATTAAACTATTAAAGAGCACAGTTAAACTATTTGTGAAAAGAATAGAATGTGATGGGTGTGCTCGAAGCACTATTCAGTATTGTTATTGCGGACGTGACATGCTTATTCAAGTTGGTTTTGCCATTGTAATGATGGTGAGACTCTCAGTGTTTGCAGCCATTACTTCTCTGAAACTAACAGCAACTTTTGGAATGACCACAAACACACTTAAATGTGGAAATCCAGAAGCTTTGCAGAACACCTCCGCTCGGTTCGCAATAAACAACTGCACCTCCCAGTCGCAAACCATTTCCACTCCCCTTCCCATTCTTTAGATGACATGTCCATCATGGGCCTCCTGCAGTGCCACAATGATGCCACCTGAAGGTTGCAGTAACAGCAATTCATATTCCGCTTGGGAACCATGCAGCCCAATGGTATCAATGTGGACTTCACCAGCTTCAAAATCTCCCCTTCCCCCACCGCATCCCAAAACCAGCCCAGTTCGTCCCCTCCCCCCACTGCACCACACAACCAACCCAGCTCTTCCCCTCCACCCACTGCATCCCAAAACCAGTCCAACCTGTCTCTGCCTCCCTAACCTGTTCTTCCTCTCACCCATCCCTTCCTCCCACCCCAAGCCGGACCTCCATCTCCTACATACTAACCTCATCCCACTTCTTTGACCTGTCCGTCTTCCCTGGATTGACCTATCCCCTCCCTACCTCCCCACCTATACTCTTCTCTCCACCTATCTTCTTTTCTCTCCATCTTCGGTCCACCTCCCCCTCTCTCCCTGTTTATTCCAGAACCCTCACCCCATCCCCCTCTCTAATGAAGGGTCTAGGCCCGAAACGTCAGCTTTTGTGCTCCTGAGATGCTGCTGGGCCTGCGGTGTTCATCCAGCCCCACATTTTATTATAGTGTAGAGATTTGCCGTGCACACATTGGAACATCTCAGTGAGCCTGATTTGTTTCTGTTTGCACACCGGATTATATTATCCTGGTATATCTAGATGTACCCATATGGATAGTAGAAGGAAGGGACAGTTAAAATGAAGTAAATAACATTAAATAAGAAGCTGATAAGCCCAATAAGATGTAAAGAGAGACAAAATAAAGAAAAGACGTATGAAAGAAACAAAATAAATGAAATAGTAAAGTGAGGTAGAGATAGAGAACTATATGAAGTCACTCCAGGAAAGAGGAAAACAAGGGCATGAAAGAACTAAGGGTGAGAGATAAAGGAAAGAGATGCAAAAACTTTATATACTGCACATTTTCTTTAAGTTTATGTAGTAACTTTTTTATATGTGGGCTTTTAGATTCAATTATTTTGGTAATCTACTGCTTTTTTTGGGTGATTTCTCACTCTCAAATGTATCTGCCTCGTGTAAAGTAAAATGCAGGGGAAACAAGTAGGTTACAGACTACAATGTCTTGCCTTGACAGAAACAGTGTAGATATCAAGGCATAGATGTTATAAATGCCTCTATATTTCCTCATGAGACTTATAAATTCATTTGAACTCTTCATTTTAATATTATTTTATAATCATTCCCAGATTATTAATTGTTCTATTCTTGGCCAAATAATCCACCATTTATACTACCTGTGCAGTCTCAAAGTTTGTGGATATCACTACAATCTACGTCTGCAGCCCCTTAACACTTCTCATGAAGCTAGAGGCACTTGTGTGTTCTGGTCTGCAGACATGACATCAGCTGCGCAAGTGAAGATAAAATAGTTCAAAACCTGTGCAGGCATATGAACTTACATCAGATCTGCTACCATAAAATGGGCCTCAAATATGCTCATGCTGAGCTAACACACACAAAAAATGTGCATTTCACTTATTTTCAAATGAAAAAAATGCTCACCCGATGAAAATATACTCTGCACAAGGACCCATTCAACAATGATTCCCTCTTGCACAGTCACAGTCTAAGTTACAAAGCCATGCTTCCTTGCTCCCTGCCAAATATTCAGAACAATGTGGCATACAAGTTATCGTCTTTGTGACCATAGCCTTCTGTGATTGGTGAAATAGTCCATAATTCTCCTTTATCTCTCCCAATCCTCAGCATTAGCCATTAAATTAACCTACCAATTCCATATAATAGTCTAAAAAATTATCTGGTGCTGATGTTGAACTAACTCGGGCAAGCATATGGAAAATACCTAGCATTGCTGATCTGGAATTGTATTTTGAAACTATTCAATTGGAGGCTTAACAATGTAAGCTACCAAGTGCCTGAGTATGTGCACAACGTGTTAGCATTTTATTTATGGGACATTGCTATATGTGGGGTCTGATTGAGTGAGAAATAAACTGAAAAAATAGTGCAAAATTTAGGGAGATGTGAGGTCACCTAATACAACAAACTTGCTTATTTTGCACCAACTTTATGCTGAGCTGAAATATTGCTCTGGTTTATAAATTTTAGTGTTGCAGTGAGTATAATATCCTCAGTGTGCATGGTTGAAACATTTCCCACTTGGATGTTAAAGATATTCGTGAAATTAGTTAGACAGCCATGAGTGAGTTGCTGGAAGACAGGGGATTGGCTAATATAGTATCATTATTGAAGAAAGGCTGCCAGAAAACTATAGACCAGTGAGCCTTACCTCAGTGATGGGTAAGTTGCAGGAGGGGATTTGAAGAGACACGATTTTTACGTGCATTTGGAAAGGCGAGGATGGATTAGGGATAATCAACATGGCTTTTTGGGTGGGAAATCATATTTCATCAACTGATTGAGTTTTTTGAAGTGACAAAGAATAATGATGAAGGGAGAGCAGTAGAAGTTGTCCATATGGACTTCAGCAAAGTATTTGACAAGGTTTCACATGGTAGATTGGTTGGTAAGTTTAGATCACATGGATCCAGGGGGAGTTAGCCAATTGGATACAAAATTAGCTTGAAAGTAGGAAACAATGTTGTGGTAGAGGATTGATTTTTAGTCTCAAAGTGTGAGGGCAACCGTGCGCTGCAAGGATGGGTGCAGGGTGCACTGCTTTTTGTCATTTATATAAATGATTGAGATGTGAATATGGGAGGCATGGTTAGTAAGTTTGCAGATGACACCAAATTAGGTAGTATGGTGGAAAAAGAAGAAAATTACCTCTGAGTGCAATGGGACCTTATCAGATGGGTCAATGGACTGAGGAGTGGCAGATGGTGTTTAATTTAGATAAATGTGAGATGTTGTATTTTGGTAAGACAAACCAGGAAGGACTGGGGAATGTTGCCAAGCAAAGAGACCTAGGCATACGGGTGCATAGTTCCTTGAAGTTGGGGTTGCAGGTAGACAGTATGGTAAAGAAGGCATTTGGCATGCTTGCCTTCATCAGGCAGAACATTGAGTATAGGAGTTGGGACATCATGTTGCAGCTATACAGGACATTGGCGAGACCACTTTTAGAATATTGTGTTCAATTCTGGTCTCCCTGCTATGGGAAAGCTGTTATTAAACTTGAGAGGGTGCAGAAAAGGTTTACAAGGATGTTTAAGCTATAGGGAGCAGGTGAATAGGCTGGGGCTATTTTCCCTGGAGCATGGGAGGCTGAGGGGTGACCTTCTAGAAGTTTATAAAATTATGAGGGGCATGGATTGGGTGAATAGCCAAGGTCTTTTCCCCAGGGTAGGGGAGTGCAAAACTAGAAGACATAGGATTGAGGTGAGAGGGGAAAGATTTGAAAAGGACCTGAGCGGTAACTTTTTATGTAGAGAGTTGATGCATGTGTGGAACAAGCTGCTGGAGGAAGTGATGGAGGGTGGTACAATTACAACATATAAAGGGATCTGGATGGATGTATGAATAAGAAGGGTTTCGAAGGTTATGGGCAAAATGCTGGCAAATGGAATTAGATCAGATTGGGATGACTGGTCAGCGTGGACAAGTTGTACCAAAGGGTCTATTTCTGTATGACTGTAGCCTGGACAGTCTTAATTCATCTTTTTTTCGAGCGTAGGACTCTTTTGTAAATCCATTTTCTACAAGTGACCTTGTTTTAATAGACGTGTGAGTATCTATGAACTTGAGTAAAGTCAAAGATGAAATGAAGTTCTCCTCCAATTCTTCTGGAGCACACTTCTGTATGACCTTGACTGCCAACACACTAGCTCTACACAATCGCTTCTAACAGCCCTGCCTCTTACTTATTGCATGTAGATTCCCCCTCTTTCTGAGGCTGCTATGTTCTATGCAACAACCAACCTTTGTGGCGAAAATACCACAAGACATGTATGCTGCATGCTTCACTATATTGTGCATGGAGCAATGTTCAAATACATGCGGACGAGCCGTGTTTACAACTTCTACCCTTGAAGAGAAAGATGAGGAGGAGGACGAAGCCTGTTTTGATCCTTTAGATATCAAGTATGGAGGAGGAGCTTGCCAATGGCAGAACAGCAAAGAGGCATGGCTATGTAGCCCAGGCTGCGATTGTGCAAGAGGGGATCATCGCCAAACAAGTTCTTATATAGAATAGACTTTTGTTGTGCCCGCCAATATAACATACTGTCACCTAAAGATCCCTGAAGCAAAAACAGAAACAGAACAGACTCAGCATGTCTGACAACATGTGTGAAGACAAAACAGAGTCAATATTTCAGGCCCAAAGATCCTTCTTCAGAGTTTCAAGATCCCTGAGCATTGTTTCTAAACTTATCCATGACACTTCACAGCCCGCCACAAGGCAGTGAAGGACCATCAATGAATCTGATGTCACGATCGTATGGCTGCTTATCTCTCCATCATCAACTTTGATATCTTAAATGTGAAATGAGATGGTAGTAATACTGTCATAACCTGACCACCTCACATGAATGTAATTGAGTATGAATGAGTCACCCACGCTGAAAAGTTATTCAAGGGATAAAAATGGACAACAGTGATACTTGGAAATGAATATACTGGTCATGCTGGTTCTACATTTCAAGGTATACAAGATGAATTGGAGCAGTATGTTGATTTTTTCTGGGTGCTCCTGTTTCCTCCCACAGTCCAAAAATGTGCACCTTAGGTGAATTGGCCGTGCTAAATTGCCCACAGTGCCCAGGGATGTGCAGATCAGATGGGTAAGCCATGAGAAGTGGAGAGCTATAGGGATGTTGTGGGTTTGCATGATGTGCTCTTCAGAGTGTCAGAGTGGACTCAATGGGCCAAAAGGCCTGCTCCCACACTTTAGGGATTCTGTGATTCTACGTATGTTTCATTCACGAGTTTTACTGGCTTTTGTAACTATTCTGCATAAACCGATCTTCAAAACTAAGAAATATGCAAGATGGAATATGATGACTGATTACACGACCACAGTGTTGCACTTCCTTAAACACTCAGTAAAATATTATGACCAATGGTGATTTTTGGTTGAGGCTAACATATGCTGCAGTTCTCAGCAACACACAGAAAGCCAGTCACATGACCAATGAGGCCAATATGCTGCGCACAGCAGACAACTGATGCTAACTTGCTGACATATGGCCTACTGAACTACAAAGCAGCATCTAACCCAGAGAGCAGCACTGCAGTACAGCTAATCATCCTGCACCCAACACTCATGCTTGCCAGCCACTTGATAATTAGCATCTGGTTTGGAGTCTGCTGATGACAAGCCCTGAAAAGGATATCGAGACGGAAAAATAATGATGCAAGGAACAAAGCGATGCTTGAAATCTTTGATCTGGAGTGTTGTAGTACAATGAAGCAGGATTACGCCATGTAATTCAACAGTCTTTACTGGATGACATACTGCCAAGCACCTTCACGTCCTAATTACTCCTTTGGAACTGTTAACATTACAAACCTACACAGAGGCCGACAATGGGAGATGTACTGTATTCATGAAGTGCTCAATTGTTATCATTACAAAGTGATAAATGTCACCATGGTGTACCTATTACTGCTGTCGGAGAGGTAACTCTTGTGAATGCTTGTGTTACATGAGAAGAGGCGGAGGCAAGCTGTTCACTTCTCTTTCTGTTTGGCTTTGAGGAGCACATTGGCCAGCTTCATTATGAAGGTGCTGCTAGGTCACTTACTTTAGACCATGTCCTCTGCATCTCTGCACTTTCAGCCATGGTCTCTAGCATCTATGGAACAGATGGTGATAGAGCAGCTGGAGAGGTGGAGGAAGATGAGGAGCTCTCAGTACCTTCACCATTATCTGTAACATCCACATTCCCAGCTGGCCTTCAGCTGGGGTTTATGGCGGTAGCTGCTGGTGAGCAGCAGTCATCCATTCCAGTAACCCTGTGCCAACAGCGCCACCATCCTGTGGAGGGCCACAGCTCCTTATTTATTCCATGGTTGTCAGGACTCAGAACTCGTACTCTGAGCAAACAGATCCAGGATATTGAGGGAGAATTGCACCCTTTGCTGGCTGAATGCTGCTCTGAATGTTGCTGACTATGTTTTTCTGTGAGATTGATCAGTTTCTTGTGAACAAAGACATCCTATTGAGCTCACGAGCTCGCTGGCAGTGATGGACCTTGAGAAGCTCTATCAGAGGGCAGTATATCTGCTCCTTATCGGACAAATACTGTGCCACAAAAGGTGATTCCCCAAGACTCCATGTACCTGCCCAGTGGAGCATCAGTCTTCTGAGGAGACTGTGAGCCAATATCTCTGACTCTGGCACCTTCTTCAGCACTCTGGTACTGCACCCTTCATGTTGTCTCACCATCTCTAAATCCCTCTAAGGTGCTTGGAACTAAGTCAGAGGAGAGTGCATGTGTAAAATGTGACACTGCCCTCTCGGATGTCTCTTCTTCCCCCTCCTGATTCCCAAGGGGTCATCTGGTCTGGGCAGATGAGGGAGCAGAGTTAGCATCCACGTGAGACACAAAAGGACAATTCTAGGTTTTCCTTTTGCAGTTAAAACATTTTTCAGTGAATGTTCCAACTTTATTTCTATTCACACTACCTTATGAAGTCATCCCAGTCTTGTTCTCCCTTCCCTGCCATCATTCCATTGTCCTCCCTTTGCAAACTGACAACAAGAGCTCCATCATTATCATTATGTATCAAAGAAATCTGTCCAATGCCATTTATTACCTAATACTGGTGATTAACCATCTCCAACAGGCAGCTGGTTAAGGCCGCTGAAAACCTCCACAGCCATCTGATCCACCAAGTGTATGGACCTCAGCAATGCTGAACCACCCTCTTGTCCAGACGATCTCCACAATTTTGCACTTCTGCTCTGCAACAACAACATTAATAGTTTTCATATATGGTCCATGGAAATGGTTTGCTGTTCAATGTGGCTGATCCTATTCATATCTGTTTTGTGTGTATATGTGTGAGTAGCTGAAACAAACAAACCTGGTCACTGAAAGAGTATTATGTGCAGTGCCTCATACCTTACCAGCATCATGCGGATGTGGGTCTTTCCTTCGACCCTTCTGTCTATGAGCCCAGGCACCTATCTTGCCAGAGCACAGCAGGCCTCTGAATCTTTCTCAGCACTGAATCTGTGACCTTTAGAAAAGTGCTCCCCAGTGCCAACGTGCCTTGCTGGCAGATTTCACGCTAGCATCCATATTATAATCATCTGGGATCGTACCATCAGAATTTTTTTCCCCTTGAAGGAATTGTTGCATCATTCCACACACACATGAATCATTCCACACACACACACACACACACACACACACACACAGATACCCACCAAATGGCCTTGTTTTTTGGACAATGTCCAGAAAACTTTGGCCATAGTATTTGCCCATTTCAGTTTCAGAAATATTTTAAACTGTGATTGTAGTTTGAATGCACTGGATTATAGTTTTGAGTTCAAGTGAATATTCAGGTAATTGTTTAAAATTCTTTCTGAGCAGCCCTAACCACAGCCTTGATTCAAAAGTATTGCAATGTCAGAAAAAGCCAGCCGCAAAGGTAAAAAAACACCATGGTTGGGTTGTGTACAGGCCTCCGATCAATAGTCAGGAGCTGGAGCACAAGACACACCAGCAGATAGAAAAAGTGTGTAAGAAAGGCCAAGTCACAGTGATCATGGGGGATTTCAAATATGCAGGCGGACTGGGAAAATCATGTTGGTAGTGGATTGCAAGAAAAGGCGTTTGTGGAATGTCTACGAGATGGCTTTTTGGAGCTGTTCATGTGGACCCCACGAGGGAATAGGCTGTGCTGGATTTAGCATTGTGCGATGAAGCAGACTTGATAAGGGAGCTTAAGGTAAAGAATCCCTTAGGAGTTGGTGATCATAAAATGACAGAATTTATTCTGTAATTTGAGAGGGAGAAGATAGAATCAAAGGAAATAGCATTACAGCTGAATAAAGATGACTGCAGAGTTATGAGGGAGGAGCTGGGCAGAATTCTTTGGAAGACGAGCCTAGCAAGAAGGACAGTGGAACAGCAATGGTAGACGTTTCTGAGAATAATCCAGGAGACCTAGCAAAAATTCATCCCGAGGGAAAAGAAGCATGGTATAGGGAGGATGAGGCAACCATGACTGACTAAGGAAGTCAGGGATAGCATAAAAGCAAAAGAGAAAGAATACGATGTGGTGAAGCTCAGTGGGAAACCAGAGAACTGGAAGCTTACAAAGACCAACAGAGGGCAATACAAAAAAAATGAGAGAGAAGATCAAATATGAGGGTAAGCTAGCCAGTAATATAAATGAAGACTATAAGAGTTTCTTTAGATACATAAAGGGCAAAAGAGAGGCAAAAGTGGGCATTGGACCACTGGAAAATGACACTGGAGAGACAGTAGTGGGGAACAAGGAAATGGCTGAGGAATTGAATAATTTATTCACGTCAGTCTTCACGGTGGAAAACATGAGTAATATCCCAAAAATTTAAGAGAGTCAGAGGCAGAACTGAGTATGGTGGCCATCACCAAGGAAAAGGTGCTAGTAAAACTGATTGTAAACCTGAAGGTGGATAAATCACATGGACCAGATGGACTACACCCCAGAGATCTAAAGGACATAGCTGAAGAGATAGTGGAGTGTTGGTGGTGATCTTTCAGAAATCGCTAGAGTCAGGGAGGGTCACCGAAGGCTGGAAAATCATTGACGTGACACCCCTGTTTAAAAAGGGAATAAGGCAAAAGATGGAAAATTACAGGCCGATTAGTCTAACCATAGTCATGGTTAGATTTTGGAGTCAAGTGAACAGGATGAGATTTCTGAATATTTGGGAGTGTATAGTAAAACAGAGCAAAGTCAGCATAGTTTCATCAAAGGGAGGTCATGCCTGACAAATCTGCTAGAATGTTTTGAGGAAATAATGACCAGGGTAGACCAAGGAGAGCCAATGGCTGTTATCTGCCTGGACTTCATGAAGGCCTTTGATAAGGTGCCGCACAGGTGTTAGAGGCAAGGTGCTAGCATGTGTAGAAGATTGGCTATCAGGCAGAAAGCAGAGAGTGGGGGTGAAGAGGTCTTTCTCAGGATGACAGCCAGTGATAAGTGGTGTTCTGCAAGGATCAGTGTTGGGGCCACAACTTTCCACTTTATATATTAATGATCTAGATAAAGGAACTGTGGGTATTCTGGCTAAGTTTGCAGACGATACAAAGATAAGTGGAGGCACAGGTAGTAATGAGGAGGTGGAGAAATTGCAGAAGGATTTGGACAGTTAGGAGAGTGGGCAAAGAAGTGGCAGATAGAGTACAACATGGGAAAGTGTGATGTCGGAAAAATAAGTAAGAATTTGTTAAGATTTTCTAAATGGAAAGAAAATTCAGAAGTCTGAAGTGCAAAGAGACTTGTGAGTTATAATTCAGGATTCTTTCAAGGTAAACTTGCAAGTTGTGTCAATAGCCAGGAAGGTAAATGGAGTATTGACATTCATTTTGAGAAGACTTGAATATAAAAGCGCGGATATACTACTGCGGTTTTAAAAGGCTCTGGTCAGGCGACGTTTGGAGTATTGTGTGCAGTTTTGGGTCCCATATCTCAGGAAGAATTTACTGGCCCTGGAGTGGGTTCAGAGGAGGTTCATGAGAATGGTCCCAGGAATGGAAAGCTTAACATGTGAGGAACATTTGAGGACTCTGGGACTATATTCATTGGAGTTCAGAAGGATCTCATTGAAATTGTCAGAATATTGAATGGCCTGAACAAATTGGATGTTGGGAAGATACTTCCATTGGTGGGAGAGTCTAAGACCCGAAGACATAGCCTTAGAGTAAGGGGAAGACCTTTTTAAACAGAGATAAGAAAAACTTCTTTAGCCAGAGAGCGGTGAATCTATGGAAATCACTGCCACAGAAGGCTGTGGAGGCCAGGTCATTGAGTACATTTAAGACTGAGATAGACAGGTTCTTCATTAGCAAGGATTATGGGGAGAAAGCAGGAGAATGGGGTTGAGGAATTTATCAGCCATGATTGAATGGTGGAGCAGGCTCGATAGGCCTAATGGCTTAATTTCTGCACCTATGTCTTATGGTCTCATAAATTGGCAAATTAACTGAATCATCACTTATTCTTCATTGCCAGTGCAAACAGTAGTTTGGAATTGTAGCAATTGGAACCAAGTTGACCTACAAGGTTCTTGATTGGGGTTGTTAACTTGGGCCAATCAGGAAAGCTTGGGCTGACCAATATAACCAGGAGATTAGCATCTCCTCAGCTGAGGATTGACTCTGAGTTGGTTGGTCATAAATTAGTGTACTGTGCACTAGTAAATAAAGGGTGACTTGGTGATGGGATCAGCCTTTGCTGTTTGTTCAAGGATGGATATTAACTTGGAATATGGAGGGTGGTAGGGAGAACTAGTCTGTGTTATAAGACTTTAAAAGAAGAAATTTCCTGACAATTGTGTATTTAACTGTAGTGAGGGATTGTGGAACTTGTTGAGCCAAAGGATCTCTGTCACAAAAAGCTCGTATGCAGGTACAGCAACTGGTTAGGAAGGCAATGGGATGTTAGGCTTTTACTGCATGAGGAATGGAATATAAAAGTAGGAAAGTTTTAGTGCAGCTGCACAGGCCTTGTTGAGACCATGTCAGAAATAACATGCACAGTGTTGGACTTCTTTTAATAAAAATACTAGAAGCAGTTCAGAGAAGGTTCACTTGACTGATTCTTTGAATGAGGGGCTATCTTATGAAGAAAGGTGGATCAGGTACCACTGGAGTTTAGAAGAGTGAGAATTGATTTTATTGTAAAAATAAGATACTAAGAGATAATGCAAGCAAGATATGACTGATGCTGGAGATCTGAAATAATAAGAATGTACCAGAGAAACTCAGCAGGTCTGGTAGTATCTATGGAGAGAGAGAAGTAGAGTAAATCATTGGGGTTTAGAGACTTTTTTTTGGAATGCCATGCTGGGAACACTTGATGATTTGGATACTGGGAGGATATTCTCCCTTTATAGGGAGATTAGAACTAAGGGACAGGGTTTAAGAATAAGAGGTGGTCCCTTTAAGTCAGAGATCAGGAGAATTTTTTTTTCATAGACTTGTTAGAATGTGGAGTTCTGTTCCACAAAAGGAATAGGATTGTGATGTTTAGTTTATTCAGGGTAGAGTTAGATGGATTTTTGATAGACCAGAAAGTCATAACCATGGGTTATGGGGAGCAGACAAGAAGTGAAGATGACCACCCAATCACTTTTGACCTTCTCAAATGGTGTAGCAGATTTAAAGGACCAAATGGCCTACTCCTGATCTCAAATACTATATTTCTATGTAATGACAGGATCCAGTTAGCAATGTCTGTTCCTGACTATTGCCAACTAGATTGAAAGGCTGGCTGGTTAACAGTCTGCTGGGATTCTGGCAACAAGCTACAACAGGGAAGATGGGAAGGCTGGTGGACATTTGTGGAAGGAGGAAGATTGAAAACTGCATTTGGCAATATTGGGGAAAGTCAGCATATGTGAAAGTGTGGCTCACTGGTTAGCATTGCTGCCTCACAGTGCCAGGGATCTGGGTTTGACTCTGGCCTTGGGCAACTGTCTGTGAAGTTTACACATTCTTCCTGTAACTTCAGGGGTTTCTACCTGGTACCCTAGTTCCCTCCCACAGTTCAAAGACATGCCAGTTAAGTGGATTAATTGTGATAAATTGCCCATAGTGTCCTGCTTTGTGCAGGTTAGATGAATTAGCCATGGTAAATGCAAGATTACAGTGATAAGGTTGGGGTCTGAGTGGAATGCTTTTCAGAGAGTCAGTGCAGACTTAATGGGCTGAATGGTCTCTTTCTGCATGGTGGGGATTCTGTTAATCTAAGACTGTGGTGATGGGATTATCAGAATGTGAAAACTGGAACCACGGAAGTTCAGGAAACATGGGAAGGGATGATAGAAAGAAGATTAGAGAGTTTGGTAGATGGAAAATATTGGAAGCCACAACAAGGAAGGATCAAGGAGAGTGTTTTGGTATGCGGTCTGTCAGCATTGCAGTGGCAAGGGTGAGGGGCGATCAGAAAAATCAGGGATGTTCCTTGGGGTGGGACTTGATAATTAGAAGCTTGATGGGTAGGAGTTGGGGGAGTAGTGTCGGTCTCAAGGAATGATAAAGCCAGTAAATTAGACTTAGCAGGTAAATAGATACTTACGTTCTGAATCTAAAACGCCTTGCTTTCATTTAATCAGAAGGATTCCTGAGGCACAAGAAATCAGCTAGCCATGGTTAGAATTGTATATAAATATGTGGCACTCAGTCTCAGTATACTATTTAAGTTGCTAACTGCCTTTATCAAGCTGGTTGGTGTCCTGTCGTCTTCAAAACCAGAAATATTGCTTGGTGGTAGGTTGGGGGTCAAGATTCAGATTTTTACATCTAACCCAAACCCACTGTTTTGGAGTATTTCCCACTATTATCTCTTTCTGTTGCGATTTAACAATCGTAAAAATAGTTGCCAAACAGCAAGAACACAAAGTGATAAAGTATTATGTAAGAATTCATTGTTATCAGTATGAGATGTTTAAATTTCTAGGTTATGGATAATATCCAGGTGAGCCGATTGCAAAGAGGTACAATTTTACAAATACGCATGTGTATATGTGGCTCGATATTATTGTTCACCTACTGTTGCGTGTGAAGGTAGTGGGACCCATAAAATAAAAACAAGTTTCAAAATCTCCCCCCCCCCCCCCCCCCCACTGCATCACCAAACCAGCCCAGCTCGTTTTCTTCACCCCCGCCAACCTGTTCTTCCTCTCTCCTATCCCCTCCTTCCACCTCAAGCCGCACCTCCATTTCCCACCTACCAACCTCATCCTACCTCCTTGACCTGTCCATCCTCTCCGGACTGACCTATCTCCTCTCCACCTATCTTCTCCTCTATCCATCTTTGGTCTGCCACCCTCTCTCTCTCCCTATTATTTCCTGAACCCCCTCCCCATTCCCCTCTCTAATGAAGAGTCTAGGCCCAAAACGTCAGCTTTTGTGCTCCTGAGATGCTGCTTGGCCTGCTGTGTTCATCCAGCTACACACTTTGTTATTGAGGTCTTCTCACTGCCTACTTCCCCACTCCTGACCTGTTTCCTGTATATATTCTTGCTGTACAGAGATGTTATTACACAACTGTGGAGCAGGTAGGACCTGAACCCAAGTCTCCACAGCCTTGAGACAGTGACATTACCACTGTACCGCAAGAGTCCTCACCTGCCTTCTGTATTACAGTGAACAGACATGGCATCAGCTAGCCTGCTGGGGCTTTTCAATGGCCAATTAAGAATTTCATTTCACCTCCACATTTACAAGACGCCAGGGAAGACAAGAAGCAAGGTAGTCCCAAGCAGTATTCACTATGTCACCTAGTGTCAGACAGGATGGATGAGATCACCTTTAAGGGGTCCCCTGTGTCCATTGGAGGCATCCCTCCCAAGATCATAATTTCCTTTAAGCTCCCTTCCTAGTTTCTCCCAGTTCTCCCTGTCCTTTCACTTGGACCATTCAAAGTCTTGACTAACCTCTATGTCTGCTTTCATAAGCCATCTTTCTAGATTAGCTGTGATCCCAGCAATGTCTGCCACTTGATCCTGGCACTGCCGAAATGTCAGTGTATGCTGTTTTCCCCACGTGGAGGTGAAAGCCCACTCAAAAACAAGTAAGGCTGCTCCCCAGCATAATACCACTGTGGGCTGGCTGATTTTTGAATCACTGACAATCAACTTTTTGATGAAGGGAGGTGGTAAAACCCAGCCCATGTATTCTTTCCTTTTCTACTTACTGCATACAAACATGAACTCTTCCATGTAACAGCTCTACTACATAAGTGAAATGCTGATATCAGTCTCTGAATTGGTTTATGAAAACTGTTCAACAGATATTCTGTCAGAAAACAAAAGCATAAGTGCATCTCCTTACAGCAGTCATTTTGCATCAAAACAATTTTTCTGCAGCTCTGCCTTCATAAGTATTATTTCATGTATTTATGCCATGTATAGTTCCAGTGTATGTTTCATTTGCTGTCATCACTCTGAATTTAAGGATTTTGATTCCATGCCTGAATCCCTGTCATCAGGTTCCTGGTTCTGGCCACTTTCATGAAATGGGACTTAGTAAAGTCACAACCTACAATTATTGGGTGTGAAATTGACACATTGTCTCTTTTCAGCCTACGTGAAGCTTTTGACACATTTGACTGACATTGCCTCCTGAAATGGCCTTTCATGGTGTCCAGCTGGTTAGGACAACACTCAGCTATATCCATCTGATCTAATCATCTCATTTTCATTGCTTAACCACAGCAGCTGAGTTTCAACTGTTGTGGCCATACATTTTGGAATCCTCTCCCTAAACCTCTTAAACCAGCTAACCTACTTTCAAGATGCTGTGTAAACCTTTGACAAATCTTCTGGTGTCCTGCCTTGATATTTTTCTCATTTGGCTCAGTGTGAAATACTGTCTTTTTGATTATATCATTCCTGTTTAAAACGTAGGTACATTATACGTTGCTAGTTTCAAGCCACTATTTAAATTCAAGTTGTTGCTTATAAAAAGGCAATCACAACAGTCTGTCACTTGGAGACAGTAAGGACTGCAGATGCTGGAAGCCAGAGTCAATAGATGTGAAGCTGGCAAAGCACAGCAGGTCAGACAGCATCCGAGGAACAGGCAGGTCAATGCCCCAAACATTGACATTCCTGCTTCTCAGATGTTGTCCGACTTGCTATGCTTTTCCAACTTCACGTCTATTGACCCCACGATAGTCTGTCAATCTTTTGGCTGCAATATACATTTGTGGAAATCCTAACTTGGGAGGTGTAATTTAGCATGCCTACAATAGCCTACAACCCAAGTGGAACATTTGGTTGTGTTGATATATAGGACAATAAATTTGTACTCGCAGCCTTGTTCTGCACTTACTTTATTTAAGTAGATGCACTTGCCATGAGCTAAATTGTCTTTCTTTCTCCCTTCAGAAACAGATGGGAAAGCAGACAACATTTATAGGAAGCCCCCTGTCTACAGGCAACATGGTACAGTTTGTTAATTTCATGCTTTACTATCACTTTGCATGGTGTTGCAATGTTAGGGTGTCATTTCATGGATTAGCACCTAAACTGATTATATCTACCTGTTACCCAATTTTTGAAGTGCATATATAAAACTTAAAATGCCTGTCTTTTCAACTGCTTGCTTGCATTATATTGTTTACATTTCAATGATTACCTTAAATCTTCTGAATATTCAAAAGGCTGCTGAAAGACAAGTAGTTTGTGCAATTTTTAACAAGTTGCATTTTTAGAGACTGTGTTCCACTTCATTTTCATAAAGTAAGGACGGAAATGTTGCAAGCCAAGGTCAGGTAGACTTGTTCCAGAGGCTTCTGATTGACGGCAGTGGATGCGCCCTTTGCTGTGAATATATCCCTAATGTACCCAATTCTGTTACTCATTAATAAGAATTTGAGAGGGAGAGCTGTTTTTTGCATTGTTGCTAGCCAATGCTATAGGCTGAAGCAAGCTAGCACTCAGATGTAGACTCATCATATCAATCTGTTGGATGCACAACTGCCAACTAGGCAGTATATCATTGACTACTGGTTGCAAACTTTGCCAGAATGGACAGATGTCCTTTGAAACAAGGGTACATTAGAAGGGATCAAAAGGGCAACAGATCCATCAGTTAAAGAAAACTAGTGAAAAGTATTAACTGTATAAACATGGCAACATTTAAAATATCCATAGTGTTTCAGATATTTCTCCTTACATGTGAAAATAGGGTCTAACATAATCAAAGCTTCTGCAGAGAGTGATGACTTCATACTTGAGTTTATCTGTACACCAGCATTCATAGGATCAAAGAATCCCTATTATTTTTGTTTCAGGTGCATGGGTGATTGCTTTAAATGCACAGTGCCTTTAATGTTTTTTTGCAACAACATACCTTTGTATTTTAAAGGGGGCAATTTATAAAGCTGTGCAGCTTAGAGCAAATGTTGCTAGCCATGCACTCAAATTGTACTTGTATTGGTGCCTAAATGATATTGCTATATACTGTTACTGTCACAGTAACTATTTTTATTTCTTCAAAAATGGAAATATATTAAAAATATTAGCAAGTAAGAACTATACATTTATAGCAATGTTACTAAACTAATACTGTAATAATAGAGTTAGCTGGGATATCATTATTGACTACAATAACCAGTTGGAGAGATGGATAGAACACCATCTTGTAGTTATACTTTAAGGAGACCACTGTAACTGAGGGAGTTCTCAATATTTTGAAAGCCAGCATATCATGGAATAGCTAATTAAATGGAAGAGCTGAGTAAAGATACTGCCTCGCTTGTCTTGGACAAAGGTCTAGGAACTGATGTAATACTGCCTGAACAAATCAAACACAGGAAACTGGCACAGTAAACCAGCACAGGAAATTGGAATCCTCTGACAAATCCACCTGGACTCAGGTGTTGAATGGTTTCAGTTCAAAAGAAGTTAGAGGGTTCATAACCTACTTTAAATCTTGGGCAACTAATAAATTGAAATCTTCGCTATGACTTTCAATGATTCCCACAAACCACCCCCCCCCCCCAATGAATCTTGATGCCACCACCCTTCTTTCCCAATCTGACATCCATCATCTCCCAAGAACACACCAAACCCTGACCCTATAAACCAATGCCAACCCCACAAGACCTGGTACTCCATTCTCTCCAACCTCCAACATCCCTCCCAACCAAACCTACTAGAACTGTCACGGCCCCACAGCCCCCTCCCCAAAACCACCCTCCCCCTCACCTATCTGCCTTCCTGCCTCCATATTTATTGTTCATACTTCCCATTTCTCAGTGGCTGTCAAAGTGACAGCAAATTCTGGCAAGAATACACATGTAATTAAAATTCAAAAATCCAGATGTTTCTATCCTCAATGCCCTCCTGCTTCAAGAACCTCCTGAAAATAGCACCTCATCACCTTGATTTATTATATAAATATATTTAGTGATGTGAGGTTTCTGTAATTACCTTGCAGGTAAAGAATAAAATCAGCAGATACAGTTAGAATTTATCCATTCCAGTCAATGTAATCTTTCAATGTCACCATCAATCTTAAGTATTGCTGTACTATATTGTTGCGGATTCTCAATTAATCAGTTTTGAATTAAAATTAAAGTAACATTACCTTTTCTTTCTGCCTTTCCCTTTACCTCTCATTGTTAATTCAATCCTTACTTCCCTCTTTATTTGGCTTTGTATGCCAGATTTGATATTGAATTTATTGTTCTAACTAATATAGAGCTGAAGCTGAAGATCAGCCATGCCCATCTTGAATGACAGAGCAGGCAAGGCAGGCCACATTGTGCACTCCTACTCCCAATTCTTATGTAACTCTTTTTTTGTGATTGTAACACTGTACTGCTTAAAAGTGCATCAGTGCTTAGTTAATAAGATACACAGTTGCTTGCCCAATACTTTAGGCTCCAGATGCTGCTTAGGGAGTGCCCCACTTTTTGGATGGTTGGTGGCTCTCAACTTAACATGCGAAAACTGATGGTCAGAAAGTCTAGAGGAATGCAAGTCTGACAATGATCCAATGCCAATCGTAAACTCACCCCAGCAGTGCCCTTTTCTTGCACTGGATCCGAGTGCATCTGTCAACCCCAGGGCTACTAACCTGTCTTGCAATTTCTGTCCAGGCTTCCTTGGTCAGGCAGGAGGATTCCCTGGTGCCACCCCGGGGGGGGAAAAGTGTGTCTCCTGCTCTTCCTCGACAGCTTGGAGGAGAACCTACAGGGAGGCATCGCTGAACCATGAGGCCACACGTTTTCTGAGACCATTTGCCAGAGGAAGGCTGAAATCAAGCTGATGCTTCTGGGGTTTGTATCAGCTGCTGCCGCACTGATGCTGCTGACTTGGAGGCACTGCGTGCATGTCCGAGTGCTGCTTAAAAAAATCGCTTGGACCCACGATCCCACCTGTTGATGGTGGGTTCAGTGACTTCCCAGTTGCCCTGCTTCATTATTGGCCTGACTCCATCCTCTGCACATTTTATCAGCTGGCTGTGGTGTACTTGCAGTCAGCTTGCCATTCCTACCATATGTGGGGGTTCCGCGGGGTGCACCATCAGTCCATGTGCCGGAGAACTAAATTCCATTGGCTATCTCAACAGTGAAATAAGTCTCATCGTTGATGCTATGTCAGTAACTAAAAAGCCTAAGACTGAGCATCACACTTGGCAAAATTCAGCTCTTAGGCCTTTACAGGTGTCTGGCACATTACTGCTGGTCAGTATATGAAGTGAACATTGAAAAATAGGTTTCCAGACTCTCCTCCTTGCTCGTTAGCTGATAGAAATTTGTGCTTGGTGACAATTGTTAAAATTACTATCATTGAGTTTCTGAATGATAAGCTGGTTAATTTTCCAATTCACTTCATAATTCAGGAATGTTGAGATGACTATCCCACCAATATTCCCCAGCACAGACCAAAGTTTCAACCTAGATCTTCAATCTGGTCTAGATAGTTCAACATCATAGATTTCATGTATTTATCTGTAAAAAGCTGGAGGCATTCTCTATAAGCTTTCTGATCTGTGAAGTATTAGAACTAGTTTTTCATAAGCTCTTCACCTATTTCATAAAATTGCTGCAATGCATGGTCTCTGTCAAAACCATCTATAGTAGTTTTATGAAAATCTCACACATAGCATTGTGACATTACGCTTGTCATGTATTGAATACTTTTGGTTAACTTTTTAATAGTTTAGTTACATTTGCAGCAATATATATGTAACATTTCTGAACTTTTTATTCAGCTGGGCAACAATGTCAAAATGCCTGATGTATTTCTTTCATGATACTCTTGTAACTTATCTCACCTCACTGGAAAGGAATAGGGAGAAAATTGCAACTCAATTAATACTTGTTCCAAAACTTCACTTCCACTGTTTCCATCAATAATTATTGTAAGCTGCATTCTAGTTTTCAGCATACTGTCTGTTAATATGGATGTTGATTTTCAAGTAGATTTTCATTTAAATTTCCTACCTCCAACACAGACCAGATTAAAAAAAAACACACAGCTATATTTAAATTTTTTCTGGTCTGAAAATTCCTGGAAAGGAGCCTCCCACTGTAGAACAGGGGAGTTGTCCAGGAATTTCACAGCCAGTGGGGGAAGCAGTCCTACTTTTTGTAGCAGTAAGTGTGCCTTGTTCTGTAATTTAAATATCCAGCAGCATCGCCAACCATTTTGATCTTTGACAGTCACTGTGAAAGGATAAATGTGGGGTGGCACAGTGGCTCAATGGTTCGCACTGCAGCCTCACAGCACCAGGGACCCAGGTTCGATTCCAGCCTCCGGCGACTGTCTGTGCGGAGTCTGCACATTTTTCTCATGTCTGCGTGGGTTTCCTCCGGGTGCTCTGGTTTGCTCCTACAGTCCAAAGATGTGCAGGCTAGGTGGATTGGCCATGCTAAATTGCCTGTTATGTTCAGCGGTCTCTGGGTTATAAAGGGATGGATCTGGGTGGGATGTATCAAGGGGTGGTGTGGAATTGTTGGGCTGAAGGACCTGTTTCCACACTGTAGGTAATCTAATCTAAATGAGAGAGATTATGGGGTTTGGATGAAGGGGGTGGAGTACCAGGTTATTGGATGAATGTAAAGAAGTGGGGTGGTAAGGTGTGTTGTTGGGCATTGGGGGTGGTGGTTATCAAGTCCAGCAGGAAGGGGAAAGGAGGTCAAATTGATTGGGATGAGTGTTGGAGGATAAGTGGGAATGTGTTGAGATAGTGGAGAAATAGTGGAAGGGTATTGCATCAGGTCCAGCAAGTTGGTGGGAGAACGTTTTAGGCTAGGGTGTGGATGGAGGGTGTCAGGTCCAGCAGAGAGATTTGGGCTTCAGGCTGATGTGGGAGTGAGGAACGGCATTGGGCTCAGGGTTGGAGCTGTGTGACAGTTGCGTGGGAGGTCCACTTCAGTGGAGTGGGGCGAGTGAAGGGTTGTCAGATCTGACAGAGTCAGTGCAGGTGGGATCCAGTGGAGTTAAATCAATGGTTTGGGGGTTCAGGTCAGGAAGGGTGCTGTCGGGTTGGAGTTGTCAGGGTAGGAGTCATTTTTGGCTTTAAGGAAATGTCAGGTCAGGGAGATAGTGGCAGGTTGATGATGTAGTTGGGGAAAATTTTGGTTGTGGTCGTATTGAAGGTGGCGACCAGTGGTGAAGGGTCAGGTCCAGCAATGTCATATTTGGGTGGGGGCAGTAAGGTTGAGAATGGAGTTGGTATAGTTGGAGTGCTCAGTTGTAAGTCAGGGTTGCAGTTAGTTACCCAGGGGTTAGAGTGTGTTTTTAATCTATTCACGTGTAATTGTGTCAGAATGTATTTACATGTGTGTCAGAACCTTCAAAATTTGCTGACCTCGAGGGTTTTTTCAGAGGGTTCCAGATGCAGGGGAATTGCTCGTTGGAATTTTCAATGCCTCAGGCAGTCCCCTCAGAGTATGCTACACTAGAATTTTCACATGATTCCAGGGCACAACCTTACACTGCAGCAACCAAATCCCCCATCAAAATTTCTGAGTCAGTGTTTCCATTCCTTGTTGTTCCTGTCCTCCTGAAAGTCATTTTCCGTCTCTGTTCTGTTTCACATGCTTCATCTCCTCCCATCTATAGAATTCCACTCTGCATTGTGTCTAATGGAGCCTCATTTTCCTGATCATTCATTCTTGCCAAATTGACATGGTCTGATACACCCACAAGTGTGATTGTTACTGATCTTAAGCTGTGATCTTAAGCTTTTATTAAAATTCTCAAACTACTGACAACTGTTGTGAGAGCATATAATTGACTTGGACTGTATAAATTAAAGAGTGGGTTTGAGACAAGTCAGATCAATTGGCTGTCTGAGAACATTCTGATGAAAAATCACTGGACCTGAAACATTGACTGTACTTTCTCTCCACAATGCTGCCGGATCTGCTGAGTATTTTCAGCAGTTTCTGTTATTGCCTTATACTTAGTTGATCTCTTGCAGCAGTATTGTGTTATTCATAAAGAGTTGAAACTGATTAGAATGCACAAGTATGTTCAGCATGGTGTATTTACTGACGCACTACAGTCAGATTCCAAGCAACAACAGATCTGCAAATCAGCCGCTCGGAGAGCTGAGAGAAGTTTGATTGTTGAAGCTGCAGCATTTTGAGTATAAACCATGTTTTTTTAAAATTATAATGTTCAAACTTCTAGGAAGAAGAAGGTATAATGGGGGCCATAAATGCCTAAGTTACTGCATGTTACAGTCCTGCACAGCGCTATGAGCTAATTGCGATCTTAAGTGTAAACCCAGACTGGAAACTTCCTTGAAAAGAAAAATAAAATTGAGAGATCGTGTGACCTTTTCTTGCCAATTCACAAGGAACTGCCAAGATCCTGAGTTGATCTCAATGCCTGGACAATTCTTGATCTAATCATTAAAATGCTAATGACCTTTGTGGTCATTATTGATTTCTGAAAGCACATGCAAAGGACCATTCTTGTGCTTAATAGCTGGATTTCTCCAAACAATTAAAAGATTGGCTTCACTGTTCATAGAATGTTCAACATCAAAGTTGAAAAACAGAAAAATGGAATGAGTAGTTTATCTTATCGTGATGGTATACAGATTAGTGACAATTAAACTCTGTTGTCTGAAACTGGTCCACCCATCAGAAATTATTCACGAGGATAAAGGAGATGCTCTGGCCATATGACAGAAGTAAGCAGTGAAATTTTAGAGGAACACAGCAAGCCAGGTAGCATCAGAAGAGCAGGAAAGCTGATGTTTCGGGTCAGGGCCCTTTTTCAGAAATGGCTGAAGAAGGGTCCTGACCCAAAATGTCAGCTTTCCTGCTCCTCTGATGCTGCCTGGCCTGCTGTATTCCTCCAGCTCCACACTGTTATTTCAGACGCCAGAATCGGCAGTTCTTACTGTATCTAACAGTGAAATTTTGTTGAGGCATCAGGGATCTCACCTGCCAGTGAAACATACGTTCTGCTTCTTTCACGAAGGTCCACCAAACCATGTTAGGCAGTGGCGAGGCTACTGGCAGGTACTCTTTGAAATCAAGATCCCAAGGTATAAATATCAACTATTGAGAGCTGCTGGCCAATCCAACATTGTCAGCTATCGTGCTCAACAGCATCACAGGAGGGGCAGTTGCAAATGCAGAAAAATACCTATTCGAGTCACAAGATCATGAGAAGGCCAAAGAAGAAACTCTTAATAGATCACCACCTGTCCCTCCTACCCGTCCACACTTCTCAATGTCCAATCTCTGAATTAGACATCATGGCAGCGCTCTCACCCCACCCTCTGCAAGATTTAATAATCTTCTCGGATAGAGAGAGAACCATCTAGACAAGTGAAGGAAAAGAACCCTGCCTAAGAACTTAAGTAGGCAGAGACTTGGAATGGCCTTGGCCTGTCTTACTGAGGACCCAAACCATAGCCTCACTATCGTGCAGTATGAGGCTGTGATGAAGAGGGCACAGTGGGAGGGAGCACCTGTAGGGTGCAGACTTTGCGGTGCCCAATGTGGATAGAAATGCCCTTGTGGGAGGTGCTCCTCCTCTTTATCTCAGAGGTCAAAGCATGTTGACCTACTGGATTCCCCCACTGCCTCTGAATTCCTCCTACCAACCTCAAGTTTGAGGCTGAACAGGAAGCAGCCCTCAAGTGCCCAGTAATTGGCATTTCAAATAGTGTAATGCCATACAGGCTGTATGGGCCTTGCCCGGCCAATGTAAAATTGTGGACAGGTTTTGGAGAGGTGAGAAGGTGCCTTAGGAGTTTTTCAGCCCCCCACCTGCAAATCATAGGCAGGGAATTATAAAATTGTCTCTATATCTTTCAGATGATTGTCTGAAGGATTCTAATTCTTATCTCAAAATATTAATCAAGTATAATCAATGCTTACCAATTCAGGAGTGATTACATTCATTCAGGGAGATGTTAGTGTAGTGATAATGTCATTGGACTGGTAATCCAGACCCACAGGCTAATATTATGGTGACATGAGTTTGTGTCCCACCAATGTCAACTTGTGGAAATTGAATTAAATACAATTTTGGATTCTTTTTCTTAGAAAAGCCAGTTCAGTAAGTGTTTGGCACCTGTTCTAGTCATGGAATTGGTGAGATACGCCAGCCAGAATATCAGTGATATTTTAGATTTATACCAGGCTTTTTAACAGGTCAAAGACCAGTCAACATTTGGTTCAGTCTTTGATCATTTGCTAGTCTGTCAGTCATCTATTTCAGGCTTCTGTTCAGAAGCCCACTTACAGCTCTTTTACTGCAAACATGCCTGCTTCAAATTGTCTGGCATTAGAGGGTAGCATGGACAGAAGAAGCACCCTCAGCATTCATCAGAATTTTTAAATTACACTCTAACTGTGCTGAAATGAGACATTCCAAATACAGAAATTTGGGAATTCATATTTCTTATCATTAATTTAGCAATTAGAATTTAGACGTTTTACTCAATTTTCCATGTTGATGCTAACTGTATTGTGTTACAGTAGGTGATTGGCGAAGCAGAGGATTTTGGAGCGAAGATGGTGTTGGAGGACAAATTAATTTGGATCAAGATGGCAAAAAGGTGAGGTATAAAACCAGATGAACTTGGAAAGCCATGTGACAGGATTTGAAGATGAGCAGGGATAATTTCCCCCAGAGTTCGTCCTTTATTACTTAATTAACATAATTTGTTAAAGAATATGCACATCTTCTCATAATGAAATTTAGCTGTCAATATTTTTTAATGAATAGTAAAACATTTTTGCAATAATCTGTAGTCATGAAAGGAGCTATATAAATGCATTACATAATATATTTATATCTTTTATTACCGGTATTCTGATACAAAAGCCCTGAAATTAGATCATGTTTTAGTAATAACATTTTATATCTTGATCTGAAATTTCTTACTGTACCATTTTAGTGAAAGGCCGAGTTCATTTACAAAAGGGTTAATGTCATTGCTAGTACAGTGGAAAGAGGAATTTCAAACCAGCAATTCATGTGCAAGCATGCCATGGCATGATTTCAGAGTCTGGTTTATTTGGAGATAGTCAGATTTTTGTGGAGATTTCATTGGTGCTTACAATCATTAGTAATTTCTGCAGTTTGAAGGTATTTGCTTCTGAAACGAATATTGAAGTGTAAGATTTTACTCCTTATCTAAAAACACACAACCACCACTGTTAAGGATAATATTTTCATCTATTTTCTCGCAATTAGCATCTCTTTGGGAAGTTTTCCATGACTAACACCAGCAATTTGCATGTCTGGTTTCTTGGACATGTATAGATATGATGTCATGTCTCAGCAAGCTAATCAGAAATAACAGTCATACCATCCTGAAAAGAACTGTGACATGATTACGTTTTCCATGCTTATAAATGGATGATGTAGATACAAGTGGTCATCACCTCAGCTCATTCACTTAGTTGTAGTCATCCTCACCACAGCAAAGGTTCCTTACAAATTGGCTTTGTTTCAAAATTTTCATAAATTGGAAATTTTTCTGAACTTCTGAAGTTCATTAAGGCATCCAACTCTATCTATTAATGACCACAAAAAAAATCTTCAGCAAAGAGTGCTGAAGAGACATAGCAGATCTGGCAGCATCTAGCAGAGAAAAACAGAGTTAATGTTTGGAGTCCAGTGTTGGATGAACAGCACGATCTGTTTTTATTTCATATTTCCAGCATCCAGAGTTCTTTATGTTTGTTCAAATGAAAAGAACTAACCATTTTGGCCAGGAGAAGCGTGCTATAGCAATTTAATAGTCCAGATTTTGCAGAAGCAGTTGAAGACTGCTCTGAAGTTGACAGCAACTTTTTGGGCCCTAACATCTGTAGTTAAATGCAGAAACCCCAAAGGCACTGTTAATGATTCTGCAGTTTCTCTATAACGTCCATCATTAAAGTATTCACAGACCACAATCAATAAGAAGTACTGAACTGAAGACACTTTGGCCTTTTTCTCCCTAACATTGCTGTTAAAAATTCAAAGTATCCTATGTTTATTAATGGGGTATAATTGGAAAAAGAACGACTAAATGTACTAAAGTCAAACAAAGAATGAGAAGCTGCCAGAAAGACAAGAAATACAGGGATACCATTAATGCATCCTGCTGTCCAACCAGTAGTCATATTTGAGAATGATAGTTTCTGTGGCGTCTATCGCCAGGGCCAGGTCCATGGTATGATGGGTGGCTCCACGCACTGTAGGGAAGAAAGTGGAATGGAAGACCAATGCTGGTAGAGAATTCAAAAGATAGGGGAGCAGTCTCTGTTTGGGTAGTCTACAATCAGGGGCCACACTCAAGAAATGGGGTAAGCTATTTAGGACTGAGCAGAGGAAGTATTTCTTCATTCAAAAGGTAGTAGATCTGTGGAATTTTTTAACTCAGAAGACTGTGGAGGCCAAGGCCCTGAGTGAAAGAGAGTGATACAAGAAAGAAGTGATACATTTTTATATTGTAAAGGCATCAACGACTATTGGGACAATGTAGGAATATGACCTTAAGATAGATGAATGGTGTATAAGGCTTGAATGTCCAAATGGTCTACTCCTGCTCCTGTAACTTGTGCTTCCTGGCCCCAGATGTGATTCCAAGATATTCTATTGCCTTCCTGGTGCCAAGGTCAAAGATGTCACTGTGGTTGCAAAGCATTTCTAAGAGACAGAATAGACAGAGTGAATAGACAGAGGGTTTGATTTGTAGTCGCACCACTGTCACATGCAGAAAGAAGAATGAAACCCTCAAGGCAGAGATTAGGGAGCTAGGAGAGAGTTTGTAAGATAGGACCCCAATGATGATAATCTCCAGATTTTTCATGGTACCATGTGCTAATGAATATTGAAATAGGAAGAGAGAGCTGATAAATATGTGGCTGGAGAGATTGTGCAAGAGGATAAAGCTTTTGACTTTATTGCCTATCCCTAGTTGACCTTGAGAAGGTGGTGATGATTTGCTTTCTTGTACTGCTGCAGTCCATGTGCTATAGGCATCAAAATGCCATAAGGGAGGGAGTTCCAGGATTTTGACCCAGTGACAGTGAAGGAATGATGATATGTTTCCAAGTTAGGAGGGTGAGTGTTTTAGCGGGGAACTTGCAAGTAGTGTTGTTCCCTGGTTTCTGCTGCTCTTCTAGATATGTGATCATAGGTTTGGAAGGTGCTGTCTAAGAATCTTATAGATGGTATAAGCTGCTGGGAGTGGAGCTGTTCATGGTTGTGATGTCAATCAAGCAGGCTGCTTTGTCTTGGATGGTGTCAAGCTTCTTGAGTGTTTTTGGAGCTGTACTCATCCAGGCAAGTGGGGAGTATTCCATCATATTCCCAACTTGTGCCTTATGGATTGCTTTGGGGAGTCATGAGTTGAGTTACTTGTTGCAGTATTCCTAGCATCTGACCTGTTCTTGTAACCACTGGATTTACATGGGGAGTCTAGTTTTGTTCAGTGGTAACCCCAGGATGTTGATAATGGGGGATTCAGTGATGGTAACACCATTGAATGCCACGGGTTGGTGATTAGATTGTTACTGGAGATGGAGATGGTCATTGTCTGGCATTTATGTGGGGTGATCTTTACTTGCCGCTTTTCAGGGCAGGCTTGGACATTGTCTAGGTCTTGTTACATTTGAGCATGGACTGCTCAGTATCTGAGGAGTTGTGAATGGTGCTGGGCATTTGCAATCATCAGCAAACATCCCCCCTTCTGAGTCCTGTGATGGAGGGAAGTCATTGATGACACAACTGAAGATGATTGGTCCTAGGGCACTACCCTGAGGAGCATCTGTCGCGATGTCCTGGAGTTGAAATGACTGACAGCTGCAGAGACCTTTTCACCATTCCCATTGATTCTAAATTTGTTGGGCTCCTTGATGCACAACAGGATCAAATGACTTGATGTCAAGGCCTGTCATTCTCACCTCAGCTCTGGAATTCAGCTTCTTTAACAATGTTTGAATGAAGGCTATAATGAGATTAGGAGTTGAGTTGCTCTAGCAAAGCACAAATTGGGTGTCCATAAACAGGTTACTGTTGAGCAGCCTAGCACCAAATATTGGTGTGTGACATTCCTCGCCAGTGACAACCTGACATTGCTAACTGACATACATAGGAGCATGAAGCTTTGGTAGATGGTTGTCCACGCCCTGGCCAAGTGGAGCAAATAATTTATTATCTTGTGGTACTAGAGCTGTGTTTTCTTGACTATTGTAGTCAGCTCTGTCCAGGCTGCCTTCATCAGTCAAGATGGCATCTTGTTGCCAACCGCAGGGAAAAGAACTTGCCCTCCCTCCTGAACAGCTTTCAGAAGAACCTCGAGGGAGGTATTGCTAACATGTAACACCACTTTATGCCTGGTTTCTGACATCTTCAGGGACAAGCGGGGTGTATAATCAGAGGTTAAGTGACTGGATACCTCCTAGATATATGGCACCTGAAACACCTGCCTCCCACATATTCATGAATATTCAATGACCTGTGAAGAACATAATTATGCAGGATAACCCAGAACATCCGATTTTCTGTCTGCTTCCCCATTAGCCCAATAATAACAAAATTCCTACCTATTAGTCTTGAAAATAAAACAGTGAATTCTGGTCAATCTCAGCAGGTCTAGCAACATCTGTGGAGAAAGAAAACAGAATCAATGTTTTGAGTCCAGTGTGAATACTTCAGTCAGAAGTTCAGTATAAGTAATAGGATTAGATGTCTTGAGTGAGCTTCAAGATTTTCTTCCCCGAAGATGTAGATTTTCACAAAATTTGTAAAAGAATATGAAGTTCAAAGTTGGTACTATATGAAGTTTGATATAGGCACTGTCGTGCCTCACCACAGTTACCATAATAGGTTAACCTTCTCTGTATTGTTCCAACAATATTTATTTCATGCAAAGAATATGGCCAAAGGGATGTTGCACAGTTCTCAGCCCATCTGTACACTATAACAGGAAGGTCTTAACAAACTTCTCCCATTGATTTTCTGTGGCAGCTGCCACTAAGCTTTAGAGCACCCCTCATGTGCCAGTCTGCATACTCATTTGTCAGTAGTTCTTTATACTGAAAGACTGGCGGATTCTTTGGCAAAATGAAAACCATCTTTCACCAACTTGATCAACCTCTAGCACCAGTTGATGTTTATCTTGGTGTGTGTCCCTGAGAGTACCCCATAAACCACAGCGTGGTCAGTTAGAAAGCTATTTGGGATGAGTCTTGACAAAAATCTCTGCACCTGTCAACACTGTCTCTCCAACTTGCCCACCCACTGTGACATTCCAATCCACCCCACTCCTCACTCAGAGGCCCCAATACCCTCCATTATTGCTGGCCTGAAACCTGGGACCTGCAATCCTTAACCCATTTGCTGGTCACCTTGACCGTTGCTCTGACACATCACCTAATCCCCTGGCCCCATCCCCGCGCCCCCACCCGTGTTTCTCTGCAGAGTATTAACACATACGATAGCAGTTATGACTGATAATTCCAACTGGATTGTTGAGAGAATGGGTGCAAAGGGCTGATCTCCGATAAGTAGGAGGAATCGTCATATCCCACCGGTCTGCCACTGTTCCCTTGAAGTTGCATGGCCACTGGTAAGCTCCATAGATGTTGATAGTTTCCACTGAGTTTTAGAGTACGTTGAAATATTGGCCAACACTGACTTTAAATTGAACTGCCCTCAAGGTTTTGATTATCCACAATCCATCCACTTCAGTGGATACATGGTTTTTAGAGCCTGGGTTCAGGAAATAGATGTAGTCTCATGTACTTGACAAACAAATAAAGAAGCAAAGAGAATAGTTACTACACTTAAGGATTCTGTGCACAGGACTGACCAATGACTTGCAGATGGTCAATAATGTGTGTGAGACTTGGACCTTGACGAGGCTGAACATCAACATTGTTTCCTTAAATGAGACCAGACTCACTGAAAATGGAACACTGAAAGAAAAGCATTACATTTTATTTGGTTATGGTAAAATTTAAAGGAAAGGGCAGGGATTTGACAACAGCTAGATCTTATTGTCATCAGATGTGACTCTGAACAGCATTTCAACACATGCAATGTCATAACCACAGCTCAGAACCCCAAAGTATTGCGCACTTTTTAAACTTGCAATTTCAAAATACGTCGTTCTTTGCAAGATGGCTGATAACAGCCAAAATTAGCTGTGAATGTAAATTAAGTGGCTGTCGAGAGAGAGACCCAAGGAATGTCATACCTACTGATCTGAAGGGAATTTCATACAACAGTCTTTGAAAGGGTGAAAGAAGCACTTTAGGTCGACCACTCACTACAGGTTATCTCCCAAACCACAGACATGTTATGTGTTATTCTAGTTGAAGAATATTCAGGATAGGGATTAAAAAGCATTTTTCAGCACTGCTGGAATGCACTAGTAGGGCTAAATGTTCTCATGTACCAGCCTGAGTTTAAGTATGCTGTGAAGGTCACAGTCGAAGAACTATCCTTATGTCACCCTTGTACTACAGGTAGAGGGACTGTCTAGCTAGCTCCCACCCATAAAGAAAGGAAACAGGACAACAGAAGGACTCTCTCTGACCCTAAATGCTAGAATTCAATCACTGTCAAAAAGGAACCACAAGTTCAGAAACTTAAAAAATCTGAAAAACTAACTATCTTTCCAAAACAATGGCCAGACATGAAATATACCAGCTACAGTAGTGCCCTTTCAACATATGGGAAGCGACTGACTGGTTCGAGGCTAACAGCACTGTGATTGAATCTGATGTATTTATATAGTAGCCATCAGATTGATAAAATCATGTAAATTGCAAAACCTCCAGTTCTGAAACCAAGATAATAAAATGTGAGGCTGGATGAACACAGCCTGCATCTCAGGAGCACAAAAGCTGACGTTTCGGGCCTAGACCCTTCATCAGAGAGGGGGATGGGGTGAGGGTTCTGGAATAAATAGGGAGAGAGGGGGAGGCGGACTGAAGATGGAGAGAAAAGAAGATAGGTGGAGAGAGTATAGGTGGGGAGGTAGGGAGGGGATAGGTCAGTCCAGGGAAGACGGACAGGTCAAGGAGGTGGGATGAGGTTAGTAGGTAGATGGGGGTGTGGCTTGGGGTGGGAGGAAGGGATGGGTGAGAAGAAGAACAGGTTAGGGAGGCAGAGACAGGTTGGACTGGTTTTGGGATGCAGTGGGTGAAGGGGAAGAGCTGAGCTGGTTGTGTGGTGCAGTGGGGGGAGGGGACGAACTGGGCTGGTTTAGGGATGCGGTGGGGGAAGGGGAGATTTTGAAACTGGTGAAGTCCACATTGATACCATTAGGCTGCAGGGTTCCCAGGCGGAATATGAGTTGCTGTTCCTGCAACCTTCGGGTGGCATCATTGTGGCACTGCAGGAGGCCCATGATGGACATGTCATCTAAAGAAACCATCCTGGGTTTCAGGATGGATGTACTCAGGTAACATCTGCAACCTGTTAAGGGAAACACAGACAATGGAAAAACACTTTTTCTACAAAGCTCATCAAGGAGATGGCAAACTGATTGGTGTAATTGCTGTATTTGCATTTGTTTTCATACAGGGTTACAATCTTTGCATCACAAATATTCTAAAGCACAGCCCTCTCCTATGACCAGAGATAGAGAAGGTACAGATGCTACAGGAGTGTCAGTTTTACAAGCACGATATGTTCAAGTGATATAGTGTCAGCACTTGGAGCTTTGCCCATGACAGTGAATTAGTAATTTTGATGAGCTCCTCTAACTGTGGGTTCATTATGCCATGAATGTTGTCTAGAACTTCATATGTTCCAGTGTTCTCTCTAGATCACAGCTCATTGTAATGTCTCACCCATTTCTCCATTGTTTACTCCTGTTAGTGATGACATGCCCATCTTTGTTTTTACTGTACTTACTTCCTTTGCAGACGTCTCTGTTGCCTCTTGATTTCTTCATACATGTCTCTAACTACTTCTGTGTCAAACAGCATCTGGCCATTCCAGCAAAGTAATAATTAGTAGTGATTGATGCATCACTTTATAGTTTCTTGGACTTTGCTTTGAACAGCCATTAGTGCATTCAGAGATTTCTCACTTAGATCTCAATTGCAATTAATTCTAGCAGACTGACTGGTTTCGATTACATCAATCTCACCAAGTTATTCAAAGCTGTAAGCAGACATTGTCTATTTAAACTGCAGGAGAAAATTGACTGCATGCTGAAGCTACTCGTTGTTATTTCCTCTTTCAATGACAACATGTCATGTAAAGTCAGCCAAATGGTTTACTGTCAGAACAATGCTGACATTGCCATACACCCTTTCCATACAGAGAAGACCCTTCAGCAGAAAACTGACAGACTCTCTCACAATTTTAAAGAGTTTGCTTTGACCGTCATCATGTTACATCCACACCCCGCATAAGATTCCCCAATCATTTTATTTCCAGGTTGGATATTTGCATATTAAGCTACCAGAGAAAGGATGAGCTGTAGAGTCGTAGAGTGAACGATCTGTACAGCACAGAAACAGACGCTTTTGTCCAACTCATCCTTGCTGACCAGAAATCCTAAATTAATTTAGTCCCATTTTCTGGCATTTGGCCCATTTCCCTCTAAACCCTTCTTATTCATACCCCTAACCAAATGTCTTTTACCTCTTCAACTTTATTCACTTGCCTCATTAGTTGGTAGCAACAAGATCAATTTAGAAGTGATCCCTTCCTTTGCAAATTCTCGTCGCCCAAAACCAAATGAACTTGCATTTTAAAAAAATCAATTTAACCAGGCTTTCTTAAGGTAACGAAATTGTATGTTTGTTGATTGCCACATATGAAGTAAAAAGTAACGCAATGCAGATTAGAAATAAAAACTGGGTCAAAAAGATAAAATTTAAACAAAGCACATAGATGGATCAGTCTCTGAACTGTTCAAGTAGAGCAAATAATTAAACATTGTGAACATTGCGCTGGAGGTTACCAGTAATGTGACATTTGTAATTAGAACATAGAACAGTACAGCACAGAACAGGCCCTTCAGCCCACAATGTTGTGCCGACCATTGATCCTCATGTATGCACCCTCAAATTTCTGTGACCATATACATGTCCAGCAGTCTCTTAAATGACCCCAATGACCTTGCTTCCACAACTGCTGCTGGCAACGCATTCCATGCTCTCTCAACTCTCTGCGTAAAGAACCTGCCTCTGACATCCCCTCTATACTTTCCACCAACCAGCTTAAAACTATGACCCCTCATGTTAGCCATTTCTGCCCTGGGAAATAGTCTCTGGCTATCAACTCTATCTATGCCTCTCATTATCTTGTATACCTCAATTAGGTCCCCTCTCCTCCTCCTTTTCTCCAATGAAAAGAGACCGAGCTCAGTCAACCTCTCTTCATAAGATAAGCCCTCCAGTCCAGGCAGCATCCTGGTAAACCTCCTCTGAACCCTCTCCAAAGCATCCACATCTTTCCTATAATAGGGCGCCCAGAACTGTACGCAGTATTCCAAGTGCGGTCTAACCAAAGTTTTATAGAGCTGCAACAAGATCTCACGACTCTTAAACTCAATCCCCCTGTTAATGAAAGCCAAAACACCATATGCTTTCTTAACAACCCTGTCCACTTGGGTGGCCATTTTAAGGGATCTATGTATCTGCACACCAAGATCCCTCTGTTCCTCCACGCTGCCAAGAATCCTATCCTTAATCCTGTACTCAGCTTTCAAATTCGACCTTCCAAAATGCATCACCTCGCATTTATCCAGGTTGAACTCCATCTGCCACCTCTCAGCCCATCTCTGCATCCTGTCAATGTCCCGCTGCAGCCTACAACAGCCCTCTACACTGTCAACGACACCTCCGACCTTTGTGTCATCTGCAAACTTGCTGACCCATCCTTCAATTCCCTCGTCCAAGTCATTAATAAAAATTACAAACAGTAGAGGCCCAAGGACAGAGCCCTGTGGAACTCCACTCACCACTGACTTCCAGGCAGAATATTTTCCTTCTACTACCACTCGCTGTCTTCTGTTGGCCAGCCAATTCTGTATCCAAGCAGCTAAGTTCCCCTGTATCCCATTCCTCCTGACCTTCTGAATGAGCCTACCATGGGGAACCTTATCAAATGCCTTACTGAAGTCCATATACACCACATCCACAGCTCGACCCTCATCAACCTTTCTAGTCACATCCTCAAAAAACTCGATAAGGTTTGTAAGGCATGACCTACCCCTCACAAAGCCGTGTTGACTGTATTTGATCAAGCCATGCTCTTCCAGATGGTCATAAATCTTATCCCTCAGAATCCTTTCTAACACCTTGCAGACGACAGACGTGAGACTTACCGGTCTATAATTGCCGGGGATTTCCCTATTTCCTTTCTTGAAGAGAGGAATTACATTTGCCTCTCTCCAGTCCTCAGGTACGACTCCAGTGGAGAGCGAGGATGCAAAGATCTTCGCAAGTGGCGAAGCAATTGCATTTCTCGCTTCCCAAAGCAGCCGAGGACAAATCTGATCCGGGCCTGGCGACTTGTCAATCTTAATGTTTGACAAAATTTTCAGCACATCAGCTTCGTCTATCTCTATCCATTCCAGCATGCACACCTGCTCTTCAAAGGTTTCATTCACTACAAAGTTGGTTTCTTTCGTAAAGACAGAAGCAAAAAACTCATTTAGGGCTTCCCCTACCTCCTCAGGCTCCACACACAAGTTCCCTATGCTATCCCTGAGCGGCCCTACTCTTTCTTTGACCATTCTCTTATTCCTCACGTAAGTGTAAAATGCCTTTGTGTTTTCCCGGATTCCTTCTGCCAAGCCTTTCTCGTGCCCCCTCCTGGCTCTCCTCAGAAAATGAATTGAACAGTTTTTGAACAGTAATTGAACAGTTGATTTTAAAATTGTTAGTTTTGCAACATGGTTGAGGTTTGTTTTGCTTGATTTGCCACTAGTTGACTTCTGGCAGTCAGAACAAGAGAACCTCCTTACTAGCAATGCAAGAATGATGAGGTGATAGATGTTGACTGTGACCTTCACAAGCTACTAATGCTCAAAAGCAAGCTGGTATACAAGGGTACCTAAGCCTACTGGCACACATGAGAACCTCAGTCTTACTAGTAAACTCCAATAGATCTGAAACTCTCTTTTTTAACTCTTGTGTATTCAAATGAAAAAACACAAAGTGGGTCTGCAGTTTGTGGCATAATCTACAAGGATTGGCTTGCTGTTGAGAAGGGATGGTCAACTGCTTGTTATCTTTGTAGTCACAAGAGATTACATTCTGTTTTAATTACCTCTTCCTTCTTTGATTGTTGTTATTTGAAGTTCTCTTTGCATCTTCAGCTGTGACATTCCATGGTCTCTCTCTTCAGACAACCACTTAACTTAGATATGCAGTCTTTACATTTTTAACTGTATCGGCCATCCTTTAAAAACTCATTTTTGAATTACAAGTTATACGCGTCCATAATACTTCAAGGTTCTGACCCATGGCCATGAAGACAAATGTAATGGGTTCAGGGAGTTATCACTATGCCATCTATTAACATTGACAATGTGATACTGAACTCATTGACAGCTCACGTGTCTGGGCTGCTCGGTCACTAACAATCCATCACTTGATCCTGGAGTCAATGTGTGTGTCACAAATCTGCATTTGTTACATCTAAGCTGAGTAAAAGAATATGGAGAAACAATGACCCGACTGACAATGCCAAGTACAAGTGTATCAAATTTGCCTCTTTAGTGCACTCCTTTGCAGTGAGACCTGGACAATCATTGCTCGACAGGAGAAAAGGCTGAATACTCTACACTCTCAAAGTCTTTGATATATCCCCAGCATCTCTTGGCAGAATCTGGTCACTAAGAGATCCTAAAATGTTCATATTTCATCAGCATACACTTATTGTGAAGCCAGCAACGTCTCCACTGGCTCAGCCATGTTCATCAGATGTATGACAGGTGTATACCAAAAGATCTACTGGACAGTGAATTTACTGGATAATGCTGTCCCTGGATATCCATACTTACACCACAAGCACACCTGCAAGCAAAATATGAAAATGACAGCAAAAACAGAAGTTGCAGAACAATCTGGCAACATCTGTGAAGAGAAATCAGAGTTAACGTTTCAGTTCTGAGGAAGGGTCACCCGATCCAAAATGTTAACTCTGATTTCTCTTCACAGATGCTGCTAGGCCTGCTAAGCTTTTCTAGCAACTTCAGTTTTTGTTTCTGATTCACTGCATCCACAGTTCTTATGGTTTTTATGAAATTGACAGCCATTGTCACAGTCACTGACAATCATGACCTCTGGAGGCTGACTGTCTGAATGGACTTGGAAAACAGGAGCAAAACAAAAGGCTCAGCTGGATGAGAAGAGGTCCCAAAGAAAACAGAGGCCAGCAAATCTCTCACCTTCTCAGCCTACTGTCTTCCTCCACAGTAAATGAGGCAGGTATGCAAGATGGGCTCCTGAGCTACAACTTGTGTCGCTTAACACAGATGTAACCACCACAGCTCAAACCATTATCTTACAAAACTGAAGGCTGCAACAAGTATTAGATAGATTTAACGGGAAGATACAAGTCTAAAATATTCAGTCTAAATTACATTTTGAGAGTCAGATAAGAGGGCAAAGATTTAAGCTCATAAAAAATAAATTCAGAACTGATGTTAGTAGTTCTTTTATGATCGAGAATGGAAGATGAAAACCTGGAATATTTTAGCAAACCATTTGATTTTGGAATTAGAGGATTCTAGGGTATCTCTGAATTGATATGTTAGAAGAGCTGAATAGTTTCCTCTTCATTACTGATCATTTGAAGATATGTGCAAGCTGGAAAGAAATCATACAACAATAAATTAAATCTCAGATTGGTATTTCATCTGGTTTTGTTCAGCAACACTTTTAAAAAGTAAGAAAAACTGCAACAGATTGCATCAATAGTTTGATTTTATTGCTGAAGCCACTAGTAAATCGTTGACTGTTGATATCATTTCTAGTTGAAGACAAGTTGGTTGGAACTGAAGGGGGAAATGGATGCCACAGCTGCCTCCCCTGAACTGGACCCTAAAACATCATCTCAAAGCCCTGCTGCTGACAGAGAACTATTGCAAAGGTCAAGCAGTGAATCACTCTTTCAAACAAGTAAGTGTATTCTGCACACTGATAGTTTAATTCTCATTTAGTTGTTTGACCAATTGATAATCTTATTCACTAAACTGGGTAGCATTGAATGTTTTGTCTATTTGGGGAATATTGTTTAACCCATTGGGGAGTAGATCAAACAAACTATTTTAGATAAATCTTAGTTACTGAAATGCAATTACTTTTTTACAGGAATTCCTCATTCCAAATCAGCTTCACTTCCTGGTTATGGAAAAAATAAATTACACAAGGTAAGTAAGTTTTATGTTTAAACTTTGTGTCTTTAAATGAGGTTTTTTAATGTAATAGTGAACATGATGTATAACAATCTTTGGAATGTCTGAGTAAGAGCTAAATCTAATTTGGTTCAATATATTAGAGACTTCCTAAAAGCTTGTGAGAAGTGAGTCATTCTAACCTTTTGATGATGACTGTAGGCCCCATTGTGGGTTGGAGTGGTTGGAGGAGGGTGTGAATTGGATGTCTGTGGCAGGGAGGAGAAGCAGAGGTTTTTGGCAATCACCAAAAGCTGGCCAATTCCATTTTTATATTCAGGAGTAGTATCCATGAGTAAAAGCTTTTGGGGCCACTACATGTTTTGTTCTGAAATAAAAATAGGAAATGCAAGAAATGTTCAGTGGATCTGGCAGTATCTTTCGAGAAAAGGTATAACATACCAGAATCTTTGACATTAACCTGGAATATTAATGCTGCGATTCGCTCTCCACAAATAATATTGTCAGATTCTTTGTTTCACATAGAATCACTACTAGCCTGATCAAAAGATTAACGGCTGGATAGCTTGGTGATTGGCCAATGATTGTTTTGTGATTGCTCTACCAGCCTGCTCAGATCCAGCTCTTGTACCAGCCTGTAGAATCTGGATCTAAAACTGTTCAAGCCTAACCATTTCTGCTGGCACTGAAATATTAACAAAGACTGTATATTGGTGAACCAGACTAAACAGCGTATTAATAGCATCCACAGTTATTTGTTTTATTACATTGGAGTATTATTCTTCACCTAGCCTAATTGAAACTTGGTATTTTTGGAATGTTTCAGTTTATGACATCTGACATTCTCAGAAGTCACACGATACCAGGTTATAGTCCAACTGATTTAGTTGAAATCACAAGCTTTCGGAGCACTTCATCAGGTGAAGTGACTTCACCTGACAAGAGAACAGCCATCCGAAAGCTTGTGATTTCAACCAAACCTGTTGGACTATAAATTGGTGTTGTGTGACTTTTGATTTTGTCCACCCCAGACAACACCAGCACCCGCACATCTGACATTCTTAACCTTCGGGAACGGTGTATTCACACAATTGTCAATGTTTTTGACATTCATAGCAGCTTCTAATATACTTATTTGATTATTTGTTTCTAGACTTCAGATTTTGAATCAAATCATGATACCAGCTGGGGAATGCGAGGTGAGAAAACATTTCAAGTACATAATTGATGTTCAAAATCTATAACTGTTTTGATTTTCAGTAATATATTCTAATTCTTTAAAGTAATTCCTCAAATCTCATTAAAATGATCTCTTGCCTTTACAGAATACAAGGTAAGAAGTTGACTTCTCAACTTAAGTCTTATCCACCATCTGTCAAGTGCGTCTGACCAGGTTAAATCCTCAGTCTTTCTTCCCCTCATGTTTTATTCAATTCTATATTGAATAGTGAAAAAATTTTAAGTGAGCTACAGAATGGTACCACAGGAGCCAAATCATCGATTCCCTACAAAATGAGCTCTTGATCTTAGCAATCCCATCATTGAAGTATGAAAGGCAAATGTGTCTCACCGTGTAGACAAAAAGAACATCAAAGTTTAAGTTGTTTATTAAGCTTTCATTTTAATGAATCGTTATCAAGTATCACTGATGAGAAAAAGAAAGGAACAGAAAACAAAAATGACTTATCTTTTATTCAAAACAATATTTAAAGTCAATCTGAAATGATTCCTTTTTTGCCCAACTGACTGATCCGCAAAAGGTAACTTTGTCTATCTCCCTTGGAGCCCTCTTTCCATTACCAACGCTTTGAACACATATTTGTTTTCCCTCTTTGTTGTGCTCATAACATATGCCTGCAAAAAAATCTCTTTGCATAGAAAATTAATTGATAACCTAATTCTCTTAAAATCCATTAAACTTTAGGTCTGACTGAAACTTGAATCATTGACAATTTTTACCTCATTCCATGCTACCATATCTAGTTATATATCCAAGTGCATTTTCTCCTCCTCAAAATGCTGGCATTAAAGTCACCATACTCCCAGAGAGAGGGATGGCTGATGATGGTTTAACTGGAGGACATCATGTCTCCGGTGAGGGGAGAAGTTGTGATGGTGAATCCTTCAATGATGACCTCATGGGAATTGAACTCTCACTGTTTGCATCGGTCTGCATTGCAAACCAGCCATCCAGCCGATTGGACTAACTCTGCCACTCATTTTGCCTCTCCTTCAGCAATTTCATTCTTACTACACAAAGCTGCCTGTCATACTGTAATCTGCTCCACTCTCACTGTTTACTTACTATTTCTGTACACAGTGATATCAACATCCCATTAAATTCCTCTTGCTCATGCTTCTCTGATATCTTCAGCCCACTGTTCTTACCAGATCCGTAGGGATGTAGATTTTATAGCAACCTGAGATAGTAATTGCAGATACAGTTTAAATAGGCAAGTGTAAAATCATGCATTTAAAATAATGGCAAAGAAAAAATAAACAATGTAATCTCTCAAAATGTCAAGCTAATGCCTGGTTGTTATTAAAAAATAAAAGTGAGATGAGAGGTTAATGGGATAGCGAAAAGGTAGGTTAGATGAATCTGTGATCTTTTCCAGCCTTAAGATTTCCTGAGATGTTAAGTTGCCATCAGTAATGGGAAAAAAATGTTACAACTGAGTTTGTCCTGTTGAGTTACTTTAACTTGTTTCAGGTTTATCCATATGAAATGTTAGCTGTTACAATGAAAGCACGTGTCAAGCTACCAAAGGATGTGGATAGAACCAGACTGGAGGTAAGAATGTTTGTGATGAATGGAAGGATTGGCAATTAGAATTGTTATCATGTAAATGTGCTCCCTTCATGCTTGATCTTGTCTGGAATTCACTGCCAAAGTTTGAGATGTGAAAGGCAATGCAAACCAGAATGTCAATATCTGAAGTAGAAAGGTTATGGTTTTGGGTGAAACTCTTTATTGCATCTATTCTGAAAATTATTGGCCTATTCTTACCTTTCAGGTATTCTCTCATCTCTGTTTTTGGAGTATTTTTGTTTGGTTTTATAAGCATTTTTAGCTTTCATAAACTTGCACAGTTGAAATGTATGTTTGAAGATGGAGCAGTTTGTTTTTCAACAGTAAGGAAAATAACACTTGATCTTATATCATCAAATTTGTGTGTCCTTTAATAATATTCTGTTTGATAATCACAAGTTGTAATAATGATGTCAGTCAAAGAAGGAGGACTCAAAATAATGTTCTTACTTAATTAGCATTGCTGTCATGTATATGACAGGGCAGATGAGCAGGTAGATCAAAATTAGAAACATTATAAGAACTCGTCTAGCCGAATCCAGACAGATGTTGCTGATAATAGAGATCATTAGGGATTCAGATCAAAATTTTATATTGCAGCATGACAAGCAATTTAAGCAGATTATTATGTTTTCTGTCTTCTTTGCCCCAAGGAAGCTGCAATAGGGTGTTCTAAATTAACAACAGAAAACTTAACTGCTTTGAAATTACATAGTCAGCTATGTTATGTAATTGATGTCTAGATATGTCTGAGAGCTGTTCATAATCTCTAATGGAAGAATTTTTTTGAAAGAGTGTCTCTGCAACTGAGTCATAACTGTGTGTAATATCAACAGGCTATGTTGAGGGAGGAAAGTAGCTTTCTCTCATTGAATATGTCTCGGTGAAATTCATGGAGTCCATCAAGAATTCATAGCCCTGTGATAGGCAATCATGTGATTTTCTCAAGGACATTTATTGTCTCACAGCAAAGTGAATCTTGGTGGAAGGGCAAACATTGAATGCTCAAAAAGAGAGGCATATTTGTAACAGTTTTGAGGCCTGAAAGGATAACAACATCATTAAAGGAACAATAACAATAACTGATCTTCATATCGCACCACTGCTTTTAACACGCTAAAATTTCCAAAGACTCTTTACGGAAGCATTCTTAAGTAAGATTTGATATTGAATCACAGAAGACAATATCAGGACAGATAGTGAAAACTTTGGGTGAAGAGGTAGGTTTTATTCGTCAGCTTTCGATTGGTATTCCGGAGCTTAAGACCTTGGCAGGCTAAGGCATAGCTGCCACTGCCATTGGATTCTAAAGAGGCTGGAATTAAACAACTACAGAGATCTTGAAGTGTAGTGAAGCTCAAAGAGTTGATAATGATCAGGATGGGAAAGGTTATTGAGGGACCTTAACCTTACAGAGAATTTTGAAATCCAGGCATTGGTTGACCATTGGTGAGCACAAAGGTAATGAGTAAACAGAACTTTGTATGAGTTTGTATAGGGAGCACACTGAGTGACCTCTAGTTTACAGACAGCAAGATGTGGGAAGGTGGCCAAGAGTGCATTATGATAGTCATAACTAGATGTAATAAAGGCATTAATGAGTATCATAGGCAAATGAGCAGAGACAGGGATGCAGTTTGGTGATGTTACAAAGGTGTAAATAGACATACAATCTTAATGTTGACATTGATGACAGTAAGGGCTGTTTACGATCTTCCTGCAGCCTGCTAATTTCCTACCTACTCGCAGTTTAGGTGCTTCTGCCCAAGACAGATTGATTTTGATATACTTTATTGTTACTGGAACTTTCAATACTGTTGATGCATTAAAATGAAAGAAAGACTTTTATTTATATACTGACTGCCAGACTGCTTTAAGAGTTTTCACAGCCATTGAAGTACATTTTGAAGCATGATCGCTGTTGTAATGTATGAAACATGCAGCCGATTAGCATTTAACAAGCTTCCACAAACATTATCGCTTGATAATTGAGATTTTGCACATTAATATTGAGAGGTTCCTATATACCAGTTGGGATAAACCAGAGACTGAAAAAAAGGATGCCCACTGGTCCATTTTTACATTGTTCACAAAAATAATTGAATGCTTAAATGTGTACAGTCTCTTCCTTAAAGAAAATGAAATCCTGAACAAGATAAATGGGAAGTCCAATAACACCAGTCTGGTGCTAGTAAAAACATATCACAGAGCCATTTTCACCTGGACACCACATGTGGCATTGCAAACTTGTGGTCCAAAGAGCAATGGAGTTCTGGCGTTCTTCCATTCATTTCCCAGAGGTAATGTCAAAGGATAGTTGCAGTTAAGTAAAATTAAAATAAGGTCAGTTTCATCTCAGATCATGTTCACCAATCATCTGGCAGACAGTTGCAGTTGGCTTAGTGCCAGCAACTGAGAAGCGATGGCCGTAAACATTCCTAACACTGAGCAATCCTGCCCCTGACTCAATCTGCTCCTATGCCATTGACCTTTATTAGATAGGATAATATATGATATATATTACATATATGTTATTTACATATAGGTCATATATAGGCCATTCAGTCCATGACAGCATTTATGCTCCACTTTGATTTCCTTCCTTATTTTCTTATCGAAATTTGCCGTTGTAACCATCTACTTCCTTCTCTTGAATATTTTCCTATATTCACGCATCACCTGTGCATCTCACTTTGTACTTCGGCATTTGTTTTCACCCCTAATTGCCTTTGAGGTTTTGATGAGCTGCAGTACATGGTACTGCAAGATTATGACCCAAAAATGTTGAAGAAATTGTGTTATGTGATATATGATACCCTTATCTAGTTTTCCGTGAAATGTATCTAAACTATTCCTTTCGACCACTGCCTGTAGTAGCAGGTTTCATATTCTTACTACTCTAGACAATAGACAATAGGTGCAGGAGTAGGCCATTCGGCCTTTCGAGCCAGCACCACCACCGTGGCTGATGATCCACAATCAGTATCCTGCTCCTGTCTTATCCCCATAACCCTTGATTCCACTGTCTTTCACACTCTTATGGGCAAAGATTTGTTTTCTTGATTCTCCATTGGATTTCTTGTTAAAGATCTGAACAACATTAATGACCTTTAGCTTACCTCTTCCCAGCTTACCTCCACAGCCAGGACATCCCAAGATTCCTAGTGCGGCCACCAGCATCTTTAAAGCCCAGCCTTGTTTCATTAAAAAAAAACTGCCCGTCCAGAGCTGCCCTGCATGGTTCCTATCAGTTGCCAAATAATGTCAGACAGAGGGAAATTGGCACATTGCTTTGCCAGTTAGGACCAAGAAATCCTGATAGATGGGATCTGCAAGCAGTCACTGCCCATGGAAAACACCTTGAAAGCTAACTGACTCTTGTCCAAGATGGAAGCCCCAGAGGACCAAGTTGGAGCCTCGAGGTTACCACTCTGACTTTCATGTCGGGAATTGTTCCCATGTCATTTCTACTGAAAATCGTGTCATGCTGTTCAATACTTGGTTGGAAAACTGGGACTTCCTGCTTTTAATGTGAGGAAACATACCGCTGCTGACTTCATGCTGTTCCCCCAACCCTCTCTGCCCATGTAATCCACGGGTTGGTAAGATTCCACCCTCAGCTTCCCCTGCTTCTAAGGAATTAAATTCCTTCACTGCAGTCGAGCCCATTACTGCCCTCTTCTGCCTAATTCTCATAATTGCACCTTTAATTTTCTAAATATTTTGACACCTGTTTGAGGATTCTGAATAGAAAACTAAATTCGAGCGAATCATTAACGTCTCAATAATTATGAGGATGTGAAGAAGACGTGGGACAATATCAGCAGATGATATATTAGTAATCACAGGAAAGGCAGGAGTGCAGTCAAATTTGATGAGAGTTTCTCAATAGAATTTTTGAACTTATTTGCCCACCCAGTGAGCAACTAGTTTGAGATGCTTGCTGACTGCAAAGTAGAAGAGTCTGAGGTATAGTTTGTCCTCTCAACAGCATTTATTTCTGAAATAGAAGGAAGAGTTTTATCATAATTAAGTATGGTAAGACAGCTTCTAAATAAGCAGAGGATTTTGACAAATTGTGAAAACTATGTTGAGTTTTTTGTTTCTGATATTGTAAGTATGTCTTCCGATCCACTGGAGTTCAAAACTGATTACTTTTCTCAGTGAATGATTTATATTGGGATGAGTTGTAATCACTATTTCAAATGCAATTTTTGGGAATGTGAACTTATAAATTTCTATCAAAGTCAGCAAAGTGAATCTTCTGTTTGGAATGTCAGTAATTACCTGATATTTGATGCAGATAGATAGAGATTACTGTCAGGAGAGATCGGGATGGGGGACATCATTGATTGTGGGAGAGGGTTTTAGGAAGAGGAAGCAGCAGTTAACAGCTGCAATTGATAGTGATCACCTCCCTCAACCATAGAATTTCCCAAACCATGGAGACATTATTCCAAATAATTGCTAAAAGCTGAGGCCTGCAGTTTCATAACCATACTATAATTCTGCCTTGCCATTCAGGAACAGTGTCACTGGTGACCAGTCCATACTGCTTAAATCAGAATGGGCTTGCCTGCATTTATTTGCTTCAACTTCAACGCATTTGGTTGAAGATACACAAGTTACAGGTCAGTGATCTTGGTCAGTTCTGATGAAAGATCATCAAGCTGTGGTTGGTTCGCTCGCTGAGCTCGTCCATTAGTTGGCAGACATTTCATTACCCTGCTGGGTAATATCATCAGTGCCACCTCCAGTGAAATGCTGTTGTGTTTTCCTGCCTGGTATTTAAACTCTGGGGTCCAGGCGGGAAAACACAACTGCGTTTCATTGAAGGCTGCACTGTTATCGAGCAGGGTAATGAAACATCTTCAAGTGGAGTTGTGGATAGTGCAGAAGGATGTTACAGGTTACAGAGGGACAAAGATAAGCTGTACAGCTGGGCTGAGAGGTGGCAAATGGAGTTTAATGCAGAAAAGTGTGAGGTGATTCACTTTGGAAGGAGTAACAGCAATACAGAGTACTGGGCTAATGGTAAGATTCCTGGTAGTGTGGATGAGCAGAGAGATCTCGGTGTCCATATACACAGATCCCTGAAAGTTGCCACCCAGGTTGATACTGTTGTTAAGAAGGCGTACAGTGTTTTGGGTTTTATTGGTAGAGGGATAGAGTTTCAGAGCTATGAGGTCATGTTGCAGCTGTACAAAACTCTGGTGCGGCCACATTTGGAGCATTGCGCGCTGTTCTGGTCGCCGCATTATAGGAAGGATGTGGAAGCATTGGAAAGGGTGCAGAGGAGATTTATCAGGATGTTGCCTGGTATGGAGGGAAGGTCTTATGAGGAAAGGCTGAGGATCTTGAGGCTGTTTTCATTAGGGAGAAGAAGGTTAAGAGGCGACATAACAGAGACATACAAGATGATCAGAGGATTAGATAGGGTGGACAGTCCTTTTTCCTTGGATGATGATGGCTAGTACGAGGGGACATAGCTTTAAATTGAGGGGTGATAGATAGAGGACAGATATCAGAGGTAGGTTCTTTACTCAGAGAGTAGTAAGGGTGTGGAATGCTCTGCCTGTAACAGTAGTAGACTTGCCAACTTTAACGACATTTAAATGGTTATTGGATAAACATATGGATGATAATGGAATAGTGTAGGTTAGATGGGCTTCAGATTGGTTTCATGGGGCAGCGGAACATCAAGGGCCAAATGTTCTAAGTTCTATGCCCAATGTACTGACTATATTGAGCATTTTCTCTTTTTACTTCTTGAAAATTAATCCTGACCTCTTAATTATTACACTGATAAGTCATGGTCCATCTTTTACATGAAGTTAATAGCCCTGGCCACTGACTAGAAAGCAATAGGCAAGCTGATCTCTGTCAGTCCTGGAAATCACAAAGCAATTTTACATTGTTCAGCTAACGAATTGCTTGAAATCTGTCATTCTTGGCCTGGTCTGGCCTAAAGGTGAATCTAGACCCACAACAATGTGGCTGACTCTCTACTGCCCTCCGATACTACCCAGGCAAACCAATCAGTTCAAGTGGCAGATAGGGATGGGCAATGAATGCTGGCCCAGCCAGTGACACCCGTATTCCATGAATTAATTTTTAAAATAAAAATCACGGATTCCACTCTGCTCTGGCAGCAGTCAGAGGGCTGGCAGCTCTTTGCATCCAGCAGTAACCAACAGGAATGGCTGCCACTGCCTAAAACTGTGGCAGGCCCATTGAAGAGAGTCAGAGTAAAGGTACACAAAAGCAGAAATTGTTGAAAAATCTCTGCAGGTCTGGTAGCACCGGTGGAGGGAATGCAGAGTTAATGTTTTGGGTCCAGTGGAGTGGCATGGTGGCTTAGTGCTGCCTCACAGCGCCAGGGACCTGGGTTCAATTCCAGTCTCATGTTACTGGCTGTGTTGACATTGCACCTTCTCCCCCACCTGCATGGGTTTCCACCAAGTGCTTTGGTTTCATCCAATCTAAAGATGTGCAGGTTAGGTGAATGGGCCATGTTAAATTCTGCCTACAGTGTTCAGGGATGTGTAGGCTAGGAGGATTAGTTTTAGTAAAAGTGGGGTTTGGGCAATAGGGTGGGGTCTGGGTCTGGGTGGACTGCTCTTTGGTGGGCCAGTGTGGACTCAATGGGCCAAAGGCCTGTTTCTAAATTGTAGGGATCCTACGATTCTATGACCCTTCTTCAAAACGGCCGAGGTGCCCAATCAAAAGGAATCGCAGTCCACCAGCAACCTAACTCATTTTACCACGTGAACTACTGAGATGATGATTTGCCAATCTCATATTTCACTGGGGCCAGCAGGAAGAGGCCCTCAAATGACCATTATTTGACTACTTAAGAATGTAACAGTGGGCAGGCTGTCTGTCATCTACACTTCCACTGGTAAAATAGCAACAGAGGCAAGAAGGCAAAGGTATTGCATGCCCCACAATCCCGCCAAAGTTTAATCATACCTGAGCTCTTCTGTTTGCCCCACATATTAACTCTTGGTCATTATGCACTGATGTCACTCCTCCTTAGCACTGTAGGTTACATCGAAACAATCAATCTTTTAGTTTTTCACAAAGTCCTTGTGATTTAGTGATTTAATGATTTAAGTTGATTAACTTCTAAAAAATTTCTAGAATATCAGCTGATTTTGGTTAAAGTGACAAAAAACATTCAGATTGGACTCTTTTTTTTGTCCACAGTTTGACGACACCAAATGGGAGGTTACTAATAATTCCTGCACAGTGTTCTTGCAAATCTCCTAAAATCCTTAAAGCATAACTATTTAGACATGGCTTTGCATATCAGTCAGTCGTTTAATTTTGTACTGCTCCCTGCCCATCTGTAATTTATTGCAATTTCTTTGGGGCAGTTGTCTTTTAAAGGGCAAAAACAACTTTACGCAAGTTCAGTTTACTGTCTCCTGATTCTGACTCTTTGTTTTGATGAAGCCAGTTGACAGCATCAGCCTTCTGGTTGTCGTAGGAAATTAAACTCACTTCAGTCCGGTTACCACTAATGTTGATGGCCACAGATCCTTGGAGGCAACAGGGCAGGTGGGTGAGGTGATTAAAAAGACATGTGTGATAACTGCCTTCATTAGTCACAGCATGGAATACAACAGTAGGGAGCTTAATTTGGAGCTGTATAAGATGTTAGGCTGCAGCTGGATTACTGTATGCAGCTCTCCTTAAAAAAGATATGATTTCTGTAGTGGAGATTCACCAGGAGGGTGCCTACACTGGAGTCTTCCTGCTATAAAGAGGGACTCGATAGGGAAGAATTGCTTTCATTGGAGCAGAGAAGACTGAGGGGGACATAAAAACCAAACTAACTGCAGATACTGTAACTCAGAAACAAAAGCAGAAGTTGCCGGAAAAGCTCAGCAGGTCTGCTAAAGAAGGTCTGAGGAAGGGTCACCAGACCCGAAATATTAACTCTGATCTCTCTTCACAGGTGCTGCCAGACCTGCTGAGCTTTTCCAACAACTTCTGTTTTTGTTTCTGAGAGGAGACATGATTGATGTATTCAGTTACAAGGTGAATAGAGAGGGTAGATGGGGAGAAGCTTTCCCCCTTAGTAGAGGGCTTAACAATCAGGGAGCGTAGATTTAAGGGAAGAGGCAGGAGGTTTAGAGGGGATATAGGGAGACTTTTTTAAAAAATCCAGCTGGTGATGGAACTCAGTGCCGAAAAGGATGGTAGAGCTGGAAACCATCACGACATTTTAGATATATTTAGATGAGCACTTAAAACACCATTGCATATCAAGCTGCAGGCCAAATGTTTGAAAATGTGATTAGAAAATGTAGATATTTGATGACTGTGCAGACATGATGGGCTGAAGAGCCTCTATGACCACATCCAGCTCAAGTAGTATTAGTCTCCACTGAGCCACAGCTGTTCAGCCAGAAGGCAGGATGCAACTATCCACTACTTTTTGCCTTTCTCCAGCTACATTTCTTCACTTAAAACAAAAACTGGATCTCTATTTATGATGATCGTGGTCAAATCATCAAAGATCTAGAAACAAGCTTACAAGACAATGTCTATTTTTGTCCACAGCTAATGCCAAGCCAATTTAATAAATATTTACTTTAAAGAATGTCTTGCTTGTGGAGGAACCTGACTCTTTGCTAGGTTTTTATCAGTAGATGGCAGTCTCAGCAGCTGTTTGAGTCTCATCTTTCAGTTTTGAATCCATTAGGTGTTCAAATGGATCTGATTGGTAAAATATGTACTGTTTTGTTCACGAGAGTTGTCTGAAAATATCGCAAAACTAATCTATTTATTAATTCCAAAATTAAACATTTTTAGGTTAAACATTTGTATTGTGTTTGCAGAAGGCATCCAATGACGTTCTGAGACAAGAGTCCAATGAAAGTATTTGAAATGGAGACAATCTTGTGGCATGAGTTAGTTATTGGCTGGCACTTAAGAAACAGAGCAGAGATAAGAAAAAAGTTTTGGAGGAAAATTCCTCAAGGATCAAAGCAATGGTTCTGCGTATTCCATCACATATGTTGTATGATGAAAGTCTAGAACTTGTCAAGGCAAGTGTAGATAGCGGCAGCAAATAACAAAGGAACATAAACTAATTGGACAGTATTTAATTGAGGTGATGCTGGTATAAAACAAGTACCTTTTTTTTGAAGGCCACAAGCCGAATAGTGACATTAGATCCATTGCGTTTACCTGGTCATCCAGCATCTATTTACTCTAGATCTACTTTAATAGGTCTGAGATCACAGATGAGTTATGGTAGCGTGGGGTTACAGAATGGATGCTGTGGAGATAAGGTTTCAGGGGCGATTTGGTACCAAAGGTAAAGAGTTGGCTGTCAGGAGGCTAACCCCTTCCTGACACCAGATTCCTTGATCACGCACTGAGTGCCTGTAAATAAGGAGCCTCCACGAGGAAACTGCAAGCAGCTCCTCACAGGTTTGCTTATGCTCCCCAGAAAGGAACTGATTGCTCATTACGGGACTGGGAGGAGTGTACAGTAGTCAACATCACTGTGAAAAGGATTGGGAGGAACTCTGTATAAAAGTGTATGTGACAAGAATGGTGAAGTCAGTGAGACAGTGCTGCTGGGATACACCTTTAAACAGCTCTAAATTAGAAAACATTTGGAGTGGGGTAAGGCGAATAATTCTACTTTTCATTACTAATTAAACTGCTGCAGTCCATTACCCGAAAAGAAAATTGAGGATTTTGGACTATAATGGGAGTGTTTGGAGTGGAAGACAATCCATAGCATAATTAATATTTTCTTTAAAGTGACTAAAGAGCTTAATCTAAAGGGAATTCATGAAAGCAGGTCTTCCTCCTCTGCTAAATGGGACATCACAGACACTTACACTGTACATGGAGACCGCATACGTGTCCAGCTGCAGCTACTGGCTAACCATATTTCAGCGGTAGAGCTGCAAATATACTCACTGTGGGGCACCAGCAAGCTTGAGGTTATCGGTGCATTCAATGAGGTGGTCACATCACAGATAAAGACTTGAGCTGGCAGAAAGGGAATGAGTGACTACCAGACAGAGTAGAGAAAGGCAGATAGTGCAGGAGACCCCTGTGATCATCTCCTGCCTAACAAACACACCATTTTACATGCTGCTGGGGGAGACAGCTTCTCAGGGGATGGCAGCAGGAGCCAGATCCGTGGCACCACTAATGTTTCTGTTGGATAAAAGTGGAGGAAGAAGAGTTACAGGGAATCATTAATAAGGGAAAAGACAACAGATTCTACAGCTGCAAGAGATTCCACAGTCGTATGCTGCCTCCCTGATGCCAAGCTCACAAATGTCTCAATGAAAAGAGTGAAAAGCTGTTGTGCCAAATAAACATAAGCTAACTAACAAGTTTAGTCAGAAAATTCTTGAGGCAATGTGTCCTAATGCATGGAACATTCACAATAAGGTAGATGAATTATCAGTGCAAATAGATATACGCAGTTGCAATTACAGGGTGTTAGAAAGGATTCTGAGGGATAAGATTTATGACCATCTAGAAGAGCATGGCTTGATCAAATACAGTCAACACGGCTTTGTGAGGGGTAGGTCATGCCTTACAAACCTTATCGAGTTTTTTGAGGATGTGACTAGAAAAGTTGATGAGGGTCGAGCTGTGGATGTGGTGTATATGGACTTCAGTAAGGCATTTGATAAGGTTCCCCATGGTAGGCTCATTCAGAAGGTCAGGAGGAATGGGATACAGGGGAACTTAGCTGCTTGGATACAGAATTGGCTGGCCAACAGAAGACAGCGAATGGTAGTAGAAGGAAAATATTCTGCTTGGAAGTCCGTGGTGAGTGGGGTTCCACAGGGCTCTGTCCTTGGGCCTCTACTGTTTGTAATTTTTATTAATGACTTGGACGAGGGAATTGATGGATGGGTCAGCAAGTTTGCAGACGACACAAAGGTCGGAGGTGTCGTTGACAGTGTAGAGGGCTGTTGTAGGCTGCAGCGGGACATTGACAGGATGCAGAGATGGGCTGAGAGGTGGCAGATGGAGTTCAACCTGGATAAATGCGAGGTGATGCATTTTGGAAGGTCGAATTTGAAAGCTGAGTACAGGATTAAGGATAGGATTCTTGGCAGCGTGGAGGAACAGAGGGATCTTGGTGTGCAGATACATAGATCCCTTAAAATGGCCACCCAAGTGGACAGGGTTGTTAAGAAAGCATATGGTGTTTTGGCTTTCATTAACAGGGGGATTGAGGTTAAGAGTCGTGAGATCTTGTTGCAGCTCTATAAAACTTTGGTTAGACCGCACTTGGAATACTGCGTCCAGTTCTGGTTGCCCTATTATAGGAAAGATGTGGATGCTTTGGAGAGGGTTCAGAGGAGGTTTACCAGGATGCTGCCTGGACTGGAGGGCTTATCTTATGAAGAGAGGTTGACTGAGCTCGGTCTGTTTTCTTTGGAGAAAAGGAGGAGGAGAGGGGACCTAATTGAGGTATACAAGATAATGAGAGGCATAGATAGAGTTGATAGCCAGAGACTATTTCCCAGGGCAGAAATGGCTAGCACGAGGGGTCATAGTTTTAAGCTGGTTGGTGGAAAGTGTAGAGGGGATGTCAGAGGCAGGTTCTTTACGCAGAGAGTTGTGAGAGCATGGAATGCGTTGCCAGCAGCAGTTGTGGAAGCAAGGTCATTGGGGTCATTTAAGAGACTGCTGGACATGTATATGGTCACAGAAATTTGAGGGTGCATACATGAGGATCAATGGTTGGCACAGCATTGTGGGCTGAAGGGCCTGTTCTGTGCTGTACTGTTCTATGTTCTATGTTCTACAGAGACATGGTTGCAGAGTGACCAAGACTGGGAACTGAACATCCAGGGTTATTCAATATTTAGAAAGGATTGGCAAATACGGAAAGGAACAAAATCAGGAATTGCTGGGAAAACTCAGAAATTCTGAAGGACCACTGGCCCCAAAACATTAACTCTACTTTCTTTTTGCAGAAGTTGCCTGACCTGCTGAGTTATTCCAGCAATTTCTGATTTTTTTTCTGATTTCCGGCATCTACAGATACTTGTTTTTTTTTAATAGGGAAAGGAAGTTGGGTAGCATTGTTAATACAAGAGGAAATCAATGCAGTAGTGAGGAAAATTTCTTCATACGGACCTCAAATGTGCAATAATAATTTCTGAAAGAAAATCCAGAATTAAGCTGTTAAAATCTATTAGAAGGAGTTTTGCATTCTTCCTTTTTGAATTACTGAGATAACTACCCAAATCCTCAGATCTCTAGATCATCAGTAACCAGACATATGGTTCAAGATGTACATTTGGACCCCACACAATTCCTTACTTCTTACCTCCAAGAGAATTACCTGCGAAGTTTGAACTTTTGTTGGGATATGTCCTTGCTCACTGAAACACCTCTGCAAACCTCCACTGTGAGCTAGAGCTAGAGAAATCGGACAATTCTATGGATTCACCTGAATATTTACCAAGGAAATATTACACCGAAAATTTCTAATTTAAACCCAGGATAACAATGCTGTCACTCACCACTCGTTGACACCCACGTCTACCTGTGACCTGACTGTGTCCTTCCAGTGTTGGTACTCCCAACCATTCTAACCCCAACCACCTCACAAAGCTCAGATCAGGCCTGATTTCTAAAGGAGCTGCAATGTGGTGATGATCCTGGCCAATATATGAAAAGCTTTAAAGAATAATCTACAGATATCTGGAAGACAAATGCCTTCAGAGCTTCCTTTTGACATCCATAAGATGCCAAACAGGCACAGGGAACAAAAGCAATACCCAGGATGGAGACAAGAAATTGGTTCTTGAGCCTGATCAAAATATTTTGGGTGAGATGCTGGTGCTTACCATCACAAGCAGAGACCCTGTGGCAGCTAAATCTCTGAAGAGATACATAAATTGTGTTATAGCACACCACAGGAAAATTAAGTAAAATATGCTTTTTAAAAAAAATTTAACTACTTTCCAACTCTCTGCCAGCTATCATGTAGTTAATATTGCACGGTCACAATAAAATTAAAATACTTTTGACGACTGTTAAAGCACGTTACACTGATGATTGAGTGTTAGGATCCTGCCATTGTGTAGTCATTGAGTCATAGAGTCATATATATGACTATTCAGTCCACCCACTCCATGCCAACCATAATCCAAAACTAACCTAGTCCCCACCTGCCTGCACTTGGCCCACATCCCTCCAACATTTCTTATTCATGTACTTATCCAAATGTCGTTTAAACATCATAACCACATCCACCACTTCTCCTGGAAATTCATTCCTCAGACAAACCACTTTCTGTAAAAAACAATTGCCTCGTGTATTTTATAAAACTTGTTCCTCTCACCTTAAGAGTATGCCCCCAGTCTTGAAATCACCCTCCCTAGGGAAAAGACCTTTGCCGTTCACCTTATTTATATTCCACATGACTTTATAAATCTCTACAAGGTCACCTCTCAACCTCCTAATCTCCAGTTAAAAAAAATCCCAGCCTATCCAGCCTCTCCTTATAACTCAAACTCTCCATTCCCGGTAACATCCTGGTAAAACTTCTCTGAACCCTCTTCAGTTTAATAATATCCTTCCTATGACAGGCTGACCTGAACTGGACACAGTACTCCAGAAGAGGCCTCACTGGCATCCTGTACAGCCTCAGCATAACATCACAACTCCTGTACACAAAGGGCTGAGCAATGAAAGCAAGTGTGCTAAGCACCTTCTTAACCACTCTGTCTATCTTTGATACAAATTTCAAAGAATTATGTACCTGAACCACTAAGTCTCTCTGTTCTACCACACTACCCAAGTAACCATTGTCAACAACTAGACTACATGTTGTAACAGATAAATTAGCTTTAGTTGAAGATTAAACCAACCTAAAGACATTATTGAGGTAACACATTTTGAACAATTTTATTAACTGTTTTGGTTTGATTTTCTCACTCATTTAAATGAGGATGATGGGCTCAACAGAAACGTTCTGTGTAAAACGCAGTCTTACCAAGACAATTATACATGGCTAAATGCAAAAGAAAGCAAGTTCTGCTCAGCCACAACAAGATGCACTAATTTTGAAAGAGCAGACACTGTTCTGCTCATTTGTTTCTTTTCCATCTCTTATAATTTGGTAGTCCATCTAAATGAATTTGTCTAATTAGTACAAGTCTTGTGCTTTGGACTGACAAGAATTGAAGTGAGACTACTCAAACCATTTTCACACAGGATTCCTCGATCCAGCAAGAGATAGAGGCTTTCATGCAATTATTCTATCTTTTTTTTTAGTTATAATGAGGACTGTTAGAGGAAAGGACAGGGTGTAGTTTTGTGTGCCCATCTGTGCCTTTGATCATCCCCAAATTGAGGAAGATCAAGATCCCTTCCCGGCAACCTGTGTGGGGCGTTGCTCCATTTCAGGTAATCAGGCAGGAGGGGGATTGGGGGGTGGGGGTGGCGTGATGGGTGCTGCCGTATATCCCACCTGCCAGGAACGCTATAGCAGAATTAATTTCTACTATGATTGGAAGGGACGGGTGTCTCATCTGTGCCAACCTGTCTGCCTGCTTGCCCTTCCTGCCACTAATCCTGCCACGTCTCAAGGAGGAGTAATCCTGGCAGGAATCTTCATTAGACTCATCAACATGTGAGTGTAATACCCAATACCTGGGAAGAATTACTAATGGTATTAGTTGTTATTTAATAACACTCCTAACACCAAGTAAATATGTAGATCCTTGAATATTTTAAAAACTTTTTGGTGCCTTGTCATTCTGCTGTTGTCCATGAGAAGGTGATGAGCCGTGGTTTGAACCACAGTCCATCTGGTGTAGGTACACCCACAGTGCTCTAGGAAAGGAATTTGAAAATCTTACGTTCAGTTCAGTTTAATATAGACCTAGTTTGAATATAATCCATAGAGGGATAAAATTGTCTGCTGCAGCAATTTCTAATAAATGTAAACTATGAATGCTCTAGTTTAATAATGGAATTGTGTTCCATGGGTGGGGATATAAAGGTTGTAGCCAAAACGAGGTGTGGCAGTGTAAGGATGTGCTTACAATGTCGAAGGGTTTGCTCAACATCTGGTAAGAGATTCTTTCCATATGCTATTAACAAGTTCAAACATTTGGAGTCTCGAGTCCTGTCTTAATAATATCATCAGTTTAACCACTGTTTGACTCATTTTTATTTTCTTTGGAGTGCAATTTATTTTAATATTTTCTGCCCTCCCTGATCCACCAATTTCTTTCTCCTGTGGAGTATTGCTTGGCCTACTTGTGGCACTTCCTAATGATGAGGCTGAGATCAGAACCTCCTTCATGAGAGCATGTGGAGTACTGACAGGCATGTTACTACTCTGTTCAATTTATTATAAATGCTTTTCCATCAATATGGTATTCACAAAAGCCTCTTCACCAAAACCAAAAAAAGTCTCTTCCACATAAATCATTCAGTAATTAGGTGAATTGTCAAAGCCTAAACCAAATTTGTGCTAATTTTAAACACTCATTTTTGACCAAACCTTGAAATAGTAATGATTTAAATTCTTCCCAACTAAAGCCTAATGTCACAATTCCATGTGATTCTTGAACATGCAAGATATTTCGCACCTTGATTTTAAATGGTATGCATTCAAATACTTTTTCATGGACTCAAGCATTTTCATTACAAGTTATTACCAAAAGATGAATAAATATTAATGTTTAAAATCTGCTATTTAATTGCCAGGAATGTATTTGATAATTAACAGCTGGCAGTTCCCACTTGCTGTCCCTTTGCTGACATGTCATACAGCCAGAAAAAATCATGAATAAGAAACCAGTGGTATTAATTTACACTGAATGTCACTGAGTTCAGCAGGCAAATTTCAAAAGAAATAAATTGGTGTTCAATCAAAATTATCTTGTCTGACACTATCAGTTTGTTAGGTGGAATGTTCAGTTTACTGCCTGAAAATGTAATGTGCATGTTTAAGCAACGGTATGAGAGTTTTATTCAATAATTATGCATTAGTTAGAGTAAATGACATATATATTACAGCAAAAACAGTGGAAGTCATTTTGCACTTCAGAAAGTCTGCTGATGTTCTGAAATGTCACTGTTTATCTTGAGAGAACGATGCACAATACCAGTATAAGTTCTTTCCAGTGTTACACAAAGTTCAGTTAAAGGCTGCAAAAATAAACCAAATTAGCTGTACAAGTTTGTTGAGAATTTAACTGTAGTTGTGATAAAATGGTAACCAATTAATCTTGTATCACAATTTTGACAAAAGGATTTTGATTAAGTGTGGCATAATGGACTTAACCAACAGAATTGAAGCCCAATGAGGAAGAAGGATTCAAGAATGGATATAAACCAGCTGTGCTTAACCAAGGAAGTTAAGGCTAGTATCTAATTGAAACAATAAAGGACATAAAAATTCAGAAAACATTAACGGTTCAGCCATAGCTTGGCAATGCTTTAAAAAGCAACAAAAGATTAATAACAAGGGAGAAATTAAAGTGAAAGGATACCAGCAAACAATATCAAAATGAGTGAGTGAGAGCTTCTTTAAATGTATAAAACAGAGGTCAAGTGAGCTTAGATCCCGTCAAGAATGAGGCTGGAGGACTAATAATGGGAAACAGGAAATGACACAGCAGTTTGAAAAAATACTTTGCATCAGTCTTCTCAGTAGAAGACACTGATGGCATTCCACACATACTAAATAATCAAGGGTGGAAATGAGGGAGTGGCTTGTAATAACTCCACAGAGGTCAATATCACTGTTCATTTATATGTCCATAGTACTTGACACTGATCTGGCCTCCTTAGAACCAGCTCCCAGTGAACAGAACCCCGACACTTCTGGTTATATCTGACAGTCAGGACTCCCTGATTTGAACAGGTTGCCAGCCCCAATCAGGGAACTCATATTCTACGAGATCCACTTGGCCGACCTCTTTACAATATTACATCTATCCTCCTCTAAGTCCAGGAGACGTAGGCCTGTCCTTTTCCTTGTAGCCTCTGCACCAGGAGTGTCTCAGAAAAAAAATCATCCTTTTCTTCAGGTGGTAAAGATGTCAAGGCTGCAACGTCCTCTGTGTCCATCTCTGACTCCAATTTCTTCAATGCCAGACTGAGGGGGAGAACTGACAGGTTCCGACAACCTTGTCAGCAGTTGTGCGGATCCGGATATGTTTTGCTCCTGCCCCATTTGTAAACTTGCAGTTTTCATGTGGTCCACTCGCTTGTACCAGACCGCCTCACTTACCTGAACGTTGTATGTCAGGGGACCTGACTTCATGTCAGCCATGCCTCTTACCCAATGCAGGGCCATTTCTGTGGTTTCAGCACCAGACTTCATGCCCTGAGGTAAACTGTCTCTCTCACTTAGAGGAGTCTTGTGTCCAGCATTGGCTTTCCTGATGCTGTTTCACCTGCCCCACCAGGTCCTGGAAGATCAGATCTAACCTGGTGCAGCATATTCTCCCTATTAATGACTACACTGGAGCTATCCCTGCAGTTGAATGAGGGGTGGTCAGATATTCAAATGGAAATTGGGACAATTTGGTATCTGGTGAAGCTGTAGGCTGTTTCTTTAAGACTGCTGTCAAAGTTTGGACTGCCCTTTCCTCCACACCATTGGATGAAGCATCATATGAAACTCTCCTTGTCTGCTGAATGCTGTTCAACTTTAGAAATACTCAAATTCTCCGTGGTAAAGGACGGCCCATTCTCTGTTACCAACATTTCCGGGAGCCTGTGTATTGTAAACAATGCCCACAGCTTTTCTGTTGTTCTCGTGTTTGACAAATGAATTCTATGCATATCCAACCACTGTGCCTGGGCACCCACAATGACTTAAGAACACTGAGTCTATGAAGGGGCCAACATTTTCAAAGTGTCACTGAATCCAGGGTTACCTGGCCATTCCTACGAATGTAGGGAATCTGCTGGTAGTAATTTTTGTTCTTGTTGGCACTTTGGACACTGTCCTACTGACATAGCTATGTCTGCGTAAAATCATGGTCACCAGACAAAACATCTCATTTTCTGAAGAAGGGTCCCAGCTTGAAGTGTCAACTTTCCTGCTCCTCTGATGCTGCTTGGTCTGCTGTGTCTCTCCAGCTTCATACCATATTGTCTCTCACTCCAGCATCTGCAGTCCTTGCTATCTTTTCTCACCAACATCTCCTTTTTGGACATCCCTAGATGAGCCTGATGGAGTTCAGCCGGTATCTGGCACCAACCTTTGCTTGGGAAAATCACACCTTCTCCCCGTCATAAAATGCCATCCTGTAAGAATGATCTGGTCTTGCCAGATCCAGAGGTTTCAATTCTGGTTTGTTACCCCATCACCACCAGCTGTTTTAGTTTTGCCAGGATTGAATCTTTTGGCTCGATAGTCTGATATGTCAGCGGTGACCAGAAGGGTGTCCGGAAAGTTTAGAACTAGAATGAACTCTTCCAGCAATGGCAGCGCCGGTGGAGTATCTGCCAGTGGGAGGCAGCTCATTGCTACTTCCCTCCTAGATGGCGATCCAACTTGTAATTGTACACACTTAGATTGATTGTCTGCTGAATTTGACCTGAAGCTATCGGCGGCACAGCCTGGTCCTCTTCGAGTAGTTCTTGCAGGGGTTTGTGGTCTGTTACAAATACAAATTTATGTCCATAAAGGTATTGGTGGCCATCTGTGAGCTAACTTCCCTGATACCATATGGGGAGGCATCGCATGTTAGCACCAGATCTCACGTGGGACCATAGTGGTCAACACCTTAGACAATGATAGCAGCTTCTTCAGTTCCCTAAAGGGCTACGTCTTAGGTACGAAACCATTTCAAAGGCTGATCCTTTTGCAATTGTAAGTATAAGGCTGCCTGGGTGGAAGCCAGCTTACGTATGAACTTTCCATAATTCACCAATCCAATGAAAGACCTCAGCTCTGTTACAGACATAGGAGGCAAGGCTCCTTTGATCACCCTCACTTTTATCTACCAACAGGTGTTGTCAACTCTGCAGCCCAAGTAGGTCACTTGGGGTGTCTGGAACACACATTTTTCCCTTTTCAAGCGTACAACACCATAGAGAAACATCTAAGGACTATGTCTAAGTTCTGTAAATGCTCTTTATTGGTCTTTCATGTTATTAGCATATCAGCCAGATAAATGGCAAACTGGGGTAGACCTTGTAAAATGGTCTCCATCATATCCCAAATGGCAGTCTCGTATATTGGTACAAATCCTTATGGGTTTTAATTGTGGCATCCCTCTGGGAATCATTACCTAACTGCAATTGCAAGTATGCTTGGCTCATGTCCAGCTTAGTAAAGGACAGCTGCCCAGCCAATTTTGCATACAAGTCCTCCAAGTAGGGTATTGGGTACTTATCCAGCTGCAAGAAGTGGTTTATCATTTGTTGAAAATCCCCACAAATGTGAACCAACCCATTACGCTTCACAATCATTACAACCGGTACTGCTCATTGCACAAGCTATACTGGTTTGATGATGCCTTTGCTTTCCAGCCTCCTGGTTTCTGCTTCTACTTTTGCATATAACGAAAAGGAACTGGGCGGGCCTTGCAGAATAATGAATTGCTTCCTCGACAACATACAGGATAGTCCCTAGACCTTCCTGAAAAACCTCTAGGTATTTAATTAGGATTTCACACAGGCAGACTTTTTCTAATGGAAAAAATGTTGAGCCAATCAGGGTGAATCTTTCTTATCAATTTTGCTCCATTAGACTTAGACTCAAGCCTTTTACTACAGTCAGTGGTAGGTGAACCACCTGCTTCATAGTCTGTAACCGAAGTTGTACTCTTAATCTGGAAGGGTTCCACGGTTTGGTTCTCAGTCTAGCCAAAGTCTTAGCTAACTTAAGGTTTGGAGTCCAGAGTGAATTTTGTTAAAGACTGGTTCTGCAAGCCACACCAATGTCAACCTCCATTAGAACTGGGTGACCAGTAAACCAGACATTTATTTTGATTGGTTCCAATTTGGATGTCACTAAGCAATTTAACAATTCCAAGCCATATGTTGGTGGGCTTTCTGGGTCTGCAATCTTGAGAAAAACAGCGTGTGAATTCTCTAACTCAATTCAGGCCTGGTGGGTATCTTTGCTCTGTCAGTCCACGTACTGGCAACAACTACAATCACGTGCCAGCCTGGATCCTGAAGAAAATGTTAACCATTTGGCTGAGCTTTGGCTTTGTTTTCAGATATTGCTGTGGGCTGACGTAGACTCCCTCTGTACAGGATATGTCCTGAGTGAGGCTGTGCAATTGCCTTCACTCATGTGGTGTCCCCAAAGCTCGGTTGGCCTGTCGAGGGTGTCCTCAACATGCCCTGTAACTCATATTCTCCACTTGCTGCATTTTCTAATGACAAAGCCAGTTGTAGTGCCTGTTTGAAGTCCAGTTGTGCTCCAGCTAGTAGGCGTTTTTGCATGGTTATATCATTAATCCCACATACCAAACAATCTTTCAGATTCTCATTAAGGTCTAAACAAAAGTTACATGCCTCTGCTAGTTGTTTAACCTCATCAAAAATCCTGACATGGATTTCCCTGGTTCTTGAACTACCAAGTAAAACTAATAGCATCTCAGAATTAGAGGGCACTTGGAGTTTTGACAATCCTTAACTAAATCTGTCAACTCTTGAATGCTTTTAGCATCTGGTGCGTCAGGGTAAGTTAGGGTCCTAATAACTGAAAAGGCTGCGGATCCACAAGTTGTCAGGAGAATTACTCATATCTTCACCTGCCCCTGCCCCAGAAAAAATAACACATCCTTCTCACTTTCTGGGCCCAGTCTTCAATGGCAGGATCAAACAAGTCAAGTTTTCTAAACAAGGGTTTGATGACAGAAATGCTTACCCCAATTCAAAGATGGCTTTCTTCAGGAGCATCTTTTTTTCCCTCATCGCCACTGAAGTAAGTCCACAGAGGCTGGTATTCCATCACCAAGTCATCCTTTATTTACATATGCGTAGTACTTGACACTGATCTGGCTTCGTCAGATCCAGCTCTCAGTGAACAGAACCCTTGACACTCCTGTTTATATCTGTGAGCCAGGGTTCTCTGACTGATTCAGATTAACAGCCCCCTGTTCTATGAGGTCCACCTGGCTGATCCTAATACAATCTCTCTGCGGGTATCTAGAATAACTATCTCTAGAGGAAAATTTCCTAGGGAAACCGAAGGCCGATAAGTCCTGTGGCTCTGATGCATCACATCATAAGATATTAAAACAAGTAGCTTCAGAGATGGTAGATGCACTGGTAGTAATCTTCCAAGATTCCTTAGAATCCAGAAAAATCTTAGAGGATTTCTTAAACCCTGATATAATACATATTATAACACAAAGGAAGGGAAACAAAAAAAAACTCGTAACTGTGGGTTAGTTAATTTAATATTCATCGTTGCAAAAATATCAGAGCCTATTATCAAGTGTGAAAAAGCGAGCAATTTTGAAACATCAGACAATATCAGACAACATCAGCATGGCTTCATGTAGAGGAAATCATTTCTGACAAATGTATTAGAATTATTTGAAGATGTAATAAGCTGAATTGATAAAGGAGAATCCTATTATTTAGTTTACTTGGATTTCTAAAATGCATTTGATGAGGTGCCACACAAAGCTTCTGAATAAGTCAAAAGCTACTGGTTGTTGTAGGTAGTATAGAGAATTGGCTAACCAGTAGAAGAAAGAGTTGGGAGGAAGAGTTAGGAAAAGGGTTCATTTTCAGGATTGCAGCTGTGGAGTGCCATAGGGCGATCGCAATTATTTATAATATATATTAATGACTTTGATGAGGGAAGTGAATACAATATCGCCAGGTGTTGCAAATGGAATTCTGCCTCATTTTCTTCCAGTACTTGTCCTATTACCTGAAGATCATTTCAGAGCTGATTTCCCTCTGACCCCCTTAGAAGAGTTGTTGCTCTGTGGACTCCTAGTTTCCAATCATGATCAGTCTGGCTATGGAGTGTTGACCAAACTGAAACTTAGGGTTGTTTTCACTTCTTTCCCTCCAGAAGAAAAAGAAACATGAACGTTAAGAAGAAACAAGATTACCCCTGTTTTGTTACAACAGTGAACAGATATTTTTTAAAAAAGATAACTCTGTCCTTGGTGGAGAAAATCAGCATTGTCTAACTTCAATTGATATAATCGAAGAATGTCATCACACTCTCCCTCGAGGATCAACATAGTTAGTGTTACATTGCTAAGAAGCTCCTTTATACAATTTCCACCTCCTCCAACCATATTGTTTTACTCCTCTCTTTGTGAAAATAGCCACCTTCCACTTTGTCATAACTCATATTTCCATACTGAACTCTAAAGCTCGTTAGTTTGATAGCAAAGGACACAGATGCTGGTGAACATGATGAGGTTTCTAAAATCCCAGATAATAACTCTTAACAAGAGTTAGCAACACTACCTTATAGAGTTCAAACTCATTACAACATCATAATTGGGAGCAAGCCAAAATTAACACATACTAACTAGAAGGACACCTAAGCTAAATCTCAGCTTTATCTCTATTATTGTAACATTTACTAGGAGCAGGTAATTATGTTTATGCAATTAGTGATGTTATGAAATTCTGTCAGATAATGGCTCTTTAAAAGCTACTTTATATAGTTTGCTTCTGCCAATCAACAGCCATGAAATGCAGTTAACGCTGGCTCAGAAATGACAGGAGAAAAATCAGTGTCAAAGCTGTTTGTAGCCGCTCTCCTTTAGCAGCTGATTAGTCAAGCTGTTTTTATTTTTTTTAATTTACTGCCTTTGCGACATTATATTAAGACAAGCAAAAAGGAGAATCCTTCATATCCTCTTGTCTAAGATTGCTGAACAGATAATAGATCAGTTTTGTCACTGCATTCATTGTTAGAAAGGTAGACAGTGTTTGTAAGTTGTTGAGACCAAGATATTCAATTCAATAAATAGTTTGTAAATGTGTCTCGGCTGAGAGATAAATGTTGATCAGGGCACTGGTGTAATGTGAAAGTAAGAGCAAAATACTGAGGATGCTGGAAATCAGGCTGTATCAAGGGCGAGAGATCGGAAGTAAAGGGTGCAGGATTGCAGCCTGAACCAGCCCACAATCTAAAAAATTCTGTCCTGAAAATGAGAAACCGTGGGAATAGAGTTGGGAATCTTGGAATCAGGTCCCAACTGCCACTTCCAGCCATCCACAGAGATTCCCTGGCTCTAAGAAATCGCATCCGCTTAACTAGAAAATAAAATGGCCCCACAGCCATTTAACGTTGTAAGAAACTGAGTCTAAATGGAGGAAGAACTTCCCTGCTGAATTCCTTCAGCCAGCCTAAAAATTGAGAACAGGTCAGAAACAACTTTGAATTGATTGTTAATTGGCTGCTAAATGGCATAAATTGAACCAAGCATGAGCAGGCAAGTCTATGTTTTGCCTGTTCCACAATTACATTGATATTGGACAGAAGGCTGATGAAAAGTCCAACCAGGGATTATATGTGCTGCTTCTCTTCTGCCTGCAAATCCACCAGTGAGGAAATGTAAAATTTTACCCATTGTAATCAAAAGAACAAAATATAAAAGCTGCTAAACTGCAAACCTAATGCTAATTTATTTATGCTGTGTTGTACATTTTGCTATTCTGTGGATTTATGCAAACAGCAGCTGAGCCAAGAATTTTGAAATGTAGGCAAAGAGTTACTTCAGTGGGTTTAGCCAACTGTTAATAGTTACTGTACCACATACCAAGATTTATGAGCAGCAAAGCAGTACCCTTGGCTGAAGACATTGTGCTCCTTGACCTACTTCCTCTGACTTTGTTTTTCTTTGTGACTCCAAGTTTCTTTTTGTTGATTGAAAAATCCTAATCTTCACGGGAAGAGTCAGGAATTGGACAGTATGGCAGAAGAATTATGTCAACATGTCATATTGTTTCTACAATGCAAAAACAGTTCTCTTTGTATTATACAAAAATCAGTTACTATCTGAAAGATAAGTCTTCCCTAGTAAAAAAATGTCTTCACTTGCCGAGTTTTTGATTTGCGTGTTGGTAGTATAAGAGTTGAGGGCAGTTTTAGATGTAAGCAATAATTTTCATCTAATCCTCCATGTAAAGCTTTTTCAATTTTACATACAAGGTAGAAATCGTAACCAATACAGTTTCCACCCATTCCCCCCACCGCAACAGACTATTTACATGAAACAAACGTTACAGTTTTTTAGAATATTAAAACCTATAAAAGGTGGGGGGAAATGGGTGATACAGTAGCTTAAAGCTCTGTCCTTAGATATCTGGGTTGAATCCACGTCAGACTGATTAAGAAAAAAGTAAATATTCACAAATACAATTAAAATAAGGGGGTAAGATAAAGGGCACAGTCTTCTTTCAACAAGTCTCATATTCAACTACCCAGAATCTGCCAAGTGGGAGGCTAAACTAGTAAATCTCTGAATGCCAACTCCAGCCAACCCAATTCTGGTTTTAAGGAAGGTGGTACAAAGGAAGGGCAACCAACCAGAATTTGGTGGTGATATTGCTAATTTAAATATTATAATTAAGGTACCAACCTAAGTTTATCCATGATTTCAAATTCAACTCTGCTGGCTGATTTTCCCAGCCCCTAAGTAAACCCAGTGACTAAAAGGAGGCAAAGCCTCTGGAGCAAAGAGGTAAGTGCCCTTCCACTCCTGACTCAGTAAACCCAACTCATCAGTCATCCCCTTCCAGTCTACTTCAAGCAGCCTCCAACCTCCCCTGACAGAACACTACTGTCATCCCAGTGGTTCCAACACACCTCCAAGCTTATGCCATAACCTTCAACTGTTTCCCTCCTGCCTCCAATTTCACCCTCCGTCCCCTCAGCCTTTGGGCTCCAAATTCCCACTTCTGACTGCGAATTTCAAAGGCATCTAATATCTGAACCATCCCCCTGTCCTGTCTTTGATCATTACCCTCTTCAGTGGACCAGACTGTTCACAACAGACAAATGCAAAACCCCGCATGAATCTTAGAGACATCCAGTGCAAGAAACAGAAAAGAGAGATAAGAGGGAACTGTGCTCCAAATCAAGTTGGCATTGACATATCGGAGAAAAAAAAAATGTTAACCACTACCTGTTGCTAAATTCAGTACGGCCTTAAGAAAGCGAGTTCTTCTCGATTTCCTTACCTCAGCCCAGTAGCCCCCTTCCCCACCTTTAAGTAAAAATCACTTTGATTGACACTCTAAAAGTAGTCCTATCTTACATTTCCAAATTTGTGACTCAGCTCATCCTCAGGTATACTAGTCAGAGAGACATAGTCATGGAGATAAACAGCACGGAAACAGAGCATTTGGTCCAAGTTGTCCATGCAGACCAGATATCCTGAATAAATCTAGTCCCATTTGCCAGCATTTGGCCCACATCCATCTAAACCCTTCCTATTTATGTACCCATCCAGAGGCCTTTTAAATGTTGTAACTGTACCAGCCTCTGGCACTCCCTCTGGCAGCTCATTCCATTCATGTACCACCCTGTGTATGAAAATGTTGCCCCTCAGGTTCCTTTTAAATCTTTCACCTCTCACCATAAACCTTCGCCCTCTAGCTTTGGACTCCGCTACCATTGCGAAAAGACCTTGGCTATTGTATAAACTGCTATAAGGTCACCCATCAGCCTCCGATGCTCAATCACAATCCAGTTAATAGGAAAGATATCAAGTCTAGATATCAACATGCTCATAAGCTATAAAATGTTGAAATAGAGGTGGAAATAACTCACACTGCAATGATAGTGGTCCTTTTTGAGTTCGGGCTAAGGAAGTAGATTGAGAAATGCAGACTGCTTGACAGTCTAAAATATCTGACCTGAGTCTGCTTGATGGTTGCATTCGAAGGAGAATGTGCTAGAAATTTTGAAAAACATGTGGATGAATAAGCTCCCTGGGCTAGAAGGAATATATCCAAGGTTACTACAGGAAGCGAGGGAAGATATTGCTGCCCCTTTGGCAATGATCTTTGTGTCCTCACTGTCCGCTGGACTCGTACCGGAAGATTGGAGGGTGGTAAGTGTCATTCCCTTATTCAAGAAAGGGAATAAGGATGTTCCTGGAAATTATAGACCGGTCAGTCTTACTTCTGTGGTGGGCAAATTATTGGAGAGGATTCTGAGAGTATTTATGATTATTTGGAAAAGCAGAGGTTGATTAGAAATAGTCATCATGGCTTTGTGAGGCAGGTCATGCCTCACAAGCCTTATTAAATTCTTTGAAGGTGTGACAAAACACATCGATGAAGATAGACCAGTGGATGTGGTGTATATGGATTTTAGCAAGGCATTCAATAAGGTTCCGTGAGGTAGGCTCATTCAGAAAGTAAGGAAGCATAGGATTCAGGGAAATTTGGCTGTCTGGATACAAAACTGGCTGCCCAATAGAAGACAGAGGGTGGTAGTAGGTGGAAAGTATTCAGCCTGGACCTTGGTGACTAGTGGTATTCTGCAGGGATCTGTTCTGGGAGCTCTGCTCTGTGTGATCTTTATAAATGACTTGGATGAGGAAGTGGGAGGGTGGGTTAGTAAGTTTGCCGATGCCACAAAGGTTGATGGAGTTGTGGACAGCATACAGGGCTGTTGTAGGTTGCAACGGGACATTGACAGGATGCAGAGCCGGGCGAAGAAATGGCAGATGAATTTCAACTCAGAAAAATATGAAGTGATTCATTTTGGAAAGTTGAATTTGAATGCAGAATACAGGGTTAATGGCAGGATTCTCAGCAGTGTGCAGGAACAGAGGGATCTTGTGGTCCACATCCATAGATCCATCAAAGTTGCTACCCAAGTTGATAGAGTTGTAAAGAAGGTGTATGATGTGTTGGCTTCCATTGGCAGGGGAATTGAGTTTAAGAGCCGTGAGGTTATGCTGCAGCTCTATAAAACTCTGGTTAGACCATACTTGGAATATTGTGTTCGGTTCTGGTCAGCCCATTATAGGAAAGATGTGGAAGCTTTAGAGAGGGCGCAGCAGAGATTTACGAGGATGCTGCCTGGACTGGAAGGCAGGTCTTATGAGGAGAGGTTGAGGGAGCTAGAGTTTTCTTCATGAGAGCGAAGAAGGATGAGAGGTGACTTGATAGAGGTTTACAAGATGATGAGAGGCATAGATAGAGTGGATAATCACAGACTTTTTCCCAGGGCGGAAATGACTATTACGAGGGGGCATAATTTTAAGGTGATTGGGGGAAAGTATAGGGGAGATGGCAGGGGTAGATTCTTTACACAGAGAGTGGTGGGCGTGTGGAATGCGCTGCTGGTAGTGGTAGTGGAGTCAGATACTTTAGAGACTTTTAAGTGACTCTTGGATAGGCACATGGATGATCGTAAAATGTAGGGAAAGCAGGGTTGATTGATCTTAGTAGGATAATGGGTCAGCACAGCATCATGGGCCAAAGGGCCTGTGCTGTGCAATACTGTTCTATGTTCGATTCCAAAATTAAATACAACATTCTCCTCTCCAACCCAAACATCCCTCACCTGAATGAGCACAAAAATCACCAACTTATGTAGAGTGAAGCACTTGAACAGTATCCAAGAAGTATGTGTTTTTGCTTTGCTCCTTTATGTCTTGTAACGCTCATGGCCTTTTTTTTAAGTTTGTCAATTTAACATGAATAAAAAGACAAGCCTTGAGCAGTATTACTTGTAGGCCTCATAGTAACCTGAAAGTTCCAGCACGTTTTAAATTCCTGCACCTGTATACAGTGTAAAAACGCAGTTGTATGCTTAAACGAATCAACTGTGTACTCCAAACAAAAGGGAATGTCAGTCCACACATTGGTTGCATACACACATTATACAGAAAACACATTTTGGAGAGCCCAAGATAATAAAATGTGAGGCTGGATGAACACAGCAGGCCTAGCAGCATCTCAGGAGCACAAAAGCTGACGTTTCAGGCCTGGACCCTTCATCAGACAGGGGGATGGGGTGAGGGTTCTGGAATAATTGGGGAGAGGGGGGAGGCGGACCGAAGATGGAGAGAAAAGAAGATAGGTGGGGAGGTAGGGGGAGGATAGGTCAGTCCAGGGAAGACGGACAGGTCAAGGAGGTGGGATGAGGTTAGTAGGTAGGAGATGGAGGTCCGGCTTGGGGTGGGAGGAAGGGATGGGTGAGAGGAAGAACAGGTTAGGGAGGCAGAGACAGGCTGGACTGGTTTTGGGATGCAGTAGGTGGAGGGGAAGAGCTGGGCTGGTTGCATAGTGCATTGGGGGGAGGGGACGAACTGGGCTGGTTTTGGGATGCGGTGGGGGAAGGGGAGATTTTGAAGCTGGTGAAGTCCACATTGATACCATTGGGCTGCAGGGTTCCCAAGCGGAATATGAGTTGCTGTTCCTGCAACTTTCGGGTGGCATCGTTGTGGCACTGCAGGAGGCCCATGATGGACATGTCATCTAAAGAATGGGAGGGGGAGTGGAAATGTTTCGCGACTGGGAGGTGCAGTTGTTTATTGCGAACCGAGCGGAGTTGTTCTGCAAAGCGGTTCCCAAGCCTCCGCTTGGTTTCCCCAATGTAGAGGAAGCCACACCAGCTACAATGGATACAGTATACCACATTGGCAGATGTGCAGGTGAACCTCTGCTCAATATGGAAAGTCATCTTGGGGCCTGGGATAGGGGTGAGGGAGGAGGTGTGGGGGCAAGTGTAGCATTTCCTGTGGTTGCAGGGGAAGGTGCCGGGTGTTGTGGGGTTGGAGGGCAGTGTGGAGCGAACAAGGGAGTCATGGAGAGAGTGGTCTCTCCGGAAAGCAGACAAGGGTGGGAATGGAAAAATGGCTTGGGTGGTGGGGTCGGATTGTAGATGGCGGAAGTGTCGGAGGATGATGTGTTGTATCCGGAGGTTTGTGGGGTGGTGTGTGAGAACGAGGGGGATCCTCTTTGGGCGGTTGTGGCGGGGGTGGGTTGTGAGGGATCACTCACACTTTGGAGAGCATTTTTCATGGCTTTTTTCTAGTGCTGTGATGGTTTCCATGAGTGAAGCAAATTGTTTAGTTACTTTAAGTATTGACAAAAATATATGGTAAAATTATGAAGGATTTATTCATTGTAAATACTGTAGAAATTATTTGGCAGAAGCTTTTGTGACATAATTGCTTTAGCACTTCAGTTCATGCTTCTCTCATTTTGTGCTCTGTAAATAATTAATGACCTACAGATTTCAGCAGATTAAATGTCAAAACCATTAGTGATATTCAGTGATTGTTTTCTCTGAATGAAGAAGCATTTGTAATATTTTTCCCAAAAGGTTTTAAATTGTAATCTGAGAATGGTATTCACACAAGCGTTTAAGTAAACAGTTGGCGGTATTTCATATCCCAAAGGAGCTGTAAACTATAGGTGTGTGTTTTAACAGTTTTGTCAATGACTCCTGAGTGATGATGTTACAATTAAAATTCAATTCTATCAATCTAAAAGAATGCACATTTTTTCTCTTTTTCGAGTGCAAAGTCCCATTTAAATGATTAAAACCCTTCAACTCTTACCCGACTGACATACTGACGTACTATTAGTTATAATTAAAGCTGACAACAGAAATGCAAACCTACGAATGATTTTCCATAAGCATATTTTCAATACTTCTATGAAAATGTTCATAGTATTCAGTCGATTGAAAACTATTGCTGTGATATTATGCTATGGAATATTAATACATGAACACTTCATTTGAAATGTCCTTGTCTGCTAGTTTAGGAGGAATTAACCCTTTCATGTCACATTAAATTAGTGGGGAGAGCTTGTGAACGTGTACATAGACAGTAGTAACCCAGAATGTAAATTCAAGGCTTTTTCCTCTGGCATTATTAGAAAGAGGCATGTGTAACTGCATTTTATGACATTTATGGTGCATTATTACAGTTGGAAAATTGCATCATTATGCTCAACTCCTTCAGACTGTTGTGATGATATCTGTCAACCAACCAATGTAACTATTGCACATTATTAAACTGACTCAGTATCTGACTATCCAGGGAGTTCCATTTGTGGGTTTTCACAAATTAATTTGGAATGGTGTAGTTAGAAGTGTTTTGGGACAAAGTCGGTATTCGTGCCCTGCTGATGAATGTTAGTTGATTGAATTGACTTGAAGGTGCCTTCTGTTTTCACAAGTAACAATATTTGAAAATATAATTTTTACCAAACAAGTGTAAGGCAATGACTGCCACCACAAGACAGAATCTAACCACCTTCCCTTTCCATTCAACATTATTACCATCATCAGATTTTCCACTATCAATAACCTAGAGGTCACTTTTAAGTCAAACCTTAATTGTGCTGCCCATGTGAATACTTTGGCTAAAAAAAGCAAGGGCAGAGGCTGCAGAATCTGTGCATAGGGATTTACTTCCTAAGCCTTTCACCAACTTCAAGTCAGGAACATGATAAAATGCTATTTGTCTGGATATGTAGCTTCAACACTTAAGCAGCTTGACAGTATCCAGATCAGTGTAGCCATCTTAATTGGCACCGCCTTAAAATATTCACTGCCTCCATCATGTGTGCCATGACATAGAGTGTGCCATCTACAAGAATCACTACAGTAAGTCACAAAGCCTCCTCTAACAGCAACTTCTAGACTGTCAACCTCTACTATTTAGAAGGGCTATACTAGCAATTGTATGCAGATGCCACCAATTCCAAGTGTCCCTCCAACTCTCACATTATCCTGACTTCGAAGCATATCACCATACCTTCATCATTGCTGAATTAAAGCCCTGGAGCTCTTTATCTACCTTCATCACAACAACTACAGTGGTTCAAGAAGATGGCTCACCACAACCTTCTCAAAGGTAATCAAAATTGACCAATAAATAGTGCCACCCGCATTCAAATGAAATGGAAAATCTTGGCTCAGTGCTTTTAATTTAGTAATATAGATGACAACTGAATGATTTTAGTATACTATTGGCCTGGATTTTCTGGTCAGCAGTGAAGCGATATGCTTTAGTTATATAGGGCAGTGATGCGACCACATCTCAAATAATGTGTGCAGTTTTGGTCTCCTTATTTAAGATAGAATGTAAATGCATTGGAGGCAGTTCAGAGTAGATTAACTGAATTTATACCTGGAATGAATGGATTGTCTTATGAGAATAGACTTGTTTCCCACTAGAGTTTAGAAAAATGAGGGATGACTTGTTCCTAAATAGTTTTGACACGGTGAATGTGGAAAGGATGTTTACTCTTGTGGGTCAGTCCAGAGCCAGGGGATACTTTCAAAATTAGGGCTAGACCCTTTGGCACAGGCATTAAAGAATCTTTTTTTCTCTGAGGTTTGCAAGACATTTGAGTTCTCTGCTTCAGAACACTGTGCAGGCAGTGTTGTTAAATATTTTTAAGGTAGAGGTAAATACATTCTTGTCAGGCAAGGGAATTGAGGTTTACGAAGGATGGATAGGAATGTGAAAGTCAGAAAACAAACAGGTCGACCATGATTTGAAAGGCAGAACAGGCTTGAATGGCAAAATGGTCTACATCTGTTCTTAATTTGTATGATCAGTATTATGCTGAGCATGTGTGGACTCCTGCATTGGCTGTCAAGTTTACAGAACTAACTGTGGAAAATGCTGTAGCTTTGGCATCATCATTGCACACTGCCGGTTTTAGTGCATGTATAATATATGCATTTCACACTGTGGGTGGAGTTAAAACTCGCATCCAATTGACATCCTACATCCCAACACATATTGTGCCAATTTGGGGATGGAGAGGGATTCATACAAGTTTCCCTGTCCCTCCCTTTCCACACTTATTACATATAATGTACACTCTGTACAAAGCTTCATGAGTAACAGTAGCTATTAATAACTGAGCAAAGATCATGTACCATCTGGCAGAATGGGCAGTATATTTAACCCTGAAAATTGATCCCGGCTCTCTATGCAAGAATTTCACAATTGTAACATTTGACAAAATAATTGTTTAAATTTGGGAAGTGAAAATTGTAGTATTTGCATTGCTGTTTAATTCAGTCCACATTCGTGATGTATGTTGTTTTTAGCATATAATTTAGTACACTTCATATAAAAGAGGTGAATCCCAAATCGCCCAAAATAGATAAAGTTACTGAAAATTTTGACTTACACAACACACTTTTAAAACATTATTGAACCAAAGAGAAGTATAAATGGGGATGACCAGACAGTTTCACTTCTTCATTTTGTTTGTAGACTGTCTGAAAAAAATAAGGAATATGTTGGCAGCTGTCAAGCTCTGAACCATCCATAACCCCTCCAGCTGTGCTTGTACTTTTTCTGGTATCAGAATCAATCTGCTTTGTACTTAACCATGCACGAGCTTGATCTGCTAATTCCCGAAAGAATAGTGCTAGCATTAAGAGAGGGTAAAATATCAATAAGAACATATACAAGGACAGGCGATATTGAACTGACTGTGAATTTAAAAAGCTAGATTTTAATCTCAGCAGTGGTCCTAAACTGGTAATATGTAAAATTTTGTTGTTTGACTGACAATGTAGCACGTAACCACAATTTTACACAGATAGCATTTATATGGTAAAAGAAAATTGCTTTGGTGTAGATATATTTCTGCATGGATACCAAGAAAATGGCAGAGTCATGCCTATTTCTTGATATATTCCATATCTGCAATTTTGGTTGAGGCATCTTCTTAAGACTGCAGCAACATGCGAGTAGATTTGAGTTACTTTACAAGCCATTTGAGAGCTCACTACTGAGCATATATGATCATTTCAGGGCACTCTTAGGAAACAAACTGGTTTTGCAGCACGTGCAAAGTAATGAGGCAGCTGCACGAAGGCTCCTATTATTCAGAGAAGCTATGTAGAATGTAGCCATTCCCAATGCTGCAAGAATAGTGGAAAGAGCAGAGAGAAGTTCATGATTCAATATATGGTGCCTTTGCATAAGCAGAGTCTGATGAATGTTTCAGGAGGTGTACCTGCAGGGGTCAATGGGGCATACTGAGGAGAAGGCAGGGGTTCCAAGCAGGTGGTGGGAAGGGATCCACCCATGACAGGGTCAGCTGTTCTGAGAACATAACAGCAGGGATGAGGAGCCAGTGCCCCAACAATATAAAACCCTTTGGTGCAGACATGATGCCCTAGGGCGAAAGCACAGTGGCATTACTCTCGTCAAACGTACTATCACCAAAGCCTCAACATCCTGGTCATGTCAGAGCCACAGTACTACTGGAGGCTGCTCTGTCGAGGCAAGTGGCTGCAGATTTATGTCCTGTCATGAGGGAGCACCATTTTGGCCTTTCCAGTCACAGGTCTGTGCTCTGTCAGTGGTCTTGAAAGTGAGTGTGATATTGAACTCTTTGCCTCAGGGTCATTTCAAAGGCAGCAAGAGAGCAGTACCTTTATCTGTGGTGTGTCTCAGAAGCAATGGTTCGTCATAGCATCAGCAAAGTGAAGGATGTTGGAGATGAGGGGGGCAACATTCTTCCTGTTTCCCCACAATTCATTGACGACAGCCACTAGCCAAAGTGTCTCCAATAACCCAATTTTGCATATATCTAGCCAACGTCAGTATGCCTAAATGCCCTCAAAGCAATAGAATCAGAAAAATGAAGGTGCTGCCATCAACAATCTCTCTGCATTGAGAGTTAATCAGTGAGAAGTACCGCATTGAAACTCAAAATGAAACTATTGATGTGGCACCCCTTTACATATGGCTGCTCTTATTAGATACACCCCACTGTGAGTGAGATAGAACTGGAGGCAGGTTGCTTTCATGTGTTTACAGACAGATGAGATACCTGTGACACTGTGCTCAGTTTTGCAGTTTCAGGAGGGGTATTGCTGCAGCTTATCTACCAGCATCAATGCAGGACAGCCTCAGTCACAAAAGTTTGACATATGGGTGGTGCCTCAGTCGGAGGGACTAAAGGAACAGCCATTGGCAAAGCCATCCACTGTGGAGTGGCCTTCTTGGTACTTCTCTGCTCAAGCACTTTCAGCGTATGCATTTATGCTTGAGGTAACTGATTACTGGAGAGTATCTGGTTGCCTACGCATGCATCTTTTGGAACATCGATGCAGTTGACTGGTCAGTGCTTCAGAATGTGACTTGCAATGTATGCACAGCAGTGCAGTTGTCTTGCATCGATGAACTTGTCCATGAACTTGACTGCTCTTTCACTGGGGATGCTCATGGCCTCACTTACATGGGATATTACAAATGCAGTTCATGAACTGACTCTTTCATTCCAAGCCCATGTTTCCACATTGCATGGGGGAACACCATCATTTGCACAAGTGTGCTCTGCAAGCTGTTCAAGAAAGACCTACTTTTTATAGGTCTTCTGAGTTTCTGCATCTTCACCCAACTGAGCATAGCTGAAACTGCTTTCTATCTTCTAACAGGCACTGCACACAGCCACTTTTATCTTCATCACTTTCTTCACAGGGGAACTGCTGGTTACCTTGTGCTGCCCATTCTAAATTTATGAGGTTCCACCAAGGTGAGTGAATCTGCCATTGTAGAGGGTACATGTAACTGATGCCTCAGATGCATCTTCCTTCTCTGAAGTTTCTGCCAGCAGCACAGCAGTATGCTGAGGTTGTACAGAAATGTACAGCAGATACCTCAGTTCCTTAGAGAAATATTGCCATAATATCTCCCCAGAATCCTGCAAATCCAGTGCCAGGATATGATCTACAATGTCAGTGCCTTTTCTGACACTAAAATTGTCACCAGTGAACAACTAGTTTCTGTACTGGGCAGGCCACATCATCTGCATGCGTAACACAAGAGTTCCAAAACAAGATCTCTGCTCCAAATTTCATCAAAGCAAGAAGTTACTGAGTAAGCAAAGAATGTGCTTCATGGACATCCTTGTGTCTCCCTGAAAATATGGAACATTCCTGCTGATTTATGCCCAACATCATCCAAACTGGAGAAGAAGCATCCATGAAGATGTCAACGATTTCAAGTGTCTCAGACAGCCTCAGGGTTGAGGCTAAGATCAAACAGTAGAAAAAGTGTGTGAAAACCTGAACATCCCATTGCAGCCTCATCAAACACCATCTACACCATCTGTGACAGGATGGGTAAATTTAGCATTAGCCTATTTAGTCACCTCAAGACACACAGTTCCAGAGTGGAAGAAAATCTTTTCTTGGACACTAGAAATTGCCTACAAAGAAGGAGGCTGAGTCTGCTCCTTCGTAGCTGGTCCTGGCTATGAAAGCTGTGTCCTGTTATTCGCTGCCTACCTAGAACAGCAAAGGCCCATAACTACTTAAAAATTGATATGGATTACAGAAACAAGGACGTGTGTGGATGCCATGGAAAAGTTGAGGTAGGCAGGGATGTTGCCAATTAGGTCAGACCCACAAAGGACACCTTCAGCTCTGTCACAAGGAAACAGTAACAATCTTCCACCACTTCTTTGAAGTATATCCCAGCTTGCCCGCTTCTTACCAACAGACAGTTTCAAGTGTCTCCTCCTTCCAAGCCATCATAAGGTGTGCTCTTTCGCTGTCCCTTTCTCATGCTGTACTCTTTTTTTTTTTTCCCCTTGCAAAGTCAAGAACAGGGGAGTTAAGACCATTGTGTTCTCAGTCCCCACATCTAGCTTGTAATTTTCACGCAATTTCCATAGCTCCTGTGTCACGATCTCAACGAGGTTTTGTAGATGACTCTTCAGGAATGCTTCTGGATACATATATCCTCACTATTCCTAAAACTGTGCAATCTCTACTTGTAGGTATGTGCTGACTCTGAATTGAAGACTTGTGATTTGTGTGTAGCATTGCAGTCACTTTGCCAGAGCTCAGGAACTCATTAACATGCTTCCTTCACTACACACATCTGATTGCACAAAGGCTGCTGACCACCTAAACTAACTCACCTGTACCCCCTTTGGCTGACTGACTGTCCATCTTTCTCATGCTACACTCTTAGAACTGGATATTCATCTAGGCTGTCATTGCCTGTGGGAGGTGTGGTCAAATCAAATGCTTGTTATGATGCTACTCAGCTGCATTTTGGCTTATGCCTTCATCCAAGATGCTAGTGTCCAAAATCATGGTTGCTGGAGGCTCTCTAAATTAGGTACATCACAGAGGCATCCTGTCTCCTCAAAATGTCACTGCACCTTCTTGGACGGTAGCTGGCTGAGCAAACTACTATTTTACCTCCTTCAAAATATTAACCAATGTCCAGAAGCAGCATTGACAGGGTTCACATTTCAGTGTTCCTGGAGACATGTTCCCAACCCTGGAATGAAAATTCAAGCCCAATGAATCCAAATCACCTGCAGCTGTTGCCATAAATCCCAGTTTTCATATCACATGTCAGTGTCTGTGCTGTTGCATTTGATGTGAAGCATGGTTAGTCTTTTATTAAGTAACTCATTCTGTTTTAATTGGTCACATTTATTTACATTCCTAATTCCAGCTTTACAACCAGTTGAATTTTTGACATTTCAGATCAGATTAATGGCAGTTGTTGGGTGATCTTTCAAAAGTCACTGGAGTCAGGGAAAGTCCCAGATGATTGGAAAATCGCTGTTGTAACTCCCTTGTTTAAGAAAGGATCAAGACAAAAGATGGAAAATTATAGGCCGATTAGCCTAACCTTGGTTGTTGGTAAAATTCTAGAATCCATCGTTAAGGATGAGATTTCTAAATTCTTGGAAGTGCAGGGTCGGATTAGAACAAGTCAACATGGATTTAGTAAGGGGAGGTCGTGCCTGAAAAACCTGTTGGAATTCTTTGAAGGGGTAACAAGTATGTTAGACCAGGGAAATCCAGTGGATGTTATCTATCTAGACTTCCAAAAGGCCTTTGATAATGTGCCTCACGGGAGGCTGCTGAGTAAGGTGAGGGCCCATGGTGTTCGAGGTGAGCTACTGGCTTGGATTGAGGATTGGCTGTCGGACAGAAGGCAGAGAGTTGGGATAGTCGGGATAAAAGGCTCTTTTTCGGAATGGCAACCAGTGACAAGTAGTGTCCCGCAGGGTTCAGTTTTGGGGCCGCAGCTGTTCACTTTATATGTTAATGATCTGGATGAAGGGACTGGGGGCATTCTGGCGAAGTTTGCCAATGATACGAAGATAGGTGGACAGGCAGGTAGTACTGAAGAGGTGGGGAGGCTGCAGGAAGATTTAGACAGTTTAGGGAGTGGTCCAGGAAAAGGCTGATGAAATTCAACGTAAGCAAATGTGAGGTCTTGCACTTTGGGAAAAAGAATACAGGCATGGACTATTTTCTAAACGGTGAGAAAATTCATAAAGCTGAAGTACAAAGGGATCTGGGAGTGTTGGTCCAGGATTTTCTAAAGGTTAACTTGCGGGTAGAGTCCGTGATTAAGAAAGCGAATGTAATATTGTCATTTATCTCAAGAGGATTGGAATATATAAGCAGCGATGTGCTTCTGAGACTTTATAAAGCTCTAGTTAGGCCTCATTTAGAACACTCTGTCCAATTTTGTGCCCCACACCTCAGGAAGGACATGCTGGCACTGGAGCGTGTCCAGCCGAGATTCACACAGATGATCCCTGGACTGGTAGGTTTAACGTATGATGAACGGCTGAGGATCCTGGAATTGTATTCATTCGAGTTTAGAAGGTTGAGGGGAAATCTAATAGAAACTTACAAGATAATGTATGGCTTAGAAAGGGTGGACGGTGGGAAGTTGTTTCCATTAGGCGGGGAGACTAGGACCCGTGGGCACAGCCTTAGAATTAGAGGGGGTAAATTTAAAACAGAAATGAGGAGACATTTCTTCAGCCAGAGTGTGGTGGGCCTGTGCCACGGAGTGCAGTGGAGGCCGGGACGTTAAATGTCTTCAAGACAGAGATTGATAAATTCTTTATCTTGCAAGGAATTAAGGGCTACAGGGAGAGTGCAGGGAAGTGGAGTTGAAATGCCCATCAGCCATGATTAAATGGCGGAGTGGACTCGATGGGCCGAATGGCCTATCAGCATGCAAGAGATTTGAAGTAACTATAACAAACAAGACTTTTAAACTTTTATTTTTGAAGATAGTTATATTTAAAATTAGGATTCTTTCCCATGGGATTTCAGCAGGGTGTTTGGTTAGCTTCATTGACTGGATGATGATGCAGAGTGGTGCTATTATCAGTGTGGGTTCAATTCCTGCACCAGCTGAGTCTCCTTCTCAACATGTCCCCTTCCCTGAGGTATAGTGACCCTAAGATTAAACTACCACCAGTCATCTCTTTTGCAAATGAGAGAGCAGCACTATGTTCTGGTACGCAACTTTGCCTTTATATTTAGAGTAACCTGCTAACTCCAGAAATCATAATGTTGTGACTCCAGCGGTAAAGACGCCTAATTTGAAACCCAACTTAGAATATCTTTCCAATACAGCTAACTTCTGTGGTTGAGATTTATTTACCTTTTCTCTTCCAATTTTCTTCCTGAAGGTGACACCCCTGACTGCAGAATGGTCTCAAGAGGTATTGGCCACCCTCCATTACTTCAAGAAAATGTCTGTGCCCAAATTGCAAGCCTAATCAGAGAGAACTTGCAAACTCTACAGATGTGCGAGAAAGTACAACTAATCCCATCCAGCCCTTATTCCATACCCACAGAGGTGTTTCTAATAAATAGCCAAGTCAGCTTTTAATATGTATCTATGTCGAAGCAACAGATTTTCAGAGAGAATGAGAGAGGAAGTGGTCTTGTATATGCTTTGTGATTGTTGAGTGTTTTCTTCACATGCAAAACATTTAAAACTCTATCCCAACAATGTAGTTTAGGACATAATCCAAGTGTATTGCTGAGCTGAACTTAAGACGTAGCTGCCTTCATAGCAACTATATTGCTTAACCACCTTCTGGGCATCACGGTTAAGTTAGTCTTCAATTGCTTTGTCATGTAGCACAAAGCAGATGCAACAACAGCAAACAAGAACATACGTATATATGAAATTACAGCAGGAGTAAGCCATTCAGGCCCTCAAGCCTGTCTTACCATTCAACAAGACCATAGCTGACCTATCCCAGGCCTCAACTCATCTGCCATGCTAGCTCAGCAAAGCTATCAACTCCCTGATAGGTAAAAAATTGATCTGCTTCCTCTTTAAGTGTGTTCAATACTGTAGCCTGTTTCGCTGTCTTTGTTTGAGAAGTTTAGACATTCATTACCCTCTGGGAGTAGAAATTCACTAACCTCAATTTTAAATGAGCTTCCCCTTATTTGGTAATTAAGCCCCTCAATTCTACAGTCTGTCACAAGTAGCAACACTTTTCAAACATTTACCCTGTCAAGCCCCCTCAGAATCTTCAATGTTTCAATAAGATCAGCACCACCAACACTCTTCCCCCACACCACCCCCAAACCCCAGTTCTTCCCCATTTAATTGTTCTTGATAAATCAAATGATTTCTCCCAAGAATCAGCCTAATAAATCTCTTTTCAGCAGCCTCCTGTCCTAGTATATCCATTTTTTTTTAAAATATGGGGACCAAAACTGTACACAGTCCTCCTCACCCAACTCTCGAAATAAAGGCCAAACTTTCATTTCCTTTCTTAATTACTTGCTGCACCTGCATACTAATTTTCTTGTGTTTCATACACAGAAGTACCCAGGTCACTCAGCACTGTACTCTATTGGGGGTCTCTCACCAGTTAAATATGCCTTTTGATTCTACCGACCAGTGTGAAACCTCACACTTTCCTACATTAAACTCCATCTGCAAAGTTTTTGTCAACTGAATCAACCTATGTGCATCCTTTTTGGATTCCACATGCCCTTGTCAGAACCTGCCCGTCCACCTATTTTTATAACATCATTAAACTAAGAAGTATTACACTCTGCTCCCCGCTCCAAACCATTAATATATGTGCAGCTTTAGGACTGATCCTTGTGAAATTCCAGTGGAAGAGGCATGAAAATTAAGTTTCTTTCCCTCATGGAACAATACGCTTTTTGAAATTGATAAATATAGCTAGCATTTTGTCACTTAAAAATCAAAGATTTTGCAGAAACGGGTAAGATTATTTAAAGGTCTTCTCCTGATCAAGAAACCGTGCAATCAGCATTGCGTCATCTCCAGGAACAACTTATTTTAATACATTCCATTTTCCTTCTGAATTTTCTTGGTTGCTGATTGAAGAAGAAATCAGGAAGAGCGGAGATTTGCTTAAGAATAGATTAGTGCTAAATACACATGGCATATTGATCGGACTTAATAAAGAAATATTGGTTAAAGCTTTGCTTGTAAAAATCATGGTGAAAAGCTATACATAGCTGCTTAATTACCTTTATTTCTGTCTGGTGTTAACTTGATGCCTATTATTACCAAGTTTATATGATTTAGAACATGTTCAATGGAAGGTTTGAACATGGGTCCAATAAGAGTACAACCATCTTCTTTAGGTTGTATGAGATTTCTTTCTTGCTGTTATCTCTTCACCACGCTCTGAGCCAGCACTGCCCTTTCTGCCCAGGATCCTGCAATTTCACTTAAACATGATTTTTTTTCCAAAAGTGACGTCTTTTCCATTGCCCAAGACCGATGATTGTGCTTCAGATCCTCTTATCCATCCCTCTCTTCTCTAGGGTCCCTCCCAACAGCACCTCCTGCAGCCAACATTTTCTTTTCTTCTACAGTATTGTTCCTCCCCTGCAATCCCACCGTTCTCTGCCAACCTTTCTCCATCCCCCTTCTCCCTCAAAACCTAATGCCTGCACTCCAGTGTGACCTGTCTCCTAGCTCTAATTTCCTAGTTACACAGCTGTTGACGGACACACCCATTTCCCTCCCTACCTCCCCATAAATATCATGGCATTCTGACAGATTTGTTGAAATGGTAAGGAATGCTCTTCCATACTAACAACCAGAAGTTTTATAAAATTTAATTGAAGCTATTTATAGTTTTTGCAGCTGACATATTTTGATGAAGGAAGGGAGAATATTCAAGTGGCATTGTTAGGATGTCATGTTGAAAATGTAAGTGAAAAATTTCAACAAAAAGAACAAAAGGAGGGAAAATGCCCAAAATGGCTGTAGTGACCATCTTCAGTTCTTCACTTGCCTTTTTCCAGCGATGTTGATAGTGGCTCTTTGTTGGTGCCAAGTTACACATAGACACAGGATGTCCTCCACTTTATTTTTGTGCTCTCCTTGCTGTAGAGTGCCATCTACTGCAAGAAGAATGGAAACAAGTTGTCTGTATCCAGTGGTAGGGGTTGGAACATGTCTGAAGCAGTTTGATAGTTGTGCATGAAAGGAAACAGCAGCTTTTGACTTGAGTATCTGAATACAAGCAGAAAGAGAGGCAGTGATCCATCCCAATGTGATTGAAGGAGAGAAAAAGGAAGCGGAAGTCTTTGTGTGTGTTAGAACTAAAGTAAGGTCGTGTAAGGTTGATCAGAAACTGATTAATGTGAAAAAGAATCTTACTTTGGCAATTATGGTGAGGTTAGCTGCATTGTTTCCTGCACTGCGGCCAAGTTGTGGGAACAAGCCTGGTGGTATATTCCGCAACCACCTCCTTTGCTGCTAATGAAATTGTCTGGCCACTGTGATCCACAACAGGAAGGGACACCTCTAAGTTGTTGCTTCTTGGCTCTATTAGCACCATCAAGCTGCATCAAAGAATACAGGTCTCTAGGTGAAGTCACGCTACTAGAAAATTTCACTCCAAGGTACAGGAGAGCACATTGTGAGCAGCAAATGCCGTAAACTAGATTGAATGTTTTTGAGCTAAATCACTGCCTCACCTGGGATAAATGCCACCCTTTCCCTCCTATTTTCAGTTCAGATGAAGGATCACTGGATTCAAAACATTAATCTGTTTTTCCAGCTACAAATGCTGCCAGTCCTGCTGAGTTCCTCTAGCATATTTTGTTTCGTTTCAGACCTCCAGCAGCTGCAGTTCTTTTTTTTTCAGGTAAACGTCTCTTAATTGACAGGTCTGGGACATCTGATCCATGGTCCATTGCACTATGATTATGCATACAAGGTAAAGAGCATTTAAGTGTTCACCGTTACAGCTGAGGATACTTTCCCCAAACATCAATAGAAAACGCAAACTCTTCCTTCTAGAAGTTGCAGGTTGCTGTCATGAAAACCAAACATGTTTACCATGTGACTAGTGCACTGTAGATCAAACAACCCTTTTTAAAAATTTGTAATGTTTCAGGTTCAAGTAGTCTAGCAGTCAAGCATCCATTTAAACAGACAAAAGGTTTGTTATTACAAGCTATTCCCGAATGTTCATGATGTACAAAGAGACTAAGTTATTCATAAGAAACTGCAGGACGCAAGGTTAAAACAATTATAGATAAAGTTAAAAGAATACTTACCAGAAGAATGTCCCATGATTTGGACTTGAATCTTGAAGCATACAAAACACTTAAGAACGATAAGAAAGTTGGAATATTGGAGGGGTAGCTCCGACAGATAATTGTTGTATTTGTAGCGAGAAATGATTACAGAGAGGGATGACCCTAGTTCAGGGAATTGAAATGTGGAAACAGTCAGGGAGAATTGAAAAACTGATAAAAGCAAAAGGTCACTTGTGGGAGTAGAGTGTGGCCCCCTTACAGTAACCATTGGGGTGGAGATAAAGGAGAAAATAATGAGTGTTTGTCAAGAAAGCGTGGTGATAATCCTGGCACATTTTAATGTAGATATTGACAGGAAAAGTCAGGTGAGTAAATGTAGCCTAGACAAGGAGTTCGTAGGCTGTCTTCAGGTTAGTTCCTTCGAATGATATGTTCTGGAGCCAATGAAAGATCGGGCTCTACTAGACTTGATTGTACAAAGAGGTAGGATTTATTAATGGTCTCATAGTGTAGGCTTTTTCAGGTAACTGTCATCACAATATAATTGAATTTTACATTTGTTTTGAGGGTGGGAGGAATAGATTCAAGACTTTTTAATATATTTAAATGAAGACAATTATAATGGCATGAAATCAGAGCTAAGGCAAATTGGCAACTTCTGTTAAAGGATACATCAATAGAGATTCAGTCGCAGGCACTGAAGGGAATATTCAGAATAGAAAAGATACATTCCAACAAGTAAGCAAAATTGCAAAGGACAGTCTGATGGTCTATAGTTAACTAGCAACATTAAAGATCGAATCAAACCAAAAGATCAAGAATATCATTTTGCAAAGACAGGTGGCAGGCCTTAAAATTGGAGAGAATATAACGAAAAGCAAAGAATGAAGACAGAGACAGAAAAGTTAATAAGGTGGAGATAAAATAGAGTACAAGAGAAAGATAACTAAAAATGTGAAAACAGATTACAAGAGTTTCAGTAAATTCTTAAAGAAAAGAGTTTACAAAATGAGTATTTTTAGATTAGATTCCCTACAGTGTGGAAACAGGCCCTTCGGCTCAACAAGTCCACACTGCCCCTTGGAGCATCCCATCCCCCTATAACCCACACACCCCTGAACACTGTGGGCAATTTAGCATGACTGATCCACCTAGCCTGCACATCTTTGGACTGTGGGAGGAAATTCACGCAGACATGGGGAGAATGTGCAAACTCTGCACAGACAGTTACCCAAGGCTGAAATTGAACCTGGGTCCCTGGTGCTGTGAGGCTGCAGTGCTAACCACTGAGCCACCGTGCCATCCCAATAGACCTATAGAAAGTGAGACTAGAGAATTAATATTGGAAAATAAGGAAATGACAGGTGGATTTCATAGGTATTTTGCATCTGCCTTCACTATAGAGGATACAAGTAACATTCCAGAGCAGCATTAAATCAGGAAATGGGAGCAAGGGAGAAACATAAGAACATAAGAAGTAGGAGCAGGAGTAAGCCATCTAGCCTGTTGAGCCCGCTATGCCATTCAATAAAGTCATGGCCGACCTTTTCGCAGACTCAGCTCCACTTACCTGCCCACTCACCATAACCCTTAATTCCTTTACTGTTCAAAAATCCTCCTATCTTCTCCTTAAAAACTTTGAACCAGGTAGCCTAAATTGCTTCAGTGGGCAGGAAATTCCATATCTTATTCTTTTAAATTCCAATAAGTATAGTCCAGGTCTACTCAATCTTCCCTCATAAGTCAACCCTCTCAACTCCAGAATCAACTGAGTGAACCTCCTCTGCACCCCCTCCAGCGCCAGTACATCCCTTCTCAAGTAAGGAAAACCTGTAGTTGTACGGTGTTTAAATTTCTGGAAGGCATTTGATAAGGTGGAAATATTAAAGGTTATTGTAGAAGATAAATAAAAAACGGCCATTATAATTGCCTTCATTTAAATACATTAAAAATCTCAGAGGAGAATAGCGTATTGACATGGATAGAAGATTAGCTTGCCAACATGAAGCAGAGGTTAGGTGTAAATAGGTTATTTTCATTTTGCCAAACTATAATGAATCATGTGCCAGAGGGACCAGTGCTGTGAATTCAATTGTTCAATTAAACTTCAATTGTTTATCATTTATGGAAATGAACTTGTTGAACAGACAGAAGGAATGGTGAAGGAAATTTGCTGAAAACACTTAACAGGTAGAAAAGTCAACTGCGAGGAGAACAGAAAGAGGTTACAAAAATATATTGATTAGTTAAGTGGGCAATGACATGGGAAAACATAAAGTTGCCCTTTTTGGCAGGAAGAATAAAAAAAGCATATTATTTAAATGGTGTGAGATTGTAGAGGTCTGAGACTCAGAGGGATCTGGTTGTGTTTATGCTATCACAAAAAGTTAGTGTGCATATTAAGAAGTAATTTGGAAAGCTAATATTATTTATTGCAAGGGAAGTTGGATACAAAAGTAGGGAGGTTATGCCTCAGCAATCGTCTCCTCATTTAAGGAAGGATACAAATGTGTTGGAGGTATTTCAGAGAATGTTTACTCATGTAATATCTGGAATGGGTAGGTTATCTTATGAGGAAACATTGGACAGGCTAAGCTTATATCTGCTGCTGTTTGGAAGAGTAAGACATGACTTGACTAAAACAAAATCCTAAAGAGCCTTGACGGATTAAATGTTGAACAAACATTTTCTCTAGAACTAGGCTTCATTGTTTAAAAATCAAGAGGTGACCGATTTAAACAGAGATTAGGTTAATTTTTTTCTCTCTTTCTGAGGGTCCCAAATCTTTGGAACACTCACTGAAAAGTTGGTGGAAGCAGACTCATTGAATTTTTTTTAAGGCAGAAGTAGATAGTAAGGAGTAAGTAAGTATCTTAAGTAAGGAGTTAAAAGATTATCAGGCTAAGTGAGTATACAGATTCAAGTTTATAATTATATCAGCCATTCAACCATGATGTTACTGAACGGCAGGACCGGTTCGAGTGGCTGAATGGCTAATTGTTGCTCGTGTTGTTGTATTTTTGTAAATCTCTGTGGCATACTTTATGGGCCTGTTGATTGAGCTCCCTTGTTACTGAAGTGACGAAGTTGACACACTTGAAGTCTGACCCAGCAACTGTGATGGCTTCAGCAATTCAACAGGCACTGTTATTTTAGGCAAGTAGGATCCCGAGACAATGGAGTTTGTGAGGGAAACAAAATTCCCTCTGTTTGTCTTTCCATAGGAAGGATATTATTGAACTTGACAGGGTGCGGAAAAGATTTGCAAGGATGTTGCTGGGATTGGAGAGTTGTTATAAGGAGAGGCTGAGGGCTTTTTTCCCCTGGAGCATCGGAGGCTGAGGGGTGTCCTCACAGAGGTTTGTAAAATCATGAGGAGCATGGAAGGGATGAATGACCAAGTTTATTTTCCCAGGGGTGGGGAGACCAAAACTAGAGGACCTTGTTCTAATGTGAGGGGGGAGAGATTTAAAAAGGACCTGAGGGGTAAACTTTTAACACAGAGGGGTGGTGCATGTATGGAACAAACTGCCAGAAGAAGTGGTGGAGATGAGTGCAATTACAATATTTAAGAGGCATCTGGATGGTTAATAAGTAGAAAGGGTTCAGAGGGATATGGACCAAACGCTGGCAAATGGGATTAGATTAGAATGGGATCTACAATCAGTGTGGATGAGTTAGACCGAAGGATCTGTTTCTGTGCTGTATGACTCTTTGATTAGTTTCTGTGGTTTTGATACTTTCTGACTGAATATCTTCAACAGAACAGCATTTGTTTCTCAATATACATTATTACTTTGTTCTTCCCTTAGTCAAAACTCCCCTCTAAGGTTGTTTCTCACAGACTACTTGGAATTCTGCTGTGTAGTCTATATGATGACATGATTGATGGCTATATATCAGTTTTATATGGTTTCAACTTTTAAAAAGTGTCTGCTCCAGACTAATGAGTCATCTATCCAGTTATGGAGCTGGTTAGATTTTGGGATAGACTATATTATGTTCAAGTGGAGGCAGTAGCGTAGTGGTAATGTCACTGGACCTAGCTGATGCTTTGCTGGCAGGGTTTTGAATCCCACTGTGGCAGATGGTTCAATTTAAATTCAATAAAAATTTGGAATTAAAAAGTAGACTAAAAGCAAAAATGAAATTACTACCAATTGTCATAAAAGCCCATCTGGTAGATTAATTTTCTTTTTAAAGAAAGAAGTTTGGCATTCTTACCTGGTCTGTAGTTGACTCTTAATTGCCTAGCAAGTCACTCAGTTCAAAGGTCAATGAGGATGGGAAATAAATGCTAAAACTTTCTGTGAGTGACTAAAAAGGAGCTGAAGCAATCAGCTTTTCACATGCCTTGGTTGTCAATTTTAAATTCAGAAGGACCCATGTGTTGCTCATTGCTCAATGTTCAGAAGTTTTTCTTTCATTCTTTGAAACTGAGACAAAGTTCAGGATGCTTTGAAAGTAGTTCACTGTGATAGATACAGCCTGATATTGGCCTCCATCTTAAAGAAACCTTGTTAAAATTTAAGTTCCAATATTCAGACTTTTAAAGCAGAAATGTTCTTCAGTCACATTTTTCTTTAAAGCCGATAATGCTGGATTGTACATTTGTAACATTGCTTTCAAGTTGCAGCTGCACGGGTAGGTTTGCTGCCATCTCAATCAGTGAGTTAACCAAGTGGAGAGCAATTAGTGATTAGTTAACTGGTGGAATGGATCTCATCCGATTTTTGATCAGGTAGCTTCCATAATGACCCCAGCCTGCCAGTTCCTGTCCACGTGGTGATGATGAAAATTATCTCAACTATTACGACATTTTGGAAGAAGTGTTTTTTTCCCTGTAATATACTGTCACTGCAGGTACAGTATTCATGCATTTTCATCAAGAGAGATTATCCTCTTGAATAGTTCCTAGGAGAAACTTTTAATCAGGAAAGGTTTATAATTAGTGACTTCTAATAGTTGTTCACTATTTCTAAATTCAACATAAAGGTTAAGAAATATAAAGCAACATCAAAGTAAGGATTAAAGCAGAAATTGCTAGAAAAACTCTCAGGTCTGGCAGCATCCATGGAGAGAAAGCAGAGTTAATGTGTCAGGTCCAGTGATCCTTTTTCAGATCTGATTGTAGCAAAAGGTTGGTATATGTACTGGAGATGAAGGAGTAAACAATAGGTGAACATGGAGCCCAGAAAGGGAGAAAAACAGTTGGGCAAAATGTGTAAAGATCAGCGTGGGAAAATGAATAGCTGCTAATGGGGACCATTAGTGGCTGACAATGAGTTGTTTGTGGTAGCAACCCATGTGATGATAAGGCTGGGTGTGTGAGGATTGGGGTAAGGACATGAGAGACACAGACTGGGCAACTGCTTTGCAGAACACCTAAGTAATGTGTGCAAAAATTACCTTGAGCTTGCTGTTGCCTGCCACTTCCACATGCCACTGTGGCCAACATCTCTGTCTCAGGTTTGCTGCATTGCTCCAGTGAACCTCAGCACAAGCTGGAAGAACAGAATCTCATTTTCAGCTTGGGAACCCTGCAGATTGAATGTCTAGTTAAACAATTTTATGGTAGGAGCAACTTCTCCCATGACCTTATCCCATTCCCCACACACCAAACATTGTTATATGCAAAAACAGAAATTTCTGGAGAGGCTCGGGAGGTTTCAGGTCCAGTGACCCTTCCTCAGAACTGATGGTAGCTAGGAAAATGTTGGTGTATATTCCAGAAGATTGGGTGGTGGGAGGGTAAGGAGTAAACAATTGGCATTCTCCCACCACCCTATCATCTGCATATAAACTAACCCTTTCCCAGCTACCATATGTTCTGAGGAAGGGTCACTGGACCAAAATGATAATTCAGATTTTTCTTCACAACGACTGCTAAATCTGGTGAGCTTTTTCAGCAACTTGTTTTTGTCCCTGACTTACAGCATCTGTTGTTCTTTCAGTTTTTCTTGTTATCACATGGGCTGCTACCAGAAAAATTACATTGTCAACTACAAGTGGTCTCCATTAGCAATTGTTGATAATCCCAGCCTGACCTTTACTCATTCCTTTGTCTGGCCAACTGTGTTTATCTCTTTCTGTGTTTCATTTCCACTATTCCACCCCCCCCCCAACCCACACACACACCTGATTTTCAGCATCTATACCAACCTTTTCCTAGCTAAAATCAGTTCTGAGGAAGAGTCATCGGACCTGAAATGTTAACTGTCCACAGACGCTGCCAGACCTGCTGAGTTTTTCCAGCAATTTCAGTTATTGTTTCTGATTTCCAGAATCCACAGTGCTTTGGTTTCTTTTTGATCAAAGTAGGAATTGCTGGAAATGCACAGCAGATTTGTTCCTGTGTAAGAGTAACACAGATTATTGCCAAATTATGTGACTCATCATCAGATTCGTTTTGAATAGAATTACCATTTCATTTAAAATTGATTTATTATTTATTGATTGTTAATTCTAATAATTGTAAAGAAATATTCTTTCTCCCTTTATATAACTTTATTACTGTAAGTAATATGTATTTCTTTTCCAGCGGCACTTGTCTCCAGACGAATTCTATCGGGTGTTTGGTTTAACCATAGAAGAATTTAATCGTCTAGCACTGTGGAAGAGAAATGAAATGAAGAAGAAAGCACGGCTCTTTTAATCAGTAAAATATATAAATTTAGTCAGGGAAAGTTCATCATGATAAAAAGATCCTACCAGGAAAACAATGTCTGTGCTCACAACTTGAACAACATATATGTTAATTCATCACTGGATGAATTAAGAGAACAGCCGTAAGAGTGTGTGCAGGCTTACAGGTTGTGTTTCCGCTAACCTTGCATGAAAAGCCGAGTATTATAGCCATTAAGCTCTAAGCTTCGACTGTTGTTTGCTGAAAACCTGTAAGAAATAGCTGTCTATTTAAACTATAGCATAATAGGACTGCTTCTCAAAAGAGGGAGGGAAAGGGGCAGCTTGGGGTTTAGAGTCCAAAGTACATTTTATTTTGATCAAAAATAGTTTAAAAATCTTCCACCTGCAATAATTTGTTATCATCTTTATGAAAGATTCATGAAAGATACTTAAGTACCATTCTGGTACAATAATAGATTATTGCTAATAATTGCAAGTTGGTGAGAAGGAAGCTAACATTGGAAGTTTGAGATTGGTTATCGAAATAGATGTGAGTTTCACGACTGCTTCTCACATAGTTATGGAAGAGTTGTTTGATGGGACTCAGGAGAAGAGCAAAGCTAATACTGCACTTTATTCAAGTATACACAGGCATATACTCAAAATGCTAGCATTGTGTGCACTAGATTAGCATCCATTAATTATCACTAACATCTTTCTTAAATACACACCTACACTACTCAGTGACTATATTTAAAAATGTTGCAATAAAGTACTGCATTATGTTTGTGGGAGTTACATGTTAGCTGACTGTTGTTTGCTTGCAATGCTCTATTTATAATTAGCTCATATTTGGACCTAGATGCTTTTTTGTGTTAATGATGGCTGATGTCATTCCAATTTTGTGCCTATTTTCAGTAATCTGCAGAATAACTAACCCACTTTTGTTGGAATTGTTCCTTGAAGCTAATTTGAACATAACGTTCAATAAGTAACTAAATTTTAATAAAGCTCTGAGAATGGAAAACGTTTTTTGTTGCCAGGATTCAAGGACTAGGTCCTAAGTGTCCAAAATGGCAGCCAGGATATGTAGACACTTAAGTGTTAGATTGGGACAAACAAAGACTGTCCTTCACCCTATCCTGAAAAGAATGGTATTCTTTTTGTAAGCAAATTAAAGATCTGAAGCTAACTACTTGTTCTGGCTGCAACATTTGTTTGCTGTAAGCTAGCCAGTAAAATCACCACCCTCTGAGGAAAAAAAAACCCAGAACACTTGGAGCAAAATGTCCAGCTTATATAAATGTGAAGCAAATCTCCAACCTCCTAGTCTGGACCCCATTTCTGACATCTGATACATCCACCCTTAACTCTAACCTCCAGTCTCATAGTCCACCAATACAATCCAGCTCCACAATCAGGCCATCTGATGGAGTCCTGTGATTCAACATCCCACCTCAATTCCATGTCTAATACATCACCAACATTAATCACTTTGCCATTATTAGCTGTACCTTCGGCTGCCTCCCCAGGCCTTGGAATTCTCCCCCATAACTCCTCGCCTCTCTTCAGTTATGATGATCATTAAAACCTATCCCTTACCTCACCTGTCTCTTCATGTGATTTGGAGTCAAATTTTGTTTGATAATGATTTTGTGAATCACTTTGGAGTGCTTTACTAAGATGTATAAATGCAAAATGTTACTATTGCTGAGTCAACCAACAATTCACGTTTCACGTCAATGTTCCCATTAGACATGGACCTGCAGCATTAAGCCGGCACTGATTTGCCAATCAAATAGAGAGGCCACATGATGGCTTGTGTTGGAAACAATGCAGTCAATGCTCTTTTCTTAAAGAATAGGGTAATGATAGATTAGTTATATGACCTGGAAGAGCTTGATGCTGACACTGAGTGCTTGAAATTGGAAATAAATCTGTTTAACAATTCAAACATTTTTTGTTTCATTGAACGTTAAAAGTAGCCCATTTCTTTTTAAATTCAGTGATGCACAATATCTGGGCCCAAAACTTCTCAAAAACTATGAACTGTTGAGATACTTTAATCTATTTTTTTCTAAATTCCAAGAGCTTAGTCTAAAAATTATTTTTTTCATTTAATCAATGTATACAGTGAGCACCAGAAGAATACTGGAAGTTTGTTTTGAAAAATTAGAATTGCTACAAGTCTGTGGTTCATTTCAGAGAATATTGGATGAGTTATAAATCTTTTAGTAATTGCATCTCCCATTGCAAAGGATTTAGGATTTTACTTAATGGTGACAACTAGAAAAGATAAATTTATGTAGCCCACGGTGGGAAGGGGCGATCTTTGCAAAATTGTTGTGGTGCTGGGAGCCTGGCTCAGTGTCAACACATATTGAAACTTTGGGCATACTGCCCATGATGGTCAGACTATTAAAAGGCTTTCAACAAGCAACCCATAAAATTACTCCTTAATAATTGTTTTGAAATATTTACAGAGCATACAAAAAAGAACACTAACACAATACATGTGTGTAGATCATACTTTGGAATTTACTTCTATCTGCAACAAATCAAAAAAACAAATGCAAGAAGCAAATGCTGTAAACACAATGCAAACATTTTACCACCAGCCAGGATCACAGTGCTATTAGTCATGGAGTAGCTGGTTTCCAACTCCTAGTGCCTGAATTTTTATAAGTTTATTTTTCAGAATTTGTTAAATTCATGAACAAGAGGTACCTTAAAAAAAAAACTTATGGAAGATATTTACCAATCAGTTGGGAATTCTTGGATGAACATTTTGCATTGATACGCAAGCTCTTATGTCTATCAGTTGTAACCAACTTTCATTGGTGTAATCACAAGATGTTTGTTTTGCACAGGATCTATTTTGGAGGAACTGTATGAGTTTCAGATATTTTAAATTTCCAATTAATTACAATAAATAGATTAATTACAATAAAGCTCCAATCCATGGACCTGAGATTTCTTTTATTTAACACTCATCAACAGTTCTAGAGCAGTTGTGAATAGGTACACACCACAAACAGTAGTGGGTTTGAGTAACTTAGGATAGCTAAAAATATACAGTATAACTTATTTGATTACATTCAATCATTAGCTATGATAGGATTTAAGTCAGTCATTTTCTCCTCAGTGTGTCCAAATGGATATGTGGTGTATTTTCCTCTTATCCACAATAATCACATACCCTTCAAAGTAAAGTTATGTTTGGCTTTTGGTGTTCAGTAATGAATCAGATGTAGTAGCATGCTCTGCTATGACTATATTTTAAAACCTAAAATTTGCCTTCTCTAATGTTGCAAGATTAAAACATAAACAAGTCTGCCAGGAATTGCTCTGAATTTCATATTATGGCACAGTTTGCTGAATGTTGAAAGTTGCATATGAGAATGATTTAGTGTAGACTTCAAGTGAATAGCATTTGTATTGCAAGGTGTATTTCACATGACGTATGTTAAGTTGTCTAAAATATAGCAGAGTAAATGTTAGACAATAGAATATATATTCTTTGTAGTTTTCAGTTATTTTAATTCTCTGATATAATTTGGCTATTAGTTGCTGGCTCTAACTGAAAAATAGAAAATTGAATACACAGTAGAAAGTCAGTTTTGGCAAGCTTTAGATTATAGAAACTGTTTACAATAGCAGCTCTTTGTAAGCTTAACGGCAATCAGCCTGTGGTAAAATGATTGAAGAATTCCTGCAGTCTGGTACCCCCTCCAATGCCTCATACAGATTATATGAAGTTTGTAACTCAACACAGCTCATTCTCAACACAACAAAAAATAGCTGCCAGTACAACCAATACTTTATCCTCTAAATAGGTAATATATAGAAACAGTTGTCCGGTGAATTATTTTTATTGTATTAAAAATCAATATTTTATGTGAACTGTAGTGCAAATTCATGAATCATAGAATTCATAGAATCCCTACAGTGTGAAAACAGGCCATTCAGCCCAACAAGTCCACAACGACTCTCCGAAGCATACCCCTCCTGGACTCACCTCCTACCCTACCCTTGTAACCCTACCCCTGTAACCCTGCATTTCCTATGGCCAGTCCACCTAACCTACTAAAAATTAGAAAAATATTGAAACAAAACTTAAGTAATTGCATGACTTTGGAAACAGTGCTTTGCAATACAAACACTGTTCGATGCTGGCAGGATAAAATGTGTATCAAAACTTGTCATTCCGCATGATTGTAATCTCAACATCACTGAAACAAGAAAAAAAAGTCAAATTTCATTCAGAAAAAGAAACTTACAAATTTTTATCAATTTCTCATACTGATATTGAATAAATTAGAGGTTATAAAGCTTAGCCATTTACCACTTCTCTTTTCACCAGACTAATTCTCTTCAAATGGCAATGAAAGATGCCCTTTAAACCAAAGTGACTCTAATCAGTTTCACTTACCTAAGTGGTAAAAGGTAATGTAAGCATCAAGCATTGCAAACCACGTTTATTCTAAAAATATTTTTCTGCAGTACTGATAGAGTTTGAAACTGAAGCCAGGTTACTGAGGTACAGCATTGTTTCTTGTGATTTACAAAGGAAACTCGAGCTTTTATTTTCCTCAAATTTCAATTGCTTGCTTGTAAACTCAATCTTTTGCAAAGTAAGGGGAATTTTACTCTGTTTTGTGGTGAAGTTTAGCTTGTATAGCTGTATTTCTTAGAACCAGCCATTTGTTTTCCTTGCAGCTTTTACCAGTTACTGATGGAAAGCAGTTGTGCTGAATTTTGACTCACTTAAACAATACTTCAGTTGCTTTAGTCATGAGAAAAGCTTCTATTCCAAATCACATAACACAGCTTATCTCTTATTTGATATATTCTCACCAGTCTTGTTTCACGCGATTGAATGATTTAACTTCCCAACTTGGACCATTATTGCAGATTGCATTAGGAAGCAGTAATTTTTTTTGCAAAAAATGTCAGTCATCATTTTGTTCATGATTATTGGACTGAATTTTAAGGTTTTTGTCCTATAGCTCCACTTATTTGACGGAAGCCTTTTGTTTAATATATGGATAGGTGGCAGAGCTTTGCAACTATCCAGAAGCAGGTGCAACAGTGCTCTGCGGATGACTCATTCTTTCCTGCCTGGATGCTCTTGGCTTGTGCTGGGTGTGGCTCTATATCGCAGGAAATGAGGGCAGAATTTTCTTGACCTGTGGTGACAGGTTGGGAGGTTGTTGGTAGGCTGGTAATAATGGAGGGAGCAATATCATGACAGTAGCCTGATGCAATCCTGCTAGGATGTGAAGCGGCTATTGATTTCAGGGATGGCCCAAATTTTAGCAAATTTATTTTTGGGCTTGTCACTGTCTTGCCGGCAACATGAGTGTCCTCTTTGCCAGGCTGCTAGCTCAATGAAGGCAGGCTGGGTATTCATCAAAGCTGGAGACTCCATACTATGTTGGGCTCAAAGGAAAATAAAGTTACCCCCACCATGATCCATTCAGAGGGCTTTCCCTCAATTCTGCATGAAGGAGTATGAGACATTTAATTAAAAACAAAGAACATTAGATGCAAGAAATCAGAAACCAAAAACAGTAAGTGCTGGAGAAACTCAGCAGGTCTAGCAACATCTGTAGAGACAAAAGAGTGAACACTCCCAGTACCGTGACCTTACTTCAGAACATGTCTGAGAAAGGGTCACTGGGCTCAAATCATAGAATCAGAAAATCCCTACGTGCAGTAAGAGACCATTTGGCCCATCGAGTCTGCACCAAGTCTCTGAAAAGCATCCCACCCGGACTCCTAAACCATGAGTTCTGGTTCTCTTTCCACAGATGTTGCCATATCTGCTGAGTTTTTCCAGAATTTTCTGTTTCTGTGTATAGTAATGTAAACCATTTGTTCCGTTATCTAAGTAGGACCATACAATTACCTATGTAAAAGTGGACAGTGGGGTATCTCTTGTGGCACAATTGTAGTATCCCCAGGTCTAGACCAGGAAGCCCAGGTTCAAATCCCACCTGCTCCAGAGATGTGTAATAACTATATCTATAAAACAGATATCTAGAAAATATCTATAAAAGTGGACAACTGAACCTGGTATCTGAAATTGAATGGAACCTTGCCTGTTTTGAAAAATAATAAACAGACAAAGCTGCTAAAATGACTTGCTAAACTTCCTTTTGTTTCTAGTTGAGCAGAAAATGCCAAGTGGTTTGGGTGAAAATAACTGAAGATCTGAAAGGTGCTCTAACTAGACGTTGCCTCATGTTTGACTAAATAGTAAACATTTTTAAACTACATTTTGAGGTTTAGAGTGTATCTTCTATCAATGACAATGAGGAGAGTGAGGTGGTATGCAGATGCCCCAATGGGTTGTTTCTGTAGCTGCAGCAGAGTGCAGTTTTTCAAGGCCTGATATGGGAGAGAATGGATTTTCATATCTGCCAAAAATTGGCTTTCCTTTAAGGTGGATGTAGAGTGGATATTTCTCCTTGTAGGGCTATTTAGAATGAGAGTTTGTATTTTTAGGCTAAGGGAAGCAAAGGTTACACAGACAAGGCAGGCAAATGGGGTTGAGAAACTTATTAATCATGATCGAATGGCAGAGCAGACTCAATGGGCCAAATGGCCCAATTCTGCTCCTATAGTGTTGTTTAACATAGAGATGAGAAGAAATTACTTCTGTCAAAGTGTCATGGATTCTGTGTAGCTCACCACCCCAGAGGGTGGTGGACACAGGAACAATGAAGAGATTCAAGGAAGAGATAGATTTTTAACTAGTTAGGTTCAAAGATTATGGGGAGTGGGAAAGAAAGTGGATTTGAGGCTGAAATGCAATCAGACATGATTGTATTAAATGGAAGTTCAGGTTCGAACGGCTTAATTGCCTACTCCCGCTCCTAGTTCTTATGTTAAACTGCAAATGTCGAATGAACATTTGGCTGACGTTCACTCTAAGATAATGGTTAAATCTTTTTATGCGAATGAATAGCATATATTATCAGTGATGCCAACTGCATCAGTACAAATAGAGCTATGACCTAGGCAATAAAATGTGAGGCTGGATGAACACAGCAGGCCAAGCAGCATCTCAGGAGCACAAAAGCTGACGTTTCGGGCCTAGACCCTTCATCAGAGAGCTCTCTGATGAAGGGTCTAGGCCCGAAACGTCAGCTTTTGTGCTCCTGAGATGCTGCTTGGCCTGCTGTGTTCATCCAGCCTCACATTTTATTATCTTGGAATTCTCCAGCATCTGCAGTTCCCATTATCTCTGATACTATGACCTAGGCAGCCAGGTTCTCTGAATGCTCCTTCCTATGTACCTTTGTAAATATTGTACATTGTTTAATAAAGGTTCGTGGTTGCAAGGATCTGCTCCAGAGTCACTCCTGAACAATCTTACAGTAGTCACCAATTTCCCAGAGGGAAGGTAAGAAGTCAGCCTTTAACATTAGATAATTATTTGAAAAAAAATATCATGTGCTGGATTATGGGGGAAAGGCAGGAGTACGGCTGTGTCATTAATTTGGAGACATTGTGCAGATGCAGTGGGCTTAATGGACTCCTTCTACGCTGCAATCATTCTGTGATTCTCTCTAGAGTTGGCCAGCAGGGCATGCCTTCTTCCCAGGAGGGAGCACTGTACAGGGTGGTGGAGATGGATGGGTGTAGGATGACAACATGCCCTGACATTTTTAGGGAGTGAAGAAGAGCATTCCCACTCCTTCATTCACTGGCATTGCCTTCAGCACCACTGCTGACCTTTGTCTGGTACAAACTGACAGATCACCAATTACTCAAGTAAATGTGGCCATTAATCAGGCTATTTCTGTGGGAGAATGTTGGTTCAAAGTCCACTAGCTAGTGGAATTTAGAGTTGTTGTGGTAGTGTGTGCAAGCAGTGTGATGTATTGGGCACGGTTTCCACCCTCTCTGGAGATGTGGGATTGAATCTCACTTCCTGTGCTTGGCAAAGGTTTCAGCTACTTTGATGTAGTCAGAGAAGATTTATTCAACTGATAGCTGGGAAGGGTTGTTACCTAATGAGTAGATACTAAACCTGTATCCATTGGAGTTCAGCAGAATGAGAGGTAATGCCTATTGAGACATGGAATCCTGAGAGGTCTTGATAAAGTTGATGCTGAATGGATGTTACCTCTTTTGGGAGCGATAAGAATCAGGAGACAGGGTTTTAAATTCTCCATTTGAGACGTAGAAGAGGAGAATTTTCTTCACTCAGATGGTTGACAGTCTACGCAACTTTCGTCCCCCAGAGAGTAACGAGCCCAGAGTAATTAAATACTACCAAGGTAAACATAAGATCTAATTCCCTTGTTAGTTAAGAATGTATTAGAGTTAGGTGGTAATATGGTCAGTCCATTAGATATGTTCAAGAAGGAGCTGGACATGGGCCTTGCAGCTAAAGGGATCAAGAGTCATGGAGAGAAAGCACAAGTGGGATACTGAAATTGCATGATCAGCCGTGATCACATTGAATGGCGGTGCAGGCTCAAATGGCCTACACCTGCGCCCATTTTCTTTGTTTCTATGTTTCTGTGACAATTAAAAGAAACTTCAAAATTGTTCTACTGTTTCAGTATTAATGAGACATACAATATTATGATCTAGATTTTGCCACAAAACAGGCTGGGATTTTCACACGATATTTATTAATAAATAATTAAAATTCACCCTCTTTGGAAACATCTTGATGCTCCATCCATGAAGTTGGAGGAATGGAAAAGTTCTTACACTACTGATAAGGCCTCTTTATTCAGCAAGAAATTTGGTGGAATATCAATGGGGCCTAGTACACTGTTTTTCATTAACTAATATTAATGAATGAAACATTGCAGAAAATTTTCAATAAGCTATCCACTGTATGAGAGACTTGGACACTCGTGTGGAACCTTGGTAAGTTGTTTTCTTAACTCCATCCCAGGCCTAAACCGAATACAACTCTGTAACAAGCTAACAGTGACTGAATAAGCATGACTTAGAGTAGCTCATTTACTGGGCCAGAATTTTAGGCCAGTGCCCAGGAGCAGGCTAACAGGTGAGGCAGTGTAAAATCAAATGGACTAATGGAGGCACTTCTTGTGTCACTTAACCACCCCCCACTGGATTTTACCCAGTGGTGACAGGTATTCCACCCAGTACTGAGCCAGTTAAGGCCCATAAGTGGCCAATGATCTTCGCAGTGGCTGACACTGCTCGTGCCAAGGTGTGATATTGCTAGGTTTGCGGAGTTGGGAAAGTGGAAGGAGTTGAAAGTAAGGTTGTATTTTGTTCAAGCATCCCTCTGTGCCCACTGGAAGGCATAACCCCACTTGAATTTCTGCCAACTTACCACCCCAACCCCAAAACATCCCTCATCTCATCTGCCTATTTGACAGACTCTGCCTGAACAGACTCTCTGAAGTTACCAGAGACAATGGTAACTGCAGATGCTGGAGAATCCAAGATATCAAAGTGTGAAGCTGGATGAACACAGCAGGCCAAGCAGCATCTAGGCCCAAAACGTCAGCTTTTGTGCTCCTGAGATGCTGCTTGGCCTGCTGTGTTCATCCAGCTTCACACTTTGTTATCTCACTGAAGTTACCCCTGCTTCCATCCTCGTGCCGCCGCCCTCACAGCTCTTCATCAGGAACTGACCTGCTGGTCACCTGATTGACTGGAACTCTTGGAGATGAAACGTTCTCCTGAGGGAGTACTGGATCCAAGTCACAGGCTGTGGGCATTCAGAGCTGTGGGCTTTCCGTGCCTTTTGTGATCATTGACATTAGTGCACAGGGGTTTCCTAATTCAGGAGGTCATTGACTCCACCTCTCCTTTGGCATCAGGTATTGGACTGGAGGTGATATATGTGGTTTCACGAGGTTTACTTACCTACACAGGATGAACGTGCAGACCACTGGTCTGGAAGCAAAGCTTTGATCCATGACATTTCAAGAAAATAAATCTTCAGTAGTATCAGCTCAGCTTGATAAGGCTATTAACAAGGTATTTGGGTATATACCTTTATATAGGAGTAATTATAGGGTATGCAGGAGTAATTTGTTAGGCTATGGGCAATAAACAGGAAATTAAAACTGACTGGATTATACCTATACAGATATGATGGGACAACCAGCCTTTTTCTACGCTTTATGATTCTCTTGTTTCCCTGGAGCTTGTGGCTGTAAAAGGCAGTCTCATTCTGAGAAAAATAAACTTACACCTTCTCAGCTCAGAAAACCCTAGTGCCTTTTCCAGCTGCTCCCTGAGGCAGGTCACCCCAAGTTGCTGAAGGCCCCTCAGGTCAAGAGCGTTGGAATATAAAAGCAGCGATGTGCTTCTGAGGCTTTATAAAGCTCTAGTTAGGCCCCATTTAGAATACTGTGTCCAATTTTGGGCCCCACACCTCAGGAAGGACATACTAGCCCTCGAGCGTGTCCAGTGGAGATTCACATGCATGATCCCTGGAATGGTAGGTTTAACGTATGATGAACGGCTAAGGATCCTGGGATTGTACTCATTAGAGTTTAGAAGGTTGAAGGGAGATCTAATAGAAACTTACAAGATAATGGGCGCTAGGAAGTTGTTTCTGTTAGGCGGGGAGAGTAGGACCCGTGGGCACAGCCTTAAAATTAGAGGGAGTAAATTTAAAACTGAAATGAGACGACATTTCTTCAGCCAGACAGTGGTGGGCTTGTGGAATTCATTGCCGCAGAGTGCAGTGGAGGCCGGGACGTTGGATGCCTTCAAGGCAGAGATCGACAAATTCTTGATCTTACAAGGAATCAAGGGCTACGGGGAGAGTGCAGGGAAGTGGAGTTGAAATGCCCATCAGCCATGATTTAAATGGCAGAGGGGACTTGATGGGCCGAATGGCTTTACTTCCATTCCTATGTCTTATGGTCTTATAGGTCGGGATGCTTTTCTCTGATCCTATAAAGCCCAGAGGGTGGCGCAGTATTGGTTACGGACCGGGCAAATTAAGTTGCAGGCTACATGGGGATTCTTCTGGACAAAATGTCCTTCAATAGAATACTTACATGACAGTAGGTACCTTGTGTTGAACTTGGAAGCAGTCAGGTTTAACATAGATTAAATAAAACAATAAGACCCTGACAAGTTATCTGATAGTTATCTGCCTTTCATTCTTGTTTCCATTCTCTGAACTTCAGTCAGTACACATACACAAACAAAGGCATTCTGTATTCAATTTATGGGCTCTATAATAGTAAGCTTATTTCTTGATAAATATTATCTTGAAATAATTGTCACTCCTTGACATAAATCTTCGTCATGGAAAACCTCATTTAGTTTTAGGGCTTTTGTCAGCTGCCGTAAAAAGATGGCACCTCTTCCTGTTTAAGTAATCCCTCCTCAAAGCTATGTCCCTTCAGGTTTTAAAACTTTAGTTTCCTGTCACCTTAACAGACTTATTAAAAAATAACTTGATAATTTTTCTTTGAAGAAAATACCTTAAAGATGTATCAGCGTTCTAATTAGTTAAAACAGTAAAATAAATCAAAATCTATGCTCCCGTGTAGGGAATAAATTAAGGTGAGGGGGAAAAGGATACATTTAGAAAAGACAAGTCATGGTGAAATGCAGAGAAATAGCTTTGCAGGCCAACGAACTCTTTAGTTGGCTCACTTTACCTACATGAAAGCTAAATGTAGTCATAAACCAAAAAATTTCTTCCATGTGAAATCTAATTTTTCATGAAATTTCAAAAATATGCAGACATATTTTATGATCTCACTAATTGAGTATTTAAAACAATTGAAATAACGCTGTCTCTTCTATGGAATAGAAGCTGCAATGCCAATAACTCACTCATAGCTGCTCAAATCTTCCATCCAAAAGCAAAGTAGGATTCTCAAATGAACTGGACACAAAAGCAGCATTTCATTGGTAGGCATCCTACATTATTTACATGAGTAAACAAACTGATAACATTTAGTCAATGCTTTTTCTTTTTTAACACAGAAAGTGTTGATACTAAGTTTATAGGCAAATTGACTGTTGATGTATCTGATATAAGTGGATGCACTGTCTTGTTGTATATTATGACTTCAAATATGTACATTGACTTTAGCAAGATGGTAATGGTATCATTCATATGAGAGAAGCTAATTTGATATAATTCATTGCTGTTGTACTGACCAGCCAATATTTGCTCAATTTAAAGCTATTAACATTTATGCAGAGATGGCAAGAACTGCAGATGCTGGAGTCAGAGATAAGACAGTGTAGAGCTGGATGAACACAGCAGGCCAGGCAGCATCAGAGGAGCAGGAAAGTTGAAGTTTTGGGTCAGGACCCTTCTTCAGAAATGGGGAGGGGGAAGGGAGCTCAGAAATAAATAGAGGGGTGGGGCTGGGGCAAGGTAGGTGGGATGGTGTTAGGTGACTGCAGGTAACAATGTTAGGGATTGGTCAGTGGAATGGGTGGGACGGCTTGTTGGGAGAGAAGATGAACAGGTTGTGTCAGGTCAAGGAGGGGGGATGAGAGGAATGGTCGGTCACGGGATGAGGCTGGGGGTGGAGAGATTTTAAAACTGGTGAAATCCATATTGAGGCCATTGAGCTGTAGACTGCGAGGTGGAATACGAGGTACTTCTCCTCCAGCTTGTGGGTGGTGTCATTGTGAGGAGGCCCAGGATGGACATGTCCCCTGGGGCGTGAGAAGGAGAGTTAAAATGGTTCACGACCAGAAGGTGTTGTCATTTGTCACGTAAAATGTATGCATCCTTCATTCCCCATACTTCATGTCCTTTTTTATAATAGAATTGCGTGATAGACTGTCTTTATTATAAGATTATTTTGTGACATGGTAGTATAATATGAAATCACACTGCTTAGGATAAATTGTGAGAAGAAAGTTGTGTTTTAAAGTAACTGTGGTAGTGATGACATTTAGAAATTCTTGCATCAGATGAAATGAAGTACATGTTGTCTTAAACATATCTCCAATACAGCTGTTCATTCTATCTGAATCGAGTTAATTGTAATTTTGGCCACCAAATCAGTTATTTTTGAATGCATGGAAGTGATTTTGTGATGAAGCACTCTGAGGAGGGACGTCACAGAATTCTCAGGAAATCGCAGACCAACTTCTCATGTTTTCCTGTTAACGCCACTTCTTATCGAGAGCGACTGATCACAAAATGTCCACGTGGAATTAATGTACGTATTTGTGGCATTGTACACCTGTTATGTGATTTATTTTGTTTGTGTGGTTTTTTTTCTTCTGTCAAACTCTATTAAAGTATCTTGTTTATTACTTAATAAATCATTAACTCCTTGACCAAGTTGAGCTGCTTCTTTTAGTGGTTAACTGCAGTGGGCAAAGTCAAATGGAGTTTGTGTGATCAGAGGTAATGGGAACTGCAGATGCTGGAGAATCCAAGATAATAAAGTGTGAAGCTGGATGAACACATCAGGCCCAGCAGCATCTCAGGAGCACAAAAGCTGACGTTTCGGGCCTAGACCCTTCTTCAGAATTCACTCTGTGGGCTCAATCAGAAGAGAAAAAGATAAACTAAAAATGGAGGAAATAAGGATAATGTGACTGGGCAGACATTGGTTAAAGACACAGCATGAAGATAAAGTAGTTATTACAAAGAAAGTTGAATGTTTGTAAACTGTTCCTTAGCAACATCAGGATTATTCAAAAGAAAGTGAATGACCTGGAGGCATAGTATGTGGAGAGAATCCACATTTTATTGGGTTGACTGAAACTGGCTAAAACATTGGCATTTAAGTATTATAGGATGTAACACATTTAGGAAGATGACAGGAGGAACGAAAAGGGGTGAAATAGCTGCAAAATTATAAGAGAAAGGCATGGCTTTGGAGAGAATTATAGGACTAGCACGAAGATCATAAGAAATCGGAGTAAGCCAATCAACTCCGTGAGGCTGCTCTGTTCAATACGTTTGTGGCTAATAGATATAGGATACATATAGATACAAAAAAATCCATTTAGACTTGTAGAGCTGTACAGCATGGAAACAGAACCTTTGGTCCAATTCGTCCATGCCGACCAGATATCCTAAATTAATCTAATCCCATTTGCCAGGTTTTGGCAATATCCCTGTAAATCCTTCCTATTCATGTACCCATCCAGAAGCCTCTTAAACATTGTAATTGTACGACCCTCCACCACTTCCTCTAGCAGCTCATTCCATACACGCACACAATACCCTCTGCATGAAAACATTAGACAATAGGTGCAGGAGTAGGCCATTTGGCCCTTTGAGCCAGCACCACCATTCATTATGATTATGGCTGATCATCCACGATCAGTATCCTGTTCCTGCCTTATCCCCATAACCCTTGATTCCACTATCTTTAAGAGCTCTATCTATCTCTTTCTTGAAACTATCCAGAGACATGGCCTCTACTGCCTTCTGGGGCAGATCATTCCATACATCCACCACTCTCTGGGTGAAGAAGTTTCTCCTCAACTCTGTTCTAAATGGCCTACCCCTTATTTTTAAACTGTGTCCTCTGGTTCAGGACTCCCCCATCAACGGAAACATACTTCCTGCCTCCAGATTGTCTAATCCCTTAATAATCTTATATGTCTCAATCAGATCCCCTCTCATCCTCCTAAACTCAAGTGTATACAAGCCCAGTCGCTCCAATCTTTCAACATATGATAGTCCCGCCATTCCGGGAATTGACCTCGTGAACCTACGCTGCACTCCCTCAATAGCCAGAATGTCCTTCTTCAAATTTGGAGACCAAAACTGCACACAATACTCCAGGTGCGGTCTCACCAGGGCCCTGTACAGCTGCAGAAGGACCTCTTTGCTCCTATACTCAATTCCTCTTGTTATGAAGGCCAGCATGCCATTAGCTTTCTTCACCGCCTGTTGTACCTGCATGCTTGCTTTTATTGACTGATGTACAAGAACACCCAGATCTCATTGAACTTCCCCTTTACCTAACTTGATTGACTCCATTGAGATAGGAATCTGCCTTCCTGTTCTTGCCACCAAAGTGGATAACCACACATTTATCCACATTAAACTGACTCTGCCATGCATCCGTCCACTCATCTAGCCTGTCCAAGTCACCCTGTATTCTCATAACATCTTCCTCACATTTCACACTGCCACCCAACTTTGTGTCATCAGCAAATTTGCTGATATTACTTTAATAATATAGATGAAGGCATTAAATGTATATTGTGAATAGCTGCGGTCCCAGCACCAAACTTTGTGGAACACCACTGGTCACTGCCTGCCATTCCAAAAGGGACCCATTTATCACTACTCTTTGCTTCCTGTCAGCCAGCCAATTTTCAATCCAACTCAGTATTTTGCCCCCAATACCATGTGCCCTAATTTTGCTCACTAATCTCCGATGTGGGACTTTATCAAAGGCTTTCTGAAAATCCAGGTATACTACGTCCACTGGCTCTCCCTTGTCCATCTTCATAGTTACATCCTCAAAAAATTCCAGAAGATTAGTCAAGCACGATTTCCCCTTCATAAATCCATGCTGCCTCTGACTTATCCTGTTACTGCTATCCAAATGATTCGTAATTTCATCTTTTATAATTGACTCCAGCATCTTTCCCACCATTGCCCCTTCGGTCCCTTGTAAATCTTTCCCCTCTCACCTTAAACTTATACCCTCTAATTTTGGACTCCCCCACCCTGGGGAAAAGTGCTCAGCTATTTACCCTAACCATTACCCCTCATGATTTTATAAACCTCTATAAGGTCACCCCTCAGCCTCCAATGCTTCATGTAATATGGGGAGGTGATAGCCTAGTGGTATTATTGCTGGACAGTTAATCCAGAGACCCAGACAATGTTCTGGGGACCTGGGTTTGACTTCTGCCATGACAGACGGTGGAATTTGAATTCAATAAATATCTGGAATTAAGAATCTAATGATGACCATGAATCCATTGTCGATTGTTGGGGAAAGCCCATCTGGTTCACTAATGTCCTTCAGGGAAGAAACTGCTATCCTTACCTGGTCTAGCCTACACATGACTCCAGATCCATAGCAATTTGGTTGATTCTTAACTGCCCTCTGGGCAATTACGGAGAGGCAATAAATGCTGGCGTGGCCAGTGACGCCCACATCCCATGAATGAATAAAAAAAAATTAGAGTCAGCCTATTCAGCCCCTCCCTATAGCCCAAACCTTCCAATGCTGGCAACATCTTGCAAAGCTTTTCTGAACTCTTTCAAGTTTCACAACATCCTTCCTGCAGCAGGGAGACCAGAACTGAACGCAGTATTCCAAAAGTGGCCTAACCAATGTCCTGTACAGCTTCAACATGACCTCCCCATTCCTATACTCAATGCACTGATCAATAAAGGCAAGCACTCCAAACACCTTCTTCACTATCTTGTCTTGTCCACTTTCATGGAACTATGAACCTGCACTCCAAGGTCACTTTGTTCAGCAACATGCGCCAGGACCTTACCATTAAGTGTATATGTCTTGCCTTGATTTGCTTTTCCAAAACTCAGCGCCTCACATTTATCTAAATTAAACTCCATCTGCCACCCCTTGGCCTATTGGCCTATCTGATCAAGGTCCCATTGTACTATGAGGTAACCTTATTCATTAAATACTACACCTCCAATTTTGGTATCACCTGCAAACTTACTAATCATACCTCCTACGTTCACATCCAAATCATTTATATAAAATGACAAAAATCAGTGCGCTCAGCACCGGTCCTTGTGGCACACTGCTGGTCACAGACTTCCAATCCAAAAAGCAACCCTCCATCATCACCACCCTCTGTCTTCTACCTTCCAGCCAGTTCTGAATCCTAATGGCTAGGTCTCCCTCTATTTTATGTGATCCAACCTTGATAACCATACTAGCATGAAGAACCTCGAACGCCTCACTGAAGTCCATACAGATCATGTTCACCGCTCTGCCCTCATCAATCCTCTTCATTACTTCCTCAAAAACCTCAAAAAAGTTAGTTAGACGTGATTTCCCACACACACAAAGCCATGTTGACCATCCCTAATCAGCCCTCCACTGTTCCTCAATTGTCTCACTGTATAGTCTTTGCTCCCAGTTTACCTTAGCCAACTCCTCCCTTATCCCATTGTAGTCTCCTTGTCTGAGTGCAAGACACTTTTACCTTTTCACCTTCCAGCTGTATTTTAATTTAACCATACTGCGATCGCTCCTTTGAGAGGATCCCTAACTATGAGATCATTAATTATTCCTGTCTCAATACACAGGACAGTTTGGTCCTTTGCAGATTCCACTACATTCTGTTTGAAAAACCTATTGTGGATTCATTCTATGAACTCCACAAGGCTGCTTTGACCAAATGGTTTGACTAATCAATATGTAGATTAAAATCCCCCATGATTGTTGCCAAACCATTTTTACATGCATTTTCTTTGTTTATTGCCCACCCCACCAACAGGTTATTATTTGATGGCCTAATGACTCTGCCTATCAGTGACATTTTCCACTATTTCTAATTTCCATGCACATTGATTCAACATATCGTTCTCCACAGAACCAATTTAATCTCTCACTATCATCCTGATGTCATCCCTAAATATCAGAGCTACACCACCTCCCTTTCCTTCCTATCTGTTCTTCCGAATAATCCAATACCCTTACAGATTTAACTCCCAGCCATAACCATGCTGCAAACTTGTCAATGTAACGGCCACTAAATCATAACTCATTTACCTTGTTTTGAATGCTATGAGCATTAACCACTTATTTGCACCAACATTATATAGATAGGATTACAAAGTTAATGAGCCAAACTTTCAAGACCGAGATGCGATACCTTTACAAAATACTTTTGAATAGGGAACAGGACTATGATTTATTTAAACAAATCATTTATATTTTATAAGTTCTGAAGCAACACATCTTTCATTTACTGTCGAATCTAGCCTATCTACCTATATGGATTCAGTCTGTCATTAAACTTTTGATGAAAGCTAAACAATCTCTAGAAAAACAGTGTATAATCAGCAAGATCATACCTTTTAATATGATAAATATGGAATTTTACTTAGTGCTCACACAATCCTTTTCATGAACTACTTAAAAATCAAAATAGTCCAGCCACTGTTCAGAAATTTTGTTTTAGATGGAAAATTAAGAATATCCTGTGAAAAGCACCCAATTGTTACAACTAGGTATTATGTCTCCTGAGAAAAATCATACAGCAAATTTAAGACATTACTGGATACACAAGCCAGTGACAGACGCTGTCAAGTATTATGATGAAAATAAAAAGTTACACTACCAATTCTAAGGGGTGGCACAGTGGTTAGCACTGCTGCCTCACAGTGCCAAGGACCTGGGTTCGATTCCACCTTCAGGCAACTGTCTGTGTGGAGTTTGTATGTTCTCCCCGTGTCTGTGTGCGTTTCCCCTGGGTGCTCTGGTTTCCTCCCCCAGTCCAAAGATGTGCAGGTTAGGTGGATTGGCCATACTAAATTGCCCATAGGGGCAATAGTGCAATAGTGGGAATAGTTTCTTCCAGTCAAGCTCATTGACTGTTTGACTTGGTCAGTCCATCATCAGATAACTACCTTGAGAACTAGAGTTTAGCAGAAGTTTTATTTTTGGAGTTGGGATCCATCTGTGAAAGGGTAAGATTCTGTAGACTGGGTTAGGTAAAGGGAAGTAGGAAGAGGTTTATGTGGAACAGTTCAATCAAATAACCTGTTTCTGTTCTGTTTATCAACCTACCTTCTGGACCTAGTATTGTTAAACTCTAACAATACTAGGTCCAGAAGGTAGCTTGATAAATAGGGGAGCTTTTTAAAAAAAACGCTTTTAAACCAAGTTCAATTTTAATTCAGTCAAAATGTAAAATTAAGAGAAAGTGAAAAGATAATCAATGATGGACAGAATGTCTCAATTAATTGAACCAAGCCACAAAAGTGATTGCAGTTCAAAGACAATTCATGATATCCTAATAGCAACTTGTATATATGCAATTAAATAGCTGGAGATGTTTCACAAGTACTTTATAAAGAAAAATAGACACTAAGTCACACAGGGTGCTATTAGATAAATCAAAAGCCTGGTTAAAGAGCTTTAGCCAGAGGTCTGACAGGAGGAAAGGGAATTACGGAGTTGGATGGGTTTAAGAAGGAAATTCTAGAGTTTCACATTGAGGCAACTGGATGCATAGTCATCATATTAGAGCCATTAAAATGAGTAATATTTAGAAATCAAAATGCGAGATAATTAGGAGGGCTATGAAGCCAGAGGTGACTGAAGGTATGAAGGAATGGATTTCCAAAAAGGATGTGAATTTTGAGATCAATACATTATTTGACTGAGAGCCAATGTGGGTCAGTGAGCACAGTAGCATTTGGAGTCAGTCAAGAGATAGAAAACAGACTTATGATTGCCCAAGTTTTCAAAGGGCTGAAGGTGAGGGTCAAGCTGGGTGTATGCCTAGAGTAACAAAGATACATTTGGCAGATCGTAAGATACAAACATAGTTCTTAAGGCTAAAGGAATCAAACGGTATGGGGAGAAAGAGGGAACAGGGCCCTGAGTTGAATGATCAGCCTTTACCATATGAATACATGTTTGGAAGCATGTCCTACACTCAAAAAGATAATCAAGATTGTAAACAGTCTGGTTTCTCTCAGTCAGTTGTCAGGGAGAGGGATGAAGTCGATACCTAGGGAATGGACTTTCATACAGGAACTGAAAACAATGGTCTTCCTAATATTCATGGTGTAAGTCATGTTCCTTGTTTGTTTCACAAGCCTGGTTAACAATTTAGATGTAAACATTCTGTAACTCGTTCATTTAACTGCAGCTGACACATAAATATTAAGATAATGCTTCAAACCTGGACTCCTACAGTATAGAAGAGGCGCTTCAGACCAGTGAGTCTGTACAACTGCGCAATACGCAATCTACACTAGTCCCACTTTCCAGCACTAAGTCCATAACTTTAAAATATGCTCAAAGACAGCAACAAATACTACATCGAAACACTCAGTTTTTCCACCATTCTCACCACTTTTAAACAGTCATTGTCATTTCTTTTGTTTACCCCTCCCCTATTAGATTAGGGGTAGAAAACGTCCCCAGAAATGGTAAATAGGAACAGGCCAATACCCGATTGATGCTGACTCCCAGCTCATTTGCCTGTTATGGTTCTGGTCCAGTGGGAGGGTGGTGCATGTTCAATGTGAGCTGGCGGGGTAGGTGAGTGCAGTAGTTTTCAGCCTTTGCACCATATGTTATCGCACTTAGCTGAATTACTGATGGAAGGAGGTTGTGTGGGCAACTAACATCCCTGGACACACATTGAAGAGAAGCCGTAGAGAAGGGGGAGATTTTCCTGCACCTTGGAGCTGATCGGAGATGGGGATGGGATTCTCTGCAGCAGCTCCAATTCCTCCTCCCTCTGACCACAGCAGTCTCCATCCTGCTGCCTATTTTCTCTGCACTAATGGTCCCCTGTGGACCTGCCACAGCAGCTCTATTTTCATACATTGCAAAGTACTTGTGGTTTTCATTTCGCGACCCCCCCCCCCCAAAACCCCCAAGAATGAATACCATTAAAGATTACCCATTACTCAGTGCCAATAAGTGCACCTGTGACACAGTCTGACAAACTCAAGATAAGACAGATCCAGCACTTTAGCAGCAGGAGTAGGCTATTCAACACATTGAGCCTGCTCCACCGTTCAATCACATCACCACTTTCCCACAATATATCCCCATCTCTTGATGTGACTAGTCTGTAGATATCTATCAATTTCTGTTCTGAATGTTTTCAGTGATTGAGCTGTCTGTGGTAGGGAATTCCATAGATTGAGTCATTGCCCTGACTGTACTGTTAAATGTCCTACACCTTATCCTGAGATTGTCCCAGTTTCTAGACTCACCAGCCAGGGGAAATGTAAACATACACCCTGTGATACTTTGAAAAATATGTGAAAGCTTCAATGAGGTCACCCCTCGTTCTTCTTAAATTAAGGAATACAGACCAAATCTTCTCAATCTCTCCTCATACAACAATTCCACCATCCCAGGGATTAATGTGATGAACTTCTGTTGCACTCTATGGCAAGTATATTCTCCCTTAGTTAAGGGGGCCAAACCTGTGCCCATTTCTCCAGGCAGTGTCTGACCAAGGTGCAACTACAGAAAGAGATAGGAACACAGGAAAAGGAGTAGGCCATTCAGTCCCTTGAGCCTGTTCCACCATTTAATGAAATCATGGCTGATCTGTGGCCTAACTCCATCTCCCTGCTTTGGTCCATGTCTCGTAAAACCTTTGCTAAACAAAAATTTATCTATCTCAGATTTAAAATTAATAACTCATCATGCATTCACTACTAATTGTGAGAGTTCCAAACCCCTCCCACCTTTTGTGCATAGCAGTGGTTTCCTAACATCTCTCCTGAATGGTGTGGCCCTAATTCTCAGACTGTGCCCCCTTGTTGTAGAATTGCCTGCCAGTGGAACCTTGTCTTTTCCTGATAATATCTTGAAGGCTTTGATCAGAACACCCTTTAACCTCCTAAACTCTAAAGAAATTAGGCCTAATTTGTAAAATCACTTTTCATAATTTAGCCCCTGAATTCCAGGTATTATTTTCGTAAACCAACACTGCACTCTCTTCTTGGCCAATGTATCCTTCATAGGGTGCGTACCCAGATCTGCTCAGAGTACTCCAATTGGGGTCTAATGAGGGTTTTGTATATTTGCAGCATAACTTCTGCATACATTCCAGTCCTCTAGATATAAAGGCCAGCATTCCATTAGCTTTCTTGATTATTTTCTGCACCTGTTTGTGATATTTTAAAGATCTGGGCATCTGAACCTTCAAGTCTCTTTGGACATCCACTGTATTTAGCTTCATACCATCTACAAAGTACCCTGCTCTATCCCTTTTCATTCCAAAATGGATAACTTCACACTCGAGGTATGTGGAGGCGATGGCCTAGTGGTATTATTGCTGGACTGTTAATCCAGAGACCCAGATAACATTCTGGGGACATGGGTTCAAATCCCATCATGGCAGATGGTGGAATTTGAATTCCATAAATATCTGGAATCTGAAAATCTACTGATGACTTTGAATCGATTGTCAGAAAAATCCACATGGTTCACTAATGTCCTTTAGAGAAGGAAACTGCCATCCTTACCTGGTCTGGCCTACATGTGACTCCAGACCCACAGCAATGTGGTTGACTCTGAACTGCCCTCTGGGCAATTAGGGATGGGCAATAAATGCCACCGTTTTTGCTCATTCATTTAGTCTTTTGATATCCCACTGTAATTTTATGCTACAATCTACTAATGCTGCCTAAATTTGTGTCATCAGCAAGTTTGTGTACATTACTTTCTATGCCATTATCCAAGTCATTTATTAATAATGTGAATAATTGAGGCCCTAACACATCCCTGTGGGACACCACTGGTCACATCCGGTCAATTTAAGTATTTACCCATTATTCCTACTTTCTGTCGTTTGCCACTTGACCAATTTCCCAGCCATGTCAGTAATTTACCTTCAATTCAATTAACAAGCTCTTAAGTGGGCTTTTATCAAATGCCTTCTGGTAGTTACTCCTGTACTGTGTTACCTCAGACTCCAGCAACAGCAGTTCTTACTACCTCTATTTATTCTTACTCTTTCTTTCTGTCTGTTAATCAATTTTCATCCCAAGTTAGTTTCTGTCCCCAAATCCCAAATGCTGTGGTTTTATTTGCTAAACCGTGTGAGACCTCAACGCCTTTTTTAGAATCCAAAAGTACCACATCCATATTGGTTTTCCTTTACAATCCAAGCAACATGGTCAAAATATTCCAAAAGCTCTGTTAAATATGATTTCCCTTTCATAAATCCATACTGACTTTGCCGAATTTTGCCATTACATCTGAATATCCAGTTGTCACATCTTTTATAATAGATTCAAATATTACTTCCACCTCAAACCCGCAGAACTGTAATTCTCCATTCCTCCTGTTCTTTGTTAAATAGGGGATTCCATTTGTTATTTTCCAGTTTGTGGGAAGCTTTTCAGAATCTACAGAATTACAGTGCACCACCATCTCCCCAGCCATCCTTTTTTAACACTCTGGGGTGAAGCTCCTCTAGTCAGAGGATTTATCAAACTTCAATTCCACTACTTTTCAAGCACTACCTCTTTATTAACACTCACTGATTCTCAGTTTCACCTTGGTTGCCTGATATTTATGGAAGATGTTTTATTTTCTTCTCTGAAGAAAGATACTTAAGGACAGAGTCTTACAGGAGCCTGAGAAACATGAGCTTGAGCTTGAGCGAGCTCTGTGGCAGAATTGAGCGAGACATCTGGTAAGGCCTGTCTCCACATCAGGAAAAAATCACTGTCTCCTTTGTGCAACTGCTGAGTGGTGAACTGAGTTTGGGCAGCAGCAAGTTGCTGGCATTTAAGGGGAATTAACAAAAAAACAGAAATTGCTGGAGAAACTCAGCAGGTCTGGCAGCCTCTGTGGAGAGAAAGCAGAGCCAATGTTTCAGGTCCAGTGACCCTTCTTCCGAACTGCTAATAGCTTGGAAAAGTGGTATACATAGATCATAGATCAAATTGGACACATCAATGCTGCAGCTCAGGATACACCCACGACCATCATTGTAAAGCTGCAACAAGGAAACCGTGTGCACAGTAAGACACACACCCAGCTCTTTGCTCACTGTCAAGAGCACTCACTCACTCCGAGCCTACCTGGATGTTCACAGCATCGCTACCTTGTATTGCCTTTTTACACTTTGCTCCCTCCTGACAGGATTACTCCTGTCTTGTCTTGTTATTTAGCATGAACACAATGGAATGAAGCTTGTCATGGTTGTAACCAGCCCTCAGTTCATTCAAGGAAGAGGACAATTTTCAGTCAGGGTGTACCAGCACAATAAGTTCAGCTCCTGATCCCAGTCTAGGGGCTTGGACACAGTTAGTTAGCCACTTGGGACAGTCAGTCAGGACCCTCACTGCAATGGGGTGAGGACCCAGAAGAACTGTGAGCTTCTTCCTCCTGTGCTGGACATTCTTCCAGAAGGCCAAAATCACCTTGGCTCAGGTGGCAAACCTCTGACTGGCTTGGCATGACCTTGTGGTGTAGCCTCTGCTGCTGATTGTGGGAGAAAAGGACATCCTGCATCTCTAACATCCCATCCATCAAGATATCTGGGTTCCTGCTCATAAAATGATGGCAGGGAGCAGCAGTTAATGAGGCAAGATTGGTAAGGCACAGCAGAAAACCCTCCAAAATAAAACTCAATGTAATTTACTCTTGGCAAAAAAAAAATTCAACCCAATGTAATTGTTTAGTTTTTCAAAGATTGGCTCATGAAATGTGAGATTCATTGACCAGGCCAACATTTATTATAATTCCTAATTACTCCAGTGAAGGTGAAGGTGAGCTCCCTTGTGGAACAACTGCAGTCCTTGGGTAGAACTCAGATACAACTACAATGCTCAGAGGAAGGGAATTCGCGGATTTTCACCCAGCAATGGTGAATTAACGGTAATGTATTTCCAAATCAAGATGGTATGTGGCTTTGAGGGGAACTTGCAAATGTCCTTCCACATGGTGGAGGTTGTAGGTTTGGAAGGTGCTGTTGGCAGAAGCCAGGGTGAATTTCTACAGTGCTTTTCATAGTTAGTACACGCGACTGCTACAATACTTCTGTAGTGAGGGGGGTGAACATTGAAGTGAGTAAAATCAGAAATTGCTGAAAAACTCAACCAGTCTGGCAGCATCCATAGAGAGAAAGCAGAATCAGTGTTTCAAGTCCAGTGATCCTTCATCTGAGTGTCAAAGGTTTTAGATATGGTGTCAATCCACCAGGTTGCTTTGTCCTGATGGTGTTAAACTTCCTGAATGTTGGTATATTGACTCAGTGGTTATCACTGCTGCCTCATAGCACTAGGGACCTCGTTCAATTCCATCCTCAGGTGACTGTCTGTGTGGAGTTTGCACATTCTCCTAGCATCTGTCTAGGTTTTCTCCAGGTGCTCTAGTTATCTCCCACAGTACAAAGATGTGCAGGTTAGATGGATTGGCCTTGCTAAGTTGCCAATAGTGTCCAGGGATGTGTAGGCCAGGTGGGTTAGCCATGGTAAATCCAAAGTTATGGGGGTAGAAGGTGGTTCTGGGAGGGATGCCCTTCAGAGGGTTAGTGTAGACTTGATGGGCTGAATGGTCTGCTCCCACACTGTAGAGATTCTATGATTGTTGGAGCTGCACCCATACAGGCAAGTCGGAAGTATTCTATCACAATCCTGATTTGTGCCTTGTAGATGGTGGACAGGCTCTGGGGAGTCAAGAGGTGAGTTACTCGCTGCAGGATTCCTACCTGCTCTTGTTGCCACAGTATTTTTCTGGCTAATCCAGTTCAGTTTCTAGTCAATTGTAACCGCAAAGATGTTGATAGTGGGGGATTCAGGGATAGTAATGCCATTGAGTGTGAGGGGGTGGGGGTTAGATTCCCTCATGCTGGATGAAGATGGTCAGTGCACCCACTTGCCACTTGTCAGCCCAAGCCTGGATAATGTGCATCGGTGTGGACTGCTTCAGTGTCTGACGGGTTGCAAACAGCGCTGAACATTGTGTAATCATTGGCAAACATCCTGTCTTCCAATCTCATGATGGAGGGAAGGTCATTGATGAAGCAGCTGAGGATGGTTGGATTGAGGACACTATCCTGAGGAACTCCTGCAGAGATGTCCTGGAGCTGAGATGACTGACTACCAACAATCACGACCATCTTCCTATGTATCAGGTATGACTCCAACCAGCTTCGAGTTTTCTCCCTAATTCACATTACCTCCAGTTTGTTTAGGGGTTTCTTTATGCCATGCTTGGGTAAATGCTGCCTCATTTTCAAGGGCTGTCACTCTCTCCTCACTTCTAGAATTCAGCTCTTCTTTTCATGTTTGAACCAAGACTGTGATGCAACAGGAGCTGAGTGCCCCGGGGGGGAATCCAAACTGGGCATTACTGAGCAGGTTAGTCTTTAGAAATGCTGCTTGTTAGTATTGATCCTTTCCACCTCTTTGCAAGTGACCTGGAATAAACTCATGGAATGTAATTAGTCGGGTTGGATTTGTTGTGTGCAGCGGACATATCTGGGTTGTTTTCCCTGTTTGTGGTTTATTGCAGCTGGAACAGCTTGGCTGCACTAGTTCTGGAGAATCAAGCTTCAGTGATATTGTGAAAATGGCACTGGGTCCAACAGCTTTTGCAGCAGGCATCTTTGGTTTCATGCGCTCTGAATCGAACTGGGTGAACATTGGTATCGGTGGTGCTGAGGAGGCCGAGATGGTGCATCCTCTTGGAAATTCTGGCTGAAGATCAATATAAACTCTTCAGCATTGTCTTTTTTTTCTAATTTTTCTGCCAGTTTCCTGTTCACAACTGTGAATTCTCCTGTCTAATCCATATTGAGCTCATGTTTATTATAGTTAATCATTTCTTTTACACATACCTAAAGAAGCTTTTATGGTCTATTTTTATATTCTCATTTGTTTACATTCATATTCCCTTTTCTCTAGATCACTCTTTCTTGGACTTACTTTGCTGGGTTTGAAATTGCTCCATAGGTTCAAGCTTCCCTTTTTTTCTGGCATCCTTATGTACCACTTCCTTTGGTCCAATGCAATTTTGAATTTCTTCTGTTAATCGTGGTTTATTTACCCTTCCCTTTGTGTGTTCATGCCTTAGCTGAATGTATATCTATTGATGAACATGTAGTTTTTTTCTTTCAATGCCTGCTTACCATCAAATGTTTTGGTGTATTTTCTCAATCCAGCTTAGCCAATTTGTCCTCATACCTTCATAATTTATTTTCTTCAGACTTAACATCCTAGTTTCAGTTTGAATTAGATTGCATTCAATCTTAATGTAAAATATTACGCTCCCTATTTTGCATAGATGCCTTTACTGCAAGATTATTAAGTAGCCCATTCTCATTGCATTATACTAAATCCAAAATGGCCCTGTCCCAGTGAGCACCTTTGCTCCAGAAACTGATCGTTTGCACACTCCAGGAATTCATCCTCCACAGCATTAATGTTATTTTGGTTCACTCAATTTCTGTGTAAGTTGAAGTTGGCCATTCATCACACAGTTATATGGATTCTTAATTTCATGATCAAGACCACGCACAACATTTCCACGATGGATTGCTGGCCATTGAAATCTTGTGTATTCAAATAATCAACATTTCACATTCAGATACAATGCCTTTAATTTTGTTTTTTAAAAACTATTTTATATTCTCACCGTAATTGATGTTTGCTGATATTTCATCTATCTTTTATTTTTGCTCTTACCACTTTTCCTTCCCTTGAATCTGAGCTCCCTCTTGGGTTTAAAGTTTTGTCAAAGCTCTGTAGCTCGGGTTGTGGGTGAGGTTGTTGACTTGCTCCCCAAGCTGGCTCGCTTTCTTTGTTCAGATGTTTTGTCACCATGCTAGATGAAATCATCAGTGGACCCTCCAATGAAGTGATTTTATTACAAAGGACACCAATTTAACTGGGAGAAAGTAACCATTGTAGCCCAAGCCAAACATAGACACGCACAGGGAGCATGATTCTCCACCCATATTTAAATCAACAAACATATAGAATTGGACCTCATACATAAACCCATACAGATCAAAACCGGAAATGATAGTACTCATCATTACAGACTGGACAGTATAAATTCTAAGCAGAGTACAACAATATCGCTTCATCAGTGCTCCACTGATGATGTCACCTAGTGTGGTGACAAAATGTCTAAACACAAACAAGCCAGCTCAGCAAGCAAGTCAACAACCTCCCTCTTGGGTTCCCATCCTCCTGACAATCTGGTTTAAACCCTTTACATTAGCACTAATGTACTTCCCTGGAAGGGTTAGTCCTGCTAAGATATGAGCTGTCCAGTTTGTACAAGTTCCAGTTGTGCCGTAACCACTATCAATGCCTCTAAAATTTGATGACCTCTTTCCTACCATAGATCCAGCTATATGTTCAATCACTAAATACTTCCAGTTCCATGCTCACTGGCACAATAGACTAGGAGTAATTCGAAGACTACTGATTTAGAAATCCAAGATAACAAAATGTGAAGCTGGATGAACACAGCAGGCCAAGCAGCATCTCAGGAGCACAAAAGCTGACGTTTCTGGCCTAGACCCTTCATCAGAGAGATCTCTTTCAGGTTGGTTCTGGTTCTGATGAAGGGTCTGGGCCCGAAACGTCAGCTTTTGTGCTCCTGAGATGCTGCTTGGCCTGCTGTGTTCATCCAGCTCCACAGTTTGTTATCTTGGATTCTCCAGCATCTGCAGTTCCCATTATCACTGATTTAGAAATCCTGCTTTTCAATCTATTTCCTAATTCCCTCAAATTAGGGTACAGGACCTCATTCCTCTTCCTACCTATGACGCTTGCACCAACATGGACCAAGACCTTTGGCTGCTCACCATCCCCCAAAGTAATGTTCTGCTCCCCAAAATCGTTGATCCTGGTACCAGATGGTGACATAGGCTCCTGGAGTTATGTCTACAGCCACAATAAAAGGCTGTCTGTTCCCATAATTTATAAACACTCCAATCGCTATTCTTCCTCCTGTCATCTTCCTTGACACGTGTAAGGCTGAACCATTCATGGTGCAATGTACATGATTATGACTGCAGTCTTCCAAGGAATCAATGCTTTCATGAGTATCTAAAGCAGAAAAATCAATTATCAAGCGGGATCTCAGGTCTCCGAAACTACTTGCGTTGTTTTCTTGGGCAGCTTAAATCTTAACCTGTCCAACTGTGCGCCAATGTCACTTGCACCCTGGCAAATACACCATAGTGACTCCAGCTGCTCTGCAAGCTCCAAAAGCTGAGGGTTAACTTTCTACATCTACATGCAGCATGTGGTCATTCAGATCATTAGAAGCATCCATGACTTCCTACATAACACAGACACATATTCAAAGTGACCAAACTCTCCTGCCATGCCTTAATTAGATTTTGCTGACATTAATTTTAATTTATTTTGGCTTTCCTTATACTTACCTTATTTTACTTAGCTTTTACTAATAATTAATGTGAATAATTAATACTAATAAACCTTCCAACTATAGTTAAAACTTACTGGTATTGATAAAACCAACTAACATTTCACACTTTCCAAGTTTCAATAAACTGTGTTCCACTTCACTAAAACTAAAACATCTTCAACTACTCTTAAATTATAGTATTTTGCAAAGTTAATTGGCTAAATACTCATTAGTTAATCACTTACCTGATTCCTTGTGCCATCCTTCTATTATCTTTCTTTGACTGTGGTCACTCCAAATACATAAAGGGTCTCATAGCCCCTCATTCTGTTTTAATGCTCTCCCGGTCTCTTCCTTCTTGCTAACGCATACGTGCCCTAGATCTCTCCACTTGTTTTCTCATTGCCTTTTGCATTGATCACTTCACATTCATTGCCTCTTGTGCTGTTTTAAGTGTTCACCAGATCACTTCCTCTCATACCATTTTCCACTCGAACCAGATCTCTAATTCCAGGAGCTGTCAAATATTTGAAGGAAACTGGAGGAAGAAATAGTTATGTGGTGTGCAAAACAGCATTGAACAATATTCATAGGAAATTTCAATTTTTTTCAAGTTAACTGGCAAGATGAAGTCGGGCCAGGACTGACTGGAACATACTCAGAGAATGCTGGAGAAATGGTACAGTTCTGGTACATCTGTAAAGAGAGAAATAAAGTTAATGTTTCAAGTCTGGGGTGACTCTTCTTACATTCTGAAGAAAAGTCACACTGGGCAGCTGCCAGACTTGATGTGATTCTCTATGTTTGTTTCAGATTTCCAACATCCACAGTATTCAGCTTTTAAAGAAGTAGGGGCAATTAGGTTTTTACAGTTCTTTTGGAACATGTTTCTCATTCAAAGTAAAGAAGTCTAACAAGAAAACAATCACCGTTGATTTTTGTAATAAATAACGAACAGGAGCAATTGAAAGAGATAAGAGTCATAATGAATGCCATATAGTGAGACTGTAGGTTAAAATGGAGACTAGGAAAGACAGGATGAAGATTAAGGTGGCAGATTAGAAAAGTGCACATTTTGAGTAAATTAGGTGACAAAAAGATGACATCTTGGAAAATAAAGAAACACAAAAGCTGTGAGAAATGCTTTAAAATAGTGTTCAAAAGAAATATATTTCACTAAAAACCAGAAACAAGCAAATTAATTATAGGTCATGACAGAAGACTGCAGAACTAATGAGAAAATTTAACATAAATTATTTAATTTAATTAAATTATTAAGGAATATAAAATTGAATAAAAAGGCCTTTGAAACCTATTTCCATCCTCATCAGAGGGAAAAGAAAACTATATTTGCCTTTAGTGGAGTTCTCAGTGTGAAGCAATCTAGTGTGATTCACGAATCCACACAGTGAGGAGTAAAGTGAATCGCTATCAATCTTGACCCATTTTCATGACAATCGCTGCATTGTAACAGGAGCAAAAGGTCGTGAAGCCAAGTTCACAGCTACTGATAACAAAGTGTGAAGCTGGATGAACACAGCAGGCTAAGCAGCATCTTAGGAGCACAAAAGCTGATGTTTCGGGCCTAGAAAATGAAGGGTCTAGGCCCGAAACGTCAGCTTTTCTGCTCCTGAGATGCTGCTTGGCCTGCTGTGTTCATCCAGCTTCACACTTTGTTATCTTGGATTCTCCAGCATCTGCAATTCCCATTATCACTCCACACTTTGTTACCTTGGATTCTCCAGCATCTGCAGTTCCCATTATCTCTGTTCACAGCTACTGTGACAACTTAAGTGTAAAGGACATCGGTGGTAGGGTGCCATGTGGGTAGGGGCTAGGGGACTAGGTGGGAGGGGTTCAACTACCAGCTGGGAGGGGTTAGGATGCCAAGAAGGTGAGAGATTGTGGTGCCCAGTGAGTGGAAGAGGGTGCTGGATGGCTAAGGGAATAGGGTGGCAGGTGGGTGAGAGGCTAAGGTAAATAGGTAAGTGCTCAGAATAAGCTGTGGGTGGGATCAGGATGGGAGGGAAGTTGGAGGTTGTCAGGTTGGTTCCAGACAGAGTAGAGGGGGGCTTCCTTGAGAGTCTTTGGGGGGATGAATCCAGTCAGGTCCATCGAGGGACGGGAATTACAATAGAGCATGAAGGGGTTCTGGCTTGAAGAGGCCAAATGTACACATCCAAGGAGGGGAAGGTCTCAGGTGGCCTTGAGAATCACGTGTAGGGTCAAGGGTAGTCAGTGGCGATGGCATGGAGCGGAAGCTGTTGTCAGGATCTATGGACCAGAGGTCAGAGCAAAGGAAGTTGGGGAGCAGTGTTGGCTCCAAGACGGAGTATCAAGTCTGACAGTAGGTCAGGGGTCAGCTAATAGCTGCTGGGTTGGGGAGCTTTCCTGCTCCGAAGATGCTGCTTGGCCTGCTGTGTTCATCAACGCCACACCTTGTTATCTCGGATTCTCCAACATCTGCAGTTCCCATTACCCCTTACTAATCCCCATGATTGTTCCTGGTTAGTTATTGAGCAAGGCAGTCACAACCCTGCTAAGTCTTCAACTCTGATTCTGATTTGGGGAGTTTTGAGAGAGTTCTAGAGCACTGGATAATTGCCCATCAGAAGATTCAATTTTAGGGCAGTTATGTTCGATCTTCCAAATTATCCTGATGCACAACTCCTACCTTCACTGTTCTGATGACCAGCTTCCAAACACAAATTCCAGGCCACTATCTTCTATGGATATAAATAGCCCAAGAAAAATTAAAGTAGGGAAAGGGTCATTAAAAGTTGGGCAAGATAAAATTGCTAGTAACGACTGAAATGATAGGTGCATTGAATAACTTCATGCCTTAGTTTATGCAGGCCATTGACATCCTCACCACAACAGATGAGCAAAGAAAGAAATATGTTGTCACATAGCTGTAATTAAGTGAGGGCATATGGTATAGTGGTAATGTCACTGGTTTAGTAATCTGGAGCTCCATGCTAACACTTTTATGACATGGATTCTAATCTTGCCAAGGCAGCTGGTAACAGCTAAATTCTATCAGCCATGTAATTGTTGTTGCAAGAACCCATCTGGTTTTCCAGTGTTCTTTTGGGAAGGAAATCTGTTATTCTTATCTGGTCTGGCCTGTATGTGAATCCAGGCCCACAGCATTACCGTTATCTCTTAAGTGATCTCTGTGTGATTATGGATAATCAACATTAATCCAGCCCATAAATGGTAATGCTACATATCATGTGTTGTTCAGGGGTATTGCATTTGAAAGACCACTGTTACATTGAACAGCAATGAGAGATGAAGATTGGACAGTGTTGGCATTAATGTGACACTGAATTATAAAGAAATATGCACAAACTGAACTTGTTTCCACAGGAACAATTTGCAGAAAGACAAATCAGTTATTTTAACCTGTTTGCAACTTTACTTACATAGCCTTAAGTAAACTTTTTAATTTGGACAGTTAATATAACAATTGAGAAACCAAATTTAAAAAAAGCCTCAAGGGTGATTACAAATTCTAGGAATTTGCTGCCCTAAAGTAGCAGCTTTGTGGAACAAACTTCTGGTTTTGGCCTGCTGTGTTCATCCAGCCCCACACTTTGTTATCTCAGATTCTCCAGCATCTGCAGTTCTCATTATCTCTGATCACAATTTTAACCTCACTGTGAAGCTTCCTCCAGGAATGCCTAACCTGAAGAAGTTACCCTCCGGATCAACCTCAGGGGATCTCTCTCTCCCACTGCAACTCTCCACCTATCTTCTCCTCTATCTATCTTCAGTCCGCCTCCCCCTCTCTCCCTATTTATTTCAGAATCCTCTCACCATCCCCCTTTTCTGATGAAGGGTCGAGGCCCAAAACGTCAGCTTTTGTGCTCCTAAGATGCTGCTTGGCCTGCTGTGTTCATCCAGCCCCACACTTTGTTATCTTGGATTCTCCAGCATCTGCAGTTCCCATTATCTCTTATTTCTGGTAGGATTAACAGGTTACGAAATAACCACTTAAAATAAGTGGGTAAATATTTGACCAGGCATTATACTGAATGCTGTGTTCCAAATGACTCTTGTTATGTTGTCAATCATGAAAATGTTACTAAAGGAAAGTAATCGTTTTAAGTTAAATGATGTTGATTGTGATGCCAGTCAATTGTACCTTTCATGGATCCAGGTAAGTATTTTTGATGTTTTGTCATATTATAATACAGGAAATGCAAAGTCCACAAACAGCTATGTGATAATCAGTTTCTGATTTTGAATGTGCATGAATATCTGCCAGGACATATTGGGATTGTGGGTATGTAGATTTCACGAGGAATGCAAAAGTGGGAATCATGGCAGCAGGAGTTTCAATTAGGCAGGGGTTGAAATTTCACTTCCCTGACGGCGGGTTAAACAAACATGTTTGTGGCAGTTCGAGCTGCATGTTTCCCTGTGATCGGTTCCTACACGGTGCGTTCAGAGGCCTAGAGGAGTGAAGGAAGATCAAAGAGAGGAATGAAGATGGTTTAGGAAAGGGTGAAGTGGGAAGAACCTGGCATTCAGGATGTAGTAGGGTGCCATGGGAAAAGTCTGTCAAGATAAGAAAACTGCTTTTTGTCATTGATATAAAAGATTTGGATGTCAATATTGGAGGTATGGTTAGTAAGTTTGCAGATGACACCAAAATTGGTGGTTGTAGTGGCAAGTGAACAGGGTTATCGCAGAGGACACTGGGACCCTGATCATTTGGGCCAACAGGCCAAGGAATGGTAGATGGAATTTAATTTAGATAATTGCGAGGTGTTGCATTTCTTAGGTCCCTGGTGAGTATTGCCAAATAAAGAGACCTAGTGGTGCAGGTGCATAGTTCCTTGAAGGTGGAGTCGCAGGTAGATAGTGTGGTGAAGAAGCCTTGCAGCACGCTTGCCTTCAGTGGTCAGTGCACTGAGTATAGAAGTTGGGATGTCATGTTGCTGCTGTACAGGCCATTGGTTAGGCTACTTTTGGAATACTGCATCCAATTCTGGTCTCTCTGCTAGAGGAAAGATGTTGTTAAACTTAAAGGGTTCAGAAAAGATTTACAAGGGTGTTGCCAGGATTGGTGAGATGGAGCTACAGGTAGAGACTGAATATGCTGCAGCTTTTTTCCCTGGAATGTCAGAATGGTGACCTTATAGATGCTTATAAAACCATGAGGGGCGTGGATAGCCAAGGTCTTTTTCCTAGAGTGCGGGAGTCCAAAACTAGAGGGCATAGGTTTATGATGAGAGGGTAAAGATTTGAAAGGGACCTGTGGGGCAGCATTTTCATGTAGAGGGTGATGCATGAATGGAATACTCTGCCAAAGCGTTGGAGACTGTTACAATTACAACATTAAAAAGGCATCTGGATGGGTACATATATAGAAAGTGTTTAGAGGGATATGGATCAAATGCTTGCAAATGGGGCTCGATCAGTTTAGGATGTCTGGTCAGCACGGGCAAGTTGGAATGAAGGGTCTTTTACCGTCATGTATAACTCTAAGACTATAATTAGGTTTAAATTGTGATGTCAGTTCGGGTTAACTGGGGCACATCTAAGAGTTTTGAATGACAAAGTTCCTACAGGGCTTTTGATTCACCTACTACATTTCAATAATCCTGCCTAATGGTAGATTAAAACAATGTCCTGTTTGACACAAGTAAGAGTTAGCTAGTTGAGACTACTAATTTATCCATGCCCTCAGAGTTGCAAATACTACACTGGACACTACCAGGTATATTTAAAATAAACTGAACACAAAAGTGGAAATAGCTTAGATAATGGGAACTGCAGATGCAGGAGGATCCGAGATAACAAAGTGTGAGGCTGGATGAACACGGCAGGCCAAGCAGCATCTTAGGAGCACAAAAGCTGACATTCTGAATGTCAGCTTTTGTACTCCTAAGATGCTGCTTGGCCTGCTGTGTTCATCCAGCTCTACACTTTGTTATCTTGGAAATAGCTTACTTCGATTTTTTTAAATGTCCCTAACTCCCAGGTAACCAGCAATGTGTGTCAATCATAAGTATCATGAGCTCTGTTTCACAGATAATCTCGACAAGTAACAATGATAAGTTGATAATTCATTGAATTTAACTGATCATTCAATAATATATGATAAACATGAATGAAGTGAAACCAACGTAATATTTTCAAGTGAAATTTAAATGTGTAGACACTCATAGTACCTTTGCTAGCAGTAGTGGAGTTATGCACAAAGTTGTAGCTGCAGTGAAATGCTCCCCTGTTTGACCAGGGCCTCTTTCACAGCCTACTTATAGCTGCTGCTTTGTTTGGAGATGATGGGTTTCACCATAAGATCCCTACAGTTTGTAAGCAGGCCATTCAGCCCATCAAATCCACACCAGCTCTCCATACAGCATTCTACCCAGACTCACCGCCCTACCCTGTAACCCTGCATTCCCCATGATTAATCCACCTTGCCTACACATCCCTGGACTCTATGGGCAATTTAATATGGCCAGTCCACCTAACCTGCACATCTTTGGTCTGTGGAGGAGGCGCACGCATACACAGGGAGAACATGCAAACTCCACCTAATCACCCAAGACTGGAATCAAACCTGGATCACTGGTGCTGAGAGGCAGCAGTGCTAATTACTGAGCCACTGTACCACCCTGAAACTCTTCTCCTGCTGCATGATTCTGACACTTCAAATTTTAATTGGAATCACAGAGCATCCAGTTAAAAGCAAGAGATTGGAATTGCTGTCCAGTTCCAGTTCTGCTATAGGTGCGGTGCACCATGATAAACACTGAGGCAGAGATTAGCAGATCATTTGGAACCTTGAGCTTCATAAACAGTGGTAATGGGTACAAAAGCAGGTACGCTACACTGACAATTTACATAGCCATGTTTAGAACAGAACTGGAGTATTGTGTCCAATTCTGGTCACTACAGGTTTTGGAGTAGATTTGTAGCTTGGGTTGTGGGGTGTTGAGGTTGGTTGGTTCACTGAGCTGGTTTGTTGTTCCACATTCCCCATTTGTCTTGCACTCTACCATGACGTCCAGGAATGGGAGGCATTTTTTTTTCTTCTGCTCCTCTCTGGTGAACTTTATTCCAGTGAGGGTATTGTTTATGAGTTTGTGTGTCTCTTCTAATTTGGTCCGTTTAATGATGACAAACGTGTCGTCTATGTAGCATATCCATAGTTTAGGCTGGATTTGCGGAAGGGCAGTCCTTTCCAGTCTTTGCATCACTGCTTCTGCTGTGAGTCCGGAGACAGGTGATCCCATGGGTGTCCCGCTGATTTGCTCGTACGTTGGGCCATTGATGCAGAACAACAAACCAGCTTGGTGAGCTAACCAACCTCAACATCTGGTCACCACACTTTACCAAGAATGTAAATGCTGTGAGGAGCATTGACAATATTTGCTACGGAAATTTGGAATTTAAAGTAAAGGTAGATAGGTTTTTGATTTTAGTTCTGTGAAGATGGCTTTTTTTTAAGAAAGTCATTTTTGAACTGTGAGTTTAAACATAATTTCTAAGAAATCATGTGACTTGAATGATTCGATCAGATGCCTGTGGAGTTCATTGCCAAACGTTTACAAAATTAAATGAATATGACATACAGAAAGGCAGACCAAAGGTCGCAATCAGGTTTCAGTTGAGAAAAATAGTTTCATACCAGCTGAAGGGCAGTTTAGTTTTTGGCATTTTAAGCTGACAGATTTTGAAAGCACCCTCTAAACTGTTGTTGCAGTTTAAGTGGACAGGGCTTTTCTTAAAGTTCACTTAGAAAAAGTTAGAGAAGTAGCCAGTACTTGTGCATCTCGGGGTGATATTGGAACCTGGTGAATGTATAGGAAAGTGCTGAATGAATCTTTTTGCTGTGTATGTTTGATCTTTCTAAATGTTTCTTTTGTGTAATCAACTTATGTTCATTTGTTAAAAATGCACTGACAGCCTCTTATGATTATGTCACTGACCACTGTGGCCATTAAACTGCAAAAATAAACTTATCTATTAATTCAGGCTTTACTCCGGGAAGTAGAGACAATCAGTGATTTCAAAAGGTGGTTGGATGAAAACTTGAAGGAAATACATTTATTAAGCTACAGGAATGGAACTGACCGAGTTTTTCTATGGAGAGCAAACACAGACTTGGTGGGTTGAATGGTCTCCTGTCATGTGCTATGGGACATTTTATGCAGATCTGATCCAGCATACATGCATGTGTCATTATAAGAACATAGATAATGCAACTCTCTAACTGGAGTGATTTGAGTACTGGAGGCTGCTACAGGGTTTGAATCCATTTAGCTTCTGATTTAGAAGCAAGAGTGCCATCACTGAGTCATCGTTTAAGCACCATTGTGGACAAGAAACTCAAAAGAACATTTCCTCAGAAGGTTAAATTGAGTCCAGAATTGAACTAATTGTCCAAGTTAAAAACCAAAAGAACTGCGGATGCTGTAAATCAGGAATAAAAACAAAGTTGCTGGAAAAGCGCAGCAGGTCTGGCAGCAATTGTGAAGGAGAAAACAGGGTTAATATTTCGGGTCCTGAAACATTAAGCTGTTTTTTTCTGCCACAGATGCTGCCAAATTGTCCAAGTTGCTTGGAAGAAATAGACTTGTTGAATTCACTTCAAAATCTTTGCTGTGCGCTTGCTTTCATCTCATTACATTTGGAGAAATCTCAGCTGTACCAGAGATGAGAAATAATGCATTTCCAATGATTTTGGGAAGCAATTTGTCCCATACATTGGAGGGTAACTTCTGTCCAACTATTTAACATACACGTGGTAAAGTTATTTTGTTTATTAAATAAAATTATGTAACTATACTTGTTAAAATTATTTTAAAACTCTACTGAAGTAAATGTAGTCTTCCTATTCTTTTCGAAAGCTCAGAGTTGGGTCATTCATTGTTCATATTTTCTCTCTTTTAACTGTTTTTATTAAATAAACAAGGCATGTACAGTTTACAGTTTCACAAACAATTATTTAATTTTTATATGTTTAAATTCATCTAATAAACTAAGTGTTATTTTTATAAAAATCATATGGATTATGAGGATAAATGTTCACAACAAAATAATCCAGACAACCTTTGGATTCCTAAAGGAACTCTGCTGCTTTGAAAAGGAAGTTGCATTGAAGGATAGAAAGCTGCTGCAATTTACCATTGCAGCTTTCTTAACAAGGAAACTGCACTCCAGGGTCATGGAAGGGGGTGGATGGAGACATACTATGTTTCTGCAGGAAGCCATAATCATCAGAAAAGTTTGAGGGCAAGTAACCATGGAGGTCGATTCCCACCATCTGGACCCAAGGTCTTAGCAGTTGTGCTACAAGAAGTCTAATGCCCTCGCACAGATCATCGTAGTCTTTGTACCTCCATACAACAACGCCAAGTCCTCAGATCCACCAGCCTTCCACAATGCTCAATGCCCCACACAGCAATGACAGTGGCACACACTGGCCCTCAAGACTCCTGCACAAAATCAAGATACTCCATTCACCCACACAGGCCTCTCTGCCAACCTTGTCCTCTACTCTTGCTGCCTCCACCTACCTGCAGATATTCAGCCATGGCAAGGGCATTACCCAAACACAGGGCAACACAATTGCTGATGTTTCTCTCTCTGTCTTCTAGAACAAGATTGCACACAACAGAAGAGAGAAAGCAGAATTTGCAGATGCTGAGGATGCCTGCGTATTCTCAGCCCTATGGAGAAGATGGTGCTGTACATTATAGTACTGGCTGCACCAGAGTCTGTGGCATCTGCCTTCAGTCAGAACACTCAGTACGATGGCATTTTCCAGCTTTCCCAACTTCTATCTCAACTTCACCCTGCTTTCCGGCATGGTGACCAAGCTCCAAAAGATATGGCCAGAAATTACACACGACACCAAGTTATGGTCCAACAAGTTTATTTGAAATCATAAGCTTAGTCAGATGAAGCCATTTTGAAGGAGCAACGCTCCAAAAGCTTGTAATTTCAAATAAACTTGTTGGACTATAACCTAGTTTTTGTGCCTTCTGACTTTGTCCATCCCAGTCCACGTCATCCTTCCAAAGTGATATTGAGCGTAATGTATTGACGTAGATGGAGAACTGGTTGGCAGACAGGAAACAGAGAGTTGGAATGAATGGCTCCTTTTCAGAGTGGCAGGCAGTGACGAGTGGGGTTCAGTGCTGGCACCCCAGCTGTTCCCAATAATACATTAACCATTTGGATAAAGGAATTCAATACAATATTTGTAAATGAGCCAGCAATACTAAGCTGGGTGGCAGTGTGTGCTGTGCGGTGGGTGCCATGAGGTTGTAGGGTGACTCGTACAGGCTAGTTCAGTGGGAAAATATTTGGCAAATGCCATATAATGCAGATAAATGTGAGGTTATCCACTTTGGTGGCAAAAACAGGAAGGCAGATTAGTATCTAAATGTGGCAGTTTAGGAAAAAGTGAAGAGCAATGAGACCTGGGTGTTATGGTGAAACAGTTGCTGAAGGTTTGGCATGGAGCTGCAGCAGGGGGTGAGGAAATCTAATGGCATGCTGGCCTTCATAGCGACAGGGAGTCCAGTAGACTGATTCCTGGGATGGCAGGACTGACATATGAAGAACAACTGGATCACCTGGGTTTATATTCACTGGAATTCAGAAGAATGAGGGGGGATTTCATAGAAACAAATAAAATCCTGATGTGACTGGACAGGCTAGATGTGAGAAGAATGTTCCTAATGTTGGGTAAGTCCAGAACTAGAGGTTAGAGTCTAAGAATAAGGAATGAGCCATTCAGTGCTGAGATGAGGAAGCATTTCTTCACTCAGAGAGTTGAGAACCACTGGAATTCTCTGTTACAGAAAGGCATTCGATATGTTCAAGAGTATAGTGAACAGGATCAAGAGGTATGGAGAGAAAGATGGAGTGGGATACTGAAATTGCATGATCGGCCATGATCACATTGTATGATGGCTGAAAGAGCCAAATGGCCTACTCATGCACCTATCTTCTATGTTTTTTATGTTTCTGTGTATCACCTCACACTTTTCAGGATTGTATTCCATCTGCCACTGATCTGCCCATTTGACCATCCCATAATATATTCTAGCTGAACAAGACATTCAACCTCACTGTTAACCACACTACCAATCTTTGTGTCACCTGCAAATTTGCTAATCCAAACCCCCACACAGTCATCTATGAAAATTAGATAAATGACAAATAGTAGGGAAACCAGCGCAGGCTCCTGGGAAATACCACTGGACACTGGCTTCCAAACACAAAAGTATCGTTCTGTCATCACCCCCTGTCTCCTACAACTAAGCCAATCTTCAATCCACTTTATCAAATTACCCTGTATCGCATGTGCACTTGCCTTCCTGATAAGTTTTCCTATGTGGTAACTTGTCAAAGGCTTTGCTGAAATCCATATAAACTACATCAACTACATTTTCTCATCTACATGCTTGGCTACCTTCTCAAAAAAATTCAATTAATATTCTTATCATTGCTGTTAAGCTGGTCAGTGTGCAATCCTCAGATTTAATTTTATCTCTCCTCGTATGTATTGCAACAACAACATTAGTTAACCACGAGTGTTCTGGCACTATTTCTTTTTCAGTGGATCCTGTAACTGAAGTACCTGAACTAGAGCTTTTGCTGTATCCCCCTTAACATCTTTGAATTTCCACAGATCCATGATATCAAAATCTGGTGTTTAATCCAATCTCTTCTTTTTCCAACCCAATTTGTATCAATATTCTTTTTAAAGTCACCTTCTAATGTAATAATTATTACCTCAGTTTGTAAAACTTCAATGTCCACAGAGCTATGCAGCAGCACAGGCTGGATTTGTGCATTTGGTCAGTAGAGAGTCTCAAGTCAGCAGACTCTGAGAAAATGCCCTGAAAACTGAGTTTTCTAAGTGGCAGTCTCCCCGTGTCTGGAACATTGCGAGAAAGTCCTTTAAAGTTGTATAATTCAGAGGACGCCAACTTACTTCAGCTTAATAGTTACCTACAAAAGGTTAGAGGATCAAAAACTTACTATGATTCCTGAGTATCCAATAACTCCTGGACTCCACTGATTTACCCTTCACCTCCACAGAACTGAAACTATCTTCCAACACTTGACACCCCTGAGCCAAACTGTCATTGTCATGGTGCCTTGAACTCCGTACCCCTGCAGTCCAGATGGTGCATCACAATCAGCCCTTCGGATCCAGTGCAATCAGTCCAAGGAGTTATGGTAAGGTGGAGCTGCATAGAGGTCACTCAGGCATTGGTCTCTCATCAGTCTGTGTCTAATCAAGGTGTGTCAAGGTGGGTGGGTCACAATCAGTCCTGTGGGGGGCGCTGTCTACTGAGATTCAACATGCTGGGCAAGTAAAATAAGGGGCCACTGCTGCATAGGGGAAACTTGGGATTTCAATTCTGGGGATTGAAGACAGCATGCTAGGCTGGAGAGGAGACAATTATTATCAAGCGGGGAAACTTAACATATAGTGGGGAAATAGGTCATACAGCAGAACATCCTGGGTCCTGGTGCTGCCTGGGATGAACATCAACAAAAACCGCTGCATCTCGCTCCACAGCTTTTTTTTGGTGAAGGCACAATACGCAAGGTGGTGGGAGATGATCTCTTCCCCATCACAGATTCCTTGGAAACAATATGCTGAGATCCTGAGAACAGCTACATAGGAAGGTCTGACAGGGAAGGCTTTTCTCACCACTAAGCCAAACTATGGCTTGGTCCCTGTTTGAAAATTCTTTGGATGAGGTATTCTATCAAACAACTCTGGCAGTCTGCTCAGGGAGCCATCTGACAGGATCCGGACCCTCTTATGTCTTTTTTTATTTCAAAAATATACTTCATTCATAAAAATATCTATAAACACGTGCTAAGGTTCTAAATCAGTTGTGTACAGTCTTCACAGAGAAAAATGACTAACAAATCAGTTGAATTTTGACATTTTTCAGAGTTTCTCTACAGTTGCAAAAAACAAAGGCATTTCCTACTTATGCAGGGCACTTTATGTTCATTTTGAGGTACTGAGAGGGTGTGATAATTGAACAGACCCATCTTATACTTTTGCACAGAAAGATTCAAGATGGCTGTCTTTCTCCACTGCGCCCTGGCGACAGCTGCCCCAAGCTTTAGTATGTCCCTCAGTGTGTAGTCCTGGACCTTGGAAAGTGCAGTCTGAACACTTGGTCAAGATCAACGCTTTGCACTGGAACACTAATGAGTTTCAGACAGACCAAACAGCATCTTTCACTGAGTTGATGGTCTTCCAGGCACAATCGATGTTTGTTTCAGCGTGCGTCCCAGGGAGCAACCCATAGAACAGAGTCCTGCATCATAAAGCTGCTCCAGACAAACCTCGACAGGAACCACTGCACTTCTCACTAGACCTTCTTTGCAGAGGTCCATTCCATAAGGAAATGTGAGACAGTCTCCTCATCAGCACAGCCACTTCAAGGGCAGTGTGTAGGCGTGCATAAAGGATCTCACAGGTCTTCTCATCACCAGCCTGGTGTTTGCATCTTGGTGCTTGCTGGAGAGATCTGGTGATGAGGCATTAAAGCTGCTCAGCAACCACCCAACAGGATCCACTCTCTCCTTTTCCAGTACCCCCTGATTCTAGACTCCCAAACCAGAGAAACACCTTACTTGCATCTGTTCTGTCTATTCATTTAAGTATTTTGTAAGTTTCAATGAAATCACCTCCTATTCCTCAAAATGCTAGAAATACAGGCCCACATTGTCCAATCTCTCTTTATAGGACAATGCCACCAGCTGAAAAACAGTTGTGTTGTGAAAGGTCTAGGCCCGAACTGTCAGCTTTTGTGCTCCTCAGATGCTGCTTGGCCTGCTGTGTTCATCAAGCTCTACACTTTGTTATCTCTGTGTTGTAAAGTGTCCATGTGCTGCTTGGATAAAAGAAAATTGGATTCTCATGCATCTAACTAGCATTGTGGCCTGGATGCAAGGTTAATATATTTCACGTTGTCAGGGGAAAGAGGGCAGAGGAAGTCATTTTTGAGATCAGGCTATTGACAGGCTTCTCTAAAATCAATTTTAATAACTCAGACAGACAGCAGTTCTATATGGTCAGCAGAGAGAAAAGGCTGCTGGACTTTGTAAGCTGCAGCCAGCTGGGGGAAGGAGAAGGTTCTCGCGCCAGAAAAAAATGCATCCTACAGCTATTGAAGGATTCCAGCAGATTTGTTCAAACAGATTTCGTTGCTGGACTGGATAAAGAATCTTTCTGACAATGGAGAAAAACATCTGGAGATGGTCACTCCACATTAGTACTCGGCAAAATGAGACATGGAAACCCGATGGAAACTGGGAGTAACTGTTAATTGTTTGCTAAAAGGACTGTAATTTCAGGAAAAGTGAAATTGGTGATAAGTGTACATGGAAACACATTTCTGTGATTTAATGTATAAGTTGGCTGTAAAACAGAAATAGTATTGAGTCAGTAGTGTAATTTTCATTAATTTGTTTCCGTAAGATTTTAAAATGTTGAAATCTCGCCACATCAATCTTTTAGCTAGAAGCTGCAAACTTGAATTTCATTTTAAAAGTTATTATTCTTCATGATTAAAACAAATACAAAAATTAATGGCTTCTTGGCAATTTAGTGTTCTTTCAATATTAAGTTTTACTTTCTGTGATTTTGTAAATATTACAAACACTACTGAATCTAATACTACTGTTTCATTATTCTCTCATTTTAACATGACCTTATTTAAGAAGTTAGATTGTGGAAAATACTCAGCAAAGGAGATAATAGATTCATTTAATAATTTTATAAAAGTTTAAGCCATAATAATGATTCATGAAATACATCAGATGGCTGAGGCCTAAGTTTATATTACTGATTATAACATTGAGAAAGCACAGAGGACGGAAATTTCCCATATTGAAAAGAGAACATATTCTATCTTTCTAATGTCTACCTCACCTATGCTACCCTAAGACTGGCATTGGCAGGTGATTCTGAATGGGTCTTGTGCCAATTTTACTCACCTGTAAATACTCAGTTTGGGAGGGAAGAAAGTCTTAAAATGGAACCAACAACTAAACCCATAGAAGCAAGAGCAAAATTTGCACAGAGCACAACGCATTAAGTACAACATCTAAAATGAATTACACTCTGGTCATAGGAACACTAGTAGGCATGATTAGATCAATTTGCATTGATTGTATTGTGCCAGATCTCTAGGACTGGGAAGTAAAGATATTTCTTAAATAAGTAAGGGAACATATTGTGCAAACGTTAAGTAGTCCTAGTTGTAATTATGATATATCATAAGATCACTGTAGACTGCAGTCTTTTTCATTTATCCGAGAGAACAAAACTTCTCATTTCTGAATCGAACATTCCATCATTCAGTTGTATTCTGAAAATCTGCTTCCATCGCTTCTTTCTAAAGTGGGAACCTAAAAATCTCCTTCAGTTGTATGATAAAAGCAGCATGTAGCTGAGTTTCTGACACAGGTTATGTGATCTCCACCCTTCTAACTCAGCGACATTGTAAAAGCAGGGGAATTGCTAACTGGCCTTGGGTCCTTTGAGCTAGGAAGAGGATAATCAGCCCCACCACATTTTTGCTGAAAATCTGTTTTAAATAAACACACAATCAGGCTTTATGTCTTGCCCATTCCAAGATTCTGCTTCCAGCCGACCCAGTGTCCCATCTCCTCCATTGCTTTTTCCTTACTGCCATCTGTGCTTGATGAGTCTGTTGCTACAAGCGTAAAATTAGCTCGACTTCACAGAGGTGGCTGGTCCTCATGCTCCTGCAGCAGACTTAGCAGCAGGATGCCTGCCTTTTTGCGATCTCTGCTGGCTGTGTGGGAGCCCTAACAACAATGTGAAATCCTGTAAAATGTGCACATACCTTCTCTAGGCTCACAGGACACATAACTATTTGGATGAAGCACAAGTGTCACCTTTGGAGCCATTTTCCAAAATAATGCAGTGGCTTTTGGAGAAGGGGAAGCAAGAGTATAGTGGAATGGGGTAGGTGGTTCGGGACAAGTGAATATATTAATAGATCAGAATTTAATACTTACAGTCCTTTATGGGACAATTCTAACATAGATCTGATAGCGTTTCTGTTCCATTAAAACCAGGTGACCATTTAACCAGATGTTTATTTTGATTGGTTCTGATTTAGATGTTGCTAAGCAATTTAACTGTTCCAAACCAGATGTAGGTGTGTTTTCCAGGGTGTGCACTTTCTTGGATACCAACCTATGAGTTCTCTTACTCCATTTAGGTTTAGTGGGACTCTTTTTCTCTCTCATAAAAACATAAGCAATAGGAGCTGAAGTAGGCCATCTGACCCATCGAGCCTAATCTGCCATTCAATAAGATCATGGCTGATCATTTCATAGACTCAGCTTCACTTACCCGGCTGCTCACCATAACCCTTAATCCCATTACTGTTCAAAGATCTGTCTTGGCCTCAACTGCTTCACTGGGCAGGGAATTCCAGAGATTCACAAGTCAAGTCTGCATACCAGCAGCAACTATAATGGCTTGCTGGCCTGGATCTTAAAGGAAGTTTTAACCATTTGGTTGAAGCTTGGCTATGTTTTGGGGTTTTGCTGTGGGTCGACCTAGAGTCCCTCTGTTCAGGATATGCAATCGCATTTACTCAAGCGGTGTTTCCCGGTGTTTCCAGTTGGACAGATGAAGGTGTCCACTTCCATTGGCACACCCTGCGACGCATATGCTCCACTTGCTGCATTTTCAATGATAAAGTCAGTTGTTTGAAATCCATTTGGGCTTTAGTTAGTAGGCCCTGTTGTGCGATTACATAATTAATCCAACACACCAAATGGTCTCTCAGCAGCTCACTATGGGTTAAACTGAAGTCACGTGCCTCTGTCAGTTGTCTTAACCTCATCAAGAATCCAGGATTCCCCGGTTCTCAAATGGCTGAGTAAAACCTATTATATTAGAGGTGGGATAATATGGCATGAAGCTGGATGAACACAGCGGGCCAAGCAGCATCAGAGGAGCAGGAAAGCTTGACGTTTCGGGTTGGGACCCTTCTTCAGAAATGGGGGAGGGCAAGTCCATCCTGGGCCTCCTGCATTGCCACAATGATGCCACCTGAAAGACGCAGGAACAGCATCTCACATTTCGCTTGGGAACTCTGCAGCCCAAGGGTATCAATGTGGATCAAGCTTCAAAATCTCCCCGCCCTCGACCACATGCCAAAACCAGCCCAGCTAGTCCCTGCCTCCCTAACCATTCCTCTCACCTCAAGCCCCACCCCCCCCCATCCCCTACCCACTAACCTCATCCCTCCCGCCTGACCTGTCCATCCTCCCTGGACTGACCTATCCCCCCCTCCCCAACTCCCCACCTACATTCACCTTCACTGGCTCTAACCCTGCCTCTTTGACCTGTCTGTCTCCTCTCACCCCACCTTCTCCTTTATCCATCTTCTATCCGCCTCCCCCTGTCTCCCTATTTATTTCAGAATTCCCTTCCCCTCCTCCATTTCTGAAGAAGGGCCCCTACCCGAAACGTCAAGCTTTCCTGCTCCTCTGATGCTGACTGGCCTGCTGTGTTCATCCAGCTTCACACTGTGTTACGTCAGATTCTCCAGCATCGGCAGTTCCTACTATCTAATCAGAGGTGGGTTTGGATTGTAATATTCCTTCATCAAATCAGTCAATCCTTGAAAGCTCTTCATATCCAGTATCTCTGGGAAAGTTAGGTTCCTAATTATGAAAAAAGCTGCAGAACCACAAGCTGAAGGAGAATTATTTGTTGCTTTTCATCTGCCCCACTGTCATTGGTCCAGAAAAAAAACACATTCTTTCCACATACTGGGCCCAGTTTTCAACGGCATGATCGAATGAGTGAAGTATCCCAAATGATGCCAGAAATGCCTACCCAACTCAAAGATGACTGTTGTGAGTAAATTTCTTCAGGAGCATGCTTTTGTCTCATCGACACTTAAGTAAGTCCACACAGGCTGCTATCCTGTTACCACATCATCCTTTATTTATACGTGGAGAGTCCTTGACACTGATTCAGCTTCCCCAGAACCAGCTATCAGAGTGAACAAAACCCCTGAAACTCCTGTTTATATCTGTCAGCCAGGGATTCCCAGTGGGACCAGACTAACAGTCCAAATCATGGAACTCATATTCTATGACATCTACCTAGTTGACGTCATTACCTTCACTATACCATCAAGGTTGGAAGCAAGTTACAAGTATAAGGCAGCAGAAAACTTAAACCCTGAAGAGGATTCAGAGGCAAGTAAAGGTTTTTTAAAAATTATAATTTGGAAATATTTCAAGTGCAAAAAGAGTGGAAGGTGCCAACCTTGGCAGAGGACAAAGGGTGAGATTCATCCAGAGAAGAAAAAAAAGAGTACTTTATTTTGTTCCAAACAGCAGGAAACTTCCCAAGATGAAGCAAAACAGGTAGGAATTGGTTGTTCTGATTCCTAAACCTAAGAAGCAGGACAGTGGTTAGCACTGCTGCCTCACAGCACCAGGAACCTGAGTTGCCACTGCCTGTGTGGAGTTTGCACATTGTCCCCGTGTCTGATGGGTTTCCTCTGGATACTCTGGTTTCCTCCCACAGTCCATCACGCACATGGACAAGCACTGTCTTGCACAGTTCCTGATATTTACCTTGGACTTCGCAGATAGGGGTAAACCAGGCCTCACTTTGCAAGCAGGAGGCCCTGCTGGACAAAATGTTGCTGATACAGGTATTCCTTCTCCTCCTGAAGCATCAGTGGGGGCCAAGATACCAGACCATGCAACGCTGGTCCGACCTTCCATCCCAGGTTAAAGCATTGTCAGCCATCTGGAACAAACCCCCTTGAGTTGACTTAAGCAGGCCAACACTGTAAGAAGGAAGTCAATGACCTTCTCCACCAGAGTAAGTGCCACCATCTTCTCTCCGATACCTTGCACTCACTATCTCTGCTACTGTACTCACCTCCTACAGTCAGTTCTGATAGAACACATGTTTCTTCAACACAAATTGGCTGTAAAGCGATTGAAGAATAGGAGAACACTATTTGTAAAACACAAACTTTCCATACTTATATTCGCTATATCGTGATTCCATTCCATCACTTTAAATGTTGTGGTTATTGTGTGATTTTCTATAGTGCGAGAGTACAACTATCGCATTACATCAGAACTGATTGTACTCCATCATTCTCACCATTGCCTACAACATCTTTCCTCACTATCTCTCACTCCAGCCTCTGATACCACTAAACCTGTATGCCCTCTGAGCTGCAAATCCATTCACTTCAGACATCTCCAAGCCTACACTAGTAGTAATAGCTATGCTACGTTTTTTCATCTCTTGTATTACCTGGCCTCTTTCATTCTGGGAGAACGCCAGCCCCATTAGGACAGAGAAAGTGGTTGACTGCCTGTCACTTTGCTCCGCAACCCTTATGATGAGGTCATTCTGAGTCTGAATGACCAAAGCAGGGCCTGGAAGGATGTTGGAGATGGTACTTCACTTACTGTGCCAGGATTCCCTGAGCAAAAGCTATCCCCCTGACATGACTGACACATGCCAACAAATATATCAAGCTTCCTGGCTTTGTGTCTGTGGCAAACGGCATAGCACAACATCAGTGCTGTGAACCTGCTACTTCTGGCTGAGGGAGCAAAGCACAAAAAGGTAAGGCAGGGCAAAACAAGACAGGGATACTGCATGAGGGCTGAGGTAAGCAAGCGCTATGAGAGCAGGCAAAAAGCCTGGAGGTGCAGCCTGGTTCTGTCTTTGGGCTGAGTGTGTATCCCCGTGCACACAAGGGTTGCCAGTGAATTCTGAGATATCTGCTGAGTGGCACATTGCTCTGGGTGGTGCATGGTAAGATGGGGAGCAAGTGGGACATGGGAGACACCCTATTGTCTCGGTAGGTTATTTATAAGATGAGTTTGGTAAGATCCAATGAGAAAACTCACTGAGGGTCATAGTGAGAATCACTTCACAACTTGACAAAAGTCATACATAGCCAAAAAAATGTAAGATTCAGCCCCATGTCCTTGCTGTAGCATTACAATGAGAGTTGCCAGTCCAACCCAAGGGGCAACACTGAAAAGACCAAGTATCCTGTTTTGGATATATGACATGAGGGTTCTTAAAGGCTGGCACATATCAGGTACCAACGTCTGGATGTGGGATGCCTGTGGTTGGTGCCAAAGGAACATGATCTGAAATACTGATGCTCAGTGTCCAAAATGGAGCTTGTTCAGGGCAAGCCGCGAGCTGAATCCAGCAGGTACCCTCTCTGGTTTCCATGTCAGGTTTTCCCAATGCCTCATTTATTGGGAAAGTTTGGAAAGATCGGCGTCTGAATATTAAGGAGGTAAGTTGGAACATCAACAAGGATTTGAACAAGTGTTAATCCTGTCAACTAACAACTTGCCACTGCCTACTGAGAATTTTGTCACAATTCTTGTTATGTGTTAAAAAAGCATAAAAAATTGAGAACAGTCATGCTGCATTTGTCCAATTCTGTCCCTCCCATGTCGCACCACACATGTTGCACACACTCATGAGATTCCACCAGAATTTTTGATAACATTTTTAATCAGTCTTTTTCAAATCTTTTCCAGTCCAAGGGACATGTGGCTTCAGAAAAAGTTATCCAAAGTATTTTGGAAACAGAAACAATGGGCAGAATTCTCTGAACACATGGGCATTGATGAGAATGTTATGAAAATTGCAGGAGATCAGCAGTGAGACGCTACCTTCCCAGTGACAGCTATGCTGTCCTTTTTCTCCCCCAGTAAGGGGCAATGTGCCCTTTTGTATTCATTCATTGGATGTAGGCATTGCCTATCCCTAGTTGCCCTTGAGAAGGTGACAGCGAGCTGCCATCTTGAAAAGCAGCCATCCACTTAGTGTGGGAAGATGCCATTTAGGAGGGTGCTCTAAGTGTTTTGACTCAGCAACACTACAGGAATAGCAATATTTTTCCAAGTCAGGATGATGACTGACTCGGAGGGAAACTTGTGTGCTGCTGTTCCCATGTATCTACTGCCCTTGACCTTCCAGTTGGTCACAGTCTGGAAGATAGCAGCTAAGGAGCCTTGGTGAACTTCTGAAGTGCATCTTGTAGATAGTACATTCTGTTTCTACTGAGCATTTGGTGGTAGAGAGAGTGAATGCTCATGGAGATGTGTTGTCAATCAAACGTGTTGCTTTGCTCCAGATGATGACAAACTTGAGTGTTGTTGGAGCTGCACTCTTCCAGGCAAGTATGGAGTATTCCATTACATTCCTACACTCAGAAACATAGAAAATAGGAGCAGGAACAGGCCATTTGGCCCTTTGAGAGTGCCCCACCTTCAATATGATCAGGAACAAAAACAAAGTTGCTGGAAACGCTCAGTAGGTCTGGCACCATCTATGAAGGGAAAAAACAGTTAATGTTTCAAGTTCAGTGACCCCTCCTCAGATCAGGGCAGAATCATCCCATTCTTTGACCACATGGGCACTGATCAGGATGTTAGGAAAATTGCAGGAAATCAGCTGAGCTTTTCCAGCAACTTTATTTTTGTTCCCAATTTACAGTATCCACTGTTATTTCAGTTTTTATTCAATATGATCATGGTTGATCATCCATTTGTTCCATGCAGGTGCTGGATAAGCTTTGGGGAGACAAAAGATAGGTTACTCAATGCAGATTCCTAGCCTCTGAACTGCTCTTGATGAAGGGTCTAGGCCCGAAACGTCAGCTTGTGTGCTCCTGAGATGCTGCTTGGCCTGCTGTGTTCATCCAGCCTCACATTTTATTATCTTGGAATCTCCAGCATCTGCAGTTCCCATTATCTCTGCTCTTGTAGCCACTGTGTTTACAAGAATATTACTTGCCACTTGTGATTCAATCTTGGTTATTGTCTAGATCTTGCTATTTCTGGACATGGACTGCTTCAGTACCTGAGGAGTTGCAAATGGTGTTGAAGATGTTGCAATCAGCAGTGAACATATCCACTTCTGACCTTATGATGGAGGAAAGGTCATTACTGGCTAGGCCTCAGACTTACCCGAGGAATTCCCTCAGAGATGTCCTGGAGCTGAGATGACTGATCTCCAACAAACACAACTATTATCCTATGTGTCAGATATGACTCCAACCAATGGTCTTCCTCATGATACCCACTGACTCCAGTTTTGCTGGGAGTTCTTGATGCCCCGCTTGGTCAAAGGTGTCAACGCTTCTGTAATTCTTGACTGATGTCAAGGGTGTTCACTCTCTCCTCACCTCTAAAAATTCAACTCTTTTGTCCATGTTGGAACCAGTTTAATTTCATATTGTACAAATATTCTTAATAGTTACACAAACAGTAGACAAAATATCAGCCACTAGGACTTGGTGGTGGTCTGTGGAACCGAAAAGCATTACTGGCAGTGGCCAGATATTACAAAGTTTTGTTAATTTGTAACATGAACCACTTGTAGAGAATGTGCAGAAGTCTAATACATTTCTAGACTAGTGGAAACACTACTCAGTGCACACATAATTACTTCACACATTGATCATCCACCTCCACTGGAAGATGTACCAGCATTTGAAATTACACTTCCAAAGGAAGAGATACTCAGAGTCACAAAATTGTACAGCATGGAAACAGCCCTTTGGTCCATTTTGTCCAGGTATTCTAAATAAATCTAGTCCCATTTGAGAGCATTTGACCCATATTCCTCTAACTGTTCCTATTCATGTACCCATCCAGATGCCTTTTAAACTTTGCCACTTGCTCTGGCAGCTCATTCCATGCACGCACCACCCTCTGTGTGAAAAAGTTGCTCCTTAGGTCCCACTTAAATCTTCCCCTCTCACCTTAAACCTCTAGTTCTGGACTCTCCCACCCTGGGGAAAAGACATAGAACATATAATAGTACAGCACAGTACAGGCCCCTCAGCCCACGATGTTGTGCCAACCTTCTATCCTACTAAGATCAAACTACCCTGCATACCCTACATCCTCTGTGTGCCTATCCAAGAGTCGCTTAAA